>NC_092708.1:290386461-290986594 GCF_047496885.1 Scyliorhinus torazame
CTCCCACAGTCCAAAGACGTGCAGGTTAGGTGGATTGGCCATGCTAAATTACCCGTAGTGTCCATAAGGGTTGGGAGGGGTTATTGGGTTGCGGGGATAAGGTGGAAGTGAGGGATTAATGTGGGTCGGTGCAGACTCGATGGGCCGAATGGCCTCCTTCTGCACTGTATGTTCTATGTAATCTATGTAAGTAGAATTCCTCCAGTGATTCCCCAGGGGTTTGTTGCCTTGTTTCAAGCAGGTGCCGGGCGTAGACCCGGTTTACCGGGCGAATATAGTGTCCTTTTAGCAGCTCTATTGCTGCATCGAAGTCTTCCGCTGCCTCGATGAGGGTGTAAATCTCCGGGCTCACCCTTGAGTGCAGGACGTGCAGTTTCTGCTCTCCCGTGGGTGCGTTTTCGGCCATCTCGAGATACCCTTTCAAGCACGCCAGCCAGTGCTTAAAGATTGCCGCTGAGTTCGCCGCGTGGGGGCTAAGTTGCAGACACTCCGGCTTGATTCGGAGCTCCATCCTTTCTTCTTAAAAAACTAGCTTATTAAATTGATGCACGATCAATGACCAGTAAAACGAGGTTGTAGTCCAACTGATGGCTTTAATAAGCTAGATGTTTCCCCCAGGGACGGCACGGGTTCTTATACCCCGCCTATCAGGGTGGAGCTATCATACACTCCAACCAATAGCAAGCATACAGTTTCCACCAATGGTGCTTTAGCCTGTCAGGTACCGTAATGCCTATAATACCACAATGGGCTAAAAAGGAGCAGAGAAGCAGGTGGGAGAACAGCGTAACCCGCATTTACCAGGACCCGGGAGCAGAACTGGCCAAGAGGAGCGCTGGATTCAACTGTGCTAAGGCAGCTCTCCACAGCAAAGGGGTGAAGTTCAGGCTGTTGCATCCGGCGAGGCTGTGGGTCATGTATCAAGATCGCCACCATTACTTTGATGCACCGGACGAGGCGCGGACTTTTATCAAGCAAGAAAAGTTGGACTCGACCTAAAGGACAGCCACACTGGGACGTTACTCTGGTGGGGATGTTAATTGACGGGTAGCGGGAGGCAGTGATATTATGTTGTTCCCTCTTATTTTTGTTTGTTCCCTGTTTCTTTGGCCATGTTTTCGGCTTTTGTAGAGGTCGGCCGCAGAGGGAGGAGAGGGGCACTACGCGTGGGGCGGCTCTCCTGGCGGCTGAAGCCGTTTCTTTTGTGGGGCCGGGTTTGTACCCGGGGTTTGTTGTTTGTTTCGTTGGGGAGGTGGGCTGTGATGATTGACTACTGCACCTTTAATGTAATGATCCCTTTAAGACCGGGTATGGAACCCTGGGGGACTCCGCCTCCGGCTCCAACCCCCAGGGAGCCATATATAAGGTAATGTTCAGTGGGCAGTGTGCAGTGAGCACACTTCTCGGCAGCTGTCTGGTTCTCTGCTAATTAAAGCCTTTGTATTACCAATCATCTCTCTCGAGTTGTAATTGAGAGTATCTCAATTTAATTAGTAGATTACTTCAAGGTGGACAGCGGTCTAAAGCCAGAGAAACTCAATTTGGACACTCGGTCACCGGAGGCCGCTGAAATTTTAAAATACTGGCTTTGGTGTTTTGAGGCCTACCTGAACTCCTCAGACACTCCAGTCGACGGACCTCGCAAGCTGAGCTTACTACATGCCCGGGTGGGCCACAGACTCTCCTCCACGATCGAAAAGGCCACCACGTACGAGGCAGCGGTCAGAATCCTGCAGAAGCGCTTCGTTAAGCCAATAAACAAGGTACACGCCCGGCATTTGCTTTCGACCTGCCAGCAGCGCTCCGGGGAAACGCTGGACGAGTACGTGGAAAGACTCACCGCGCTCGATAGGAACTGCGACCACAAGGAGGTGACGGCAGAAGTCCATATGAACTTGCACATCCTAGATGCTTTTGTGTCCGGTATACGATCCACATACATTAGGCAGCGACTCCTCGAAGACGGAGCAAAAGACCTCCAAGGCACTGTAACGCTCACCTCCTCTCTGGAAGTGGCCCACCATAATCTCCGCACGTACTCCGCGGACCTTGCGAACCCCTTTTGATCCCCTCCAGACTCTGCCACGCTACAGGCCAGCGCCGCGTGGCGGCCCGCTCACACCAGGGGCACACCGTGCTATTTCTGTGGGCAAGGCCAGCACCCACGTCAGCGTTGCCCAGCCCGCTCCGCCATCCGCAACGACTGCGGAAAGAAGGGGCATTTCGCAAAGGTCTGCCTAGCTGGGCCCAAGGTCCAGAAACAAAAGTCTCATCATGACCAAAAATCGAGCTCCCAGGCCCACAGGCCCCACAACGCGGCTGCGCGCTGGCCGGACACGCCCCCTTCTGACACGTCATCGGCCTCGTGCGAGTCATCAGTGATGTGTTGGGTGCTCTGCTACACAGACGAACCAACACGGTAGCGAATGGTACAACTCCGTTTTATTACTAACATTTATTTACAGTGGTAAACTGGTTACTGAGGTTCGATCATAACCCTAGAATCTGTGGACCTATTTCTAATACTATCTTGGAGTGGCACTCAGCACATGGTGGATGTCTGAGTGGCTTGCAGTGAGCTCTGTGCCCTGAGCTGTCTCCTGCTGGAATGCCCAGGAAGTGTCGTGTTCCCTGTTTTGTACTGTGTATGCTCCTGCCTGTGACTGGCTGTGGTGTTGTGTGTGTGTTGATTGGTCTGTTGATCTGTCTATCAGTATATATGTATGATGTACCATGATGTTTACCTGAATATCATGACAATCGGGGCGGCCATCTAGGCGGCAGCCATCTTCAGAATCCGACACGGGCAACCGACGCCGGCAGCCATTTTGCCATTTTGTGCATCTGGGCTGCCATTTTGTGAGTCGGACTCAACTAAGGCCTCTGACTACCCGCAACTGGGAGCGATCAATCACGGCCAAAGCACCTACGGAATTCCATGATGCAGGTCCAAATCAACTGGCCTGACACCCCCTGCCTTTTTGACTCCTGGAGCACGGAGAGCTTTATTGACCCAGAAACGGTAAGCCGCTGTTCCTTGCGCACCTATCCCACCTCCCAGCCTATCGCCCTCACATCCGGGTCCCACTTGCTCCAAATTATGGGGTATTGTGTCGCGAACCTCGCAATCCAGGGCACCGAATATGCCCGTTTCAAACTTTGTATCCTCCCTCACCTCCCTGTTGCTCGGTCTGGACTTTCAGTGTAGCCACCAAAGCCTGACACTGAAGTTCGGCGGACCCTTGCCGCCACTCACGGTATGCAGCCTGGCAACACTAAAAGTTGCACCACCCCCCCACTCTTCGCGAACCTCACCCCCGACTGTAAGCCCATTGCCACCAGGAGTCGGCGGTACAGTGCCCAAGATATGACTTTTATCAAGTCAGAGGTTCAGCGGTTACTGGAAGGAGGGGTCATAGAGGCTAGCAACAGCCCCTGGAGAGCACAAGTATCGGTAGTCCGGTCTGGGGAAAAAAAACGAATGGTGGTGGACTATAGTCAGACCATAAACAGGTTTACGCAACTCGATGCATACCCCCTTCCCCGCATAGCAGAAATGGTTAACCAGATCGCCCATTACCTCCCTATCCGCCCGGAGGACCGCCCCTACATGACCTTCGAAGCAGCCTTTTTCACTTCCTCAGGATTTCTTTTGGCGTCACAAATGGGGTCTCCGTTTTTCAAAGGGCGATGGACCAATACGAAAGTTAGGGGACCTGTTTGTGGACGGGAAGTTCGCGAGCTTGGGTGAGCTGGAGGAGAAGTACGGGCTCCCCCCAGGGAACACCTTCAGGTACTTACAGGTAAGGGCGTTTGCCAGACGGCAGGTGGTGGAATTCCCACGGCTACTGCCACACACAGTACAGGACAGGGTGCTCTCAGTGGGGGGGGAGATTGGGGAAGATCTCGGAAACTTACCAGGTGATGCAGGAGGAGGAGGAGGCCTCGGTGGTGGAGTTGAAAGGTAAGTGGGAGGAGGAGTTGGGAGAGGAGATCGAAGAGGGGACGTGGGCAGATGCCCTAGGGAGGGTGAACTCTTCCTCTTCATGCGCGAAGCTCAGCCTCATACAGTTTAAGGTGCTGCACAGGGCACACATGACCGGGACAAGGATGAGCAGGTTCTTTGGGGGTGAGGACAGGTGTGTTAGGTGCTCAGGGAGCCCAGCAAATCACACCCATATGTTCTGGGCATGCCCAGGAATTTTGGAAGGGCGTAGCGAGGAAGGTATGGAGGGTGGTAGGATCCAGGGTCAAACCGGGCTGGGGGTTCGCAATATTTGGGGTGGCAGAGGAGCCGGGAGTGCAGGAGGCGAAAGAGGCTGGAATTCTGGCCTTTCCGTCCCTGGTAGCCCGGCGGAGGATTCTCCTTCAGTGGAAAGATACGAGGCCCCCAAGTGTGGAATCCTGGATCAGCGATATGGCAGGGTTCATTAAATTGGAGAGGGTGAAATTCGCCTTGAGAGGGTCGGCACAAGGGTTCTTTAGGCGGTGGCAACCGTTCTTAGACTTTCTGGCAGAACGCTAGACGTTGGTCAATGGCAGCAGCAGCTCGGGGTGGGGGGGGGGGTTTACTTTATTTTTGTTTATGTTATTTACACTGGAAGGGTCTGAGGGGGTGTATACACCTGTTGTCTTAAGTCGGGGTGTTAATGTTAATTTATTATTTAGGTACGGGGGGAAGGGGTTTGGGGGGTTGCTTTTTCAGATTGTGTTTTGTACTTACCCCTGTTGGGTTCTTTTTTCTTTCTCATTTTGTTATTGATATTTTATTGGTGGACTTTCTTAACTATAGTGTCGGCATGGGACGACCAGGACAGGTTGTTGGTGATCTGGACACCTAAAAACTTGAAACTCTCGACCCTTTCTACTTCGCTCCCATTGATGTAGACAGGGGCATGTTCTCCACTACGCTTCCTGAAGTCGATGACAATCTCCTTCGTTTTGTTGACATTGAGGGAGAGATTATTGTCGTCGCACCAGTTCACCAGATTCTCTATCTCATTCCTGTACTCTGTCTTGTCATTGTTTGAAATCCGACCCACTACTGCGGTGTCATCAGCAAATTTGAAAATCGAGTTGGAGGGGAATTTGGCCACAGTCATAGGTGTACAAAGAGTATATAGTAGGGGGCCGAGGACACAGCCTTGTGGGGCACCGGTGTTGAGGATGATCGTGGAGGGGGTGTTGTTGCCTATCCTTACTGATTGTGGCCTGTGGATTAGAAAGTTCAGGATACAGTCGCAGAGGGAGGAGCCGAGGCCAAGCCCACGGAGTTTGGAGATGAGTTTCGTAGGAATGATGGTGTTGAAGGCTGAGCTGTAGTCGATAAATAGGAGTCTGACAGAGGTGTCTTTGTTAGCTAGGTGTTCCAGGGCAGAGTGCAGGGCCATGGAGATGGCGTCTGCTGTGGACCTGTTGCAGCGGTAGGCGAACTGTAGCGGATCAAGGCAATCTGAGAGGCTGGAGTTGATTCGTGCCATGACTAACCTTTTGAAGTACTTCATGATGATGAATGTCAGAGCCACTGGACGATAGTCATTAAGGCACGCTGCTTAGCTTTTTTTGGTACAGGGATGATGGTCGTCTTCTTGAAGCAGATGGGGACCTCAGATTGTTGTAAAGAGAACATAGAACATAACAGCGCAGTACAGGCTCTTCGGCCCTCAATGTTGCGCCGACCTGTGAAAGTGAATACCCCCGCCAACTGCTCCACGCAAGGCCTGAGTGCCCGTCCGGGTACCCCACCCGGGCCAGTGGCTTTCCGTGGGTTGACCTTCGAGAAAGCTGCTCTGAGATCTGCAATGGTGATCTCAGATACAAGTTCATCCGAGGCTTCTGGGGTGGAGGGCTTGCTCTCGTTGACCTCTTGCTCAAAGCGTGCATAGAATGCGTTGAGCTCATCAGGGAGGGATGCATTGGAGCCGGTGATTTTACATGCCTTCATCTTGTAGCATGTTAGGGGGTCCTTGTGGCTAACCTGGGACTCGAGCTTGGTCCGGTACTGTCTTTTGGCATCTTTGATGGATCTCCTTAGATCATATCTGGCTTTCTTGTATCGGTCAGGGTCGCCTGACTTGAATGCCTCAGATCTAGACTTCAGCAAGCAGTGGATATCCCTGTTCATCCAGGGTTTCCGGTTGGGAAACATGTGGATTTGTTTCTTTGGCAAACAGTCTTCTACACACTTACTAATGAAGTCAGTTACTTCATTGTCAGAGTACAGACAATAAAGATGAATGTCCTGCCAAGGTATTCGGGCAGCACGGTAGCCTTGTGGATAGCACAATTGCTTCACAGCTCCAGGGTCCCAGGTTCGATTCCGGCTTGGGTCACTGTCTGTGCGGAGTCTGCACGTCCTCCCCGTGTGTGCGTGGGTTTCCTCCGGGTGCTCCGGTTTCCTCCCACAGTCCAAAGATGTGCAGGTTAGGTGGATTGGCCATGATAAATTGCCCTTAGTGTCCAAAATTGCCCTTAGTGTTGGGTGGGGTTACTGGGTTATGGGGATAGGGTGGAGGTGTTGACTTTGGGTAGGGTGCTCTTTCCAAGAGCCGGTGCAGACTCGATGGGCCGAATGGCCTCCTTCTGCACTGTAAATTCTATTCTATTCTAAGGTTCCTCTTGTTTAGATCACTCCTGATCTTCATCCCCAAATCCTTCTTTGCCAAGCTAGACAAACTAATCTCGGCCTTCGTGTGGGCAGGGAGGAACCCCAGGATCCATAGAACCGTCCTGCAGAGAGGACTACGCTCTGAGGAGCTTGGCACTGCCAAACCTCCTGTTCTACTACTTGGCAGCAAATGTGGAAAGGATGTGGGGTTGGCTGGAGCAGAACGAGTGCAGGTGGAAGAGACTTCCTGTGTAGGGATGTCCCTGCGGTCACTGGTCACCACCCCACTCCCATTCCCCCCGGTCAAATACTCAACGAGCTCAGTGGTGGTAGCATCACTGAAAGCCTGGACCCAGCTTAGGCACCATTCAAGCTCAGAGACATGTCTGTCTCAGCTCTGCAAAATCCACAGATTCATCCTGGCCAGGACAGATGCCACATACATGTGGTGACCTACCAGGACCTAGCTTTTGGGTCTGATTAAAATTGGTCATTTTAAATTAAAGAATTGGGCACTTTAAAACAACTACAGTAACACCAGCACACAGCACCATAAACTTGAACTGGGCAAGTTCCAATACACAACCAACAGACAAGTTGCCAGAATATGTCTGGACCTGGCCCGTCAGTCACCCATCAGGAGATCATCATACCCTATTGATATGCACAGATCTATTGTCAGTAACCCAGATCGGGCCAGACTGTCACCGAGTTTCTGCTGTTACATGGGCACAGGTTAGGTGCAGGCCCCGTCATCAGAGATGGACACCTGGGGCGGGCTCAGGTGGACTGTCAAAAGATCATCAACCGGACCATGCCCTTCCCGAGACATCATTGGCAGGAAGCCAGAGGGAATTGCAAAAGGACACAAAGGGAGGGGAATAAAAACAGGCCCATCAGCAGTGAAGACTCGCCGTGGGAGGTGACCTTGACCAGACCAGAGAAGATATTGCCAGCGAGAACCACCTTCGTGACGATGGACCAGCGGAACGCAGTGATCAAATCAATAGCCCACCAAGCCATCTTTGGGTAGCATAAACTGACCGTGGGTGTTTGTGGAGATATTTTGTGGGTAATTTACGGGTAACATTTAAAAAAAATTTTTTTTAGAGTAAGCAATTATTTTTTTTCCCAATTAAGGGGCAATTTAGCATGGCCAATCCACCTAACCTGCACATCTTTGGGTTGTGGGGGTGAAACTCGGGCAGATACGAGGAGAATGTGCAAACTCCACACAGACAGTGACCCAGGCTGGGATTCGAACCAGGGTCCTCAGTGCCGTACGCAGCATTGCTAACCACTGTGTCACGTGCCGCCCTTAATTTACGGGTAAATTGTGTTAAATAAATATTGTTGAACTTGAATTTCTGGTTTGTTTTCTTCGTTATTAAAAGCACATAGGTAAACCTTTGAGTAAGTAAACTAGTCAAAAGTATCAGAATTGGACAATTACAACATGGAGAAGGGAGGAAGGGGCGTTGATGGTCAGGGACATGTATGTAGTCGGCAAAGTGGCAACCTTGGAGAAACTAACAGAGAAGTTCCAACTCCCAAAAGGGAGCGACCTCCGATACCATCAGATATGCAAGTAAGGGGAGGGGGACGAGAGACTTTCGGGGGTGAGAGCAGCTATTCAAAAAAATAATCCATGTTGAACAAAGGTTTGCATGACTGGGGATTTTTGGTTTCAGTTCAAACTGTGTCTGCGTTGTGCTTAGGGAGTTTACAATGTGAAAAGTGAACAAGTTTGGAGAAAAAATGAGCCATTACTTAACAACTAGGGCCACGTTTCAGATTAGGAAGGTATTTAGAATTTAGTTTTAAACTGAACCTATACCAGATGGAACTAGAAAGCTAGAAAGGGAACAACTCTCAGCATTGCCAGAAGAAAAACCATACCATGGAGTTATGAGCAAGAAAGCAAATTCAGAAGCTAAAGGACAGTTAGTTCTAGAAACTGGAGAATAAAAATATGTTTTCAGGAAAATTAAATTAAAAAGGGCCAGAGGAACTGCCATTGGAACAGGGTACTGTTCGTTGAAGGTAAAGTCAGAGCTGAAAAGTGCAGACCTGGTGGAATTAGCTAGTGAAAAGCCAGTGATATCTGTAGCACTCCTGAGGTGGTGATATCTTGCTACAACCTGTGAAGTAGAAGGTTGAAGCAATTGGTGGCTAGATCCCCAAGTGACTGTGTGACTGTCTAAGACAGAGGAATATTAAAAGGAGAGTTGGAGAAACTGGAGGAGGATCCTTGCTGGGAGCAGCTGAGGGAAAGCATTGTTTGAAAGACGATTCTAAGGAATGTCATGTTGAGAGTGGAGTTTGGAAACACTCATGTGGAAGCTGGAGACCAATGAAATCAGTTGGCTCACAATGTAATCTGGGGGGGGGGGACTGGAGACACGATCCGCAGAGATTCAATTGGGTGGCACCTGCCAATTGGTTTCAGAGTGTGGTGTAACTGACCACAGTTAACCTGTTGGGTTTTAGGGACTATATTTACTGAGACCATTATAAGATATATTTTGCAATCAGTCTTATTTTTAAAATCTGTGTACATTTGTGACATGTGAGTGAGTGAGTATTGAATTATAGTCACATGTTTCATGTTTACGTTCCCGTACCAGCCTCCCTGAAGAGGCGCCAGAATGTGGCGACCAGGGGCTTTTCACAGTAACTTCATTTGAAGCCTACTTAGAACATAGAACATAGAACATAGAACAATACAGCGCAGTACAGGCCCTTCGGCCCACGATGTTGCACCGAAACAAAAGCCATCTAACCTACACTATGCCATTATCATCCATATGTTTATCCAATAAACTTTTAAATGCCCTCAATGTTGGCGAGTTCACTACTGTAGCAGGTAGGGCATTCCACGGCCTCACTACTCTTTGCGTAAAGAACCTACCTCTGACCTCTGTCCTATATCTATTACCCCTCAGTTTAAAGCTATGTCCCCTCGTGCCAGCCATTTCCATCCGCGGGAGAAGGCTGTCCACCCTATTCAACCCCCTGATCATTTTGTATGCCTCTATTAAGTCTCCTCTTAACCTTCTTCTCTCCAACGAAAACAACCTCAAGTCCATCAGCCTTTCCTCATAAGATTTTCCCTCCATACCAGACAACATCCTGGTAAATCTCCTCTGCACCCGCTCCAAAGCCTCCACATCCTTCCTGTAATGCGGTGACCAGAACTGTACTCAATACTCCAAATGCGGCCGTACCAGAGTTCTGTACAGCTGCAACATGACCTCCCGACTCCGGAACTCAATCCCTCTACCAATAAAGGCCAACACTCCATAGGCCTTCTTCACAACCCTATCAACCTGGGTGGCAACTTTCAGGGATCTATGTACATGGACACCTAGATCCCTCTGCTCAGCCACACTTTCAAGAACTTGTGACAAGCGATTTTCATTTCATTTTCATTTCATTTAATAAACGTTTTCTTTTGTTGTTAAAAGCTAATTGGCAGTCCTGTGAATCTTCATCCAGGTTTTCTAAAATAAAGTAAAAGTTACAGACTTCTTTTTCTTTAATAAACAAGTTTATTAAGGTATTTTTGGCATTGTAAACAGTTACAGTATAGAGTAATGTGCAAATATCAACCCAAAACAGAAACATAGTGCAAAAGAAAAGTCCTCTCTCGTAAACAGTACCCGCCTATTTATCCCTCCTATTCTACTCTAATCTGCCCCCCCACCCCCACCCCACCCCCACCCCCGCTGACGTTTAATTCCCCACGAAGAAGTCGATGAATGGTTGCCACCTTCGGGTGAACCCTAATACAGCTTTACTAATCCAGCAGAGGGCAGTAGAGTGGAGCTGCTGATTGGTGATGCAAGGGAAATTTGCATACCTCCGTCGTGGTCACCCTAACTTGAAGGTGTACCTGAGCTAGAGACCCTAGCTGTTCGAGTGAAGACAAGCATCCAGCAAAAGGCAGTAGAGTGGAGTTGCTGATTGGTGTTGCAAGGGAAATTTGCATACCTCCGTCGTGGTCACCTTAATTTGAAGGTAGTTTGTGGAGGAGCTGTTGTCAAGTGACACTTAAACCCGAAACACTTCTTCAGCGTTTCCCTCCCTACCCACTCCTCTAACCAAAAAAAACAACTGCTGTAAAGATCAAGAGGAAGGCTCGAGGTCAGGTAGAAGTAAAAAAAAGTTGAACCGTGACGCCACAGCCTGCAGGTAAGGGATTGGCTGGTGACTGGTAAGTAGTTTTTTTAAAATTTTCCCTCAGGTGTTATCGTGCAGGGCGCAGAGGTTGCTGAGTGAGTGCTTGCTGAGAAGGGGAGTGAATAGCAGGTAAGCTCTTTCTTTCTTTTTCTTTTTTTATCTAGGGGGATGGCAGGGAAGGTAGTGCAATGTTCCTCCTGCAGAATGTTTGAGGTGAGGGGCGCCGACAGTGTCCCTGCTGATTTCACCTGTGGGAAGTGCACCCATCTCCAGCTCCTCAGAAACCGCATTAGGGAACTGGAGCTGGAGCTGGATGAACTTCGGATCATTCGGGAGGCAGAGGTGGTCACAGATAGAAGCTTCAGGGATGTAGTTACTCTGAAGAATAAAGATAGATGGGTGACGGTGAGAGCGGCTGGGAGGAAGCAGTCAGTACAGGGATTCCCTGTGGGCATTCCCCTTAGTAACAAGTATACCGCTTTGGATACTGTTGGGGGGGGGGGGGGGACTTACCAGGGGTAAGCCATGGGGTGCAGGTCTCTGGCACAGAGTCTGTCCCTGTTGCTCAGAAGGAAAGGGGGAGAGGAGTAGAGCATTAGTCATTGGAGACTCCATAGTTAGGGGGATAGATAGGAGATTCTGTGGGAACGAGAGACTCCAGTTGGTGTGTTGCCTCCCAGGTGCCAGGGTGCGTGATGTCTCGGATCGTGTTTTCAGGATCCTTAAGGGGGAGGGGGAGCAGCCCCAAGTCGTGGTCCACATAGGTACCAACGACATAGGTAGGAAAAGGGATAGGGATGTAAGGCAGGAATTCAGGGAGCTAGGATGGAAACTTAGATCTAGGACAAACAGAGTTTTTATCTCTGGGTTGTTACCCGTGCCACCTGATAGCGAGATGAGGAATAGGAAGAGAGAGGAGTTGAACACGTGGCTACAGGGATGGTGCAGGTGGGAGGGTTTCAGATTTCTGGATAAATGGGGCTCATTCTGGGGTCGGTGAGATCTCTACAAACGGGATGGTCAACACCTGGACCAGAGGGGTACCAATATCCTGGGGGGGAAATTTGCTAATGCTCTTCGGGAGGGTTTAAACTAGTTCAGCAGGGGCTTGGGAACCTGAATTGTAGCTCCAGTATACAGGAGGCTGAGAGTAGTGAGGTCATAAGTAAGGTTTCAAAGATGCAGGAGTGTACCGGCAGGCAGGAAGGTGGTTTAAAGTGTGTCTTCTTCAATGCCAGGAGCATCCGGAATAAGGTGGGTGAACCTGCGGCATGGGTTGGTACCTGGGATTTTGATGTTGAGGCCATTTCGGAGACATGGATAGAGCAGGGACAGGAATGGTTGTTGCAGGTGCCGGGGTTTAGATATTTCAGTAAGCTCAGGGAAGGTGGTAAAAGAAGGGGAGGAGTGGCATTGTTAGTCAAGGACAGTATTACGTGGCAGAAAGAACGTTTGATGAGGACTCGTCTACTAGTATGGGCTGAGGTTAGAAACAGGAAAGGAGAGGTCACCCTGTTAGGGGTTTTCTATAGGCCTCCGAAAAGTTCCAGAGATGTCGAGGAAAGGATTGCAAAGATGATTCTGGATAGGAGCGAAAGCAACAGGGTAGTTGTTATGGAGGACTTTAACTTTCCAAATATTGACTGGAAACGCTATAGTTCGAGTACTTTAGATGGGTCCGTTTTTGTCAAATGTGTGCAGGAGGGTTTCCTGACGCAGTATGTAGATAGGTCAACGAGAGGCGAGGCCGTATTGGATTTGGTACTGGGTAATGAACCAGGACAGGTGTTAGATTTGGAGGTAGGTGAGCACTTTGGTGATAGTGACCACAATTCCATTACGTTTACTTTAGTGATGGAAAGGGATAGGTACATACCGCAGGGCAAGAGTTATATCTGGGGGAAAGGCAATTATGATGCGATGAGGCAAGACGTAGGATGCATCAGATGGAGAGGAAAACTGCAGGGGATGGGCACAATGGAAATGTGGAGCTTGTTCAAGGAACAGCTACTGCGTGTCCTTGATACGTATGTACCTGTCAGGCAGGGAGGAAGTGGTCGAGCAAAAGAACCGTAGTTTACTAAGGCAGTCGAAACACTTGTCAAGGGGAAGAAGGAGGCTTATGTAAAGATGAGACATGAAGGTTCAGTAAGGGCGCTCGAGAATTACAAGTTAGTTAGGAAGGACCTAAAGAGAGAACTAAGAAGAGCCAAGAGGGGACATGAGAAGTCTTTGGCAGGCAGGATCAAGGATAACCCTAAAGCTTTCTATAGATATGTCAGGAATAAAAGAATGACTAGGGTAAGAGCAGGGCCAGTCAAGGACAGTAGTGGGAAGTTGTGCTTGGAGTCCGAGGAGATAGGAGAGGTCCTAAATGAATATTTTTCATCAGTATTCACACAGGAAAAAGACAATGTTGTCGAGGAGAATACGGAGATTCAGGCTACTAGACTAGAAGGGCTTGAGGTTCATAAGGAGGAGGTGTTAACAATTCTGGAAAGGGTGAAAATAGATAAGTCCCCTGGGCCGGATGCGATTTATCCTAGGATTCTTTGGGAAGCTAGGGAGGAGATTGCTGAGCCTTTGGCTTTGATCTTTAAGTCACCTTTGTCAACAGGAATAGTGCCAGAAGACTGGAGGATAGCAAATGTTGTCCCCTTGTTCAAGAAGGGGAGTAGAGACAACCCTGGTAACTATAGACCAGTGAGCCTTACTTCTGTTGTGGGCAAGATCTTGGAAAGGTTTATAAGAGATAGGGTGTATAATCATCTGGAAAGGAATAATTTGATTAGACATAGACAACACGGTTTTGTGAAGGGTAGGTCGTGCCTCACAAACCTTATTAAGTTCTTTGAGAAGGTGACCAAACAGGTGGATGAGGGTAAAGCAGTTGATGTGGTGTATATGGATTTCAGTAATGCGTTTGATAAGAAAATACGGAAGCGTGCGATTCTGGGAGATTTAGCAGTTTGGATCAGAAATTGGCTAGCTGGAAGACGACAAAGGGTGGTGGTTGATGGGAAGTGTTCAGACTGGAGTCCAGTTACTAGTGGTGTACCACAAGGATCTGTTTTGGGGCCACTGCTGTTTGGCATTTTGATAAATGACCTGGAGGAGGGCGTAGAAGGATGGGTGAGTAAATTTGCAGATGACACTAAAGTCGGTGGAGTTGTGGACAGTGCAGAAGGATGTTACAAGTTACAGAGGGACATAGATAAGCTGCAGCGCTGGGCTGGCAAATGGAGTTTAATGCAGAAAAGTGTGAGGTGATTCATTTTGGAAGGAATAACAGGAAGACAGAGTACTGGGCTAATGGTAAGATTCTTGGCAGTGTGGATGAGCAGAAAGATCTCGGTGTCCATGTACATAGATCCCTGAAAGTTGCCACTCAGGTTGGGAGGGTTGTTAAGAAGGTGTACGGTGTGTTAGCTTTTATTGGTAGAGGGATTGAGTTTCGGAGCCATGAGGTCATGTTGCAGCTGTACAAAATTCTGGTCACTGCATTATAGGAAGGATGTGGAAGCATTGGAAAGGGTGCAGAGGAGATTGACAAGAATGTTGCCTGGTATGGAGGGAAGATCTTATGAGGAAAGGCTGAGGGACTTGAGGCTGTTTTCGTTAGAGAGAAGAAGGTTAAGAGGTGACTTAATTGAGGCATACAAGATGATCAGAGGATTGGATAGGGTGGACAGTGAGAGCCTTTTTCCTCGGATGGTGATGTCTAGCACGAGGGGGCATAGCTTTAAATTGAGGGGAGATAGATATAGGACAGGCGTCAGAGGTAGGTTCTTTACTCAGAGAGTAGTAAGGGTGTGGAATGCCCTGCCTGCAACAGTAGTGGACTCACCAACACTAAGGGTATTCAAATGGTCATTGGATAGACATATGGACGATAAGGGAATAGTGTAGATGGGCTTTAGAGTGGTTTCACAGGTCGGCGCGACATCGAGGGCTGAAGGGCCTGTACTGCGCTGTAATGTTCTATGTTCTATGTTCTATGTAATACAGATCCTCTTAAGGCAAACTTAATTTTTTCCAGCCCCAAAAAGCTCGACATGTCCGAGAGCCATGCTTCGGTCTTCGGGGACTTGGAGTCTGTCCATGCCAGCAATATACGCCGCCGGGCTACCAGGGAAGCAAAGGCCAAGACGCCAGCCTCCCTCTCCTCCCGGACACCTGGGTCTTCCGAGACCCCAAATATTGCCACCACTGGACTCATCACCACCCTAGTTTACAGTACCTGGGACATGACATCCACAAATCCCTCCCAGTATCTCATAGGTTTTGGGCATGCCCAGAACATGTGGACGTGATTCGCTGGCCCTCCCGCACACCTAGCGCACTTGTCCTCCACCCCAAAAAATGTACTCATTCGGGCCACCGTCATGTGGGCCCGGTGGACGACCTTGAACCGAATCAGGCTGAGCCTAGCGCATGTTGCAGTTGAATTTACCCTACTCAGGGCTTCCGCCCATACCCCGTCCTCCATCTCCTCGCCGAGTTCCTTCTCCCACTTGAGCTTCAGTTCCTCTGTCTGGGACTCCTCCCCTTTCATAAGTTCACAGTAAATATCCGAGACTTTCCCCTCTCCTACCTCTCCCCTAGAAACTGCTGTGTCCTGGATCCCATTTGATGGGAGGCCTGGGAAGGATGGGACCTGTCTGCGTATGAAGTCACGCACTTGCAAGTACCGAAAGTCATTCCCTCTTACTAGTCCAAATTTCTCCTCCAAGGTCCTCATGCTCAAGAAGCTCCCCCCCCACCCAACAAAGAACATATCGCCCATCCTTCCCACCCACGCCCACCGCCACGCTCGGAATCCACCATCCATACTCCCAGCTGCGAATCGGTGGTTGTCGCATATTGGAGACCAGACCGATGCTCCCACCTCCCCTACATGCCTCCTCCACTGGCCCCAGATCCGCAGGGCTGCCACCACTACCAGACTGGTGGTGGTGATCAGAGCCGTGATCAGGGCTGCCAAACTGATGCCTCCACTCGCCCCCAAATAGACCCCGTACCTTACCATGGCTATGTTGGCCGCCCAGTAGTAGTTGCTGAGGTTCGGCAGCGGCAGCCCCCCCCTCGCTACGGTTCCTCTCCAGCGTCGCTTTCTTCACCCGCGGGGACTTCGCAGCCCAGCCAAAGCCCATAATAATCTTGGCGAAAATCGGGAGGCACTGAAAAATAAACAGGAATCTTGGGAGGATTGTTATCTTTACCATCTGCACTCTCCCCGCAAGTGATAGCGGGAGTGCATCCCATCTCCTGAACTCGCTCTTCATTTGCTCCACCACTCTAGTTAAATTTAGCTAATGCAGCCTGCCCCAGTCTCGCGCCACCTGTATCCCTAAGTATCGGAAACTATCTCCGACCATCCTAAATGGCAGCCCCTTCAACCTGTTCTCCTGGCCCCTCGCCTGCACGACAAACATCTCACTCTTAGTCATGTTCAGTTTGTACCCTGAAAACCTGCAGAATTCTCTCAATATTCCTAGAGTACTGTCCATCCCAGCCAGCGGGTCCGATACGTACAGGAGCAGGTCGTCTGCGTACAGCGATATCCTGTGCTCCACCCCTCCCCTAATCATTCCCTTCCACCCCCTCGCAACTCTCAGGGCAATCGCCAGCGGCTCTATGGCCAGTGCAAACAGCAACGGGGAGAGTGGACATCCCTGTCTGGTCCCCCGGTGTAGTCTAAAGTACTCTGATGTTGTCCTATTCATCCTCACGCTAGCTTTTGGGGTACAATAGTCTAACCCAGTCGACAAAGCCCTCCCCGAACCCAAACCGTCAGAGTACCTCCCACAAATAGTCCCACTCCACCCGGTCAAAGGCCTTCTCGGCATCCATTGCCATCGCTGCCTCTACCTCTCTGCCTCCACCTCTCTGCCTCCGGAGGCATCATGATCACATTGAGCAGTCTTCTCAAGTTGGCTACCAGCTGTCTGCCTTTAACAAACCCTGTTTGGTCTTCCCCGATCACCTCCGGGACACAGTCATCAATTCTAAGCGCCAAGACCTTGGCCAGGAGCTTGGCATCAACGTTGATCAGGGAGATTGGTCTGTATGACCCACACGCTTCCGGGTTTTTAACCCGTTTTAATATCAGCAAAATGGTAGCCTGTGATAGCGTCGGGGGGGGAGAGTCACTCTGTCCCTCGCCTCGTTAAATACCCTAGTCAGCACCGGCCCCACTATCTCCGAGAACTTTTTGTAGAACTCCACTGGGTATCCATCCAGCCCCGTGGATTTACCTGACTTCATGGCCTTCAAGCCCCCCCAGTACTTCCTCAGCTCTGATCGGGGCCCCCAGTCCGTCTACCAGCCCCCTACCCACTTTTGGGAAGGTCAGTCCGTCTAAGAAGTGCTTCATCTCCTCCGGCTCCCCAGGGGGTTCTGAGGTATAGAGCTTGCTGTAAAACTCCCAAAACACCTTGTTCAGTCCTGACGGGTCATCCACTCTATTCCCCATACCGTCCACTACCCTGCCTATTTCGCTGGCCGCCTCCTACCTCCTGAGTTGCTGCGCAAGCATTCTACTAGCTTTCTCCCCAAGCTCATAGACCACACCCTTTGCCTTCCTGAGTTGTTCCACTGCTTTGCTCGTGGACAACACTCCCAGCTCGGCCTGCAGTCTCCGTCTATCTCTAAGTAGGTCCTCCCTCGGGGCCTGTGCATATTCCCTATCTGTCCGGTGGATCTCCTTGACCATTTGTCTGTCCATTTCTGCTCTGTCTGTTCTATCTCTGTGGGCCTGAATTGAAATCAGCTGCCCCCTTACCACCGCCTTCAGCGCCTCCCACAGAGTCGCTGCTGAGACTTCCTGTGTCATTAACCTGCAGGTAGTCCTGCATGCACTTCCCCAGTCTCTCGCACACCCCCTCCTCCACTAGCAATCCTACGTCCAATCTCCATTGCGGGCACTGGTAGCTCCCTTTGCAGACCTGCATGGTCAACCCAGTGTGGGGCATGATCCGAGATGGTGATCGCCGAGTACTGTGTTTTTTACCCCGTCTACTATAGCCATCCGAGTTGGCCACTTCCCGACTTAAAATGGAGAACCGCAAAGGCGGAAGGGAAATTCAGCGAACACAGGCAAAAACTAGCAGGTGCAAGTTTACTGTGTATTAGACTCTGCAGAAACCCAGACAGCATCGATACAAGCAGCCATCTACATAGTAATGAGCGATCCCCGGGAACAATCGAAACATTTTAAGGTAAACAAGGCCAAGCCAGACTCCTCGGCGCCAGCAGGAGCCAACACAAAAGAGGTTAACGGACACTTAAAGACCGCCCAGCGATCAGGGAACAGCTCCAGTATTGGAGAAATCAAACCAAGCGATTGGAACGAAGTCCAATCACTTGGAATCAGGTACGGGGTCCGCCCGAAGGGCAGGAAGCCCCTGGGGACTATAAAGCAAAGCCCCCAAGTTCAAATCGTCCATCTTGACAGGGTCACTCAGCAACGCGAAGCAACCCCTGAGAGTGAACTGTCCGGCGGCGCTCAAGTCAACGCTCGCTTCAAGATAGGCGCTCCTAGCTACCAGTCCATACCAGCTTTTGAATCCTGCAGACTCAGAACCCGAACAAAAGGCCATTTGTTCCCCTGACCTGGCGGGCCAGTCCGAAGCTAAGTATAGGCCTGTTAGTTATAGAAATAGCCAAGAAAGTAGAGTTTATGCATGAGTAGCGATTTACTGTGTATAAAAATGTGCTTTGATTTGAATCTTACTAATTGGTGTGTTGAGTTATTGATCATTACTTGAACTTGAACCTCGTGGCGGTATCATAAAGATACCTGGCGACTCTAGAGCAAAGGTTATAAAACAGAGCCAATTGAACCAACCAAAAGTTAGCAACACTACACAGTCCCTGCTCATGATGAAAAAAAATCGATTCTAGAGTATACTTTATGAACATGCGAGTAGAATGAATATTCCCTTCCAGTCGGCCGTCTGGCTCTCCATGGGTCTACCCTCCCCATCTGCTCCATGAACCCCCTCAGTTCCCTTGCCATCGCTGGGAGCCTACCCGTTCTGGAGCATGACCTGTCTAGTCCGGGGTCGAGGACCGTTTTGAAGTCCCCACCCATGATCAGCTTGCGTGAATCTAAGTCTGGGATTTTTCCCAGCACCCTTTTAATGAAGTCAGCGTCATCCCAATTTGGAGCATATACATTCACCAGGACTACCCTCACCCCCTCAAGCGTACCATGGACCATAAGAAATCTACCCCCTCCGTCTGGAATTGTGCCCTCCGCCTCAAATTAAACCCATTTATTGATCATGATTGCCACCCCCTGGATTTAGAGTCCAAGCCCGAGTGGAAGACCTGGCTAATCCAGCCCTCCCTTAATCTGGTCTGGTCAGTCACTTTCAGATGTGTCTCCTGCAGCATGATTACCTCCGCCTTTAGAGCCCGCAAATGCGCGAACACACACGCCCTCGACTGGCCCGTTCAGTCCCCTGACATTCCAGGTGATCAGCCTGGTTGGAGGGCACCTGCCCCCCCCCCCCCCCCCACTTGCCGATCAACCATCCCCCTTCTTGGGCCCACCCCCAGCCCATGTGCCCTCCCAGTTCGCCTCCTGATAGTTCCCACCCCCGACCTTTGCTCTGTTACCTACTTTAGATCCCTCCCATGTCAGCAGAATAACTCCGCCCCCCACTCCCCCTAGCAACAACACCCCTCTGTAACCCGACCCCTGCCATATACTGACTGTATGCATCCCCCCACCTGCCTCCCTTGACTAGCTTCCCACTAGCCCAGTGACTCATCCCTCCGGCGCCCACTTGTCTCGCTCCCATTGTTCCCCCGAGCTCTTCCCCCACCCATCCACACCCATTCCCCTGATGTGTCATGCTCGAGCAGTCAGTCTCTCTGCAATACAGGAGATCAAACAAAAAACAAGCGCAATCAAACAAAGACCCAAGCCCGCTCCAGCTGTAATGCTGTTCCCTTTGTGCAAACAGATGAGTGATACCGATCACCCCTTTCTGCGCATTAATAATAAAAACACACAGCAACACAGTACCCGCGTGACCCCCTGCATCCAATACCTTTAACCCCATTGCTTCCCGGCCAAATTTCTGTTCCATTGGAAGCTCCAAAAAGAAAAAAACACAAAGAAAAAGCAAAAAGAAAACCCAAAAGAGAGAGGGGGCACCCCCCCCCCACACCCACACCCACACCCCCCACACCCCCCCCCACCCCCACACCCCCACCCGCCCATTGTACCCATCGGCACCGAAAACGGAAAACAGAAACTACAAAGTACCTGTGAAGCAGCTAAAAAATAGAAAGTCGGTCCAAGAAAACTAGAAGTCTCACAAACAATAGTACACCGACTCAGACTTTGATCCGTGGGCCCTCAGTTCGGCACCAGTCCCTGATCCTTTGCGAACTCCATCACCTCATCGGGGTCCATAAAGTAGTAACGCTGGCGCTGGTGCCTGACCCAAAGCCGCGCCAGGAAAAGCAGACTTGGAAAACACTTCACGTGTTTTTTGAACAAAATCTCTTTCAATTCTTTTAAAGGCTGCTCGCCGCCTGGCCACCTCCTGACACAGGTCTTGATAGATGCGCAGGACATTGTTGTTCCATGTACAGTTCTTTGTACTCTTTGCCCACTGAAGGACCCGCTCCTTGTCTGTGAACCTGACCATCACTGGTCGGAGGGGGGCCCCCCTGATCGCAGCTGCCTCACCTGCACTCGGTGTGCCCCATCAGCCCCCATCAGCTGCTGCAACAGGTCTGCCACAAACGTCGTGACATCAGCACCTTTGGCCCCCTCTGGGAGGCCAATAACTCTCAAATTTTGTCCGGGCTGTTTTCCAGGTCTTCAAGCCTGTCAAGCAGCCTTCTGTCGCTCCTTCAACCCATCCATCTCTATTGCAGCGATCGTTTGTGTGTCCGCCTGTTCCTCCACCGCTTGCTCCAGCTCCTTGACCCTTTTGTCCTGGGCCTCGAGCCTTTGGTTCACTTGCTCCACCGCTTTCTGAAGCGGTTCTAAGTTATCCCGCTTCATGTCTTCAAAACTTCCTTTTATGACCTGCAGCATATTGTCCAGCGCTGCTTGGATCATCTGGTCCGCGGTCTGTACGTCAGCCATCTTTGGTCCCGGGTCAGCTCCCACACCACTTTTGCCTCTGCCCCTTCTTTTCCTGCTTTCTGCTCTTCTTCATTTCCATACAGCTCCGCACGCTTCAATCAGCAACTTTGTGGCCGTCTTTTCTAGCGCTCAAAAGTTCTGAAAAGTCGGGAAACCTGATCCAAAAAGCCAGCCAGAGTGAGAGCCATCGAATGTGCGACACACTCCCTCATAGCCGCCACTGGAAGTCAAGTTACGGACTTCTGAGCCAGGGTTCCAATCTGAGATTTTCCCGTCCAGTAGTAAAATCAGCCGGAATCGTGACAAAAGCATTATTGGTAAAGAACTATTTACATCTGTGAGGAAGGAGGATATTCAAAATAAA
Organism: Scyliorhinus torazame; assembly: GCF_047496885.1. Classification (NCBI taxonomy): domain Eukaryota; kingdom Metazoa; phylum Chordata; class Chondrichthyes; order Carcharhiniformes; family Scyliorhinidae; genus Scyliorhinus; species Scyliorhinus torazame. The sequence goes on from NC_092708.1 coordinate 290,407,729, forward strand.
GCATCAAATTATGCCTTTGTGGGTTGAGTTCAGGAATATAAAAGCCACACTGCTAGGAGTGTACACCCCCAAATAGTGGAAGGGAGTTAGAAGAGTAAATATCTACAGATTTCAGAGTACAAAAACAATAAAGACAGTAATAGTTGGAGACTTCAACTATCCTAATATCAACTGGGATACAAACCGTGTGAAGGGCACAGAGTACAACATTCTTGAACTGCATTTAAGAGGATTTTTTTAAAGCACACACGTAACAAGTCCAATAGAGGGGTGCACAATTCTAGATTTAGTCCTAGGAAATGAATCAGGGGCAAGTAGATGGAGGAGCAGTGGAGGGCCATTTTGGAGACAGTGGCCATAATTGGATAGAGCTTTGGAAGAGAAACACAGTTTCAAATCAGTGAGAGGCATTCAAAAGCAAGATTCTCCTGACACTGTGTAAACATGTTCCCACAAAGAAAAAATATGATATTGCCAAATCTAGAGCCCCCTTGTTATCCAGAAGCTGTTATGAGCCAGGGTTTAGAAAACTCCAAAGCATATCATAGAGTTCACCTGACCTACAACTGCTTATTGATTTTGGTTACGATGAGCACAAGGGCCTGCACTTCAAGTATTATTCAACAGAGGCCTTAAGCACTTTAAATCAAAAACAAGCTTTATTCTACGAATTTAGTTAACATTTTTATAAACACACAGTAAGTGTATTTATCAACTACAAACATAAATACCTCACACACCTACAGTAATCTATGTAATCCTTAATAAATTCCCTCCTTTAACTGTTCCAATTTAATAACAAGATCTCATAAACCAGTACCTCCTTTTCAAAGGTGTGGCCCAGCACACAACACTCAAGACCTGGTACGGATGCTCATTTCCTTTCCAAAACAGCAGGTTTGAATTCTTTCCAGAAAACAGTTATCACTTCTAAATGATCAAGTAATCTGGAAACAGCTTTTAAACTGAAGATAGGGAGACACTCCAAGATACTTCTCTTTCTGAGTACAGCAGCCAAATGTGAAAAACGAAAGCAAAAACTCAGCCACAAACAAGCCCCAAACCAAAGCGAAAATAAAACCAACTCCCAGAGCCACAGCCCAGCTCCATCCACACAATTACATCACTGAAGCCATATGATAAGACAAAAACATTTCTTAAAGGACATTTCCATGACAAAGCATACTGGGTATGATAAAGAAAAAGAAAGCTCAAGACATTTCCAAGAAGTTTAATACTATCGAAAGCCTAAAGGAATACAGATAGGAGTGGCGATGCAACAAAAGTAAATTAGAAAAGCAAAGAAAAAATATTGGCAAGTAAAATCAAATAAAACAAAGATGTTTTACCAGTACATTAGAGATGTACATGGTAACTTATCCATGGATGCAGAAGATGTGGGAAGGGTGTTCAATGAATAATTTGCCTCTGCTTTCTTGAAGGAGAAAAATGAGCAGATATTCTATTTAAAGAATGTGAAATATTAAATACAATAATCATAACATGAGAATAAGTACAGGAGCAACTGGCATCCTTGAAGGTGGATAAATCAACAGAGCTGGATGGATTGTATTCTAGACTTTTACAGGAAACAAGGGAGGAAATATGATGATGTTTGGAGGATCATTTTCCAATCTTCACTAGATAAGGTGAGGTGCCTGAGGATTAGAGGGCTGCCGTGTACCATTTAGAAAGGGGAGCGCTCCGAAAGCTAGTGACATCGAAACAAACCTGTTGGACTTTAACCTGGTGTTGTAAGACTTCTCACTGTGCTCACCCCAGTCCAACGCCGGCATCTCCACATCATTTAGAAAGGGTGTGAGAGGTAGGTCAAAAAGTTACAGGCTGGCCAGTCTGATTTCGGTGGTGGGCACATTCTGAGAGAGAGGAAAAAGCAGTAATTTGAAAAGGCACGGATTGATCAGGAATAGTCAGCAGTTTTGTTCGGGGAAGGTAGTATCTGACTAACTTCATCACATTTTTGAGAAAGTAACAAGGAAGATTGACGAAAGTAATGCAGTGGACATTGTCCATTACTGAAATCCATGTAGACAAGGCCTTACATGGCAGGCTGGTAAGAAAAGTGAAATCCCATGGAATACAGAAGGTGGAGTTGGATCCAAAGTTGGCTCAGTGACAGGAAACAAAGGGTAATAATCGATGATTGTTTTTGAAAAATGGAGAGCTCTGTGTTGGGCCCTTGCTGTTTGTTGTATATATTAATGATCGTGGCTAAAACGTGAGAGGCATGATTGGGAAATTTGCAAACGGCACAAAAATTGGTTATTTAGTTTATAGTGAAGATGAAAGCTGTTGGCTCCATGGAGATCAATGGTTTGGTTGGGTGCGTTGAAAAGTGGCAAATGGAATTAAATCCGCAGAAGTATGAAGCAATGCCTTTAGGGAGGGCAAATAAAGCAATGGAATATTCAATACACAGGATGATATTGAGAGGGGCAAGAGACCTTGGAATGCATGTCCTTAGGTCCCTAAAGGTGGCAAGACAGGTGGACAAGGTGGTAAAGAAAGGATATTGGAATGCTTTCCTTTATTGGACAAGAAATAAAATACAAAAGCAGGGATGTCGTGCTGGAACTGTGTAAAACATTGGTTAAGCCACGGCTGGAATTTGTGGACAGTTCTGGTTACCACATTACAGGAGATAATTGCTCTCGAGCTGGTGCAGAGGAGATTGACAAGAATTTGTCAATTTGGGGGCAGCACGGTAGCATTGTGGATAGCACAATTGGGTCCCAGGTTCGATTCCGGCTTGGGTCACTGTCTGAGCGGAGTCTGCACATCCTCCCCGTGTGTGCGTGGGTTTCCTCCGCGTGCTCCGGTTTCCTCCCACAGTCCAAAGATGTGCAGGTTAGGTGGATTGGCCATGATAAATTGCCCTTAGTGTCCAAGAATGCCCTTAGTGTTGGGTGGGGTTACTGGGATAGGGTGGAGGTGTTGACTTTGGGTAGGGTGCTCTTTCCAAGAGCCGGTGCAGACTCGATGGGCCGAATGGCCTCCTTCTGCACTGTAAATCTTGAAAATTGGAGGACACTTGTGGCGGTGATCTATTTTAGAGGTGTACAAGGTTAAGTAGGGCCTAGATAGGGAGATAGGAAAGACCCGTTTCCCCGAGCAGAGAGGTCAATTACCAAGGGGCATAGATGTAAGGTGACTGGTAAAAGGATGAGAGGGGACATGAGAAAAAACATTTTCACCGAGGATTGTGGACATCTGCAATTCACTGCCCGAATTGGTGGTGGAGGCTGAAACACAACCCATTTATAAGGTACCTGGATCTGCACAGAAGGGTTGTAACCTGCAACGCTACAGACCAGCTGCTGGAAAGTGGGATTAAAATGAGTGGTTAACTTCTTTTTCTCTTTTTTCTGGTCGGTACAGACATGATGGGGTGATTGGTCCTTTTATGTGTTGTAACTTATGTGGTACAGTCAGAAAACAAAATTTCACTGAGAAAACAGAATTTGAGCATTCGCGAGTATTTTGTGCTAATTTCCGAAACAATCATATCCAGTATGAAATTGTAACCAAAACGGTCACCTTTGTTCACCTGTTCTGGCTGAGAAAGGATCAGTCAGACATTCAGCCATTTTTCACTGAACTGTAGGGAAAAACCTTTGTTGATGTGCTACATGCAGCTAAAACCCGAATGTGTTTACAAACATTGAAAATTTTGAAAGATCTCGCACGAAAGGTTGTCTGATTGAACTTGCGAATTATGTAGTCTGCAAAATTAGTTTGATAGAACTAAACTCATTACCAACTAGAGAGGTTATGTGAACAGGGCTCCTTTCTGTATCTCATCCAAGCAAAAACGCATATCAAAACAATAAAGACACAAAGCTTAAAATTCATAAGCATTCCTTTCAAAACTAATAGAAACAAACATGTTGCTATAGTACAAGATTCCTTCAATTATCCTCTTTTTTTCTATCCTTGAACAGGCCCAAACAGGGCATAAAAGTAGTCATATTGGACTCAAAAGTTCTCTCTCTCTCCACAGATGCTGACAGACATGTTGAGTTTTTCCAGCATTTTGTTATTTCATAGAATCCGATAGGCGGCCTGTCCTCATGCAACTAGTAAACTGCACTTGCAGCCAGTTCTTTCAAGGTATAACGTGATCCAGAGATAACTCGAATTCTCCCCACTACATATGTTACAAATTAAAGATGAGTTAGCTTCAGTAGCTTGGCAGGGAGAACTCAATTCAGTGAGGAGATTAACCTTCATCTCTCAATGTTTTCACAATGCATCTCTCATTGGAAAAGCTTGTTACATCCATTTGATGACAGGACTAAGAAAATTACAGCTGAATCAACAGAGATCCTAAACAAAGCAACTTATTCCTCTCCATAGCTTCTGGGGAAGACTCTAAGCTGCTGTGGAAAGAAAAAAAAAATCCTATTAGGTTGAGTCACTATCCAATTTATGCTGCCTCAGTGTTTTCTAAGAGTTTGGCAGAGAGGCAAGCCTGAATGTACAAGTGCACAACAATAGAAAACATTAGGAATATGATACGAGTGGATGTTGGCTCTCCAATCTAGCGTTTCCTCTCGACGCAATGGAAACCTTCAAGCATCCAGCAGAGGGCAGTAGAGCATAGCTGCTTATTGGCTGTTGCAGGGGAATTTGCATACCTCCGTTGTGGTCACCCTAACTTGAAGGTGGTTTGTGGAGGAGCTGTTGTCAAGTGACACTTAAACCCGAAACACTTCAGTGTTTCCCTCCATACCCCCTCCTCTAACCAAAAAAAAAACAACCGCTGTAAAGATCAAGAGGAAGGCTCGAGGTCAGGTAGAAATAGAAAGAAGTTGAACCGTGACGCCACAGCCTGCAGGTAAGGGATTGGCTGGTGAATGGCAAGTAGTTTTTCTTTTATTTTCCCTCGGGTGTTACCGTGCAGGGCGCAGAGGTTGCTGAGTGAGTGCTTGCTGAGAAGGGGAGTGAATAACAGGTAAGCTCTTTCTTTCTTTTTCTTTTTTTAATCTAGGGGGATGGCAGGGAAGGTAGTGCAATGTTCCTCCTGCAGAATGTTTGTGGTGAGGGATGCCGACAGTGTCCCTGCTGATTTCACCTGTGGGAAGTGCACCCATCTCCAGCTCCTCAGAAACCGTGTTAGGGAACTGGAGCTGGAGCAACTTCGGATCATTCGGGAGGCAGAGGTGGTCATAGATAGAAGCTTCAGGGATGTAGTTACTCCGAAGAATAAATATAGATGGGTGACGGTGAGAGGGGCTGGGAGGAAGCAGTCAGTACAGAGATCCCCTGTGGTCGTTCCCCTTAGTAACAAGTATACCGCTTTGGATACTGTTGGGGGGGGGGGGGGGGAAACTTACCAGGGGTAAGACATGGGGTGAGGGTCTCTGGCACAGAGTCTGTCCCTGTTGCTCAGAAGGGAAGGGGGGAGAGGAGTAGAGCATTAGTCATTGGAGACTCCATAGTTAGGGGGATAGATAGGAGATTCTGTGGGAACGAGAGACTCCAGTTGGTGTGTTGCCTCCCAGGTGCCAGGGTGCGTGATGTCTCGGATCGTGTTTTTGGGATCCTTAAGGGGGAGGGGGAGCAGCCCCAAGTCGTGGTCCACATAGGTACCAACGACATAGATAGGAAAAGGGATAGGAATGTAAGGCAGGAATTCAGGGAGCTAGGGTGGAAACTTAGATCTAGGACAGAGTTATTATCTCTGGGTTGTTACCCGGGCCACGTGATAGCGAGATGAGGAATAGGGAAAGGGAGGAGTTGAAAGCTTGGCTACAGGGATGGTGCAGGAGGGAGGGTTTCAGATTTCTGGATAATTGGGGCTCATTCTGGGGTCGGTGGGACCTCTACAAACGGGATGGTCTACACCTGACCAGAGGGGTACCAATATCCTGGGGGGGGGAAATTTGCTAATGCTCTTCGGGAGGGTTTAAACTAGTTCAGCAGGGGCTTGGGAACCTGAATTGTAGCTCCAGTATACAGGAGGTTCAGAGTAGTGAAGTCACGAGTAAGGTTTTAAAGTTGCAGGAGTGTACCGGCAGGCAGGAAGGTGGTTTAAAGTGTGTCTTCTTCAATGCCAGGAGCATCCGGAATAAGGTGAGTGAACTTGCGGCATGGGTTGGTACCTGGGACTTCGATGTTGTGGCCATTTCGGAGACCTGGATAGAGCAGGGACAGGAATGGTTGTTGCAGGTGCCGGGGTTTAGATATTTCAGTAAGCTCAGGGAAGGTGGTAAAAGAGGGGGAGGGGTTGCATTGTTAGTCAAGGACAGTATTACGGAGGCAGAAAGGACGTTTGATGTAGTATGGGCTGAAGTTAGAAACAGGAAAGGAGGTCACCCTGTAGGGGTTTTCTATAGGCCTCCGAAAAGTTCCAGAGTTGTCGAGGAAAGGATTGCAAAGCTGATTCTGGATAGGAGCGAAAGCAACAGGGTAGTTGTTATGTGGGACTTTAACTTTCCAAATATTGACTGGAAACGCTATAGTTCGAGTACTTTAGATGGGTCCGTATTTGTCCAATGTGTGCAGGAGGGTTTCCTGACACAGTATGTTGATAGGCCAACGAGAGGCGAGGCCATATTGGATTTGGTACTGGGTAATGAACCAGGACAGATGTTAGATTTGGAGGTAGGTGAGCACTTCGGTGATAGTGACCACAATTCCATTACGTTTACTTTAGTGATGGAAAGAGATAGGTATATACCACGGGGCAAGAGTTATATCTGGGGGAAAGGCAATTATGATGTGATGAGGCAAGACGTAGGATGCATCAGATGGGGAGGAAAACTGCAGGGGATGGGCACAATGGAAATGTGGAGCTTGTTCAAGGAACAGCTACTGCGTGTCCTTGATAAGTATGTACCTGTCAGGCAGGGAGGAAGTCGTCGAGCGAGGGAACCGTGGTTTACTAAGGCAGTCAAAACACTTGTCAAGAGGAAGAAGGAGGCTTATGTAAAGATGAGACATGAAGGTTCAGTAAGGGCGCTCGAGAGTTACAAGTTAGCTAGGAAGGACCTAAAGAGAGAGCTAAGAAGAGCCAGGAGGGGACATGAGACGTCTTTGGCAGGTCGGATCAAGGATAACCTAAAGCTTTCTATAGATATGTCAGGAATAAAAGAATGACTAGGGTAAGAGTAGGGCCAGTAAAGGAGAGTAGTGGGAAGTTGTGCTTGGAGTCCGAGGAGATAGGAGAGGTCCTGAATGAATATTTTATCATCAGTATTCACACAGGAAAAAGACAATGTTGTCGAGGAGAATACTGAGATTCAGGCTACTGGACTAGAAGGGCTTGAGGTTTATAAGGAGGAGGTATTAACAATTCTGGAAAGGGTGAAAATAGATAAGTCTCCTGGGCCGGATGCGATTTATCCTAGGATTCTCTGGGAAGCTAGGGAGGAGATTGCGGAGCCTTTGGCTTTGATCTTTAAGTCATCTTTGTCAGGAATAGTGCCAGAAGACTGGAGGATAGCAAATGTTGTCCCCTTGTTCAAGAAGGGGAGTAGAGACAACCCCGGTAACTATAGACCAGTGAGTCTTACTTCTGTTGTGGGCAAAATCTTTAAAAGGTTTATAAGGTGTATAATCATCTGGAAAGGAATAACTTGATTAGACATAGTCAACACGGTTTCGTGAAGGGTAGGTCGTGCCTCACAAACCTTATTGAGTTCTTTGAGAAGGTAACCAAACAGGTGGATGAGGGTAAAGCAGTTGATGGGGTGTATATGGATTTCAGTAAAGCGTTTGATAAGATTCCCCACGGTAGGCTACTGCAGAAAATACGGAAGCATGGGATTCAGGGAGATTTAGTAGTTTGGATCAGAAATTGGCTAACTGGAAGACGACAAAGGTTGATGGGAAGTGTTCAGACTGGAGTCCAGTTACTAGTGGTGTACCACAAGGATCTGTTTTGGGGCCACTGCTGTTTGTCATTTTTATAAATGACCTGGAGGAGGGCGTAGAAGGATGGGTGAGTAAATTTGCAGATGACACTAAAGTCGGTGGAGTTGTGGACAGTGCGGAAGGATGTTACAAGTTACAGAGGGACATAGATAAGCTGCAGCGCTGGGCTGAGAGGTGGCAAATGGAGTTTAATGCAGAAAAATGTGAGGTGATTCATTTTGGAAGGAATAACAGGAAGTCAAGAGTACTGGGCTAATGGTAAGATTCTTGGCAGTGTGGATGAGCAGAGAGATCTCTGTGTCCATGTACATAGATCCCTGAAAGTTGCCACTCAGGTTGAGAGGGTTGTTAAGATGTGTTAGCTTTTATTGGTAGAGGGATTGAGTTTCGGAGCCATGAGGTCATGTTGCAGCTGTACAAAACTCGGTTGCGGACGCATTGGGAGTATTGCGTGCAATTCTGGTCGCCGCATTATAGGAAGGATGTGGAAGCATTGGAAAGGGTGCAGCGGAGATTTACCAGAATGTTGCCTGGTATGGAGGGAAGATCTTATGAGGAAAGGCTGAGGGACTTGAGGCTGTTTTCGTTAGAGAGAAGGTTAAGAGGTGACTTAATTGAGGCATACAAGATAATCAGAGGATTGGATAGGGTGGACAGTGAGAGCCTTTTTCCTCGGATGGTAATGTCTAGCACGAGGGGACATAGCTTTAAATTGAGGGGAGATAGATATAAGACAGATGTGAGAGGTAGGTTCTTTACTCAGGAGTAGTAAGGGCGTGGAATGCCCTGCCCGCAACAGTAGTGGACTCGCCAACACTAAGGGTATTCAAATGGTCATTGGATAGACATATGGACGATAAGGGAATAGTGTAGATGGGCTTTAGAGTGGTTTCACAGGTCGGCGCAACATCGAGGGCCGAAGGACCTGTACTGCGCTGTAATGTTCTATGTTCTACGACAGAAGTTGGCTTTAGGCCCTATGCTTGGGCACTGGCAGACTTGGTCATGGTAGATGGGAGAAAGTAGTATCAGGTCAATATGTTTCCACCGTGAACTTTTTTGACATGTCTGATTTTTGAAGTTGTGTGATTAATTCATTGCATATGTAATAAAGTAAACATTAAAAAATTTTTTTTTATAAAGAGTACCCAATTCTTTTCTTCCAATTAAGGGGTAATGTAGTAAGGCCAATTCACCTATCCTGCGCATCTTTGGGTTGTGGGGGTGAGACCCAGGCAGTCATGAGGAGAATGTGCAAACTCCACACAGACAGTGACCCAGGGCCGGGATCTAACCCAGGTTCTCGGCGCCGTGAGGCAGCAGTGCTAACCACTGCGCCACCCACCATTAAGTGAATAATTTGCATTAGTAATTCTTGGGAGTGGCTTAGGGCATCAGAGATCGAGAAAGGAAATATATAAAGGCAATTTAATTTTCTTTTAGCTTTGTTTAGCTTATGGAAAAAGAGAAATATTCCCACCCAAAACAAATCACTAAATTACAAAAGCTTAACTAACTTTATAAAAAAGGCAATTCGCTCAAATACTTTGCAAATATTTTAATGATTATTTTAAGCATACACATTTGAAAATAGTTTGTGTGACTTGAAACTGCAACTCAGTTAAATAAATGTTTATAATATACAAAGAAATACAGGGAAAAGCTTAGCTTGCTTCAACGTGTGCCTTGCACCCAGAACCAGTGTTTCTAGCTTTACTGTAAAATTGCACAACTGCACTCAAAGGATTTGATCTTCAGAGCAGGACATTAAAGAATGAAAGCATATATGCACACCGAACAAACAAGGGGGGAAAAAAAGCTTATTCATGATTGTATACTAAAATGACAGCAAGTAAAATTTTAATACTCAAATAACCAGTGCAGGCACCAGTAAACAGGAAATGCTGTTGGAAGAAATGTCCATTCACTCTCTATACATATACAATTCTACACAAGCAGGTTCTCGGCCGGTAGCGTTAGGCCAGCAAAGGAGGTCAGAAAGTGGCATTCATAGTGAACCAAGGTACCAATTGCTGTGCATAATAAACTAAATAGAACATGACACCTTGTCAGAAATTAAACACTGAAAACATGACAAAAACTGCTCTTGGGAACATTTACAGGACTGTCCCAGCTTCCAATCTCATAAGCCCTTGAAGCAGCACTCAGTGCTCTGTGTTTGCTGGCCTTGTTATTAACAGGAGAAGTTTGTTCCTGCCGAAACATTAGCAGCTAACATTTATTAATTATGTTTTTTCTTTAAAGCCTCAAAAAAAGGCAAGCTGTATAAGAACACAGTCGGAGATCAACATTTTTCACACAAACACAAGAGGCTTTTCTAGTTTCAAATTCAGTGTCCCAGTCACGATCCATTAGCTCAGTTAAGATGAAAACCTTTCTCCATTGTAGCAGCTAGCAAACGTTCTCTCATAATTTCTTCAGAGGAATATTCAGGCAATTTTAGGTAGTGCACACACGTGTTTACTGATGGATAACTTGCGTCTGTTGCATCCACCTAACAAGAAGAAATATGTTAAAATGCATTCTGTGGGTAATTTCATGCATCATATTTAGTAAATAACAACCGTATAGAATTTATAATCTAGAACCACCTATTCCAGAAGAGATTTATGCAATTATCATTTATCCAAGAGGAGATATTTTACTATTTGGCAGTTTTTCCCAACATGAAGAGTTTTGAATATAGTTTAGGTCACATACCTTGCGTACAATAGTGAGCCGCGGATGCAGATTGGCTAAACCACCTGGTGGGAGAGTGGAACATCCTGTGGTGAATTGCAGAAATGCCTTCCTTTCATCTGATGACATCCCACAAAGAACCTTTATAAATCGAATGAATCCCGGACTAAGCAAAAAGAGTGACCAAAATAGGATTTAATAAGAGATATTGATCATGATTCATTTTCTTACATTAAGAAGTCAACATGAAAAAGGAGGAAGCTGCAACCTAAAGAAAAGGTTGCATGTTCAATTAAACAATTCTATAAAGCTGGCTCGCATTTATGTACCTTAGAAACACAAACAATCACCCGAGTCAGTGATGAAATACTGCTGAGATTGGGAATTAAGGGTGCCAATTAATACTCTAATGTCATCTATGGCTTTGTGAAAATGTTTGGAGGAATCCTTTAAGGATTATTACCTAGAATAGTGTCAAACCTCGTACAGGGCCCATGTCAACAACTACGTATCTTTAAATAAAGTACTTTCTCTCCATTTTAGCTGTGTATGTTGTATGACAGAAATCTGATTGGGAGGAAAAACATGAATCGCATAAGTTTGCATTTTGGACTACATGTTTAACTTGCAAGAAAACAAGTACTCATTTTGCAGGTACTAATTTCTCGTCATAACTTTGCAGGGCTTCAGAGTAGAGGAGGAAACGTAACTGACTGGGTGGCTAGTCTTCATAGCTGGAACAGACTCAATGGGCCGAATGGCCTCCCTTATGTGCCACAATGACTAATTGTTGGATTCCCTGCAACTGTACAATACAGAGCATTGCACAAGAATATTTCCAAATACATTGAAAGTGGTATTAAGAAAATATGGTTCATTTGATCCAATCATTGAATATGGTAATCCAACAAATACATATTTATCCTTTATTCAAAACTGTATCATAAACAACCCTGTTCTGAGCTGAGAAAATGGTAACTTAGTATTTATTTTTATAATTTAAATTGCCCAATTCTTCCCCCCCCCCCTCAAATTAAATGGCAATTTAGCGTGGCCAATCCACCTACTCTGCATATCTTTGGGTTGTGGGGGTGAGACCACGCAGACACTGGGAGAATGTGCAAACTCCACATGGAAAGTGACCCGGGGCCGGCATCGAACCGAGATCCTCGACGCCATGAGGCAGCAGTGTGAAGCCATGTAAAATGGCCACCTGCAAAGGACCATGGGAATTGTGGTCAATTTGGGACACAAACAGCTACACAGCCTCTGTGTAATGTGCAAAGAAACCAGGCTTTGCTGAAACTTGTATCCATTAAGAGTCGATCAACATTTCCCCCAGGACAATAGAGTTTGAATCAAGGAGTTACAACAGTAGCAGACTAACCTGCGTCACCCCTCCTTAATTGGACAGGCCTACGTGCCTGAGACAACGATAGAACATAAGAACTAGGAACAGGAGTAGGCCATCTGGCCCCTCGAGCCTGCTCCGCCATTTAATGAGATCATGGCTGATCTTTGTGGACTCAGCTCCACTGTCCGCGTACACCACATCCCCAAATCCCTTTATTCTTTAGAAAGGCATCTATCTTTTTCTTAAAAACATTTAAAGAAGGAGCCTCAACTGCTTCACTGGGCAAGGAATTCCAGAGATTCACAACCCTTTGGGTGAAGAAGTTCCTCCTAAACTCGGTCCTAAATCTACTTCCCCTTATTTTGAGGCTATGCCCCCTAAGTTCTGCTTTCCCCGACCAGTGGAAACAACCTGCCCGCATCTATCCTATCTATTCTCTTCATAATTTTATATGTCTCAATAAGATCCCCCCACATCCTTCTAAACTCCAATGAGTACAGTCCCAGTCTACTCAACCTCTCGTCATAATCTAATCCCCTCAACTCTGGGATCAACCTAGTGAATCTCCTCTGCACTCCCTCCAGTGCCAATATGTCCTTTCTCAGGTAAGGAGACCAAAACTGAACACAATACTCCAGGTGTGGCCTCACTAACACCTTATACAATTGCAGCAGAACCTCCCTAGTCTTAAACTCCATCCCTCTAGCAATGAAAGACAAAACTCGATTAGCCTTCTTAATCACCTGTTGCACCTGCACACCAACTTTTTGTGACTCGTGCACCAGCACACCCAGGTCCCTCTGCACAGCAGCATGTTTTAACATCTTACCGTTTAAATAATAATCCATTCTGCTGTTATTCCTCCCAAAATGGATCGCCTCACACTTGGCAACATTGATTCCATCTGCCAGACCCTAGCCCATTCACCTAACCTATCCAAATCCTTCTGCAGACATCCGGTATCCTCTGCCCTTTTTGCTTTACCACTCATCTTAGTGTCGTCTGCAAACTTTGACACATTGCACTTGGTCCCCAACTCCAAATCGTCTATGTAAATTGTGAACAACTGCGGGCCCAACACTGATCCCAACATTAACCCCACTAGTTACAGGTTGCCAACCAGAGAAACACCCATTTATCCCCACTCTCTGCTTTCTGTTAGTTAACCAATCCTCTACCCATGCTACCACTTTACCCTCAATGCCATGCATCTTTAGTTTATGCAGCAACCTTGTGTGTGGCACCTTGTCAAAACCTTTCTGGAAATCCAGATATACCACATCCATTGGCTCCCCGTTATCTACTGCACTGGTAACAGCCTCAAAAAATTCTCCCAAATTAGTCAGACACGACCTACCCTTTGTGAACCCATGCTGCGTCTGCCCAATGGGACAATTTCCCTCCAGGTGCCCCGCTATTTCCTCCTTAATGATAGATTCCAGCATTTTCCCTACAACCAAATTTAAGCTTACCCGCCTATAGTTACCCGCTTTCTGCCGACCTCCTTTTTTAAACAGTGTCACGTTTGCTACTTTCCAATCCTCTGGGACCACCCCAGAGTCTAGTGAATTTTGATAAATTATCACTAGTGCGTTTACAATTTCCCTAGCCATCTCTTTTAACACTCTGGGATGCATCCCATCAGGGCCAGGAGACTTGTCTACCTTTCGCCCCATTAGCTTGCTCAATACTGCCTCCTTAGTGATTACAATCATCTCAAGGTCCTCACCTATCATATCCTTATTTCCATCAGTCACTGGCATGTTATTTGTGTCCTCCACTGTGAAGACTGACCCAAAAAACCTGTTCAGCTCCTCAGCCATTTCCCCGTCTCCTATTATTAAATCTCCCTTCTCATCTTCCAAAGGACCAATATTTACCGTAGCCACTCTTTTTTGTCTTATATATTTGTAGAAGCTTTTACTATCTGCTGTTCTGAGCCAGTTTACTTTCATAGTCTACCTTACTCTTCTTTATGGCTTTTTAGTAGCTTTCTGTTGTCCCCTAAAGACTTCCCAGTCCCCTAGTCTCCCACTAATTTTTGCCACTATGTATGTTTTTTCCCTCAATCTGATACTCTCCCTCACCTCCTTCGATATCCACGGTTGACTTTTCCCCTTTCTACCGTCTTTCTTTTTTGTCGGTATGAACCTTTTCTGAACACTGTGAAAGATCGCTCGGAAGGTTCTCCACTGTTCCTCAACTGCTTCATCATGAAGTCTTTGCTCCCAGTCTACCTTAGCTAGTTCTTCTCATCCCATTTAATCGCCTTTGTTTAAGCACAAAACACTAGTGTTTGATTTTACCTTGTCATCCTCCAACTGTATTTTAAATTCCACCATATTGTGGTCGCTCCTTCCAAGAGGATCCCGAACTATGAGATCATTAATCAATCCTGCCTCATTACACTCCAGATCTAGGACCACTTGTTCCCTTGTAGGTTCCATTACGTACTGTTCCAGGAAATTATCCCGGGCACATTTTATAAACTCCTCCTCAAGGCTGCCTTTACCAACCTGGTTAAACCAATCGAGATGCAGATTAAAATCTCCCATGATAACCGCTGTACCATTTCTACATGCATCCGTTATTTCTTTGCTTATTGCCTGCCCTACCATCCTGTTACTATTTGGTGGCCTATAGGCTAATCCTATCAGTGACCTTTTCGCCTTACTATTCCTGATTTCCACCCAAATTGATTCAACCATGTCCTCCATAGCACCAATATCATCCCTTACTATTGCCCGGATGCCATCCTTAAACAACAAAGCTACACCACCGCCCTTACCGTCCATTCTATCCTTTGGTATAGTCTGATACCCTTGGATATTTAACTCCCAGTCGTGACCATCTTTTAACCATGTTTCAGTAATGGCCACTAAATCATAGTCATATGGACATATAGTCATATGGATAGCTAGGACCCGCCCAGCTAGAGAGGTATCCGCCCCCTAATTGGCTGAGATCGATGAGGGTTATTGAAAACCCTATCGATCCATTGGACCTGGAGTAAGGACCGCCCAAAAGGGCGGGAAAGAGAAGAAGGATAAAAAGCCCTGCGCACTAGAGATCGATCTCTTTTTTTTTTAATGTATTTTATTAAAGTTTTTCGATCAAATAGAATTTTCCATTTTTGCAACTTTGTAACAAAATGTACATTGACCGTTATTTAAACAATATATTAAACTAACAACAAGTGCAGAAAAAGAACAAGAAAAGAGAAATAATACTGAAAAAATAAATATAAACAACTAGCATGGAAAGAAAGAAAAGAACAAAAAACCCAAACACCGAATACCCCCACCCCCCCGGGTTGCTGCTGCTGTCTTTCCAGTTTTCCCTTATCACTCTGCGAGATAGTCAAGGAACGGTTGCCACCGCCTGGTGAACCCTTGAGCCGAACCTCTTAGTGCGTATTTTATTCGCTCCAATTTTATGAACCCTGCCATGGCGTTTATCCAGGCCTCCACGCCCAGGGGTTTGGCTTCTTTCCACATAAGTAGAATCCTTCGCCGGGCTACTAGGGACGCAAAGGCCAAAACATCGGCCTCTCTCGCCTCCTGCACTCTCGGCTCTTCTGCAACCCCAAATATAGCTAACCCCCAGCTCGGTTCGACCCGGACCCCCACCACCTTTGAGATCACTCTTGCCACACCCACCCAGAACCCATGCAATACCGGACATGACCAAAACATGTGGGTGTGGTTCGCCGGGCTCACCGCGCACCTATCCTCCACTCCAAAAAATCTACTCAGCCTTGCTTCCGTCATATGCGCCCTGTGTAGAACCTTGAATTGGATCAGGCTAAGCCTGGCACACGAGGACGAGGAATTTACCCTACTTAGGGCATCTGCCCACAGCCCCTCCTCCCATTTACCCTTCAGCTCCTCTACCATCGTCTGCCCCTCGTCTCTCATTTCCCTATATATATCGGACACTTTACCTTCACCGACCCATGCCCCCGAAATCACTCTGTCCTGGATCCCTTGCATCGGGAGCTGCGGAAATTCCCTCACCTGTTGCCGCGCAAATGCCCTCACTTGCATATATCGGAAGGCATTCCCAGGTGGCAACTCTTATTTTTCTACCAATGCTCCCAAACTCGCGAACGTCCCGTCCAAGAACAAGTCCTTCAACTTCCCAATTCCTGCTCGCTGCCAAGATTGGAATTCCCCATCTATCCTCCCCAGGACGAACCTGTGATTGTTCCTTATCGGGGACCACACCGAGGCACCCGTCACTCCCCTCTGTCGTCTCCACTGCCCCCAAATCTTCAAAGTCGCCACCACCACTGGGTTTGTGGTGTATTTTTTCGGGGGGGGAACGGTAACGGTGCCGTCGCCAGTGCTTTTAAACTTGTTCCCTTACAGGACGCCATCTTCAGCCTTTTCCACGCCGCCCCTTCTTCTTCCCTCATCCACTTACATATCATAGACACGTTGGCGGCCCAATAATAGTCACTCAGACTCGGCAGTGCCAGTCCCCCTCTGTCCCTGCTGCGCTGCAGGAACCCCCTCTTTACCCTCGGGGTCTTTCCAGCCCACACAAAGCTCATAATACTCCTGTCCACTTTCTTGAAAAAGGCCTTTGTAATCGGTATGGGGAGGCACTGAAACACGAAAAGAAACCTCGGGAGGACCACCATTTTAACCGCCTGTACTCTACCCGCCGATGACAGGGGCACCATGTCCCACCTCTTAAAGTCCTTCTCCATCTGCTCTACCAGTCGCGTCAAGTTAAGTTTATGCAAGGTTCCCCAGTTCCTGGCCACCTGGATCCCTAGATATCGAAAATCCCTTGCTACTCTCCTCAGCGGCAGATCGTCTATTCCCCTGCCCTGTTCCCCGGGGTGCATCACAAAAAGTTCACTCTTTCCCATATTCAATTTATATCCCGAGAACTCTCCAAACTCCCTGAGTGTCTGCATTATCTCTGGCATCCCCTCCACTGGGTCCGCCACATATAGCAGCAAATCATCCGCATATAATGACACCCGATGTTCCTCTCCTCCTCCGAGCACCCCCCTCCACTTCTTAGAGCCCCTCAGCGCTATGGCCAATGGCTCGATTGCCAACGCGAACAGTAACGGGGACAGGGGGCACCCCTGTCTTGTGCCCCTATGTAATCGGAAATAGTCGGATCGTTGCCCGTTTGTAATCATGCTTGCCACCGGGGCCCCGTACAGGAGCTGAACCCATCTGATGAACCCCTCTCCAAATCCAAATCTCTTCAGTACCTCCCACAGGTAGTCCCACTCCACTCTATCAAATGCCTTCTCTGCATCCATCGCCACCACCATCTCCGCCTCCCCCTCCGGTGGGAGCATCAACATCACCCCCAGCAACCTTCGTACATTGGCATTCAATTGCCTCCCTTTAACAAACCCTGTCTGGTCGTCATGTACCACCCCTTGGACACAGTCCTCTATCCTTGTCACCATCACTTTGGCCAGTAACTTGGCATCTACATTTAGGAAGGAGATGGGCCTGTATGGCCCGCATTGCAGCGGGTCTTTGTCTCGTTTCAGGATC
This sequence comes from Scyliorhinus torazame, assembly GCF_047496885.1. Classification (NCBI taxonomy): domain Eukaryota; kingdom Metazoa; phylum Chordata; class Chondrichthyes; order Carcharhiniformes; family Scyliorhinidae; genus Scyliorhinus; species Scyliorhinus torazame. The sequence goes on from NC_092708.1 coordinate 290,425,213, forward strand.
AACGATATCGTCGCCTCCGACATTGTCGGGGGTAGTGTCCCCTTTTCCTTAGCCTCATTGAAGGTTCTCGTCAGGAGTGGGGCCAGTAGGTCCACATGTTTCCTGTAAAATTCCACCGGGAACCCATCTGGTCCCGGGGCCTTTCCTGCCTGCATGTTCCCAATTCCTTTAATCACCTCCTCCACCTCAATCTGCGCTCCCAAACCTGCCACCTCCTGCTCCTCAACCCTCGGGAACTCCAGCTGGTCCAGGAAGTGTATCATTCCCTCTTTCCCCTCCGGGGGTTGGGACTTATACAGCCTCTCATAAAATGACTTAAACACCCCGTTCACCCTCCCCGCCCCGAACTCCTCCGATCTCTCTTGCCGCCCCCCTCTTCCTAAGTTGTTGGGCCAGCAATCGGCTCGCCTTTTTCCCATATTCGTATTGTATTCCCTGTGCCTTCCTCCACTGCGTCTCCGCCTTACCAGTGGTCAGCAAGTCAAACTCTGTCTGTAGTCTCCGTCTTGCCCTGTATAACCCTTCATCCGGGGCCTCCGCATATTGCCTATCCACCCTCAGAATCTCCCCAATCAGTCTCTCCCTTTCTTTACCCTCTTGTTTCCCCCTGTGGGCTCTTATGGAAATCAGCTCCCCCCTAACCACCGCCTTCAGCGCCTCCCATACTACTCCCACCTGGACTGCTCCATCATCATTGACCTCTAGATATCTTTCAATACATCCCCTCACCCTTCCACATACGTCCTTGTCCGCCAACAGTCCCATGTCTAATCTCCAAAGTGGGCGCTGCTCCTTCTCCTCTCCTAGATCCAGATCCTCCCAATGTGGGGCGTGATCTGAAACGGCTATAGCCGAATATTCCGTTCCTGCCACTTTCGGGATCAGCGCCCTTCCTACGACAAAAAAGTCCATCCGGGAGTATACTTTATGGACGTGGGAGAAGAAGGAAAACTCTTTACTCCTCGGTCTAGCAAATCTCCAGGGATCTACTCCTCCCATCTGCTCCATAAACCCCTTAAGCACCTTGGCCGCTGCCGGCCTCCTCCCGGTCCTAGATCTGGACCGGTCCAGCCCTGGGTCCAGCATCGTGTTGAAGTCCCTCCCCCATTACCAAATTTCCCATCTCTAGGTCCAGGATGCGCCCCAACATGCGCTTCATAAAACCCGTGTCATCCCAGTTCGGGGCATATACGTTCACCAGCACCACCGCCTCACCTTGCAATCTGCCACTCACCATCACGTGCCTGCCCCCACTGTCCACCACTATGGTCTTAGCCTCAAACGATACCAGTTTCCCCACCAGTATTGCCACCCCTCTATTTTTTGTACCTAAGCCTGAGTGGAATACCTGTCCCACCCATCCTTTCCTTAATCTGACCTGATCCGCCAATTTCAGGTGCGTCTCCTGAAGTATAACCACATCCGCCTTCAGTCTCTTTAGGTGCGCAAATACCCTTGCCCTCTTAATCGGCCCATTCAGCCCTCTCACGTTCCACGTGATCAACCGGGTTGGGGGGCCCTTTACCCCCCGCCCCATCGTCGACTAGCCATCCCCCTTTTTAAACCAGCTCCTCAACCGGGTCCCACGCACCCGTTTGTCCCCCAGACGGCGCCCTCCCGTCCCGACCATCCCATCCCGTATCAGCTCCCCCTTACCCTCAGCAGCAGCAACCCAGTTAACCCCCCCCCCGCTAGATTCCCTTCTAGCTTGATTGCTCCCCCCATATTGCTTCCGGGAGTCAGCAAACTCTTGCTGACCTTGGCTTCCCCAGTTTACCCTTGCTTGTGAGGCCCCCTTCCTTCCTGCGCCCACTTTTCCCGCCGCAATTTCCATAGCGCGGGGAAAAAACCCGCGCTTCCCTCTCGGCCCCGCCCCTAGTGGCGCAGCTCCCTCTCCCCTTCCCCACCAGCGCCCACATTTCTTAGTGCCCCCCCCCCCCCCCTCGGGGGGGGGGTTCTCCCGTCTAACATTTTTACAGATAAGCCCTCCCCCCCCCTTTGCATTTCTTTGACACCACCTCGCTACTTCTTTCCAAGCATCAATTCCTCAAATCTAGTCCAACTTCTCTTCTTGAATAAATGTCCACGCCTCCTCTGCCGTCTCGAAGTAGTGGTGTTTGCCCTGGTGTGTAACCCACAGTCTCGCCGGCTGCAACATTCCAAATTTTACTTTCTTCCTGTGGAGCACCGCCTTGGCCCGATTGAAACTCGTCCTCATTCTCGCTACCTCCACACTCCAATCTTGATACACGCGGATCACCGCGTTCTCCCACCTGCTACTCCGTGTCTTCTTAGCCCATCTCAGGACTATCTCCCTGTCCTTGTAGCGGTGGAATCTCACCACTATTGCTCGCGGTATTTCCCCTGCCTTTGGTCTTCTCACGAGGACCCGGTATGCTCCCTCCACTTCCAGGGGGCCCGTTGGGACCTCAGCTCCCATTAAAGTATGGAGAATGGTACTCACATACGCCCCAACATCAGCTCTCTCTGTCCCTTCGGGAAGACCCAAAATCCTTAGATTCTTCCTCCTCGAGCTATTTTCCAGGGCTTCCAGCCTTTCTATGCACCTCTTATGTAGTGCCTCGTGCGTCTCCGTCTTCACCACAAAGCCCTGTATCTCGTCTTCATTCTCGGCTGCCTTTGCCTTCACTCCACGGAGCTCCATCGCCTGGGTCTTTTGCGTCTCCTTCAATCCCTCAATCGCCAGCAACATCGGTGCCAGCACCTCTTTCTTGAGCTCCTCCACACATCGTCGGAGGAACTCCTGCTGTTCCGGGCCCCATACCATCCGGGCTCCCTTAGCCGCCATCTTGCTTCTCCCTTCTCTTCTCTGCCGCTGCTCCAGAGGATCCTCCGCAATCTGGCCACTACTATCGCTTCTTTCCATCCACACCCGGGGGGACTCCTTCCTTTGTTGCCTCACACTGGGTATGGCCGTAAAAAATTTCCGTTGGGGCTCCCGATAAGAACCCAAAAGTCCGTTGAAACGGGAGGTGCCGAAACGTGCGACTTAGCTGGTCATCGCCACAACCGGAACTCCAGAGGTCGATCTCTTTTGGGACTGGCCTGTGCGCGACCAACTGTAGCAGAACAACCAAGTTCAAGAACCCGCGACCATTCCTGAAGGACGAGCCCAGCTGAGATGAACCCAACAACTTCCAACCGACCACGTGGACCCGGATAAAGGCCTTATCTCGCACAGTGCCGGTCACTCGAAGTTAAGTGACGGTCATCTTAGTCGTTAGGTGTAGTTTAGTACGGAGCCGCGTGTATTATTGCATAGAGATACAAGTCTTGTGTTATTAATAAACTATGTTTTTAGCTAACATACCGGTTGTGTGGTCATTTGGTCAATAAAAGAAACAGCTTGTGGTTCACATAAAGGGTAAGAAAAGGCAACAAGTGCGAACCACTGCGCCACCATGCCACCCAGTACCTTAGTATTTTTAATAACACATGAATCCATATGCAGAATTGTAATTTGATAATACAGAGCTTCAATACCTATCACGGGTATATCCCAATTTGGGTTCCGTATAGTTAATGATATCCTCTGCAGTCCAAGATGGTGACTGGTTTCCACAAAGGATCATTTGAACTTCTTCATGGCTGAAAGAGCTCAGCTTTTCCATAGGAAAGACACGATTGAATCCATCTGGAAATGTTGGGGGGAGAGGAGGTGTTGGTGGAAAGAGAGGAAATTATAAATAACTCAAAATTCCTACATTTTCTAATCGAGTCTTTCAATTCATACCTTCCCTTACTACACCTGTTACAATTATTGTTAACTTTGCAAAGAGCATTCTGATACAATTTCACTTGTTCAATACAATTTAACTTTCCCAATAATGACAGGATTGGATACGGACCAGATATTAATATACTGACACGTGACCATTCTTTTGTTTAAATCCTCAACTTTCTATTCCTTCTCAAAAGTTCTGTCATTAACAGTTACATAAAACATTATTCCTCATGTAATGTCCAAGCACTTCTTCCCAAATTAAACTGCTCCATCATTTATTTTGTACAAATGCCACCTTGCCCTGAGCTTCTGTATTATTCTTAAAAGCTTCCTCAATTTGCGCATTAATTGCCCATTGAATTTGCCACAGAAAAACGTGTCAGGTAATGAAGAGCTTAAGCAGATTTACCTCTGAAAGCGTCCATCTGTTTTTGTATTCCAGTGTGCATACAGAAGTCAAACATCAATTCCACGTATTCTTCTGCATTGTCTATCGTTACCATCTAGAACAACAGCGTAGTAGGTGAATCAAAAACAAACCAATACTAAAGCCAAACAATGTTTCATTCCAACTGCTTTGTCAACATTCCTCTCTTACCAAGGAATCAAAGACAAGCTGATACAAAGAAATACACAAGGCTGAGCAAAGAGAAACCCAAGCCTGTCATGTTACCCAACCCAAATGCTAATATCAGAAGCAGTTCAGATGAAGGGGCGGAGAAAGAGCAGAGACTATAGGAAGAGCAGAGACTATGTTCTATGTTAAAAATAAAATAAAACACGTCTCCAATTATTTCTTAACATTTTATCACTGACCTCATCATCACCATTTGGCTTCAAATCAACAGCTGTAAATCCATGTACTTTGGACGAAGGACAAAATTGGAAATTCAGCCTGCAAAATGTAGACAAACAGTCAAAAATACCCAATGTTTAACAGTCGGTTTCAAATGACTCAGTGGAAGCATTTAGTTTTTTTGCAAAAAATAACTCACTTTTGTCATCTGAATTTTGCTCATTATTCCCCCTCCCTCAAACCTTTTGCCTTGTGCGCGCCTTGTGGTTCAGCCAGACAAGTGACCTGGCGCATCTGCAAATATCCATCATTCCTGTATGACTGAACCATCACCCAATGTGCCAACCAAAAAAATACTTCCCCGAGAACTGACTTTTTACAAAAATGAAAATAGTATTAAAAAGAACTGGACTACCACGGACCATAAAGGACAATGACCCCAACAGACATAACCGCAAGTTCCCACAAGCATTGTCCACCTACCCCCAACAACACCCCAAAACCAAATAAAGAACAAAGAAAAGTACTGCAAGCTCCTTCGGCTCTCCAAGCCTGAATGAACTAGTTCTTGCCCCCATTGCAAGCAGCTGTGCAAAGAAACCTATCAATGAACACTACAGCACTCCAAGGACTCGATAGACTCTGGAACAGTTCCTGCAGATTGGAGGGTAGCTAATGTATCTCCACTATTTAAAAAGGGAGGTAGAGAAAATAGTGAATTATAGACCAGTAAGCCAGGTACCTGAGAAAATTCTAGAATTTAGCAAAGATTTTATTGCAGAGCACTTCAAAAGCAGTGGCAGGATCAAACAGAGTCAGCATGGATTTATGAAGGAGAAATTATGCTTGACAAATCTACTGGAATTCTTTGAGGATGTAACTAGTAGAATTGACGAAGGGGAGCCAGTGGATGTGGTTTATTTGGACTTTCCCAAGAGCCAGTGCTAAAAAAAAAAAATTAGTATTTCTTTGGTAACACCATTAGTCAACTGTCCCAATAAACATACTTTTCTGAATAATTACATTATTCTTTTAATTTGACAGGCCAAACCCTCACTTGGTGGTCTCTAGTCCTATCCTAGTCAATGTTAATGAAAAACACTAGGCACTATTCACACTTCACAAGCTCGTATTGACAGTGTAACTGTGGTGAAATGTGGACTGTTCTTCGCTTGGTCTTCAATCGTGCACAAAATCTGTTCAATCCAGAAATGAACGCATTGCTTTACCCTGCATTCATTTGGGCTGGCTTTTTGGAGCCACAACAGGAATTACTTTCAGACCTCGGGTTATTTGAAACTTTCCAACATAGGACTCAATCTTTAATTGTAGATACAGTCTATGAAGCCCAATATGTGACCAATATATCTTTTGGCTCATGCCAAAAACTGTTAAATTGGAGAAATCATGTACACAGACATAACGGAATCACTGCAACACAAGTAGAAAAAGAAAATTCATACCCTAAATCCTCTATGCCAAGTGGTGGCCCTGACCCTGATCGATTCTTTAAAGTTAGCTCCTGGAGTTGTGTGTTTTTCTCATCTTCTGAAAGAGCTCGGTTACTTAATATTTGCCGTCTCTTCACTGCCAGTTCCTTGATTTCCTTCAAGAACCTAGCTCTGTGTGGATTCACCAACTCAAAATCCTCCCAAGTCAAAATCCCGTGGAACCAACCAGGGGGTTTGGGTTTAGGGGGATCAAGGATAAACTCGGATTTTGAGTCTTCATCAAAGCTTCCAACGGATATTGAATCATGACCGTCTTCTGTTGAAGCCTCGGACTGGCTTTCGGTATAATGCAAGTTACCATCTACCTGAGTCCCATATTCATGTAATAGTTTACTCATATTGCTTTTGATGTCTCCCATACACATGAGTTTAAAGAAAGGTTTAGAAATTGGAATATCCACCAGTCTGTTGTCCTGAACACACTTGGCTAAGAATATTCCCAGGAAATGGAAAAGTTTGGTTATTCTGTCCATTTCTTCACTATCCGGAGGGAAAGCAGCTGAAAAAAGTCCACACGATCGTTGTACATAATATCCTGGCGGCTTAAGTCCACCTCCCAAGTCAACCTGTTTAAAATCAGAAAAATAACACGTGCACGATAAATCTTTATCACATTGCTCTTCATATTATGAATAAAATCCTGTTGCAACTTGCTAAATTCAGAGTCTTAATCAGTAAATAACAATTGTAATTTCTGTATATCAAAGCATTTCAAATTACATACCTGGCGGGATTCATCATCGGGAAAATCATCATCACACAGCCAAATCCCAAGTTCTTTCTTTTGAAATTCTGCTGCTACGAGTGCATAGAACTCTAAAGTTGGGCCAAGACCAGTTCCTTCTTCACCTAAAAATTCAACCTGCAAACATACGGCAGTCACAGATTGATGCCAAAATACTTGAAGAAAAATTATATATCATCTCTGCAAATAACAAAGAGCAGTGAAGCTCTCTTTTAGCCAATGCTCAAGATAATTAATAATCGCTTATTGTAAAGATGTATGAAGTCAACCCATGCATTCTGTTGGCCTCCTTAAAGCAGTGGTTAGAAACATAGTTAAGGCTAATTAGGATAATGAAAATTTTTAATTAGGCTACAAGTAGAATTTAAAGAATAGATTTACTGGGATTTATTTCTTCAAGAGTTTTATTGGTACAGAAAGCCCAAAAAGATGATGAAATACAAATGCATTAGTAATCGTACATGGTGCAAATGTACAATTACTGTGTTTAATAACTTACCAACTCAATCACTTACCTCCTGCTTGCCGGTTTCCTCTCGGGAACCCTTGCTGTGAGCGACGGCTCAGAGGGAGGTGGCGAGCGGGTGTAAGCAAGTGAGGGAGTGGCAGGGTCAGTGAGCGGGACGGAGAAGCAAGGGACGAGCGAGTTGGTGAACGATCTCAGGACAAGAATCCCATGTAGTGAATGCCATTACCAACAAATTATATAATACTCTCCTTCATAGATAATATTGGGAAAATAGACAATTAACAGTGCAGGACCTTGATATCTTAACCCCCTCAAAAGGTGATTGTCAATTACACGAACTCTGGTTGAAACCAGCAAATTCAGGAAAATATCATTAATTATCCCTGGCAATCGCATAGCCTTTATGGTTTGGCTACTCACTGCTGTAAGCAGTTTGTAACGAAATGGAGTGATTCAATTTCCTCTCCTTTGAGAATTCCAAGAGGAATACAAAACAGTCCCTTTTAATTCTCTTGTCCAAACACACAATCATGGTCCAGAAGTTTAGAAGTTTTTTGTTACTATTTACCTCCAGAACAGATTTCCTATCAGCATGAATTTGCATGACATTCTCTGCCCACTCCATTAATGTATCACCACGAGGAACCTTGACCCGTTCATGTTTTAATCTTCCAACTCTAAATTCTCCTGGGTCGTCGCGTCTCACCGCTGTGGTTGTTCGGGTACGTTCCATGGTGGCCTCGCGTCTATTCTGTAGCCAAACTATTGCTCTAAAATGTAGTAGTGAACAGTGATGTGAAGAACACGTTAATTTTAAACACACAGCCAGAAAGTATGGACTGAAGTTATACATGCTCATCCTCAGCAAAAATAAAAAACAATGAGTTCAGTTATAAGCTAACGTTTGTTTTGCTGTGCCAAGTTTTCGGCTGAACATTTCTAAACTTTAGGTGAACGATAAAGCAAAAGCAAGGCCATAGTCACATATTGTGCCAGTACGGAGATGCTTTATAATGGAAAGAAATAGGAATGCTAAGAAATAACACTTTAGTCCATCTTTTACCTTGATGCTCCAAATGCCGTACAGGTGAAGTACAATTGTCTAGTTTCAAAAGGGATCAAGAATGGACATTTGCTGGTCAGCTGCTCACACCAGTCTGGTAGCGCACTACTAGCCAAAGCCAAAGGTTCCTGTGATAAACACCATTAAAGAAAATATAAAAATATATAGCACATCAAAAAGTGAGTCAAAATCCAAAAATTCAAAACATAGAATTGCATTACAATTAACTGATACAACAATCAAATATCTTCATCGAGATTGCAGAGCTATTAATAATTGCATTATTCACTCCTCCACATTTAGCAATACAATACATCGTGAATCGAACTGCAAGAAAATGTATGCAGAATTTGTTCTTCGATTAAATTTAAGCAATTACCTCAATTTGCTGCAAGATTTTTGTGGTGACTTTTTTGCTCGTGAACTCTTCAGGTGAAACGTTGAACTCAAGCTGACCATCACTTTCTATCAAAAAAAACACACCAGAGAACTCAAAGAACAATTATTATATAGAATACCTCAATTCATATACTCTATGCATCTTTTTCCATGAGAAAGATTCAGCCTAACCTTCGTGGCCTTTCCACGTGGAGTATGGATCACTAGCAATAATATAAAGAATACGAAGTAATTGCAAGACATCTTCCACACCACAGGCATTCTGTCCACTCCCAGCCTTCGCTTGTGGCTGCTCTCGTGTTCCACTAAGAATTTCACAACTGTGCAAAGATGAAATGGATCCATGGCTTAGTCCAGATGATTTTGATCCATGCTCACAAAATTCCTGCAGAAAATTTTGTTTAAAAAAAAAACACTCAATAACTCATTTAAGATCCTTGTAAAAATATTCAACGACATGCACTTCTAGTCAAAGCCACTTGCAAATCATAATTAGCATAAATTTGAACTTGTATAGGAGCATAAATATTTTTATAGAACATAAATGCATTAAAGCTACAACCTTAAATTAAGCTCATTTCAAAACACTACAACATAAGCATTGTTTTTGCTTTTATGGGTGCAGATGTATATTATCCAGAAAAAATATTTGCACGGTAATATACCTTGTATGCAGCTATGAGCTGAGAACAATTTCTGTTTTTCCTAATACTTTTATTAGTGCCGGTTAATTTCCAGTGCCGCAGGAAAGCTGAATCTGCATTCTTCTGCAGGTAGGTTATCAAGTCATTCTTTGGTAATTCATCAGTGCCAAGGTATTGTTCCACATGCTCTACAGACCAGCAGCCCTACAACAGGAAGAACCAAAGGTTGGTCTTTCCTGATTGTAAAGTCTTACGGGTTGTACATGCATTAAAACATTTAAACTTTTATATTACTCATGCTTTAGATTTAAAAAGTCTATTTGTCAGAAGTATATTAGTACTTCAATTTTATCACAGTAATAGTTTAGTCTGTTATTCTTAGTAGCAAAAAACTGATAACAGTGCAGCAGGAAGAGAAACATTATTTACCATCTTTTCATTTTCCCCCTTTTCTTTATCAGAATCTTTCATCTCTCTGTACATAATCCTGGAAGAAATCATAAGCACTCATCAGTTATTCAGTTTACAGTTATTAACTTTTGGTCTGCATCGTTTTGTGCGTATAGCAGAGAAATCCAGCACTGATGAGGAGAAAACATCTCCATTCTGGCACCCCATCAGCTTCAAAGGCTCCAAGGATAAGTGAGCAAATAACCAGAAGCAGATTATAGTTCACCCAACACTTTAAGCTTAGATCATTTAAAAAACAATGAAAGTGATCCTTTTGGCTATCATAGGAATTTACATCCTGCAGAGGAACATGAGATTTGGAGTAGGCCATTTGGCCCTTCAAGCCTGCATTCAATAAGACCATGGCTGATGTGGTCTCAACTCCACCTTCCTATCTGCACCTCTTAACCTTTGACTCACTTGTCAATCAAAAATCTATGTAACTTAGCTTTAAATAAATGCAATGATCCAGCGTCCACTGCTCTCCTTGGAATAGATTTCCACAGATTAACAATCCTCAGAGAAACTTTCTCCTCATTTCCATTTTAAAAAGGAAACCTCTTGTTCTTAAACTGTGTCCCCCAGTTCTAGTCTCCCCCACGATGGAAACATCCTCTCCTCAGGATCTTTTATGTTTCAATAACATCTCTAAGTCTTCTAAACTCCAAAGAGCCTGTCCAATCTTTCTTAATAAGATAAGCCTTTATCCCTGGAATGAGTGAAGTGAACCGTCTCTGAACTGCTTCCAACACAATTATATCCTTTTTCAAATAACGAAATCAAAACTTCACAGTACTCTAGGTCTCACCAAGGCCCTGTTTAACTGCAATAAAACATCTCTACTTTTATATTCAATTCCTCTTGCAATACACACCAATATTCCATTTGCCTTCCTAATTACTTGCTGTACCTCCACACCAACCTTCTGTGATTCATGTACTAAGACAGTCAGATTTCTCTGTACTACCAAGTTTTGTTTTCTCTCTCCATTTAAATAGTACACCGATTTTCTATTCTTCCTGCCAAAATGGACATACTGCAGCTGCCAGGCATCACAGCGTTCTGGACTCTCACTCTCGGCTGCAGAGAATGGAGTATATATATCCCTTGATTGTACGGTTTCCTACCACCACAACATTCCAATTTACTCCCCCCACTTGATTGGCTTCCTGTATTACAATGCCACAGGCAGTTTGCTCATCCACCCTGCAGCCTCCGTTCTCATCAGTACAAGCCACAAGGACCACAAACCAGTTGGACAATTCTAAGGATTGAGGCTCCTCCACTTCTACCCCTTATATAAAAGCAAATTACTGCGGATGCTGGAATCTGAACCAAAACAGAAAATACTGGACAATCGCAGCAGGTCTGACAGCATCCGTGGGGAGAGAAGGGAGGTAACATTGAGAGTCTGGAGGACTTTTTGTCAAAGCTGTCAGACCTGCTGTGATTGTCCAGCATTTTCTGTTCTTGTTCTCGGTTCCCTTACCTGCCTCACTTGCGTCGACAGGCTCCTGTCCCTGATCAAATTAGATGACCCTATCCGAAGGGATGTGACTGCCTTCTGGAACGAAGTATCCAGGTAACACTGCCCGTTGATGCATCACAGTGCCTGGAGCTTGGCCTCCAGCTCAATTAATCTGAGCTGAAGCTCCTCGAGCACAAGGCATTTGCAACACTTAAAATAGATTCCAGTTAAATACAACATAGAATTTACAGTGCAGAAGGAGGCCATTCGGCCTATCGAGTCTGCACCGGCTCTTGGAAAGAGCACCCTACCCAAGGTCAACACCTCCACCCTATCCCCATAACCCAGTAACCTCACCCAACATTAAGGGCAATTTTGGACACTAAGGGCAATTTATCATGGCCAATCCACCTAACCTGCACATCTTTGGACTGTGGGAGGAAACCGGAGCACCCGGAGGAAACCCACGCACACACGGGGAGGATGTGCAGACTCCGCACAGACAGTGACCCAAGCCGGAATCGAACCTGGGACCCTGGAGCTGTGAAGCAATTGTGCTATCCACAATGCTACCGTGCTGCATTGAACATATGTCTCTAATTGAGAAAGTAAAGAAATCTAATTAAGTGCATTTCAGGCTCAAGCTATTTGTGGAAACCATATTAATCCATTTCACTGACACAAAAAGTACAAGAAGTGAAATGTTGTATTATTTAAATATTCATTGTGCGACAGCGATTTAACTTGTTCATTTTCAAGATTGCCGTACAATTATTGAAATCCTGTTTACATGAAATTTGCACACGTGAAGGTTACCAAATACCTTTTAAAATAGTTATGGCCTACAACATTAGTCAATAATAAACCACTTGGTTTGAGTGAGTTTTGGGTACATTATTAAATTAAATTGTAGACTATAATGTGCCTAATTCAGTGTGAAAACTCCCTTGCTCCATATATTCACTGCAAATGTAGCACGAACAGTAGCCCTTGCCTGAAATCAGAGTATCGGACCCGCCGAGTTCAATTCTAGCATATTAACTTTTCTAGTATTATAAATGGCAAAGATGACTACCGGTAGTGGCCATGGAGGAGTAGGTTGCACATTTGATAGCTCCCGCCTGTGACGGACTTTTGGACATTTCCCCCCCGGATTTTATGGGATAAATCGGTGAAGAGTGAGACAGTAAGGAGAAATCCCCCTCCAGTGTATGGAGAATTGGATCAGAAGTAGCCGTGTGAGAAGGCAAAGTCCTATAAGAAAGACGCTAGCAGAGCTGGTAATGCGGGAAAGCATGGCGGGGAAGCAGGGCCAGCACAGTGGTCGACGGAGCAGCTGGTGGGGTTTTTCAAAGATTGCTTTGCCAAGCTGAAGGACACGCTGGACCCGATTAAGGCTTCGATTGATCAAGTTGTGCAGAATCAAGAGACCCATGGAAGAGCGATCCAGGAGGTGGAGAAAAAGGTCCGAGCACGAGGAATACATAACCGGGCTGGAGACCATGATTAGGAAGTGGGTAGTAGGGGAGGGGTCAGTATGGGAGCGGATGGAGGTGGCATCATGTAAAGACTCAAGTTTGGGAGCACTGATAATGGCACCTCTTCCGTTCTCGCCGGCTCGAAACTCCACAAGTCCGGTGGTGGTGGCGGCTTTGAGAATCTGGGGGCAATGGAGGATATATAAGAGAGTGGAGGGAGCATCGGTTTGGACCCCAATTTATAATAATCATCGGTTTGTACCGGGTAGGGTAGATGGTGGGTTCAGGAGTTGGCAAAGGGCAGGAATTAGAAGGATGGGCAGGAATTAGAAGGTTAGGCCAGCATTTATTGCCCATCCCTAGTTGCCCTTCAGAAGATGATGGTGAGTTGCCTTCTTGAACTGCTGCAGACATTGAGGTGTAGGTACACCCACTGTTCTGTTAGGGAGGGAGCGCCAGTATGTTTCCCCAGCGATAGTGAAGGAAAGGAGATATATTTGAAATGAAGTGAAGTGAAATGAAAATTGCTTATTGTCACAAGTAGGGTTCAATGAAGTTACTGTGAAAAGCCCCTAGTCACCACATTCCGGTGCCTGTTCGGGGAGGCTGATACAGGAATTGAACCCGCGCTGCTGGCCTTGTTCTGCTTTACAAGCCAGCTGTTTAGCCCACTGTGTCAGGGTGGTGAGTCAGTTGGAGGGGAACCTCCAGGTGGTGTGGTTCCTAGGTACCTGCTGCTCTTGTTCTTCTAGATGGTACTGGTTGTGGGTTTGGAAGGTGCTGTCTAAGGAACATTGGTGAGTTATTGCACTGCATCCTGTGCACAGGATGGTACACAGGGCTGCCACTGTTCGGTGGTGGAGGGTTTGAATGTTTGTGGAAGGGGGGGCAATCAAGTGGGCTGCTTTGTCCTGGATGGTGTCAAGCTTATTGAGTGTTGTTGGAGCTGCACTCATCCAGGCAAGTGGAGAGTATTCCATTACACTCCTTACTTGTGCCTTGTAGATGATGGACAGGTTTTGGGTGGGGGTTCAGGTGGTGAGTTACTCGCCGTAGGATTCCTAGCCTTGCCCTGGTAGCCACAGTATTAATATGGCTAGTCCAGTTCAGTTTCTGATCAATCAACAGGATGTTAATTGTGGGGATTCAGTGATGATAATGCCATTGAATGTCATGGGGCGGTGGTTCACATGTCAAAGTTAAACAATAAGGCATTCAGGAAAGATTCATTACTTGACCTAATCAAATGGCAGCCAAGGACTTCAGAATGTAAATTGAGAATTTTAGATAAATAAGTAATGCACTCTAGACATATTTTTAATCAAAAAAATCCAAAACACACACAAATTCCTGCTATGTTCACTTACGTGTATGTTGGTTCCCATATGCGCCTAAACTTATCAGATTTTATATTTCCATTACAAGAAAGCTGCAACAGTTTCTGCACATAACAGAAAATGGTAGCCCTGTAGTTTGAGAGGGGCAACTCCACTTCACGAGATGTTCCCAAACCTGCTACCTTAAGAGTCAGTGCCAATCGTGGTGAAGGGGCACACTCTACTTCCTCCAGCAGTTCTGATAGAGGTGTTCCTACAAAAAACATATTTCAAAGATTAAAACCCATACCATTTTAAAATATAACTATTACAAAAATGAGAGAGCCAAACCAATGCAAAGACTGCTTTGAGATATTACTATACAGCCAAAATTAGGTCAATTGCTATTACAGCAAGACTTCAGTTAATGTAACTATGAAAGCAAATGGAATGGCATAACACAAGCGATAAAAGAGAGGAAATAGAGACAAGTCAACCAGTGTGCTTAATTTAGTGGTGAGAGGATGCATATTTTCACAAAAAATAAAAAGGAACTTTAAAATTCACCATTTTGTTCAATAAACAAAGTACCTGGGGGAGGGATTTCTAAATCAGTTGTCTGCTGCACATTTGTACGACCAGGTCGTGGATCAAAAGCAGGTACTAAAGCAGAGAACTGCCGCTTTAGAACAAAATCGTCATCCCATGTTCTACGACGCCCTCCTTTTGTTTCATATTCCTCTTCTTCCTGTGTTCCAAGGTTCAATCAAGACAATTTTATCTATTTACAAGTTTTAGAGAACGATAAACTTAACAGAATATCAGACACAGTAATGTCTGCATTGTGACTTCTGCAACAACAGCATACTGCTGCTGTTTAGAAGATGAATATCATCTCAATAGTATTTTTTAAAGGGGCGGCACAGTGGCTAGCACTCCTGCCTCACAGCTCCAGGCACCCCGGTTCAATTCCGGCCTCGGGTGCCTGTCTGTGTGGAGTTTGCACTTTCTCCCAGTGTCTGCGTGGGTTTCCTCCGGGTACTCCAGTTTCCTCGCACAGTCCAAAGATGTGCAGGTTAGGTGGACTGGCCATGTTAAAATGCCCCTTAGTATCCAAAAGGTTAGGTGGGGTTACTGGGCTAGGGTGGAGGCCTGGGAGGCCTTAAGTAAGGTGCTCTTTCCAAGGACAGGTGCAGACTCGATGGGCCAAATGGCCTTCTTCTGCACTGTTATTCTATGACTTTTCTATAAAAAAGCTCATTTGAAACTGCAGGAAAATAGCATACCATAACTTCTTCATACTCCTGATCTTCTTGATTGTCATCCTCATTTTCATCATCTTCCTCATCTGGTTCAGGCAAATCTTCATCATCTTCAAGTTCTGCCAGTAAAGTACTAGCACGACAGCTGTCTAGAAAATCTTCAAAATATAAAATAAGGATAATCAGTTGGAATAAAAGATTCAATTCAGAGCCAATTCAAAATTAATCTTATGTTAAATAGAAAAAATAAATTAAGTTAATCTGCAACATAATTCTATGCAAAACATTTTCAAAACTTGCTACTGAATAATTTAACAACTTTTACCAACCGTAAATATTTATAACACGTCTCGTCAATCTTTTGAAAATAAATTGAGAGTATCCAATTCATTTTTTCCAGTTAAGGGGCAATTTAGTGTGGCCAATCCACCTATCCTGCACATCTTTGGATTGTGGGGACGAAACCCACGCAAGCACGGGAAGAATGTGCAAGCTCCACACGGACAGTGACCCAGAGCCGGGATCAAACCTGGAACGTCGGCGCAATGAGGCAACAGCGCTAACCACTGCGCCACTGTGCTGCCCCAAGTCTCGTCAATCTTGGTTGATCTACTTAGTAAGGTAAAGTGGTCATATTACCAGGTAACCATTGGCTGCTTTCCTCTTTGTGGGGAGAGCTGACTAGTGGTGATTTAACCTGAGGATCACCACACCTCAGGTGAGGGGCAAGATTGAGACGGCAGGCCTTCATGAATAACCTCAGCTGATATGGGAATTGAACCCACACTTCTAGCCTTGCTCTGCATCACGAACCAGCTGTCTCGCTAAGTGAGCTGAACCGCACATTCCTTGATAACCTACCATACAAAGAAAATTCTGCTTCTTGACCGGTGTCACTCTCACTGGAAGTGGATGTCAGGCTGGTTGTTAGAGTGTTACTGAGTGACTGACCAACTGACAAACCAGTGGTTGCTGTGGCTACATTGTTGCTACTCGTGACGCTGGAAGTTGACATGGTGACAGTTGATGTGGTACCGGTCGTTGTGAGGTTTGGGAAACTCTGGGCACCCATGAGAGGAGAGGCTACAAGTTTCAGGAAACAAAATGTTAAATTATTCCCATGTTCTTCAAAAAAAGGCATAAATTCTTACTGTGATATTTTGGTTTATTTTTCACCAACAATTGTTAAAAACGGATAAATAGTTTTTTGTGCTTGAAGCCTTGATTTTCAAACAAGAGGATCAAAGTCAAGAGATTAAATTCTCTGCCTTATAACAATTCAAGCTTGTGCCAATATAGATAAAGAACAAGGAAAACATACCGAACAAAAACAAATGCTTTGATCCAGAATTTAATGTTTGTTCTACTTAATATTATTTTAATTGGTCAAACAAATCAAGTACCCTTTATATTGTTGCTAAACATTTTGATGAACTCAAAGGAAATGCTAGTATTAGAACTGCATGATGGTGCCGGATGGCAAAATGTGCTTTAATTTTTCAGCATCATACATCTTGCCATAATTGTCCAAACAAAATAGTCACCGTAGAAATATTTTATCAACAGTAGACCAGAGGAAGGGACGGCACGATTGCACAGTGGTTAGTACCGCTGCTTCACGCCGCCCAGGCCCCAGCCAGGTCTGACCCCGGATCATTGCCCATGTGGAGTTTGCACACTCTCCCAGTGTCAGCCTGTGTCTCACCCCCACAACCCAAAGATGTGTAGGGTAGTTGGATTAGCCACGCTAAATTGGAGTAAAAAAAAAAAAAGAATTGGGTACTTTAAATGAAAAAAAAAGTAGACCCGAGGAAGAAAATTATAGGAGGATGGGTTGGGGAAATCAAATTCAAGAAATAAAGGGCCTGTAGGCCCAAATGATAAGTGCAGTAGTTCCCAAAATGAGGATTCAGGTGACCAGGTGGCAATAGAAATTTGGAAGGAGAACATTTTCATGACATTGTGGATCGAAATTAAAAGATTTAAAAAATGTACAAAATATTTGAATTGTCATAAGTTCTTACTTGAATCACTTACTTGCAGTACTCATTACATTCCGTCCCAAAGTATTAGTGTTGTTATCACTGCTACTGCGGCTTAAATTCATGTTATTGGTAGCATTGGTGCGTGCTATATTAGCAACTCGCCGTACAAAGGATTCCATAAGGCTGGAAGCTTCCCTTGAAGATAGATTGGGTACACTAGCACTTGAGCTCATTGGTGCCCCAGCAGCCAACAGTGAGCTTACTGAAAGTCTGTTACTTGCTGAAGAACTAAGTGGGCGTTGCGATGTTGCTTCCTTGTTTGACGATTCAGCCACTGAACTCACATCAGGGGAGCTCACACTAACAATACCCATTGATATTGCACCAGATTCTCCAGAATTACGCATTGAGGCATCAGGACCAGACTTCCTATCCACATTTTCACTTGCCGTGTCGGCAGTCAAGGTGCTGGTACTGGCACTAGAAGTTGATCCTGCACCTCCTTGGGGCAAAATATCAGCAGCAGAAAGGACAACAATAGGTTCATGACTGTCTGTACCAGAAGCAGTTGTCTGTTCCAACACGCTTTCAGATCTGCGATCCATTTTAGATGAACTCAAGCTTATATCGCTGCTACTAGCCACACTACACACAGAACTGCTGCTTCCTTTACGACTGGAGGAGCCCGGTGCAGTAGCCGCCATCTTGTCTGGGCAGTTGTTTTTCACCAAGCTGCTCCATGCCTGCGCTGTGCCTGAAACAGTGGATGAAACAGGTTTGGGTGATGGCGCTGAATCAGGGTCGTACCCTGGTGCAAGCTTGAGGTCAAATTTTCCTTCTGCGCCCATACGGTAAGAGTTAGAGCCACCAGCATCCCAGGTGACATCAATCCAGCCTGGAAAGGGACAGGAATTTATCAGACCCAGCAGAAAGCAGACAGTAGCTATATGGACAGCAGCTTCACCCCATGGGACCAGACTATTGCTTTACTTGAAACAGGCACATTGTTTATCCAGTACCCAGGAAACAATTAGCACTTTTAATAACTAACTTCACAGCTATTTTTTGCTGACGTGTTCACTGTCTGAAGGAGTTATTTAAACATATATTTGCCAACAATATTCAGCACAAGGGAGCCACAATTAGCACAAAGGAAGTCAAAATAGTTCTGGCACAAAGGCAGTCAAAATAGTTCTGTGAATTTTGTTAAGTTGAGGGTACCCAATTATTTGTATTCCAATTAAGGGACAATTTAGCGTTGCAAATCCACCCAGCCTGCACATCTTTGGGTTGTGGGGGCGATACCCACGTAAACACGGGGAGAATGTGCAAACTCCACATGGACAGTGACCCGGGGCTGGGATCGAATCTGGGTCCTCAGTGCTGTGAGGCAACAGAGCTAACCACTGTGCCTCTGTTAATTGTGATAGCTCATCGGATTTCCATACAATATTGTTGGTGTTTAACATTTACTTTGGAATTCATTACAAGGTCGCAGTCTGGTCCCAGTGAAGCAGTGCGAGAAGGAAAAATTGAGTAACAGAGAGATAAAGAAATGTAGCATTGCAAACGCCAAGCTGAAAGTCACACAGAAGAGAGTAATACCTGGCATACAATTAAACTATATTCAGAATAATGCACGGAAATGTTCTTTAATTTCAGTTAAATAAAGGAGTTTTTACTGGTAAATGATGTTCTGTCAGAGACCACAATACACGCCTGAACTGGAAACACTCAATTGAAAACTAGCACAGGATAGTTAGGTTTCAATTCTGAAAAAAGCATATTAAAAAGTTTTCCTTCCTGACACAGATACATTTGAACAGCAACTATGCTACTGAGCATGGGGCTACAGCACAAAACTGTCCCTAATTCAGCAGCAATCTCTTCAGAAAGGTCACAGGATAGCTGGTGTGAAAAACAGGAAAAGTATTCACTGGCATTTAAACATCCTTCTGAAGTTGGGGTGGAAGCATAAAGTAGGAAGTTTCACTTCACATCACATGGAGTTATATATTATATAGGAGTGCTTGATGTTGACAGACTCGCAATAGGAAATCATCTTTCACCTTGATGGGCACAAAATTCATATTGAGCACTAATTGTTTATACTTCCAATCATCAACCCTTTTTCCTTGCAGCACCATTCTGCCCTAACCAACCTTTCAATAGCCTTGTCTTTCTGCACATTTTTTTTGAAGAATCTCATTAAATGCCAAATTTTCCTGCATGTCCTTTGCAGATGACACTTGTGATTTGAGCAAAAATTTTTATTCATTTAAAAAAAAGCTAAACAGGAGGAAAAACCTTTCCATGCAGTGAGTGGTTAGAAACTGCCCGAGGAGGCAGGATCAATTGAGGATATGATATTATCTGAAAATTAAGACTGTGCAGGGCTATGGGGAAAAGGCATCAATAGGTAAACTGCTCCTGCAGAGTGTCTGTGCTAACAGGCCAAATGGCATCCTTCTATGCTGTAACCATTCTGTGAAATGGGTCGAGCACAACCTGCCCCGTGAAGTTCATCCTGATTGAACGGGCTAGCCCATGTGCTTCAGCCAATTTTATCCTGTACAATTAACTCCAAATGTTGTACCTGCCAATAATTTTCTGACAAAACTTTCTTGAACATAGGTACAACTTTATCACCCTCCAACGCAACATTTGTCTTGGAAAATTATGGGAACTGTCTTTGCTATTTTGTTTTCCATTAAATGTTTTTACTGCATTTTCTGTTTGAATATTCATCTCCAGTTGTGGCTCATCCACATGTTACTCAGATATTCTGACAATCTTACTTTCACCGTACTTGGTGAAAATGGAACCAAAATACTTAATTGCTTTCACCATTTTCTCAGTCACCAGCATAGGATTCAGAGCTCAAAGTCAAGCTAATAATTTTTTCTCAATGACACAGGATGACAAAGTCAGACAAAAGAACAGCTACATAGTGTTGAAAACTCATCACCAGGGGTAGCGATGTGGTTGGGGCACATGTATGAGTTTCTTAGGTTGGAGAAGATCAAGTTTGCCCTGAGGGGGTCAGAGGAGGGGTTTATGGCACTGTGGAGGCCATTTATGTCTATGTTTGAGGAACTGTTTGTTGAGGGAGGAGAGGGATAAATGGGAAAAAATGTACAAACTCTATGTATGTGGGGTGTTGAAGCTATGATGCTATATTGAAGTATGCTTGGAATAAAATATTACTTTGAAAAATAGCATCGAAACTTAGTCACTAAACTGGTAATTAATTTTAAAAATGCATTCAATTAAAAAGCTTATGATGAAACACTTCATACATTCAAACACTTGTTTCTTTAACCAACTGAGGTCTAGGCAAAGTGAAATCATGAAAAAGTAACATCTTGATGCTAGCGATTCCCCACACATCATGTTTGCTCTCAGCCTGCTTGTATGAACTGGAACATAATTTAAAGGATGTATTTGATTAGCAAAAGCAATGCATCAGTCAAAAATGTTGCACAATTCTTTTCAACATATTGCAGTAGGATTTTCACAGTAACATCATTGCAGTGTTAATAATGTAAGCCTACTTGTGACACAAATAAAGATGATTATTATTAATTTATGACCACTTCATCTTAAAGTATTTCAAATTCTATCTTTGGTTAGTTAATTCAGGCTGGCATGAAACCTAATGTCATGAAACACAGGTGAAGTAGGCAAGATTGCCCAAGTGCAGCTCACAAGCAAGGTCACGAAAAACATTACCAGTGTAGGTGTTATCTCACACCTAGAATCGTAAGTTTACATTTAACAAAAACCTGGGTTCTTGTTTTAACCATGACAAGAATTTCAAAATGAAAACTCCAGGTTTACTATTCAAAACCACTGCACACCAGTAAGCATGACAACTACTGCAGTTAGTGGTGTAAGGATAAAAACAAATCTTATTGGTTTACCATTATGCAGTTCTCCTGTGATAGTGCCTTCACCTGGTGGATTGCCGTCTTGATCTCTCCATTTCCAGTCAATGCCCCGAACTACACGTGCACCTGGCACCATGTACTTCAGAACCTGAGAACGCACCAGGCGTCTCTGTCTCCTTAGGTTGGCTTCTGCCTCCTTAGCTGCTTTTCCTATGAAGGAAACAGAACATTAAATATCATGTCTCCTTTGGTGGGGGTACAGAGAAAAGAAATGGAGGATGGTTCAATTAAAATATAAAATAATTTTATCTACATTACGTGGATTACTATGGTTTAGAAATAAAACAAATTAATCTCACTTTTTACAAGTATCTATGTGCATCAGGTACAATATCAACCAAATAGCTCTCAAAACATCTGTAGTCAAATCAGTATCCTTATTAAGAGTACTTCTTTAAACACAAGGGCTAGATCTTCCGATGCCCACAGGGAATGTTAAAACCCCTCCCTCCCATGCTATCACTATCCTCCCCATCAATCCCATCCCATCCCTCATAACATCCCGTAACAGCCTCCCTGAACAGGCGCCGGAATGTGGCGACTAGGGGCTTTTCACAGTAACTTCATTTGAAGCCTACTTGTGACAATAAGCAATTTTCATTTCATTCATTTCAAGAAACAAATAATCTCGTCAGCCAGGATAACTTGTTGAGCTCCCCATATGGTCCGCTGGTTTTATTCTCTACCAATCCTCTTTTCCCCCATACCCTACTATCACCAACTGTTGTCAGCCACATGTAGACCTCCATGCATCCCATGTGCCAACCCAAGTGCTATACACTGTCCAACAAACAAACCTACCCATAACCACATCCCTAAACCTGGCCAACCACAACGTCCAAACAAACAAAAACCAAGTATTACTATTATAGATGATCGGATTCATGCTCCCATAGAAACCGATAACTTTTAAACAGAGATTAATTTCCCAGTGACCAATGGAAAGAACCAAAGGAATAAATCCACATTTTAAGCCTGTAAAAACTAAAATCAACATACATCAAACTTTAGTTAAAAGGCATCTAATACAAACAAAATAAAAAAGCACGTTTGCATTAACACAAGAAATAGGAGAAGTAGACCATGCGGCTCATCAAAATTGCCCCACCATTCAAGATGACCCTGGCTTGTCTCGGTCTTCAACAACTTTCCCACCAATTCCCCACATCCCTCGATTCCTTGAGACACCAAAAATCCATCGATACCAGCCTTAAACATATTCAAGATGGAGCACCCACAACCCTCTTGGATAGAGAATGCCAAAGATTCACAAGCAACTCTTCATCCCTGTCCTAATTAATCATCAACTTATTCTCAGACTATGCCCCCATGTTTTAGATTCCCTGATCAATGGAGATAATCGTTCAGAGTCTATCCTCAAACCCCTTCAGAATCTTATCTTGTATATTGCAATAAGATTGCCTCTCATTCTTCTGAACTCCAGAGAATGCATGTTCAATTTACGCAGCCTCTCATTATTGGTCTCCGAGTTGTCCTATCTCAGGAATCTTTGCAGTGCTGCCTCCAATTACAGCATATCCTTTCTGATATATGGACATTAAAACAACACCAGTCTTTCAGATGTGCTCTCAAAGCCCTGTCAAATTGTAGCAAGACCTTGTTTATTCTTGTTCTCCAATCCCCTTATAACAAAGGCTCACATGTCATTTGCTTTCCTAATTGCTTGCTGTGACTACATGCTACCTTTCTGCATTCCTTGTGCAAACACACCCAAATCTCCATGAATATCAACATTTACAAGTGTCAGAATTTAAAATATTCAGGTTTTATAATCTTATGACCAAAGTGAATAACCTTCCAGTTACCCACATAACTCTCCACCTGCCACCTTGTTGCTCACTTGCTTAATCTGTCTACATCACTTTGCAGCCTGTGTCCTCCTCACAGCTTTAGATGCCCATCTAGCTCTAGCTTTAGAGTCAAGAGTTTTTACAGCATGGAAAGACGCCCTTCAGCCCATGTCGGCCATCAAGCACCTATCTAACTTTGTGTTGTCAAATATATTACTCTCTTTTTCACATCTAATTCATTAATATAGATTGTTTTGGGCCGAGGTCCCAGCATGGATTCTTACAGCAATCCAATAGTCATAGCCTGCCAACTTGAAAATGCCCCGTTTATACCAATGTTTTGCTTCCTATTCATTAAACTATCCTCTATCAATGCTAATATTAGCCCCTGCGCCCACCCACTCCATGGCCTTATCTTGCGTGGTAACCTTCTGTGTGGTAGCTTAGCGAATGCTTTTTAGAAATCCAAGCACGCGACATCGACTGGTTCCCTTTTATTTAACCTACCAGTTACATCCTCAAAAATCTTGAACAAATTTGTCAAACAGGATTCCCTTTTATAAAACCGTGCTGGCTTGTCTAATCACACTATACTTTCCTAAATGCATTGTTAAGACTTCCTTAAGATTCCAGCATTTTCCTGATGATGCATGGCAGACTAACTGGTCTGTAGTTACGTTTTCTCTCTCCCTCCTTTCCTGAAAAGTGGTTATATTTACCAACTTCCAATCTATTGGAACTGCTCCTAAACCCAAGGAATTTAGGAAAATCATAGCTGGCACATCCACTATCTCGGCAACAATTTTTTTCGGAGCCCTAGGATGTAGGCCATCGGACCTCAGGGATTTGTTGGATTTTAGTTAGCCACCATAGAACCTAGAACGATACAGCGCAGTACAGGCCCTTCGGCCCACGATGTTGCACCGAAACAAAAGCCATCTAACCTACACTATGCCATTATCATCCATATGTTTATCCAATAAACTTTTAAATGCCCTCAATGTTGGCGAGTTCACTACTGTTGCAGGTAGGGCATTCCACGGCCTCACCACTCTTTGCGTAAAGAACCTACCTCTGACCTCTGTCCTATATCTATTACCCCTCAGTTTAAAGCAATGTCCCCTCGTGCCAGCCATTTCCATCCGTGGGAGAAGGCTCTCACTGTCCACCCTATCCAACCCCCTGATCATTTTGTATGCCTCTATTAAGTCTCCTCTTAACCTTCTTCTCTCTAACGAAAACAACCTCAAGTCCATCAGCCTTTCCTCATAAAATTTTCCCTCCATACCAGGCAACATCCTGGTAAATCTCCTCTGCACCCGCTCCAAAGCTTCCACGTCCTTCCTATAATGCAGAACTGTTCGCAATACTCCAAATGCGGCCGTTTCAGAGTTTTGTACAGCTGTAACATGACCTCATGACTCCGGAACTCAATCCCTCTACCAATAAAGGCCAACACTCCATAGGCCTTCTTCACAACCCTATCAGCCTGGATGGCAACTTCCAGGGATCTATGTACATGGACACCTAGATCCCTCTGCTCATCCACACTTCCAAGAACTTTACCATTAGTCAAATATTCCGCATTCCTGTTATTCCTTCCAAAGTGAATCACCTCACACTTCTCTACATTAAACTCCATTTGCCACCTCTCAGCCCAGCTCTGCAGCTTATCTATGTCCCTCTGTAACCTGCTACATCCTTCCCACTGTCGACAACACCACCGACTTTAGTATCATCTGCAAATTTACTCACCCACCCTTCTGCGCCTTCCTCTAGGTCATTGATAAAAATGACAAACAGCAACGGCCCCAGAACAGATCCTTGTGGTACTCCACTTGTGACTGTACTCCATTCTGAACATTTCCCATCAACCACCACCCTCTGTCTTCTTTCAGCTAGCCAATTTCTGATCCACATCTCTAAATCACCCTCAATCCCCAGCCTCCGTATTTTCTGCAATAGCCTACCGTGGGAACCTTAATCAAACGCTTTGCTGAAATCCATATACACCACATCAACTGCTCTACCCTCATCTACCTGTTCAGTCACCTTCTCAAAGAACTCAATAAGGTTTGTGAGGCTTGACCTACCCTTCACAAAGCCATGCTGACTATCCCTGATCATATTATTCCTATCTAGATGATTATAAATCTTGTCTCTTATAATCCCCTCAACAGACGTGAGGCTCACCGGTCTATAGTTGCCGGGGTTGTCTCTACTCCCCTTTTTTAACAAAGGGACCACATTTGCTATCCTCCAGTCCTCTGGCACTATTCCTGTAGCCAATGATGACATAAAAATCAAAGCCAAAGGCCCAGCAATCTCTTCCCTGGCTTCCCAGAGAATCCTAGGATAAATCCCATCAGGCCCCGGGGACTTATCTATTTTCAGCCTGTCCAGAATTGCCAACACCTCTTCCCTACGTACCTCAATGCCATCTATTCTAATAGCCTGGGTCTCAGCATTCTCCTCCACAACATTCTCTTTTTCCTGAGTGAATACTGACGAAAAATATTCATTTAGTATCTCGCCCATCTCTTCAGACTCCACACACAACTTCCCATCCCTGTCCTTGACTGGCCCTACTCTTACCCTAGTCATTCTTTTATTCCTGACATACCTATAGAAAGCTTTTGGGTTTTCCTTGATCCTACCTGCCAAATACTTCTCATGTCCCCTCCTTACTCGTCTTAGCTCCCTCTTTAGATCCTTCCTCGCTACCTTGTAACTATCCATCGCCCCAACTGAAACTTCACACCTCATCTTCACATAGGCCTCCTTCTTCCTCTTAACAAAAGATTCCACTTCTTTGGTAAACCACGGTTCCCTCACTCGACGCCTTCTTCCCTGCCTGACCGGTACGTACTTATCAAGAACACGCAGTAGCTGTTCCTTGAACATGCTCCACTTATCCAGTGTGCCCAACACTTGCAGCCTACTTCTCCAACCTATCCCCCCCCCCCCCCCCCCACCCAAGTCATGTCTAATGGTATCATAATTGCCCTTCCCCCAGCTATAACACTTGCCCTGCGGTGTATACTTATCCCTTTCCATCACTAACATAAACGTCACCGAATTGTGGTCACTGTCCCCAAAGTGCTCTCCTACCTCCAAATCCAACACCTGGCCTGGTTCATTACCCAAAACCAAACCCAAAGTGGCCTCGCCTCTTGTTGGCCTGTCAACATATTGTGTCAGGAAACCCTCCTGCACACATTGTACAAAAAACAACCCATCTAATGTACTCAAACTATATCTTTTCCAGTCAATATTTGGAAAGTTAAAGTCTCGCATAATAACTACCCTGTTACTTTCGCTCTTATCCAGAATCATCTTCGCCATCCTTTCCTCCACATCCCTAGAACTATTAGGAGGCCTATAGAAAACTCCCAACAGGGTGACCTCTCCTTTCCTGCTCCTAACCTCAGCCCATACTACCTCGGAAGAAGAGTCCCCATCTAGCATCCTCTCAGCCACCGTAATACTGTTCTTGACTAGCAGCGCCACACCTCCCCCTCTTTTGCCTCCTTCTCTGAGCTTACTAAAACACCTAAACCCCGGAACCTGCAACATCCATTCCTGTCCCTGCTCTATCCATGTCTCCGAAATGGCCACAACATCGAAGTCTCAGGTACCAACCCATGCTGCCAGTTCCCCTACCTTATTTCGTATACTCCTGGCATTGAAGTAGACACACTTCAAACCACCTACCTGAACACTGGCCCCCTCCTGCGACGTCAAATCTGTGCTCCTGACCTCTATACTCTCATTCTCCCGTACCCTAAAACTACAATCCAGGTTCCCATGCTGCCCTAAGTTTGTTTAAATTCTGGAAAATTCCAAGTGTACCCATTTTATAGCCTTTGGATTTGATCTGGCAAGAGCTTCAAATTGCTACAATCCCCTCAGACTGATAACTTTTAAAAAAGAGCTAAATTTCCCAGAGACCGTTGGAAAAAGCCAAAAGACAGGACTCAACGTTTTAAGCTTTTGTACTGCAACAAAAAAAAAAAACTAAAATCAACATAGATCAAACACGACTTCAGTTTGATATATTAGCTGTCTGTTAAGTAAAGGTAAAAAAGCAAAATATCGTGGATGTTGGAAATCTGAAATAAAAACAAAAACATCTGGAAATACTCAGCAGTGACCTCTCATTGGAACAATTCTGAAAAAAAATCATCTCCACGCAAGTAAAGCCACTTTTGCATTAACTAACCAACGCTTCCAGAATACATCTCACGAACCCTTTAACTGTGGAAGACTGTAACAGCTCACCAGTCGTCCACTTTCCAGTCAAGGTTCACTTCCCTTAGCATGCCAACTCGATTTCTAGTATCCTACGGCAATCATTCCCTCTCAGCCAGAGGTATCCCAGATACTATCAGCAGCAAAGCATACCTGAAAGACTTCCCGCTCCAATTCTTCAAGAGCACCATCGGTTCTGCTCCCTTTCCTTGAATAAAAACTGAACCTTTTGGTGTCTCAAACAGCAACTATCCCTTTACTACGAAATATGGTGAAAAGGTGTTAAAAATGCTACCCCACCTCAATGGGGGTTCGGTTCAAATTTCTCTCCTCACGGCAGCCTGACCACGTCGGCATGTCTCTGAACTGAGGTGTTCCTCCGCAATTCGCTTTTGCTTTGAGTTAAGGTACATATCAAAACAAAATGCCTAACTTTACAAGACAGTCGTCAGAGGACAAAGTGCATAAAAAAGGACATCGGTGTTCATTTTAACAGCAACCTTCTTACCTAGTTGGTCTTCACATGCACCGGAGACTGTCCCATACAGTTCAAAACCGGAGAGGGAGAGGTAGTGAGTCTGCCCACTGGCATTTTTACCCATCTGTTTAATCCGAATATGTCTCCATCCCTGTTTCTCATCCTTTGGAGAATCTAGAGGCCACGTTGCTGTAGATCTAAACATAACTTTTGTCAAAAAGTGTTATCAAGGCACACAACCAGTCCAATGCAAAGTCAAGATGTTATTTTTCAAGAACGCCAAGTCTTTCAATTACATTGTTATGGACATTTCTTAAAATGTACTGTAAAATTTTGAAAACAGTTAAGTAGACAAAAAACTGTTGTTTTAGAATTCACGAACTCCCGATTCTGCTGGAAAGACTTTTTGCATATTCACAAAGAAAGCAATGACCTCATTAAAAGTGTCAGGAGTTTAGGTATCAAGATTCAAGACTGCAAAGTTGCAAATCTCTGATGATCCAGTCGCTCTGATCCATTGAGGCTCTTTCTAATTCCTTGATGCCGTTCACCCAGGCACCCAGTTGTCTCTCTGCCTAGTCCAGGGCCACCTGCATGGTGGCCAGGGCCTTAGTGACTGCCACCCTGACCGCCGCTTTAACGTCAGTCTTGATTTCTTCCTCAGGTTCCCGTAGCTCTATAATGAGGCATTTCCTCCATCCACCTTCCGGTGAGGGGGAGGCCCCCCGTGTGGCTTGTCGGCCCCTCTCGTTCTGGTGTGGCCAGCGTTTCTTTGCCTTGTGCGTCCACCATCTTGACCACTCGTTTCTCTTGGTTTCTACTCCTTTTTGCTTCTTTGCGGCCTCTGGAGCTACTGTTGCTCGGCATCATTTCTTACAATGTTGTTAGATAGGGTGAGGGGATACTTTCCCCCCTGTTCAAGCAGGCTATTCTGAGTATTCGGGTTCTTAGGAGAGCCACCTTTCGTGCATTCGTTCAGCACATCCCCATTACCAGAAGCCCAGAATGGTTATAGTG
This sequence comes from Scyliorhinus torazame, assembly GCF_047496885.1. Lineage (NCBI taxonomy): Eukaryota > Metazoa > Chordata > Chondrichthyes > Carcharhiniformes > Scyliorhinidae > Scyliorhinus > Scyliorhinus torazame. The sequence continues at coordinate 290,454,051 of NC_092708.1, forward strand.
CAGGAAACCATTCGATCCTTCCATGAATGGGAACAACTCTTTCTCCCCCCCCCAACCCGCCTCTACTCTGTTCAGACATCTCATGATTTGAATAGCTCTCGATCAAATATTCTCTCAACCTTCTCTTCTCAAGGAAAGGAGTACTACTTTCTCCAATCTATCGTCATTCCTGAAATTCATCATCTCTGGAACCTTTCTCTGAATCTTTTCTGGACTTTTCTCCCAAAGCCTTCACATCATTCCTAACCTATAACACCCAGAACTGGATGCTAATCTCCAGCTGATGCCAAACCAGTATCCTACACAAGTTCAACATAACCCCCCTTGCTCTTGTACTCTGTCCCCATTTATAACGTCTAGGATGCTGTATGGTTTATTAACTGTGCTCTCAATCTGTCATGCTGCCTTTAATGACTTATGCACATATGCACGCAAATCCCTTTGCTCCGACAGCCCCTTTTATAGTATTGTTTATTTTAGATTGCCTCTCAATGTTCTTTGAACCAAAATGAATCACATTTCTCCACGTTGGACTTACTGGTCACCTGTCTACCCATTCCACCAACTTTTGAATTTCTATCCTCCTCCTCAGTTCTCAATGATTCCTTTTGTCTCGTCCATTAATTTTGAAATCCCAGTACACTCTGGTTTCTCTTCTGGTTTCGCCTTACTATGCTTGAAATCCCGACCGTCTAGGTCATTAATTTATATCAAAAAACGCAAGATCCCAACACTGACTCCTGGGAAACTCCACTGCAAACCTTCCTCCAGCCTGAAAACATCCGTTAACCACTATTCATTGTTTCCTGTCACTCAGCCAATTCCATATCCAGGTTGTTACTTTCCATTTTATCGCATGAACCATAACTTTGCTCATAGGTTTGTTGTGCAACTGTTCCAAATGCCTTTTGGAAGTCCATGTGCACCACATCAACAGCACTGCCTCGATCAGCCCTCTCTGTTACCTCTGCAAAACAAACTCCAGCAAGTTAAGCACAATTTGCCCAAAAGAAATTGGTGCCGGATTTCCCTAATTAACTGTATTTGTCCACGTGATTATAAATGTTGTCTCTGGACTTCCGGTGGCGCCCTCGAGGAAGCAGGTTGCAGGTCGGATCGCTCCCACCGGCGATGGGCAAATGGACCTTTTCCAACGGACTTTTTCGGGACCTGGTGATCTGAATCGGTGGAGGGGACGATAGGGAAGAGGCTTTCCCCCCGGGGTGTGGACAGCTGGACCAGAAGTGGTCGAGTGGAGCAGCAAGGATCGAAGCGGGAGCAGCGGGGACCCCAGACCAGACGGCGAAGCATGGTGGACGGCAGGGACCAGGGAACGGAGGCTCACTGGCCAAGGGAGCAACAGATGGAGTTCTTCAGGAATTGCTTCGCCGAACTGAAGAGGGACACGTTGGACCCGATGAGAGCGATAATGGACCGAATGGTCGAGACACAGGCAGTCCAAGGGAAGGCATTCAGGGAGGTCGAGGTGAAGCTCTCCAGCCAGGCGGACACGGTAACGGAGCTGGAGCACGCCAGAGGAGGATGCAGGAGCAGCTTGACGAGCTGGGGAACAGAGCCAGGAGGCAGAATTTGAAGATCGTTGGCCTCCCCGAGGGCTGTGAGGGATCGGATGTGGGTGCATACGTGACGGGTATGTCGAGGCGCTGATGAGACTGGAGGCCTTCCCTCGACCCCTGGAGTTGAATTGAGCGCCCGCAAGGAAGCCCAGGGCAGGCAACCGAACGAGGGCCTTGGTGGTCCGCTTTCACCGGCTTGCTGACAGGGAACGTGTGCTGCGATGGGCCAAGGCTGAGCGGAGCAGCAGATGGGAGAACTGCGAAGTGCGCATTTACCAGGACTTGGGAACGGAGCTGGCCAAAAGGTGTGCAGGATTCATCAAGGTAAAGGCAGCCCTCTACAAAAAGGTGAAGTTTGGAATTCTGTATCCTGCGAAGCTTTGGGTTACGTTTGAAGAACTCCATTACTACTTTGAGACACCAGAACAGGTTTGGGCTTTCATTAAAGATAAGAAGCTGGACCTGAACTAACAGGCACTTAGTTTTTTCAGTGCTGTACAGTGGTGGCGGTCTGTTAACCTAACTTGCTTTGACTAGGAGTGGACTTTTATTAAAAGAAGAAGCTGGACTTGAACTAAAGGACTCTGGGCTCTCAGAGCTTGTGTGGCGGCGGTTTGTTAAATTATCCTGTACAGTAATGTTTTGTCCAAGATTGTTTTCAGCCTGGACAGAGCGGGGGCTGGAGGGCACACTGCTTAGTGTTTTTGGGAGATTGCAACGAGGGGGGGAGGAGGAGGAGAGAGAGGGGCCCTGCAAAGGGGGCCCTGCACTTGGTACCTTTTGGCAGGAGATCGGGGCCTCTGATATGGGGATGGGCTAGGGGCTGGTTAAGGGACTTGAAAGGGCACGGGGAGATACAATCAGTTTAATGGGTCCTTGGTATGTAGGGGGAGAGTCCAAGCTCTCGGGCAGGAGACAGACAGGCGCCAAGGGCAGGGGTCAGCATAGATAGCGTAGGTCAGGGGGCACCAGGGAGAGGAGGAGGAGGGGCGGGCTAGGGCCAAGCGCAGGGCTGACCTGGCAGGTCAGGCCTCGGGGGGCAGGGGAGGTGTGGGGGCGGGGGGGGCATGGCAAACAGAGCTGATAGGGGAAGTGCTTTATTAACAGGTTTATTCTTTCCCACTGTTCGTTTTCACTATGTTACAGCTCTTTGCATAGGGCCTTTTTTTTGTTCCACCACCAGAGTTAAACTGCCTGTAGTTCCTGGGTTCACCTGTACACCCTTTTGTGAACATGAGTATAACAATTGCAATTCTCACTTCTCTCAGTATCCTTGGATGCATCTCATCCAGTCCTGGTGTCTTATCAACTTTTTAAGTATCAAATACTCCCTCATCAACTTTCAACCCTTCTAGCATCTGAATTACCTCTTCTTTCACAGTGTCCTGGACTACATGTTATTCCTTGGTAAAGACAGATGCAAAGTATTCATTTAATACCTCAGCTCAAGTCCTCTTACTCCATGTATAATTCCACTTTTTAGTCCCGAAACAGCCTGACCCCTACTTTTACCACTTTTCCTACTATTTATATGCCTATAGAAGATGATTCCCTTTTATGTTAGCTGCGAGTCTCTTTTCACACTCCCTCTTTGCCTTTCTTTTTTGCTTATTCACCCTTCTATGAAACTTCCATATTCAGCCTGGTCTTCAACTATATTTTCTGACATCTGCCAATAGCATATTTTTTCTTCTTTATCTTAATATCCATCTCTTTTGTCATCCAGGAAGCTCAGGGTATGTTTGTCCTACATTTCCCAAACAAGGAAATATGCTTTGACTGTACCTGAACTCTTTCTTTGAGGGTCCACCTACTGTTGACTGTTCAGCTACCTTTTTACCTGCCAACATTTGATTCTATTTTATTCAGCCCAGATCTGTTTTTATCCCAATTGAAGTTGGCTTTCCCCCAGTTAATTACTTTTGCTTTGGATCATACTTGTCCTTTTGCATATCCAGCCTAAATCGTATGATACAATGATTGATATCCCCAAATGTTCTTCTACTGACACTTGGTTCACTTGGCCCCCCCTCATTTCCAAAAAGCAGGCCGAACAGTTCCCCACTCAGTGGACTGGAAACATACTGCAGAAAATGTTCCTCAACATGCTCAAGAAACTCTTGCCTTTCCGTCCTTTACTCTACTAGCAGATGCCTGGTGGATGTGTCCTTCAGGACTCAGCTAGCTTAGTCAGTAGTGGTGCTACCAAGCCACACGTGGTAATGGGCATTAAAGTTCCCAGCCAGAGAAAATTGTGCCCTTGCTACTCGCAGTGATGTTCAATATGTAAGAGCACAGATTCATCAGCTGAGGGGGAGCAGTAGGTGCCAGTCAACAGCAAGTTTCCTTGCCCATGTTTGACCTGATTCCATGACATTAATATGAACCAAAGTTAAAGTTGAGGACTCCCAAGGCTCCATTACTATGCTGCCATCTCCAGGACATCTATCCTGCAAGAGGAAGAGGATACACCCAGCGATGGAGGCAAATGGGACAATGCCGGTAAAGTATAGTTTGGTGAGATTGACTGCGTCATGTTCTTGCTGGACTAGACTATAGGACAGCTCTCCCAAATATGGCGTAAGGTCCCCAAATGTTAGTGACTTTGTAGGATCGTTGAGGCTGTGTCTTTGTAATTTCTGATGATTAGGCCATTGCGGAGTGGTTCAGTTTTATTCTAATTTTTCTGTAGCCATTTGAGGTAACTGAGTGAGTGGCTTGCTGGCCATTTCAAAGGGCAATTAAGAATTAACCACACTGTTGAGAGTCTGGAGTATATAGGTCACATGTAGACCAGTAGAGCGAGGATGGCAGATTTCCTTCCCTCAACAACATTTGTGAACCAGGTGAATTTTTACGACAATCTGGTGGTTGCATGATCATCATTACCGAGACTAGCTTTTTAAATAGATGTATCTGGTTGAATGCAAGAAATTCAGTAATTAAAAATAAAGTAAATCAGAGGAAGCTAAAGTTGTGGAGCATTACCAGTTATTGATTGAATTAGACACAATGCCGATATTTAAGAATTAATTACTAGTATAAATAAGGGGAATGACGCAGATATGTAAACAGCATGACAGCAGTTTTAATCCATGTACCCAATGTAGAGGTCAAACATAGCATTGAAAGTTGGGTCGTATTACCTATTTGTGTCGTATATCTATGTAATTCCTGAAAGCAGCAAACCCCACATTATTTATATGTTAAGTAATTTAATTTTAATTCTATTGACTCACCCTGGTTCATTCAAGCTGCAGTCATCCACATGAGTGTATAGAGTTGTCCAGTTTTGTCCATCTTTGGAAACTTGAAACACCCAGTTCCTCAGGGCAGACCGACCATAACCACGTGCATGTCGCAAAGTATAAGCTAAGGGGATCACCCAAAGACCAAGGTCAATAGCAAACCAAGCATTCTTATCATCATTCGTATGGCAATTAAGGGCTGAGCTGTCACGACTCAAGATGTCTTCCAATCGTCCATATGGCAGATTTCTCCCCTCTGATGATGTTACAACTACCAAGCCATAAGCTGCAGGATTCACCCACTCATATGCAGTTCTGAAATGCAACATTAGGATTTTTTTTAATGAAAAAAGAAATTCAACAAATACCCTAAAATTGCTTGTGTTATCAACAAAACATCATTCCCGTTATCTATATTATTTGTGTCATATCAATTCCATACCCCCTGAAAATGACTGCACCAACACTTAGGAGTGCAGGCAATTCATATTGAAATATGGCTTTTCAGTTCATTTGAATAGCCTCACTCAAAGCAAATCTACTGCTCAGAACACTGAGCAGTGGTTGCAAATTATGAAGCATACCAAGCAAATATTTCCACTGATTAATAAATGTTTCATGAGTTAGAAAACACATCTTAGAAGAGGTCTTCAAAAGTGCTTCACATCAAGTGCTTCACATTAGTTATTGTTACTCTCTGGTGCAAAACTGAAACGATATGTGAAAGAACTTTCAAGAGTAGCCTGGGAGTCGGGTATACAACATAGACATAGAACAATACAGCGGAGTATAGGCCCTTCGGCCCACGATGTTGCACCGAAACAAAAGCCATCTAACCTACACTATACCATTATCATCCATATGTTTATCCAATAAACTTTTAAATGCCCTCAATGTTGGCGAGTTCACTACTGTAGCAGGTAGGGCATTCCACGGCCTCACTACTCTTTGCGTAAAGAACAACCTGCTTATGATGTGGAAAATCATGTTGACACAAGGTCTTGAAATCAAAACATCTTCACAAAAATATCCACAGTGAGCAAACCTTCCCCCAAGGAAACACTGCTTAAATGTTGGCACATGCTCCAAAGCCTTTAAACACTTCAGAAATATAGCTGCCTTCCTTTTGCGAATTACATACAAGTCATCATCTCAAATTCAAAAATTCAGAATTCTCAATCTTACTTGGCATTTGTCCCAATCCAGTATATTATTCCATTTTCATCAAAGTTATGCTGGTGCCGGAAGATAAAGGTTTGTCCTTCACGTAATTTACGCACAAATACAAACGTTGATCTGTCAAAGTCATACCACTGTTTTGCCACCTGCACCGAAAAAATTAATTTAAAACTAAAATATGTTCCATGTTCATATTCACTCATTCTTTAACATCCTTTGGAACCATAAAATGTAATTTTTTGGAACAGTTACATCACATTGTTTACCATTTTCAGAAGATACTGCTCTAAGGATTCAACAGTGGCCAATGGTTCCATTTTGAGCATTCTTCCAGTTCTGTCGATCAATGATGTCTCCCCAGGAGCACGTTCCAATCTAAACCTCAGCCTTCTCGTCAAGATCTTGAAGGGAGGAAAAACAGTCCATAAACAGATCAGTAGAATATCACCTGAACTTCAAAATCATAGTAAACTGCAACACATGCATGCACATGACTGCTTCTAAATTTCATTTAAAACATGATTAAACAGTTAAAGCTAGTCATTAGGTTGAAGTTTGAAGCAGAAGAGAATGGAGAGTAGTTTGGAATATGACTTCGGGTAATCTGAATTATCAAACATTCATATTCTGCTTCAGCTTTGTTAGAGTAAATAGTTCTACAGTTTTCCCCAGGCTTTGCACTTAGCTACACCAAAGGATTAGAGATACCACAAAGATTTGGTTGTACAAAATAAATATTATTCTTTTGGTATTTAAGAGCAAAATAAATTCTCAACATTACAAAGGTAGTAGAACTTGATAAAGATAGAAGAGGTACTTTCATATACATGCATTGTAAAGCCACAGGAAAACAAATATCAGACGTCAGAATCAAACATTCTATCATACCTGCAAGTTGTATGAAGAACCAGGCGTATCATATAGGTGAAGAGGCAGCCTCTCAATAGATTCTAACACTGCTATAAGCTTTCGAACAAGGGCAACGGCTGGCTGACTAAAAAAGAAAATGCTTTTTGTTACAAAGCCAAAATAATTTTTAAAAATACACTTCTTAATTTAAGAAAAGTCCTACCTACCTTTCTTCATCTTCATTTTCACTGAATGCAGTTTTGAAGACATTTATTCGTTCCATCAGTTGACTACAATCTTGTTTCACATCTAAGTCTACATTCTAAAGTGAAAGGGAGTGAATATAGTAAATTACAAAGTCGATCCAAAATACACCAATGCTTTTCTTACAACTCCATACTAACATTGTTGAGCACAGTAAGTAGTGCCTGCACCAGCCCACTGCTGCACATCTCATAAGGAGAGATTGTGTTTTCATCCTTTAATAGTACGATCAAGTTCTCGAGAGCAGTTTTCATTAAATCTCTCCATGTAGCCTCCCCGTCCACACCCTGCAATGCAAAAAACATTATCTTATTCATCTTGAAATGTTTACTGTTCAACAGATTACATCTCAATTATTGATTGGGGCATCTTAGTTTAGATTTTTAATTTGGCAAACCTCGTTCTCGACCTTTAGGCTAAGATGAGCGAGAGGTCAGATGTAATGCCTGGATCTGGTTTGTCTCTCTTGTGGAGATAATGAATTGGATTCAATTTGAATTGGTTTTTAGAACAAGCAAGGAGCTGATTAGGGGTTTACCCCTGTCCACACTCTGAGCTCTGGCTTTGTAACTCTAATGAAGTAATTTAAAAAATAGAAACATGATTTTTACTTGCTAGCCAAGAAATGTGCTGACATGTTGGGTGGGAATTCACAAGGTCAGACTAATTTTCCAAATAACACGTCATTGCGACAGGAAGTCACAAACACTTACTTAAAGTGTGTGGGGCAGCAACCTGTTTGCTTCTACAGGAATTAAAAGCCTGCAGCAGCTTCGAAGAGGTAGTGCACCGAAAAGACAAGTCTGCAGCAATTCTGAAAGCTCAGCCACAGAAAGATATTATAGCTCTGCAGGACTCGGGAAGGAGAGATGCATGCTCATCAATAAGGCTGTAGCAGTGCTTCTGAATGAATTTCACCAGAGTGAGGAAGTACATGGATCATGCAATGCACCATAACAGCAACACATCAGTGGCCAGGACAATTATTGCCAACTGGACAATTACCTTGTTGGGAATATTGAAGTAAAATGATCTAGCTGAACTTTCCAAATATACGTCAAATTGAGCTGCGACGAAGCAATCAGCTGCTTACTATAAAATAGGCAATAGGCAAAAAGGTTGCCTTAATTATCAAAGAATGCAGCCAAATACTCTAGAGCAAGTAGTTACAAGGTATCGATATCCTTCCCCAAATTGTTCTGCATGTTGAGGGAGTTAAGAGTTTATGAGGAAGACAACAGAGGAAGTGGAGAAACAGGAGCCAGCTGGAGGTTCCTCAACATCTGCTTCCCTCATCCTCGTGTAACCACACTACCAGTCAACAAATTGAATTAAGAGCCCAGCCTGACTCTTCATATGAACTGAATTCTTCAGCAACCGATTTCAATCTCTCTTCATCCTCCTCCTCCAAGTACTCCTGAGGAGGAAGTAGAAAGATTCATCTCCTGAAGCCTGTGCTTCAGAATGCATAATTCATTTATACCATCCCTCTACAGCAACAAGTCAGAGATATCAAGTTGGGAAGAGAAGTAGAAAAGCGAGCCAGAGAGCATAGTACTGGGTGTGGACATTTACGTTACTGACCAGAGGGTCAGGAAATTTTATCCATTAGCTGCAAAGCTTGGAGTCCCAGATCACACAAGCCCTGCGTTTAAATACTGATAATTATGTGGAAACCACATGTGAAACTGCAGTGGATTGCCAACATAGATATGGGGGCAGCACGGTAGCCTTGTGGATAGCACAATTGCTTCACAGCTCCAGGGTCCCAGGTTCGATTCCGGCTTGGATCACTGTCTGTGCGGAGTCTGCACATCCTCCCAGTATGTGCGTGGGTTTCCTCCGGGTGCTCCGGTTTCCTCCCACAGTCCAAAGATGTGCAGGTTAGGTGGATTGGCCATGATAAATTGCCCTTAATGTTGGGTGGGGTTACTGGGTTATGGGGATTGGGTGGAGGTGTTGACCTTGGGTAGGGTGCTCTTTCCAAGAGCCGGTGCAGACTCGATGGACCGAATGGCCTCCTTCTGCACTGCAAATTCTATGATAATCTATGATATGCCACGGATGCTTTTGCAGAACAGCTTGGGTAGCTTTAGGCAGATCGGCACTGAACCACCCATAACAGAAAACCCCCAAAAGCAAAATATGATTATTGGAAAAACATCTGTATTGGTATCTAGATTTCAACTGAAATGTTCCAAAAGGTGACAGAAATATTTACTTACCCCAAATTATATTCAACAGAAATGCAAAGTAGGGCAATTCTGCTCATCTGAAATTCAGGTATTTGTGAATTTTACTTACTTGTCTGTTTGCATGAAGCTCCCATGCACTCTCCAGTTGGGTAGCTATGTTTCGCAATGTGACCACTACTCCACGAGGCATACTTTCTACAGCCTTAAAATGATCGTCATATAAATCTCTGGCCATGGTTCGCACCTGCAAAGAAAAATTCTTCAAAAGTTAGTTTTCTCTTAAAATCAACATAATATATATTCTATATTCAATTGGGAGGCACATAAAAGGGATTTGCTTTCAAGTATTGGGCTAATAAATTAATACGGATCGAGGATTTGCTAACAAATAAGAAAGTTGGGATAAATGGATCAATTTCAAACTGTAATTAGTGGGCTGCCACAGGAGTGGCCTCAATTGTTTAGAATCAACATTAAAGACTTGCCTGAAAAGAAGTGTAGCTAAATTTGCTGAAAAAATGAATATGATTGGAAAGCAAGTTGTGAAGAGGGCAAAGAGAGTCTGAATAGGTTTATAGCTGGGTTGAGTGAGTGGGCAAAAATTTGGCAGCTGGACTACAATGTGGAAAATGTTGTCCACATTGGCAGAAGAGTAGAAAAGTAGATTATTTAAATGTAGAGAGATGGCAGAATGCTGCAGGACAGGGAGATCTGGGTGTCCTTGTACATGAACCACAAAAAGTTAGTAGACAGGTACAGCCACAGTAGTTCATGGAATTAAATTCTATGTATAAATTTGGCTTGAAAAAACAAATCTCGGTAAAAGCGACCACCAAACCATTGTCAACTGTGTTTAAAAACTCCACATGTTCTACATGTGATTCCAGAAATACAACAATGGGTTGACTCTTAAATGCCCTCCGAAATGGCTCAGCAAGCCACTCGCTTCTATCAAACCATTACGAAGTCTGAAAGGAATGAAACCGGCATTGTCCAAGGCACCAGGATGACAAAGGCAAGCCCTGCAAAGTTCCCGTCTGAGGGCTTGTGCCAAAATTGGGTGAGCTGTCCTACAGTCCAGTCAAACAACAGTTAGACATAGTCATACTCAAAGAATCATACCTTGTAGATAATGCCCCAGACACAACCATCACCATCTTGGGTATGTCCGGGGTGGTGTCATTGATTAGAGGGAGTTGCCCTGGGAGCCCTCATCATCAATTCTGGACCCTATGAAGTTAAACATGGGCAAGGAAACCTCCTGCTGATTACCACAGTCTCCCTCAGCCGTACTGAACACCACTTAGAGGAAGTACCAAGAGCAGCAGGGCACAGAATGTACTCTGGGTGGGGGACTTCAATGCCCATCCTCAGAAGTGGTTCAATGGAACGACCACTGACTGAGCGCTAAAGGACACAGCTGCTAGACTGAAGCAAGTGGCAAAAAACCTACTTGACCTTGTCCTCACCAATCTATCTGCCGCAAATACATCTGTCCATGACAGTAACAGTAGGAGTGACCAAATACATTCCTTGTGGACACAAAGTCTACCTTCACACTGAGGATACATTGTGATGTGTGACACCACCATCGTGCTAAATGGGATAGACTTTGAACAGATCCAGCAACTCAAAACTGGGCACCCATGAGGTGCTGTGGGCCATCAGCAGAAATACACAACCACAATCTGTAACTTCATGGCCCAATGAAGAGTGCAAGAGGGCATGCCAGGAGCAGCACCAAGCATACCCAAATGTGAGGTGTCAACTCAATGAAGCTGCATCATAGTACTACATAGTCCACTAGCATTGATCTGGCAATGTAGAAAATTGCCTGGGTATGTCCTGTCCACAAAAGCAGAACAAATCCAAGCCTACCAATTAAAACCCCAACAGTCTACTTGACCATCAGTAAAGTGATGCAAGGAATCATGGACAGTGCTATCATGGCACTTACTCAGAAACAACCTGCATGCTATGCTCAGTTTGGGTTCTGCCAGGGCCACTGGAGTTCCTGATTCATTACAGGCTTGGTCCAAATATGGACAAAAAAAGCTGAACTCCAGAGGGGAGGTGAGAGTGGCTGCCCTTGACATCAAGGGGGCATTTAATGGAATGTGGCATCAAGAAGCCCGAGCAAAACTGGAGTCAACTGTAATCCTCTCCACTGGTTGGCATGATACTTAGCATAAAGTTGAAGATCAATCATCTCAGTCCCAGATCATCACTGCAAGAGTTCATCCAGGCAATGTCCAAGGCGCAACCATCTCCAGTTGCTTCATCAATAACCTTCCGTCCATCATAAGATCAGAAGTGGGGATGTTTGATGATTGCACAATATTCAGAAGCAATCGCGACGACTCAGATACTGAGTCAGTGTCTATATGCAGCAAGACCTGGACAACATTCAAACTTGGGTTGTTAGGTGGCAAATAATATTTATAAGAACATAAGAACTAGGAGCAGGCCATCTGGCCCCTCGAGCCTGCTCCGCCATTCAATGAGATCATGGCTGATCTTTTTTGGACTCGGCTCCACTTTCCGGCCCGAACACCATAACCCTTAATCCCTTTATTCTTCAAAAAACTATCTATCTATCTTTATCTTAAAAACATTTAATGAAGGAGCCCCAACTGCTTCACTGGGCAAAATTCCATAGATTCACAACCCTTTGGGTGAAGATGTTTCTCCTAAACTCAGTCCTAAATCTACTTCCCCTTATTTTGAGGCTATGCCCCCTAGTTCTGCTTTCACCCGCCAGTGGAAACAACCTGCCAGCATCTATCCTATCTATTCCAGTCATAATTTTATACGTTTCTATAAGATCATCCAAATCATCTATGTAAATTGTGAACAATTGTGGGCCCAACGCTGAACCCTGAGGGACACCACTAGCTACTGATTGCCAACCAGAGAAACACCCATTAATCCCCACTCTTTGCTTTCTATTAATTAACCTATCCTCGATCCATGCTACTACTTTACCCTTAATGCCATGCATCCTTCTAAATTCCAACGAGTACAGTCCCAGTCTACTCAACCTCACCTCGTAACCCAACCCCTTCAGCTCTGGGATTAACCTAGTGAATCTCCTCTGCACACCCTCCAGCGCCAGTATATCCTTTCTCAGGTAAGGAGGCCAAAACTGAACACAATACTCCAGGCGTGGCCTCACTAACACCTTATACAAGTGCAGCATGACCTCCCTGGTCTTAAACTCCATCCCTCTAGCAATGAAGGACAGAACTCCATTTGCCTTCTTAATCACCTGTTCTACCTGTAAACCAACTTTTTGCGACTCGTGTACTAGCACACCCAGGTCTCTCTGCACAGCGGCATATTTTAATATTTTATCATTTAAATAATAATCCCTTTTGCTATTATTCCTACCAAAATGGATAACCTCACATTTGTCAACATTGTAGTCCATCTGCCAGACCCTAGCCCATTCATTTAACCTATCCAAATCCCTCTGCAGATTTCCAGTATCCTCTGCACTTTCTGCTTTACCACTCAGCTTACTGTCGTCTGCAAACTTGGACACATTGCACTTGGTCCCCAACTCCAAATCATCTATGTAAATTGTGAACAATTGTGGGCCCAATACTGAACCCTGAGGGACACCACTAGCTACTGATTGCCAACCAGAGAAACACCCATTAATCCCCACTCTTTGCTTTCTATTAATTAACCAATCCTCTATCCATGTTACTACTTTACCCTTAATGCCATGCATCTTTATCTTATGCAGCAATCTTTTGTGTGGCACCTTGTCAAAAACTTTCTGGAAATCCAGATATACCACATCCATTGGCTCCCGGTTATCTACCACACTGGTAATGCCCTCAAAAAATTCCACTAAATTAGTTGAGGCACGACCTGCCCTTTATGAACCCATGCTGCGTCTGCCCAATGGGACAATTTCCATCCAGATGCCACACAAGTGGCAGGCAATCACCATTTCTGGGAGGTGAGTACTTACTTTAAAAAGCCTTACCTTTACAGGAGCAGCCCTTTGGATTTCAGCGGCAGCGGTGCGCAGGGGCCTTCTGGGAGGTGAGTAGTGAATTTAAAAACTCTTACCTGGTCCCGTGTCTGTTCTTCTTTTCTGTTTTATTTGTTTTTATATAAGGCGGGAACCGGAAGTTCGACCCGCGGACCTCTGGGAAGTCCCCCCCCACCCCAACCAATAAATTCTGGTGGAGAGGAAACCCGAGACACTACACGTGTAGTGTCTCCCACCCGCCCTCCTCCTCTAACCTAATAATAAGACCCATTGGTGTGAGGTAAGTGCCATATTATATTATTATTATAGTATTAGCATTGTGCAGGTCAAGGTTCGGAGGTGGAGGAGCAGTCTCTGTCAGCAAGAGAACCTGAGAACATCCAAGACACTCAGAAGGTAAGTAAGTGATTTTTACTCATTTTTACTTTTATACCTTTTTTCAAATTGTGTGTGTCGGGGGGAAACTGAAGTGACATCACAGAAAAGCTGTGGCCAGAGTGGCTGGTTGGGATTCTACACTAAATTAAAAAAAATTTGAGTATTTGGTAACTAATTAAACATAATAACTTAATTATAATTTAGAGGGATATCTAAGCCAGAGATCGGAGAGTACTATAGTTAGCTATCGCATTTCTATTAGAAATCTAGTGCTAGGAAACAGATAGTTGACAGTAACTTTGAAATTTAAAAAAAAATATGACAAATTTTAATTTTAATTAATTTGACGCAATGTCAGTTAGAGGGGTGCTGTGCTCTGACTGTGAGATGTGGCAGGTCCGGGAGGCTTCCAGCGTCCCGGATGGCTTCATCTGCAGAAAGTGCACCCAACTGGAGCTCCTCAGACCGCATGGTCCGGTTGGAGCAGCAATTGGATGCACTTAGGAGCATGCAGGTGGCGGAATGCGTCATAGAGCGCAGTTATGTAAATGTGGTCACACCCAAGGTGCAGGCAGAGAAATGGGTGACCACCAGAAAGGGCAGGCAGTCAGTGCAGGAATCCCCTGTGGTTGTCCCCCTCTCGAACAGATATACCCCTTTGGATACTGTCGGGGGGATAGCCTATCAGGGGAAAACAGCAGCAGCCAGAGCAGTGGCACCACGGCTGGCTCTGATGTTCAGAAGGGAGGGTCAAAGCGCAGAAGAGTAATAGTAATAGGGGACTCTATAGTCAGGGGCACAGATAGGCACTTCTGTGGACGTGAAAGAGACTCCAGGATGGTATGTTGCCTCCCTGGTGCCAGGGTCCAGGATGTCTCCGAACGGGTAGAGGGCATCCTGAAGGGGGAGGGCAAACAGGCAGAGGTCGTTGTACATATTGGTACTAACGACATAGGCAGGAAGGGGCATGAGGTCCTGCAGCAGGAGTTCAGGGAGCTAGGCAGAAAGTTAAAAGACAGGACCTCGAGGGTTGTAATCTCGGGATTACTCCCTGTGCCACGTGCCAGTGAGGCTGGAAATAGGAAGATAGAGCAGCTAAACACGTGGCTAAACAGCTGGTGTAGGAGGGAGGGTTTCCATTATCTGGACCACTGGGAGCTCTTCCGGGGCAGGTGTGACCTGTATAAGAAGGACGGGTTGCATCTAAACCGGAGAGGCATAAATATCCTGGCCGCGAGGTTTGCTAGTGTCACACGGGAGGGTTTAAACTAGTATGGCAGGGGGGTGGGCACGGGAGCAATAGGTCAGAAGGTGAGAGCATTGAGGGAGAACTAGGGAATAGGGACAGTGTGGCTCTGAGGCAGAGCAGACAGGGAGAAGTTGCTGAACACAGCGGGTCTGGTGGCCTGAAGTGCATATGTCTTAATGCAAGGGGCATTACGGGTAAGGCAGATGAACTTAGAGCTTGGATTAGTACTTGGAACTATGATGTTGTTACCATTACAGAGACCTGGTTGAGGGAAGGGCAGGATTGGCAGCTAAACGTTCCAGGATTTAGATGTTTCAGGCGGGATAGAGGGGGATGTAAAAGGGGGGGCGGAGTTGCGCTACTGGTTCGGGAGAATATCACAGTTGTACTGCGAGAGGACACCTCAGAGGGCAGTGAGGCTATATGTGTAGAGATCAGGAATAAGAAGGGTGCAGTCACAATGTTGGGGGTATACTACAGGCCTCCCAACAGCCAGCGGGAGATAGAGGAGCAGATAGGTAGACAGATTTTGGAAAAGAGTAAAAACAACAGGGTTGTGGCGATGGGAGACTTCAACTTCCCCAATATTGACTGGGACTCACTTAGTGCCAGGGGCTTAGACGGGGCAGAGTTTGTAAGGAGCATCCAGGAGGGCTTCTTAAAACAATATGTCGACAGTCCAACTAGGGAAGGGGCGGTACTGGACCTGGTATTGGGGAATGAGCCCGGCCAGGTGGTAGATGTTTCAGTAGGGGAGCATTTCGGTAACAGTGACCACAATTCAGTAAGTTTTAAAGTACTGGTGGACAAGGATAAGAGTGGTCCGAGGATGAATGTGCTAAATTGGGGGAAGGCTAATTATAACAATATTAGGCGGGAACTGAAGAACATAGATTGGGGGCGGATGTTTGAGGGCAAATCAACATCTGACATGTGGGAGGCTTTCAAGTGGCAGTTGAAAGGAATACAGGACCGGCATGTTCCTGTGAGGAAGAAAGGTAAATACGGCAATTTTCGGGAACCTTGGAAGACGAGTGATATTGTAGGCCTCGTCAAAAAGAAAAAGGAGGCATTTGTCAGGGCTAAAAGGCTGGGAACAGACGAAGCCTGCGTGGAATATAAGGAAAGTAGGAAGGAACTTAAGCAAGGAGTCAGGAGGGCTAGAAGGGGTCACGAAAAGTCAGTGGCAAATAGGGTTAAGGAAAATCCCAAGGCTTTTTACACGTACATAAAAAGCAAGAGGGTAGCCAGGGAAAGGGTTGGCCCACTGAAGGATAGGCAAGGGAATCTGTGTGTGGAGCCAGAGGAAATGGGCGAGGTACTAAATGAATACTTTGCATCAGTATTCACCAAAGAGAAGGAATTGGTAGATGTTGAGTCTGGAGAAGGGGGTGTAGATAGCCTGGGTCACATTGTGATCCAAAAATACGAGGTGTTGGGTGTCTTAAAAAATATTAAGGTAGATAAGTCCCCAGGGCCTGATGGGATCTACCCCAGAATACTGAAGGAGGTTGGAGAGGAAATTGCTGAGGCCTTGATAGAAATCTTTGGATCCTCGCTGTCTTCAGGGGATGTCCCGGAGGACTGGAGAATAGCCAATGTTGTTTCTCTGTTTAAGAAGGGTAGCAAGGATAATCCCAGGAACTACAGGCCGGTGAGCCTTACTTCAGTGGTAGGGAAATTACTGGAGAGAATTCTTCGAGACAGGATCTACTCCCATTTGGAAGCAAATGGACGTATTAGTGAGAGGCAGCACGGTTTTGTGAAGGGGAGGTCGTGTCTCACTAACTTGATAGAGTTTTTCGAGGAGGTCACTAAGATGATTGATGCAGGTAGGGCAGTAGATGTTGTCTATATGGACTTCAGTAAGGCCTTTGACAAGGTCCCTCAGGGTAGACTAGTACAAAAGGTGAAGTCACACGGGATCAGGGGTGAGCTTGCAAGGTGGATACAGAACTGGCTAGGCAATAGAAGGCAGAGAGTAGCAATGGCGGGATGCGACCAGTGGTGTTCCACAGGGATCAATGCTGGGACCTTTGCTCTTTGTAGTATATATAAATGATTTGGAGGAAAATGTAACTGGTCTGATTAGTAAGTTTGCAGACGACACAAAGGTTGGTGGAATTGCGGATAGCGATGAGGACTGTCGGAGGATACAGCAGGATTTAGATTGTCTGGAGACTTGGGCGGAGAGATGGCAGATGGAATTTAATCCGGACAAATGTGAGGAAATGCATTTTGGAAGGTCTAATGCAGGTAGGGAATATACAGTGAATGGTAGAACCCTCAAGAGTATTGAAAGTCAAAGAGATCTAGGAGTACAGGTCCACAGGTCATTGAAAGGGGCAACACAGGTGGAGAAGGTAGTCAAGAAGGCATACGGCATGCTTGCCTTCATTGGCCGGGGCATTGAGTATAAGAATTGGCAAGTCATGTTGCAGCTGTATAGAACCTTAGTTAGGCCACGCTTGGAGTATAGTGTTCAATTCTGGTCGCCACACTACCAGAAGGATGTGGAGGCTTTAGAGAGGGTGCAGAAGAGATTTACCAGAATGTTGCCTGGTATGGAGGGCATTAGCTATGAGGAGCGGTTGAATAAACTCGGTTTGTTCTCACTGGAACGAAGGAGGTTGAGGGGAGACCTGATAGAGGTATACAAAATTATGAGGGGCATAGACAGAGTGGATAGTCAGAGGCTTTTCCCCAGGGTAGAGGGGTCAATTACTAGGGGGCATAGGTTTAAGGTGAGAGGGGCAAGGTTTAGAGTAGATGTACGAGGCAAGTTTTTTACGCAGAGGGTAGTGGGTGCCTGGAACTCGCTACCGGAGGAGGTAGTGGAAGCAGGGACGATAGGGACATTTAAGGGGCATCTTGACAAATATATGGATAGGATGGGAATAGAAGGATACGGACCCAGGAAGTGTAGAAGATTGTAGTTTAGTCGGGCAGCATGGTCGGCACGGGCTTGGAGGGCCGAAGGGCCTGTTCCTGTGCTGTACATTTCTCTGTTCTTTGTTATTTCCAACAACAGAGAAACTAATCATCTCCCCATAGCATTCAATGGCATCCATCACCAAATCTCCCACTATCAACATAGCCATATAAATACAAGAGCTGGCCAGAGGCTTGGAATCCTGTAACAAATCACTTCCTGACTCCCCAAACCTGTCTGCCACCCACAAGGCACAAGTCAGTCAGGAGTGTGTTGGAATACTCTCCACTTTCCTGAACAAGTGCAGCTCTATTAACACTCAAAGCTCAACAGGACTAAACAGCCCACTTGATTGGTACCCCATCCATCACCTCCAACATCCACTCTCATCACCAGCAATGCACAGTGGAAGCCATGTGTACCATCTATAAGATGCATTGCAGCAATTCATCAAGGCTCCTTCGACAGCCCCTTCCAAACCTTCAATCGTTACCACTTAGAAGAGCAAGGGTATGGGAACACCACCGCCTGCAAGTTCCACACCAAACCATGCACCATCCGGACTTGAAATTATATCATCGTTCCTTCACTGTAACTGGGTCAAAATCCTAGAACTCCCTCCCAAACCACACTGTGGTTGTACTGTAGCTACTTAAAATGGCCAACTCCTGATTCAAAATGGCGAACGGCAAAGGCTGATGGGAAAGTCAGCCAACAAGACAAAAATGAGCAGCTGCAGGTTGGCTGTGTATTTACCTCTGGAAAGGCCAGACACTATCGATACCAGCAACCATCAGCATAACAAAACAACAGCCATCTGCATACTAATGAGCAATCCCCGGGAACAATAAGCAACATTTAGACACACAAAGCAAAATCAGACTCTTCAGCGCCAGCAGAAGCCTACACAAGGTGGTGAATGAGCACCTCAAGACCGCCCATCGATCAGGGAACCGCTCCAGCATTGGAGAAAATCGAACCAAGCGATTGGGACAAAGTCCAATCACTTGGGACCAGGTACAGGGTCTGCCCCGAAAGGTGGGAAGCCCCTGGGGACTATAAGAATTGAGCCCCAAGTTCAAATCACTC
Organism: Scyliorhinus torazame; assembly: GCF_047496885.1. Taxonomy (NCBI): domain Eukaryota; kingdom Metazoa; phylum Chordata; class Chondrichthyes; order Carcharhiniformes; family Scyliorhinidae; genus Scyliorhinus; species Scyliorhinus torazame. Next base: position 290,473,017 of record NC_092708.1, read on the forward strand.
TCTTCTCTTCCTCTCCACCTCTTTGCGCTTTTCGTCCTGCCCGGGTCACCCAGCAACAACGAACCAACATTGACCGTGACCGGTGCCAGTGACTCCAGTGAAGATCGAACTCGCAAGTTTAATTCAACGCTCGCTACGAGATAGGCGCTCCTAGCTACCAATCTGTACCAACTTCGAATCCCGCAGGCTCAGAACCCGAACGAAAGGCCATTTGTTTCCCTGACCTGGTGGGCCAGTTCAATGTTAAGTATAGGCCTGTTAGTTATAGAAGTAGCTTAGATGTAGAATTTGTGCACGAGTAGCGATTACTGTGTATAATAAATGTGCTTTGATTTAAACCTTACTAATCGGTGTATTGGATTATTGATCATTACTCGGACTTGAACCACGTGGCGGTATCATAAAGATACCTGGCAACTCGAGAGCAAAAGGTGATAAAACAGAGCAATTGAACTAAGGCAAAATTAGCAACATTACCTATGCCAAATGGACTGCAGCAGTTTGTGACGGTGGCTCACCACCACCTTCTCAAAGGCTAATGTGGAATGGACAATAGAAAAGCTGGCCTAGCCAACAATGCCAAGGTCCCAAGAAAGTAAGTAATTTGACGGGGTCATGTGATGCGAGCTTGGGGGTAGCTGCTTTCTTGCGGGCTCTGGTGCCACTCGCTTATAATCGTCATTTATCCTGATTGCCCGACATTTATCGACCTAATCCAAGAATTTATATTTGCTGTTATGACAGTGGTTAGCACTGCTGCCTCACACACCAGGGACCCGGTTCAATTGCGGCCTTGGGTGACTGTCTGTGTGGAGTTTGCACTTTCTTCCAGTGTCTGTGTGAGGAGTGGGTGCTGATTAACCCGGGCAATCAGCTACTGCAGAAACGGGAGTGGCTGCTGGAGGCTGTATCAGTGGCGGTGACTATAACAGAGACCCAGGGAGGCAGAAAGCCAATTGCACCGGACTCTACATCAGCCTCATGTGGTCACACACTGCAATGTATCCAGAATTCACCCAGGGAGAAAATGGGAAAAAAGGTCAGGCAATCCTCGGGGATCATTTTTAGAGACCTTTCGGCGATCTATTTTACATCATCCCACGGCCCACCCGTGGGTCGCGACCCCCATTTTGAGAAACACTGGGCTATACCATCTGGCCTCTCACCTAGATTCAGAGACTGGGTTAGGATGGATTCAGCGTCCATCTGGCTTGACATTGAAGCAGAACACTGGTCTTTTTGTTTTAATGGTGTTATTAAGGCGGGCTATACATAGCAAATATGAGCCGGAGGAGGCCTCTTGGTCCTTCGAGCCTGCTCCGCCATTCATCACGATCATGGCTGATCATCCAACTCAATAGCCAAACCCTGCTTTCCACCTATAACCTTTGATCCCATTCGCCCCATGTTACACCTAGCCGCCTCTTGAACATATTTCATTACTACTTCCTGTGGTAATTAATTCCACAAGCTCACCACTCTGAGTGAAGAAATATTTCCTCATCTCTGTTCGAAATGGTTTACCCTGAATCCTCAGACTGTGACCCTGTGCAGTAGCTGATCGCCCAGTAACAAACCGTTACTTGGCTTGATCCAGAAAGACAAGGCGATACCGCCGATAGCATCGGCCAGGATCCAGCAATGGGCACGATTGGTAGCAACATACGAGTATGCCTGGGCGCACAGATTGCGCATGTGGATGCAGTGAGCTAACTCACATTGTCGACCACCCACCACCCCCCAAGCAGTGGATAAAGTCATGTTGATGCTTAATTTGGATGCTTTGCCGATAACAGTTTCACAAATTCATGTGCAGACGCAAAAAGGACCCTGCATTGGCAAAGGTGCACCACGTCATCCTACATGGGGGGCTGCAGAGAAAACTGCCTGAAGAACTGCGGATTTTCACAACTAAGCAACAGGAGCTTAGCAGTGAAGACGGCATTCCCTTCTGGGGAGCCAGTGTACTGGTCCAAGGCAAGGTAGGAAAGCTATACTGCATCACCTGTGCAATGGACACCTGGGGGTGTCCAAAATGAAGATGTTCGCCAGAGGTTGTGTGTGGTGCCCAAAGTTCGATGGTGAGATCTCCAGAGAATGTACCATGACCACCAGAACAGAAGATCCGTAGACTGCTGTGTGTGTGTGTGTGTGTGTGTGTGTAATAACCCTCATGAGACACACGGGGATGACCCAATTGCTCTCCCCATGAGGCTCATGGAATACCAGCTCCCTCGCTAAAGGACGGAGCCTAGCAGCTGGGGTACTTAATGAGGTACTTAAAAGCCAGCCAGGATTGGGACCGGCATGATCAATAGTTCCGGCGGGGAAGTATGTGCTGTATGCCAAGTTGCGGCCTTTACATTTGTTTGCCTAAATAAACGTTTGTTGTTTGTTGGATTCCTGAAGATATTATAATACCAAAAGAAGCTTTTACGTTTCCCCGGAAGCTTACTCTCTTACTCTATTTTCCTCTTCTTACTCAGTCCCTTTGTCCTCCTTCGCTTAATTCTAAACTGCTCCCATTCAACAGGGGTGGTACCAGGGGATTGGAGAGTGGCGAATGTCGTGCCCCTGTTCAAAAAAGGAACTAGGGATAACCCTGGGAATTACAGGCCAGTTAGTCTTACTTCGGTGGTAGGCAAAGTAATGGAAAGGGTACTGAAGGATAGGATTTCTGAGCATCTGGAAAGACACTGCTTGATTAGGGATAGTCAGCACGGATTTGTGAGGGGTAGGTCTTGCCTTACAAGTCTTATTGAATTCTTTGAGGAGGTGACCAAGCATGTGGATGAAGGTAAAGCAGTGGATGTAGTGTACATGGATTTTAGTAAGGCATTTGATAAAGTTCCCCATGGTAGGCTTATGCAGAAAGTAAGGAGGCATGGGATAGTGGGAAATTTGGCCAGTTGGATAACAAACTGGCTAACCAATAGAAGTCAGAGAGTGGTGGTGGATGGCAAATATTCAGCCTGGATCCCAGTTACCAGTGGCGTACCGCAGGGATCAGTTCTGGGTCCTCTGCTGTTTGTGATTTTCATTAATGACTTGGATGAGGGAGTTGAAGGGTGGGTCAGTAAATTTGCAGACGATACGAAGATTGGTGGAGTTGTGGATAGTAAGGAGGGCTGTTGTCGGCTGCAAAGAGACATAGATAGGATGCAGAGCTGGGCTGAGAAGTGGCAGATGGAGTTTAACCCTGAAAAGTGTGAGGTTGTCCATTTTGGAAGGACAAATATGAATGCAGAATACAGGGTTAACGGTAGAGTTCTTGGCAATGTGGAGGAACAGAGAGATCTTGGGGTCTATGTTCATACATCTTTGAAAGTTGCCACTCAAGTGGATAGAGCTGTGAAGAAGGCCTATGGTGTGCTCGCGTTCATTAACAGAGGGATTGAATTTAAGAGCCGTGAGGTGATGATGCAGCTGTACAAAACTTTGGTAAGGCCACATTTGGAGTACGGTGTACAGTTCTGGTCGCCTCGTTTTAGGAAGGATGTGGAAGCTCTGGAAAAGGTGCAAAGAAGATTTACCAAGATGTTGCCTGGAATGGAGAGTAGGTCTTACGAGGAAAGGTTGAGGGTGCTAGGCCCTTTCCCATTAGAGCGGAGAAGGATGAGGGGCGACTTGATAGAGGTTTATAAGATGATCAGGGGAATAGATAGAGGAGACAGTCAGAGACTTTTTCCCCAGGTGGAACAAACCATTACGAGGGGACATAAATTTAAGGTGAAAGGTGGAAGATATAGGAGGGATATCAGAGGTAGGTTCTTTACCCAGAGAGTAGTGGGGGCATGGAATGCACTGCCTGTGGAAGTAGTTGAGTCGGAAACATTAGGGACCTTCAAGCAGCTATTGGATAGGTACATGGATTACGGTAAAATGATATAGTGTAGATTTGTTCTTAAGGGCAGCACGGTAGCATTGTGGATAGCACAATTGCTTCACAGCTCCATGGTCCCAGGTTCGATTCCGGCTTGGGTCATTGTCTGTGCGGAGTCTGCACGTCCTCCCAGTGTCTGCGTGGGTTTCCTCCGGGTGCTCCGGTTTCCTCCCACAGTCCAAAGATGTGCGGGTTAGGTGAATTGGCCAATGATAAATTGCCCTTAATGTCCAAATTGCCCTTGGTGTTGGGTGGAGGTGTTGAGTTTGGGTAGGGTGCTCTTTCCAAGAGCTGGTGCAGACTCAAAGGGCCAAATGGCCTCCTTCTGCACTGTAAATTCAATGATAATCTATGATTAATCTAGGACAAAGGTTCGGCACAACATCGTGGGCCGAAGGGCCTGTTCTGTGCTGTATTTTCTATGTTCTATGTTATTCCTCAGGTCTGCTGTTTATTCTGGCCAATTTGCATGCTCCTTCCTTGGATTTATTACAATCTAGAATTTCCCTTGCAAGCCATGGTTTGGCCCCCTTCCCCATTTTATTTTTGCGCCAGACAAGCAAACAATTGTTGCAGTTCACCATGTGCTTTGAATGTTCGCCATTGCCTATCCACTGTTATCCCTTTAAGTAACATTCTCCAATCCATCACAACTAGTGTGCGCCTCATATCATCTTAGTTTCCTTCATTTAGATTCAGAACCCTAGTCTCAGAATCAAGTATATTATTCTCAATCTTGAAGAAGAATTCTATCAAATTATGGCTGCTTATCCCCAAGGGACAACTAGATTGCCAATTATTCCTTCCCATTACACAATACCCAGTCTAGGATTGCCTGTTCTCTAGTTGGTTTGTTAAGGCAGAAGATTAAGTCTGAAGGCTAGTCAAGATGTTGACTGGTGAAGCAGAGGCAGCACATTCTAGACTTGCTCCCTTTTTTTGTTGAAAACCTATAGAGATTATGGAAGTGACATTTGCAATCCTCACTGTGCTGAAGTTCTCAATAGGGGCATTGTAATTTGTCCTAGTATTTTTCAGTAGGGGACTCTGCTGGCTGTACACTTACCTAAACAAGATCAGGCTCAGAAATAACCATCATTCTACTCAAAGAGCCTTCTGGCACCCAGAAAGGTGAAGGAACTAGGTACAAGGAAAACTAGATTCACCTTAGCTGAACCCATTCCGCAACACCATAACGCCATCATGCATCATTCCACAATGGTAAGATATACAATGTTTCAATTGGTTATGTGCTAAAACCCAAATAATCAAAAATCATGATAGTTATTTGCCCTTGCCTGGCAATTAGTGTCAGCATACCACTGCAAACATTGTTAAACCAATTAGTGTACAAAACGGAATTTTTAATAATGGGAACAAGAGATGCTACTTAGGTCCATTCTTCCCCTCCTTTCCCCAACACTATTTGAAATCTCTCTTGTGCAATGTGTTATAACCAGTGAATCGCCCCCGGCAAAGTGTTTTTCTGATAATTGCAAATGTGAATATTCTCATTAGGAACATAAATAAGATAGAAAGTGAATGCAGGTAGATACTGAATGCAAGGGCAACAGACAAACAAGAGGAACAGGAAAGTGGAATGGACTATCACAATCTATGTACTGTTTTCCTGCCACCCGTCCTCACCCAGATTGATGTATCTAACCACAATCAGAACCGCAGTTGTCCCTGCAAAGGTATGGAGCATTGGGAAAAACATTTTAAAAAACAGGAAAATAACAGAAACAAATAGGGCAAAAAGATGGATTGTTGACTAGCTAAATATGATACGTAGAGAGAGAGAGAGAGAGAGAGAGAGAGAGAGAGAGAGAGAGAGAGAGAGAGCGAGAGCGAATCTGAAGAGGCGTGAGGGCACCACGAAGATGGCAGCTGAGATAGAGAATCCAACTTATAAATGGACCTGCTGCAGCATTGCTCATTGTATTATTTCTACAGGAGCATGATCTGCACCTTGACTCGACATACGTTTTGGCAAACAGTCCCATATAAACATACGTTTTGGCAAACAGTCCCATATAAACATACTAACAAAACAAAAAAGCTTAAGCTTCTACACTATACATTGACTGCATTGGGCTCTCCTGCTCACTTTAAGAAAGTACGAAGTCTTACAACACCAGGTTAAAGTCCAACAGGTTTGTTTCGATGTCACTAGCTTTCGGAGCGCTGCTCCTTCCTCAGGTGAATGAAGAGGTATGTTCCAGAAACATATATATAGACAAATTCAAAGATGCCAAACAATGCTTGGAATGCGACCATTAGCAGGTGATTAAATCTTTACAGATCCAGAGATGGGGTAACCCCAGGTTAAAGAGGTGTGCATTGTATCAAGCCAGGACAGTTGGTAGGATTTTGCAGGCCAGATGGTGGGGAATGAATGTAATGCGACATGAATCCCAGGCCCCGGTTCAGGCCGCACTCATGTGTGCGGAACTTGGCTATAAGTTTCTGCTTGGCGATTCTGCGTTGTCGCGCGTCCTGAAGGCCGCCTTGGAGAACGCTTACCCGGAGATCAGAGGCTGAATGCCCTTGACTGCTGAAGTGTTCCCCGACTGGAAGGGAACATTCCTGCCTGGTGATTGTTGCGCGATGTCCGTTCATTCGTTGTCGCAGCGTCTGCATGGTCTCGCCAATGTACCACGCTTCGGGACATCCTTTCCTGCAGCGTATGAGGTAGACAACGTTGGCCGAGTCGCAAGAGTGTGTACCGCGTACCTGGTGGGTGGTGTTCTCACGTGTAATAGTGGTATCCATGTCGATGATCTGACACGTCTTGCAGAGATTGCCATGGCAGGGTTGTGTGGTGTCGTGGTCACTGTTCTGAAGACTGTGTAGTTTGCTGCAAACAATGGTTTGTTTGAGGTTGCGCGGTTGTTTGAAGGCAAGTAGTGGGGGTGTGGGAATAACCTTGGCAAGATGTTCATCGTCATCAATGACATGTTGAAGGCTGTGAAGAAGATGACGTAGTTTCTCCGCTCCGGGGAAGTACTGGACGACGAAGGGTATTCTGTCAGTCGTGTCCCATGTTTGTCTTCTGAGGAGGTCGGTGCGGTTTTTCGCTGTGGCGCGTTGGAACTGTCAATCGATGAGTCGAGTGCCATATCCCGTTCGTACGAGGGCATCTTTCAACGTCTGTTACGCTCCTCCTCGTCTGAGCAGATCCTGTGTATACGGAGCGCTTGTCCATAGGGGATGGCTTCTTTAATGTCTTTAGGGTGGAAGCTGGAGAAGTGGAGCATCGTGAGGTTATCCGTGGGTTTGCGGTAAAGCGAAGTGCTGAGGTGACCGTCCTTGATGGAGAAGAGTGTGTCCAAGAATGCAACTGATTTTGGAGAGTAGTCCATGGTGAGTCTGATGGTTGGATGGAACTTACTGATGTCATCGTGTAGTCGTTTCAGTGATTCTTCGCCGTGGGTCCAAAGGAAAAAAATGTAATCGATGTATCTGGTTGAAGGTCCTGTGCGGTGAGTAGGTCCTGTTCAAACTTGTGCATGAAGATGTTGGCGTATTGGGGTACGAATTTGGTCCCTATGGTTGTTCCGTGCATCTGGATGAAGAACTTTCCAGGACCTGGGATTCATGTTGCATTACATTCATCCCCCACCATCTGGCCTGCGAAATCCTACCAACTGTCCTGGCTTGATACAATTCACACCTCTTTAACCTGGGGTTACCCCATCTCTGGATCTGCAAAGATTTAATCACCTGCTAATGGTCACATTCCAAGCATTGTTTGGCATCTTTGAATTTGTCTATATATGTGTTTCTGGAACAGACCTCTTCATTCACCTGAGGAAGGAGCAGCGCTCCGAAAGCTAGTGACATCGAAACAAACCTGTTGGACTTTAACCTGGTGTTGTAAGACTTTGTACTGTGCTCACCTCAGTCCAACGCCGGCATCTCCACATCACTTTAAGAAAGATCAAAGACTTTTTAAAAAACAAGTTTATAAATATTAGATTCTCAACACAAAATGGCATTTACCATAAATATTGGGCACAATTCTCCGGTCCTTAAGTGCCTGTGCCAACAGTGAATCCGCGGGTGATTCACGACATGGACCCCTCAGCGATTCCAGTGAGGGGCTAGCACCGGCACTGGGTGGAGCACTGGTGCATGTGCAGGCCTGACGAGCAACACCAGTTGTGCCGGAATCCTGACCCCACAGCCCACCCCTTGGCCACCCCCCAACACCCCCCTCAGCCCTAGCAGCAGCCCCCTGGCCAGTGGAACGGATCCTGGATGAGTGTGGCGGCGCTAGACACGGTCTGCAGCCGACATGCCAGGTTCCCGAACGCTCGCACCACATGTGGCCCGCGCCATCAAGAACTGGGCCCATCGGGGCAGAGCATCGCGGGTGGGCCGGCTGATGACGCACCAATGGCTTTGCAACTGCACGCGCCGTGTGTCCCGACAATGCCGATTTAGAGGGGGCAGAGCATCACAAAACGGTGTCAAACCGTCGCTTGCCCCGACTCCAGTGGTGTAAGTCATTTTCCACCCAATCGCCGATCCTGGCGCCGGGCCACAGAGTATCCCGCCCATTGCATTACAGAGTACAGTACCTCACAGTCACTAATCTCTTTAATGTAGGGTAGTCCTCTCTGAACACAGGATTAGGCCTGGAGGATTTCAAATGTCATGCCTTTGTTTAAGAAAGGGGCAAAGAGGGCAGCACGGTGGTGCAGTGGTTAGCATTGCTGCCTCACGCAGGTCCCAGGTTCAATCCCGGCTCTGGGTCACTGTCTGTGTGGAGTTTGCACATTCTCCCAGTGTTTGCGTGGGTTTCGCCCCCACATGCCAAAGGACAGCATGGTAGCATAGTAGGGCAGCACGGTAGCACAGTTGCTTCACAGCACCAGGGTCCCAGGTTCGATTCCCAGCTTGGGTCACTGTCTGTCCGCACATTCTCCCAGTGTCTGCATGCGTTTCCTCCGGGTGCTCCGGTTTCCTCCCACAGTCCAAAGATGTGCAGGTTAGGTGGATTAGCCTTGTTAAATTGCCCTTAGTGTCCAAAAAAGGCTAGGTGGGGTTACTGGGATAAAGTGGAGGTGTGGGGCTTAACTGGGGGGGGGGGGGGGGGGGGGGGGGGGGGGTGCAGACTCTTGGTGCACTGTAAATTCTATGTTCTATGATGTGCTGGTTAGGTGGATTGGCGACGCTAAATTGCCCCTTAATTGGAAAAAAATGATTTTTTATTAAAAAAAGAAAGGAGCAAAGGATAACCCAGGAAACTACAGACCTGTCGTCTTGACATCAACTGGTGTGAAAACTGATGGAGGCCATAATACTGGATGAGATAAATATACACTTACAGAAAATAAGGTAATACTAGGCAGTCAACAAGGCTTTGTCAAGGGCAGGTCATGTCGGACAAATTTTATTGAGTTCTTTGACGAGGTGACACAGGGAATGGATGAAGGCAGTGTACATTTGGACTTTCAGAAAGCATTTGATATGGTGCCACATGGCAGGTTGGTTGGCAAATTAAAAATGTTTGAGATTGATGTGTCCTTGGCAGCATGGATTAGAAGTTGGCTAAGAGATAGGAAACAGGGTAGGTATAGATGGGCATTTCTCAGACTGGAGACAAGTTGAAAGTAGTGTTCTCCAGGGCTTAGTGTTGGGACCCTTGCTTTTTCTGATTTATATAAATGCTTTAGAAGTAGGTGTTGAGGGCAAAATCTCTAAATATGCAGATGATACTAAGCTAGGTAGAATAGTGAATTGTGAGGATGATGTTGAGTGACTTGAGGGACACTGACAAGTTGGTCAAATGGGCAGACACCTGGCAGATGAACGTCAGTGCAGTGAAATAGGAGGTAACGCATTTTGGTAGAAGAAACATGGGGAGACAATATAGGCTCAATGGTACAACTTTGAGGGGAGTACAGGAGCAGAGGGACCTCGGATTCAAATGTATAATTCTCTGAAGGTGGCCAGACAAGTTGAAACAGTTGTTAAGAAGGCTGAGAGGACCTTTGGGTTTATAAATAGAGGCATGGTGTATAAAAGCAAGGAATTGATGCTACGCCTCTACAAATCACTGGTCAGACCACATTTCGAGTATGGTGTTCGGTTCTGGACACTTTACTTAAGGAAAGATGTTAAAGCCCTGGCGAGAGAGTGTAGAGATTTTCTAGAATGATACCTGGAAAGAGGAATTTTAGATACAAGGAAAGATTGGAGTCGTTGGGCTGGTTCTCCTTGGAGCAGAGAAGATGAAGAGGTGACCTTATTGAGGTGTCCAAATTATAAACAATTTGACAGGGTAAAGAATATTCTGTTTCCACTAGTTGGTATGTCAGTGACTAGGGGTCACAATTTCAAGATGGTCAGTAAGAGAACTAGGAGTGAGATGTGGATAAACTTATTTTCTCAAGAGTTGTTGGGGTTTGGAATGCGCTGTCTGGGAGAGTGGTGGAAGTGGAGTCCATAGGAGATTTAAAAAGAGAGCTGAATATATATTTGAAAGTGATTAATTTAGAGGGCTACGGAGTGGGACTAGCTAGGTTGCTCTTCTGGGAGCCGGTGCTGACAAGATGGACAGAATGTCCTCCTTCTGTGCTGCAAATAACAAAAATGTTACATATCCTCGCCTCCATCATGATGTTCATATTATACTTTGAGAATGTCAGGATCATAAATTTCCAATCCTAGTTTTGCTCCAGGAATAAAACTCAAGTCTTCCAACCTTCAATAAGATATGGGTTAACATAAAGAAGCCAATCCTGATCATAAATGGTTGGTATTATTCGTGTTAATATAGAAATATAATTTGCATGATTTTATTGACTATCAACTCACCTTCTGTTTAGTTTTCTCTAGCTTTGATTTCAGTTTTCGCCCTCTTTTGCCAGTCCAACCAGCGACAAATTCTGATCCTCCAAAACAAGAAATAAGCTTCAAATCAAATAATTCTTCTTTTCAACAAAAAGGCTTGCACTTATATAGTGCCTTTCACAACCATATAATCTCTTAAAGCACTTTACTGCCCAAAAAAGATATTTTGGGACTGTAGTCACTGTTGTAATGTAAGAAAGCTAAAGATTTTTACAACAGCCAAAAATAGTGGTATACAATAATCCACAATTTTACCTGCACCCTTACCAAGTGATGTTTCTGCAGTAAATGAATGCTTGGTCCCCCTATTGGATTCAAACACAAATCCAGGCAGATCCTCCTTCAATATAGTGGCCTGTTGGCCATCGGAATTGTGTATTGCAATTTCTCCTTCTTTTAGACAGGTAAGGGACCAGTTCCCTACAGTAAGCTTTGTTGGTCCCGGTGCAGTCAGAATAGGTTGGCTGGTCGTCACAGGTTTGACCTGACTTCGAGCCCGTTGCAACTTTTCCAAGAACTCACTTCTGCTTTCTGTTACATACAGATAGACAAAACAAAAATGTTTCATGCAGCCATGCGGAATGTTTTACTATGTCATACCATACTATCAACAACGGTTAAAAAATATCTCAACTCTTTGCACTATAAACTCAAAAATAGGATATTAAAATAAATATTTCACTTACTCGGTAGCAAACTTGAAGTTTGCTACAATGTTACGTATAAGGTTCACATACTAAGATGGTCCATGGAATATGGAATACTGATTTGCTTCTTTAAGTTCCCACTTTTTTGAAATGTAATGGGGTAGTACAGGAGAGAACCCAGGCACTTTCCCACAGAAAGGAAAGGAGAAACATTGGAGACTGCTGAAACAATATGGTTGCAAGAAGCCTGGGATAAACTTGCCTGTTCACTGTACTGCAAGGTCCAGAAGCGCATGTACACGCACACACAAATTTTTCTTGCTATCCTTAAATAGCTACTCATGCCACAGCCCACTCTACCAAAGCTGACAACACAGAGATCGAAACGGTCGGCGAGGATATATTGGCTGCTCTGTCCTTGAACTTCCACCAGCTGCATTCAACATTGCAGCCGGGTGGGAAGCAGCCTTTATGGACCCCAAAATGGAGCATGAGCCCCCCTAGGCCTTGCATCCTTAGACATATCACACAACACATGTACTTGCTCAGCCATCAGGGAATCTATGCAGTTCAGTATGTACATTTTACCTGAGCTGTCAGAACCACCTTCTGGGCTTCCACTAGAATACATGGTGGCTAATTTTCCATCTAAGATGAATCGAAACCATCCATTACTACCATTTGATAACTCTAAAGCAGCTGCATCACTCCAGATGTATAAACAATCTCGTCCTCTGATGATAGACCAATCTCTCCAATGGTATGGCTTGCCTTGCTGAATTTCTTTAGCATCCTCTTGAGGTTCATCATCCTGAAAAGAAAATACAGCTGTTACAACAGCTGTGAATCTGTATTCACTTGAACCAAGAGCCAACTGCTGTCTTTAAAAGCCCCAATTGCCAATAACAATCGTTCTGAACAATTTTGGTAGTTACAACACTTTTCAAATAGTTTGACTACGGTTTAAATGCAGAAAACAAATAACTGAATCCCGTTATATCGTACACAATTGAAGCCAACTTTAATTTCAAAATAGAGCAACATTTACATGAATTAACAGAGTCAGTATATGGTAAATGTTACCAAAGTTCAACATTTTGCTCAGTTAGTTTCCCAAAGTAACAAAGAAAACCTGTCACCAAACATGTTGGAATACAATTTCAGTTTTCGAACATCTGCAGCATTTTGCTTTTTAATGCAATAATAATCTTTATTTGTGTTATACGTAGGCTTACATTAACACTGCAATGAAGTTACTGTGCAAATCCCTTTTTCGTCACACTAAGGCACACTTTCCCACAGAAAAGAAAGGAGAAACATTGGAGACTGCTGAAACAATATGGTTGCAAGAAGCCTGGGATAAACTTGCCTGTTCACTGTACTGCAAGGTCCAGAAGCGCATGTACACGCACACTGAAATTTTTCTTGCTATCCTTAAATAGCTACTCATGCCGCAGCCCACTCTACCAAAGCTGACAACATAGATCGAAACGGTCGGCGAGGATATATTGGCTGCTCTGTCCTTGAAGCAATGAGCTCCTGGCTCCACATCGTTGGACGATGTCTGACCCATGGCCACAGTACCACCATCCACCCGGACCATCCCTGCATGCGGCTGTGACACTGCAGCGCACGGTCCCTTCCTCTGCCCGGGGGAGTGGTGAGGGCGGCCCAGGGGGAAGGCACCTGTTTGGATACACCAAGGGAGAATTCAGAATGTCCAATTCCCCTAACAAGCACGTTTTTTCGGGACTTGTGGGAGGAAACCGGAGCACCCGGAGGAAACCAACGCAGACACTGGGAGAACGTGCAGACTCCGCACAGTGACCCAAGCCTGGAATTGAATCGGTTTCCTGCGGCAGTGAAGCAACAGTGCTAACCACTGTGCTACCGTGCCGTCCATGTTACACTACTGCAGTGTTATTTCTCACTCTAGAAGAGATATCCATACAAGGAGTAATTGGCTGGGCCAGCATTTATTACCCATCCCTAATTGCCCGTGAGGGGCAGTTAAGAGTCAACCACATTGCTGTGGGTCTGGAGTCACATGTAGGCCAGACCAGGTTAAGGACTGCAGATTTCCTTCCTTAAAGGATATTAGTGAACCAGATGGGTTTTTACAACAATCGACTATGGTTTCATGGTCCTCACTAAAATGCCAGACTTTTTATTGAATTCAAATTTCTCCATCTGCAGTGGCAGAGTTCAAACCCGCGTCCCCAGAGCATTACCCTAGGTTTCTGGTTTACTAGTCCAGTGACAATACCACTACGCCTTGGCCTCCCCTAATGTTTCTGTTAGTTCAGATTCAAGAGAAGAATGATTGCGCGTTGTAGGTGAATTTCCATCTCTTGAATTATTTGTGAAAAAAATGGTTTCAACCTTCGATTAATCCAAGCTCAGTTCTAACCTCATTTACTCAAAAGAGGTGCAGCTAGAGATGAAAATCTATCCAATATGATTGTACTCATCTTTAAAATTTTAGAATTACTTTGTGCCCATGAAAATAGGACATCCTTAACTTGTGATCCTAACCACGATAAAGGATTCCAGGTCAAAAATTAATTTCAATCAACGGTATTCCAAAATCAGAAAACAAGGCTTCCAGCTTTTTGCTGCTAAGTACGTAACTGGTAAAAGGCTTTTCCAAGGTTGGCTATTCCAGATCAATCTTTAGGTAGAGGCAGTAACTCCCCATTAAAGGATTTGCTCTGAATACAAGGAGCCTCTCAACTTAAACCACTGGAGTTGCCCCAGATGGAAATGGAGACTAAAACCTCACGTGTACAGGAAGGTTTAAAAAAGAAACCACAGAACAAAAAAGTTGAAAATTATCTGTAGAAAGCACCAACAATTATGTCCAGTGATGCAATAAATTCAGGATCACAAATTTTTTTTAAAGATAATGGTTTGTGTTACATATCCCCTTTGCAAACATGTCAGCTATTATATGCAACCTCTCTGGAATTGAGCCACTGTCATTTGACTTCTGTGTGACCTTGAAATAGAGAACTTGCAGATTACCAGAAAGGAATTAGAAGCAATGCTGTAGTGAGAAACAATACCTTGTGTTGCCCTATTATGTATTTTCTTTTCATGTACTTAATGATCTGTTGAGCGGACTTCCGGGTGCGGCGATGACCAGCTGAGTCGCACGTTTCGGCAGCTCCCTGTGAAACGGACTTTTGGGCTCTTGATAGGAGCCCCAACGGCAATTTTGACGGCTAAAAACACTGTGCGGTAAACCAGAAGGGAATCCCCCCTGGATACAGATGGAAAAAGGAGGAGAGAGTGGCCAGATTGCAGTGGATCCTTTAGAACAGCGGCAAGGAAGGCAAGCAAAAACCAAGATGGCGTCGGAAGGTGGCAGTTTAACATGGGGCCCTGAACAACAAGAGTTCTTGAAATGCTGTGTGGAAGAGATCAAAAAGGAAAAGAAGAAAGAGCTGTTGGCCCCGATACTACAGGCGATCGAAGGGCTAAAGGAGGAACAAAAGACCCAGGAGCGGGAGCTTCGGGTTGTGAAGGCAAAGGCAGCCGAGAATGAGGACGATATACAGGGCCTGGTGGTGAAGACGGAGACGCAGGAGGCACATCAGAAACGATGTGTGGAAAGGTTGGAGGCACTGGAAAACAACGCAAGGAGGAACAACCTGAGGATTCTTGGTCTTCCTGAAGGTGTGGAGGGAGCGGACGTCGGGGCATATGTGAGCACGATGCTGCACTCGTTAATGGGAGCGGAGGCCCCGGCGGGTCCGTTGGAGGTGGAGGGAGCATACCGAGTGATGGCGCGAGGACTGAGAGCAGGAGAAATTCCCAGAGCCATAGTGGTGAGATTCCTCCGTTTTAAGGATAGAGAAATGGTCCTTAGATGGGCGAAGAAAACTCGGAGCAGTAAATGGGAGAACGCGGTGATCCGCGTTTATCAAGACTGGAGTGCGGAGGTGGCGAGAAGGAGGGCGAGCTTTAATCGGGCCAAGGCGGTGCTTCATAAAAAGATGATAAAATTTGGAATGCTGCAACCGGCAAGACTGTGGGTCACATATCGAGGGAGGCACCACTACTTTGAGACGGCGGATGAAGCGTGGACTTTTATTGTGGAAGAAAAACTGGAATGAGCGGGTTACTAAAAAGAACGTTCGAACAAAGTGGTGGGGCGAATGTGGGGGGCAAAGAGGGGTTTTATGTACTAATCCTGCGATGTGGTAACTTTTCTCTCTCCCACAGGTGGTGATGGGGGGAGGAGGGGAGGTGGAGGAGATGGGGCGTTGGCCATTGGGGGCGGGGCCAAGGGAGAAGCGCGGGCTTGGATCCCGCGCTATGATAATTATGGCGGGAATAGAGAAGCAGGAAGGAGGGGGCGTCGCACGGTGCGAGCCGAGGTCACGGGGGGAAGCCGAGGTCAGCCAGAGTTTGCTGACTTCTGGGAGCAACATGGGGGGAGTAATTACGCTAGCGGGGGATCGGGAGGGGGGAATTACTGGGTTGCTGCTGCTGGGGAGAGGGGGGAGCTGGTATGGGAGGATGGGCGGGGGGGGCACCGCCTGGGGGAGATACAGCTGCGTGGGAACCGGGTGAGGAGCTGGAAAAAGGTGATGGCTAATCGACATGGGGGGGGGGGGGAGAGAAACCCCCCAACTCGGCTGATCACGTGGAACGTGAGAGGGCTGAACGGGCCGATAAAGAGGGCACGGGTACTCGCACACCTTAAGAAACTTAAGGCAGATGTGGTTATGTTACAGGAAACGCACCTGAAACTGATAGACCAGGTTAGGCTACACAAAGGATGGGTGGGGCAGGTGTTCCATTCGGGGCTAGATGCGAAAAACAGGGGGGTGGCTATATTAGTGGGGAAGCGGGTAATGTTCGAGGCAAAGACTATAGTGGCGGATAACGGGGGCAGATACGTGATGGTGAGTGGCAAACTACAGGGGGAGACGGTGGTTTTGGTAAACGTATATGCCCCGAACTGGGATGATGCCAATTTTATGAGGCGGATGCTAGGACGCATTCCGGACCTAGAGATGGGAAAGCTGATAATGGGGGGAGATTTTTATACGGTGTTGGAACCAGGGCTGGATAGGTCGAAGTCCAGGACTGGAAGGAGGCCGGCAGCAGCCAAGGTACTTAAAGATTTTATGGAGCAGATGGGAGGTGTAGACCCGTGGAGATTTAGCAGACCTAGGAGTAAGGAGTTCTCGTTTTTCTCCTATGTCCATAAAGTCTACTCGCGAATAGACTTTTTTGTGCTGGGTAGGGCATTGATCCCGAAGGTGAGGGGAACGGAGTATACGGCTATAGCCATTTCGGATCACGCTCCACACTGGGTGGACTTGGAGATAGGGGAGGAAACAGGAGGGCGCCCACCCTGGAGAATGGACATGGGACTAATGGCAGATGAGGGGGTGTGTCTAAGGGTGAGGGGGTGCATTGAAAAGTACTTGGAACTCAATGATAATGGGGAGGTCCAGGTGGGAGTGGTCTGGGAGGCGTTGAAGGCGGTGGTTAGAGGGGAGCTGATATCAATAAGGGCACATAAAGGGAAGCAGGAGAGTAAGGAACGGGAGCGGTTGCTGCAAGAACTTTTGAGGGTGGACAGACAATATGCGGAAGCACCGGAGGAGGGACTGTACAGGGAAAGGCAAAGGCTACATGTAGAATTTGACTTGCTGACTACAGGCACTGCAGAGGCACAATGGAGGAAGGCACAGGGTGTACAGTACGAATATGGGGAGAAGGCGAGCAGGTTGCTGGCACACCAATTGAGGAAAAGGGGAGCAGCGAGGGAAATAGGGGGAGTGAGGGATGAGGAAGGAGAGATGGAGCGGGGAGCGGAGAGAGTGAATGGAGTGTTCAAGACATTTTATAAAAAATTATATGAAGCTCAACCCCCGGATGGGAGGGAGAGAATGATGGGCTTCTTGGATCGGCTGGAATTTCCCAAGGTGGAAGAGCAGGAAAGGGTGGGACTGGGAGCACAGATCGAGGTAGAAGAAGTGGTGAAAGGAATTAGGAGCATGCAGGCGGGAAAGGCCCCGGGACCGGATGGATTCCCAGTCGAATTCTATAGAAAATATGTGGACTTGCTCGCCCCGGTACTGACGAGGACCTTTAATGAGGCAAAGGAAAGGGGACAACTGCCCCCGACTATGTCTGAAGCAACGATATCGCTTCTCTTAAAGAAGGAAAAGGACCCGCTACAATGCGGGTCCTATAGACCTATTTCCCTCCTAAATGTAGATGCCAAGATCCTGGCCAAGGTAATGGCAATGAGAATAGAGGAATGTGTCCCGGGGGTGGTCCACGAGGACCAAACTGGGTTTGTGAAGGGGAGACAGCTGAACACGAATATACGGAGGTTGTTAGGGGTAATGATGATGGCCCCACCAGAGGGAGAAACAGAGATAGTAGTGGCGATGGATGCCGAGAAAGCATTTGATAGAGTGGAGTGGGATTATTTGTGGGAGGTGTTGAGGAGATTTGGTTTTGGAGAGGGGTATGTTAGATGGGTGCAGCTGTTGTATAGGGCCCCAGTGGCGAGCGTGGTCACGAATGGACGGGGATCTGCATATTTTCGGCTCCATAGAGGGACAAGGCAGGGATGCCCTCTGTCCCCATTATTGTTTGCACTGGCGATTGAGCCCCTGGCGATAGCGTTGAGGGGTTCCAAGAAGTGGAGGGGAGTACTTAGGGGAGGAGAAGAGCACCGGGTATCTTTGTATGCGGACGATTTGCTACTATACGTGGCGGACCCGGCGGAGGGGATGCCAGAAATAATGCGGATACTTGGGGAGTTTGGGGATTTTTCAGGGTATAAATTGAACATGGGGAAAAGTGAGTTGTTTGTGGTGCATCCAGGGGAGCAGAGTAGAGAAATAGAGGACCTACCGTTGAGGAAGGTAACAAGGGACTTTCGTTACCTGGGGATCCAGATAGCTAAGAATTGGGGCACATTGCATAGGTTAAATTTAACGCGGTTGGTGGAACAGATGGAGGAGGATTTCAAGAGATGGGATATGGTATCCCTGTCAATGGCAGGGAGGGTGCAGGCGGTTAAGATGGTGGTCCTCCCGAGATTCCTCTTTGTGTTTCAGTGCCTCCCGGTGGTGATCACGAAGGCTTTTTTTAAAAGGATTGAAAAGAGCATCATGGGTTTTGTGTGGGCCGGGAAGACCCCGAGAGTGAGGAAGGGATTCTTACAGCGTAGCAGGGATGGGGGGGGCCGGCACTACCGAGCCTAAGTGAGTATTATTGGGCCGCTAATATTTCAATGGTGAGTAAGTGGATGGGAGAGGAGGAGGGAGCGGCGTGGAAGAGATTAGAGAGGGCGTCCTGTAGGGGGACTAGCCTACAGGCTATGGTGACAGCCCCATTGCCGTTCTCACCGAGGAACTACACCACAAGCCCGGTGGTGGTGGCTACACTGAAGATTTGGGGACAGTAGAGACGGCATAGGGGAAAGACTGGAGCCTTGGGGGGGTCCCCGATAAGAAACAACCATAGGTTTGCCCCGGGGGGAATGGATGGGGGATATGGAATGTGGCAAAGAGCAGGAATAACGCAACTGAAAGATCTGTTTGTGGATGGGAAGTTCGCGAGTCTGGGAGCGCTGACCGAGAAATATGGGTTGCCCCAAGGGAATGCATTCAGGTATATGCAACTGAGGGCTTTTGCGAGGCAACAGGTGAGGGAATTCCCGCAGCTCCCGACACAAGAGGTGCAGGACAGAGTGATCTCAAAGACATGGGTGGGGGATGGTAAGGTGTCAGATATATATAGGGAAATGAGGGACGATGGGGGGACTATGGTAGATGAACTAAAAGGGAAATGGGAAGAAGAGCTGGGGGAGGAGATCGAGGAGGGGCTGTGGGCAGATGCCCTAAGCAGGGTAAACTCGTCGTCCTCGTGTGCCAGGCTAAGCCTGATTCAGTTTAAGGTATTACACAGGGCACATATGACTGGAGCACGGCTCAGTAAATTTTTTGGGGTGGAGGATAGGTGTGCGAGGTGCTCGAGAAGCCCAGCGAATCATACCCATATGTTTTGGTCATGCCCGGCACTACAGGGGTTTTGGATGGGGGTGACAAAGGTGCTTTCAAAAGTAGTAGGAGTCCGGGTCGAACCAAGCTGGGGGTTGGCTATATTTGGGGTTGCACAAGAGCCGGGAGTGCAGGAGGCGAGAGAGGCCGATGTTTTGGCCTTTGCGTCCCTAGTAGCCCGGCTCAGGATATTGCTAATGTGGAAAGAAGCCAAGCCCCCGGGGGTGGAGACCTGGATAAATGACATGGCGGGGTTTATAAAGCTAGAGAGGATTAAGTTCGTCCTAAGGGGGTCGGCTCAAGGGTTCACCAGGCGGTGGCAACCGTTCGTCGAATACCTCGCAGAAAGATAGACGGAATGGGAAAAAGAAGGCAGCAGCAGCAGCCCAGGATCGGGGGTTGGGGGGGGGGGGGGGAGGAGGAACCAGAAGGACTCTCAGGGTTGTTAATATATACTGTATAGTATGTATAGGTCGTTGCTACAGATAATTATATATTGGACTGTTAAATTATATTTTTGGAGAGTGTTACTTGTGACAAGGCAGTTGCCAATTAGGGCTAGTTTTCATTTTTGTTATTTATTATTTATTCATTTTTTTGTTTTGTTTATAAAATAGGTCATTGTTATTTGTGTTATAATATTTTGTAAAGGATGCACAATATACTGTGTTGGTTGACCAAAAATTTTCAATAAAATATTTAATTTTTTTTAAAAAATGATCTGTTGAGCTGCTCGCAGAAAAATACTTTTCACTGTACCTCGGTGCATGTGACAATAAACAAAATCCAATCCAATCACAAACTGTTCCAGCTAGGCATTAATCATTTGCACTGCGGTAGTTACTTATGAAAGATGATATTGCATAGTCACAAACATTATTTGTGACAATTTTCATAGCAAAAATGATTTTAATTTTTAAAAAATCTGATCACCTTATCAGGCTTGCAATCCTCTTCATTTTCATCATCTGAAGATGGTCCTGCCAAGGTGGACACTTTGTTGATTACCCCAAGCCTTGCAAGTTGGTCCAGAAATAGGTCACCTCCTTTGTCTACCAGATCCCTTATGATCTGCAAAGCTAGTAAGTGGCCATCATCATCGTCCTATACCAAAAGAAGTATTAAACTGCTGCATCATAAATGAAATTTAAATCTAACTCATTGTTCAACTTTTATTTTCATATACAGGCTTTCTGATCTGCTCCAGTACAGAAAACAGCACAAGCATTTTACTCAGTAATCAGCAAATGGAAGGTACACTAAAACTGAATGCCCTGTTTCAACAATTGGCACAAAAACATAAAAATTGGTTGGGCACCACAATTCAAGTGTCACACTAAATTATTTGGCTATCTCATGGCTCGATTTTCTCAATGGCATAACAAATTGATACCGTCATACCCAGTTATAAGAGTGATCAATCTTAACAACAACTTGTATTCATATAGCACCTTTAAACATAGCAACATGCCCCACGGTGCTTCACAGGAGCATTATCAAATAAAATTTGATCAAAAAGATGCATCATAAAAGCAGAACGAGATAGAAGCCAAAAGATTTAGAACGGGAATTTGAAAGCCTGAGGCCTGGACAGTCAAGTCAAGTCGATGTCAGCTATAGTGACAGTATGAACTGGCCTTTGCTCTACTCTTGGCAGAGGAAATAAATAAGCTACAATTATTTATTTCAGCAGGAACAATTGGAAATATACATGTCAGCATCAAGGATAGGATCAGGTTCTGTTCTGATTATTTATCAGTTAAATAATTGTCCAACAAACGCAAGGCCTCCATGCATGCCAACACACACCGCAACATCAATTACCGTCTCCGAGAAGCAAATTGCGGGGAAAGAATGGAAAACAGGTCAACAAATTTTGTAATTGCTAGAACACTCAAGAGATTTGGCAGCAACTGTGGAGAAAGAAATAGAATTAACAAGTTTGGTATGACTTCTTTGGATGGAAGAGAGATAGAAATGTGATGGGTTTTATGCTATTGAAAATGGCAGGCCAGACTTCCGGTGGCGGCTATGAAGGAATAGAACATAGTGCAGAAGGAGGCCATTCAACCCATCGAGTCTGCACCGACCCAATTAAGCCCTCACTTCCACCCTATCCCCATAACCCAATAACCCCTCCTAACCTTTTTTGGACACTAAGGGCAATTTAGCATGGCCAATCCACCTAACCCACATTTCTGGACTGTGGGAGAAACCGGAACACCCGGAGGAAACCCACGCAGACACGGGTCTGCACATTTGGGTCACACATTTGGTGGCTCCCGCTCGGGTCGGACCTTTCCCCCCGATTTTTTGTCAGATTTGATTCGGAAAATTGATGGTGGAGGCAATTGTGAAGAGCAATCCTACATCGGTGCATGGAGAGGCGGACACTAGTTTGGGGGCATTGGTAACGGCACCTCTGCCATTCCCGCCGGCACGATATGCCACCAGCCCAAGTGGTGGTAGCAGACCTGAGAGTCTGGGGGCAATGGAGGAGACATGTGGGAGCATCGGTTTAGTCTCCAATCTGCAATAATCACCGGTTTGCCCCGGGGAGGCTAGATGGAGGGTTCCGGAGATGGCAGAGAGCAGGGATAGAGAGGATGGGAGATAGGTTTATAGAGGGGAGCTTTTCCAGCCTGAGGGGGGGAAAGAGTTTAGGTACCTACAGGTGCAGGACTTCCTATGCAGGCAGGTCTCTTCCCGCTCCTACCGCCAAGGGGGATACAGGACAGGGTAGTTTCCAGAATGTGGGTGGGAAAAGGGAGGTTTCGGACATTTACAAGGAACTAATGGAGTCAGAGGAAATGCAGACTTAGGAGCTGAAAAGCAAATGGGAAGGAGTTAGGAGGAGAGATAGAGGATGGTCTCTGGGCGGACGCGTTGAGTAGAGTCAATGCGTCCACAACATGTGCCAAGTTCAGCCTGATACAGTTTAAGGTCATTCACTGGGCCCACATGACAGTGGCCCAGATGAACAGGTTCTTTGGGGTAGAGGATAGGTGTGCAACGTGTGTGGGAGGACCAGCAAACCATGTCCATATGTTCTGGGCATGCCCGAAGCTTAGGGGATTCTGGCAGGGATTTGCAGATGTCATGTCCAAGGGTGGCGATTTTCAGAGTTTTGGAAGACCCGGGAATCCAGGAGGAGAAAGAGGTAGACGTTCTGGCCTTTGCCTCTCTGGTAGCCCGGAGACGGATATTATTAGCTTGGAGGGACTCAAAGCCCCCGAAGTCGGAGACCTGGCTAACTGACATGGCTAGCTTTCTCTGTCTGGAGAAAATCAAGTTCGCCCTGAGAGGTCAATGTTAGGGCTCATCCCGAGGTGGCAGCCATTCGTCAAATTCTTTGGGGAAAATTAACCGTCAGCAGAAAAGGGGAGGGGGAAAGAGTGTGGCTGGGGTTTAGTTTAGCTTAGAGTAGGGTGTTAAAAAAGGTGGGACCTGTGAGGGAGGAAGTCAGCTTTTGCACTATGTTTATATTTGTATGTACATTGTTTCTTCTGTTGTTGTTATAAAACCATAAATACCTCAGTAAAATGTTAACAAAGAAAAAAGAAAATGGCAGGCCGGATGGAATGAAAGGAGAAGTCAGGAATAGGTTAGAGGGTAGGAAATGAAAATCGCTTATTGTCACAAGTAGGCTTCAATGAAGTTACTGTGAAAAGCCCTTAGTTGCCACATTCCGGCACCTGTTCGGGAAGGCTGGTATGGGAATTGAACCATGCTGCTGGCCTGCTTGGTCTGCTTTAAAAGCCAGCGATTTAGCCCAGTGTGCTAAACCAGCCCCAAAGAGGTTAAATAACAAAAATGTCATGGGGAACTTAGCAATGGAGGCGATAATGCTTGTAGTAAAGAAACAGCATGGATGAAGAATTAATGTTATTGGCAGAACATAGGACAGCTCCGTCTGAATGCAAAAACATGGAAACAAGATATAGATTGGCACTTGACAAGAGAAGCAAAATGGAGGACAGAGTCCGTGGTCAGAAATTGTTGAATCGAGTCCAGAAAGCGGTGACCTACCTAATTAGAAGACGAGGTGCTCTTCCTCAAGCTCGGGTTGAGCTTCATTGGAACATTGCAGCAAGCCAAGGACAAGAAAATGAGCATGCCACAGAAGAAACTGTCCCTTCGGAATGCTGACCGGGGGGGGGGGGGGGGGGGGGGGGGGAGAGAGAGAGAGAGAGAGAGAGAGAGAGAGAGAGAGAGAGAGAGAGAGAGAGAGAGAGAGAGAGAGAGAGAGAGAGAGAGAGAGAGAGAGAGAGAGAGAGAGAGAGAGAGAGAGAGAGAGAGAGAGAAGAAGAAGAAGATGCATTTGATGGTGACATCATGCCAGAGGATAATCCTTGAATGTGGAAGTTGTGGGGCAAAGTGAGAACAAGGGGGTTACTACCATGGTTCTGGGAGGGCGAAGAAGCGGCGAGAGCAGGAGTGTGGGAAATGGATTGGACACACTGGAGGGAACAGCCAACCAGGGGATAATCTTCAGTTGAGGAAAAAGGAATACATGATAGAAGCCCCATGTAGAAGGTAAGCATCATCACAACAGATGCGACGGAGAAACTGGGGGGAATGGAATAAGAGAAAAAGCAGACGAGGTAGCTCAGGGAGTTGGTGGGCTTATACTAAATATTAGTAGACAGCTTAGCCCAGGAATGACGACAATGGTTAAGGAAGTGAAGTGTTGGAGAGGGATCACAACAATGTTAGAGAAAGGTGCAGATTGGAAGCAAGAATTGATTAAATGTTAACTTTGCTTCTCTCTCCAATGATGCTGCCAGAACTATGGAGATTTTCCAGCACTTGTTTTTTATTGCAACAGAATTTTAAAAATTGATTGCCTCAGATAGCCAGTTTTGCTCAATATAAGTTTGCATTTGGCGTGTTTTTAAATCAGTGCAAGGGTGCAACTAATAAAAGAGTTTTCAGATTCCGAACTGTTCAATATAAAACAAAGAACCTGCAGCATATGAAGTAACCTTTTAAACTTTTAGTGTGAAGTCTGACCTCTTGATCTAGGACTGTAGCAGTAATTTCCACCAGCACTGTAGGCAGGTTGTGGCCAGCATCTGAATCACATACTTCCTTCAGAAGTGCTTCAGAACAATAATGTACCATCTTTCGAACAAGAGCGAGACTAGCTTTCCTAGAAATTAAAGGGGGAAATAAACGTTGGAAGCGGTACATAGAGATACTGTACTGAAAAACTGAAGCTCATGCAAAATGATCACATTAATGTAAGGGACAGATGACATTTATAAAAATGATTATTACAGTTTAGTGGAATAATTTAACATGTTTAATTTTATCTTTACAAAATAGATGCAAAAATATAAACATCAAACTAACAATTGAGTTGAGCAATATGCATTAGTTATTTCCAGTACTGAGAGCAATATAAAT
This sequence comes from Scyliorhinus torazame, assembly GCF_047496885.1. NCBI lineage: Eukaryota > Metazoa > Chordata > Chondrichthyes > Carcharhiniformes > Scyliorhinidae > Scyliorhinus > Scyliorhinus torazame. The sequence continues at coordinate 290,497,859 of NC_092708.1, forward strand.
AAGATCAAGTGAAGTCTTCAAAAATGCTTTGTTCTTTACATTCTAGTTTAAATAACAATTTACAAACTGCATTTTGCAATACAGGTAATTTGAATTAAATCAAATCAATGTATTAATTCTTTTAAGGACTGAAGAATGAAAATCTGAGAACAGCTGCAGATGGAAACATTAATATGTTGTTCTGGTCAGAAGACCAGGAAATTTCAGCCTGCTGCATACGCCACTGGACTTTTGATTCTGGGCTCATGTGAAACCACACCTCTTATTTTTAGCATGACCTTGCTCTGTGCCCCTTTCTTTCCCTTCTCCCCTTTTATTGCACTTATTGTACCAGTGCAAAAAGGGCAGACATTGCAAACCCCCTTCCCACATTTTATATGTGCCCATGCAAAATAAACCAAACCTCTTATTCTACCTTATCTTGGACTTTACTGTGGGATTATTAATAGAGGATTGGATCACACCAAAACTGAAGGGTTGCAGATAACACACCCCCACTCGCAAAGAGAAAAAATAGAAATCAAAACACTTTTGTGTTTACAGACGGTAGTGAGAGGAGCAACCAGTTTAAATGAATTCTGCTCCTGCCTCTAACAATATTGATATCTTTGCATTGACCTCTCTGGTCAATTTCAAGTGGCTAAAGATAAAGGCTTTTTTGAATATTGCTCCCAGCTTCAACCGGATGATAGAAGAGAAATTTAATAGAAAATACTTTAAAAACCTAAGAATAAAAAGCAAATATAATGAGAATAAGGGAAAAAGAACAAAACGCTTATTTCTATAAGAAAGTACAAGCACTACGGTTGGCCCAGGAGGCCTGGAGCTTTCTTGGGCCTGCAGGTAAGTGTCAAAACAGTGAGATCTACAATTCTCCACTATGTACTGACCTAAATAAAAAGCTCCCTGGAAACAAAAGATGCAGCTTTGTTTTATGTTCCTTCTAGAAAGAGCAATTTCTAAATTTGCATTTTGTTGGTATTTCTCAGCTACAAGCTGATTGAAGCAGCGCCATGAATTGGAAATGAAAAAGCTCAATATACAAACACTTCTTACAGAAGGCTTATGTGATTTTCCCGCTATATGCGACCGCCAGTTTATGATGTATTTTGGGTACACTGGTAACCCGATCCTTTTTAAGGTTGGTTTGGGAACCAAAATGTCATGTTCCAGGGGAGTCTGCGTACAAAGCTCAAAGCTTTTTTTGTTTCAATTTAGAGTACCCAATTATTTTTACCAATTATGGGGCAATTTAGCATGGCCAATTCACCTAGCCTGCACATCTTTTGGGTTGTGGGGGCAAAACCCACGCAAACACGGGGAGAATGTGCAAACTCCACACGGACAGTGACCCAGAGCCGGGATCGAACCTGGGACCTCGGCGCCGTGAGGCTGCAGGGCTACGCCACTGTGCTGCCCTACAAAGTTCAAAGCTGCCAGAAGATCTGTGGGGTTGTCATTGAAAGAGCAATTGAGGAACCAGTTACTCAGTTTTATTAATGCAGATAGAAATACAAATGCTAGGACTTAGTATTGAGAGTCTGCACACAACTTGATTCACCCAGAGTTCCCACTTTGCCAGCACCCTTTATTTGGGTGGCTCATTCAGAATTTAAAAAGTAGTATGAAAGAGGGTGTTTGCTGGGAAGAGTAGGATTCAAATGGCAACAACAGAAGGAAGGTTTTAAAGAATGATCTTTCAGCTGACGATATGCACTTGGGCAAAGACCAAAATAGATTCATCAGACCCATCTGGTACACTAATATCTTTAGGGAAGATGATCGGCTGTAATTGCCTGGTCTGGCCGACATGCGATTTCAGACAGGGGGCAGCTCATCACCACCTTCTCAAGGACAATGAGGGATGAGCAATAAATGGTGGTCTTGCCAGCAACGCCAACATTCCACGTTAAAAAAAAAATCTGTAATTGATGGGGGAGTAAGCACAGCTCTTTCTGCTGGAAATACATACAGCGCTTAAAATTGTCATGAATGCAAATAACTATTGTTTATTTCCCCCACAAGCAGATGCCCGTTTTAAACATATATGGTTTAATGGCTGCATTTGCTGCCAACACTGCATGTGCAGCTCCAGTGTGTCCCTCACTATACCTAGGATGCATCAATGTCGCCGATGACCGAGAATCAGTGTCGCTGCTGCCTCTGCATGTTCAGGGATATGGTACCTCACATTCGCGACATTTCTGCATGAATTGGCACCATGTGAACTTGAGGAAATTCTCTACCAGTTGCTGTGGAAGCAACAGCCGCGGTCAACTCCTTCCAGGGCTCGACTAGAGACATCTGTGGGATCTCTCAGACTTCCACACACCACACACAAGTGCACATATATGGTCACAGGTGGTCTTTTTTTTTTAAACCAAGGTCCACAATTACATCAACTTCAACAGAGATCAAGCACACTTGGACACCAGAGCATTGGCCTTTGCTGACATTTAGGGTGCCATTGACTGAGCTCATGTGGTTATCAAAGTTCCCTGGCACTATAACACAAGAAAGGGTGCCACTCCCTCAACGTAAAGCTGGTATGTGCCATGACAGTCAAGTCCTGCAGGTTTGTGCCAGATGTTCATGTAGCTCACGTGGACTTTCAGAAGGCATTCAAAACGATGCCACACAGACTTGAGAAACTTTGTCACTCATGGAATAAATTGGACAGTAGCAACATACATACAAAATTGGCTTCATAATTGGAAGCAGAGAGTAATGGCCAATGGATATTTTTCAGCTGGAGGAAAGTTTCTAGTGGTGTTCCCCAGGGGTCAGTAATGGACCCTTGCTTTTCCTGTTATATATTAATAACCTAGATCAGGTTTTGCAAAGTGCAGGTCTCGACCTGCGAGCGGTCGTGGAGAGTGGTGGCGGCGTGCCCACGGTGGTCCTGATTACAGGGGAAGTGCTCAACGCCCACTACTGGCATTTTTATTGAGAATGGCATTCCCTGCCACCTTTTAAATGAGGAAAGAAGACTGTGCGCAGTCATCCGGCCATAAGCAGCAGCAACAGTGAGGTCATGCACCCTGCACGTACATTTGACATCAAGCGTATGTACAAGTATGTTCGTGCTTCTGGCGCCAAATCGCCGAGGAGAGCTTCTTCCATTTTCCCGCTGTTGGCAAGCAAATCGAGGGGATTGTAAAGATGTTTTCTGACAAGAAAGAGGTGGCCAGAGACACAAATAGGCAGTGTACCTGGTCAGGATTTCATATCTGAATCAGCTGGAGAGCTGCTAAGGAGAATAAAGAACAGGACAGAGTAGTGCAAGTGGTTAGCACTGTACAGAGCTCCAGGGCCTCTGGTTAACAGCCGACAAAAAAAGAAACTTAACTCGGGAACAAAGCAGTATAAAGATTTCTTGAGGTATGGTTTTGTCAATTGTGCCAGTGCAAATAAGGATGCAAAGTCCATGTGTGTTTATGCAGAGAAGTACTGACAAATGAATGTTCAAAACACTCAAAATTTCAAAAGTTATTTGAAGACTAAAAATAATAATCTTTATTAATGTCACAAGTAGGCTTACACCGCAGGCATCTCTAGCCACCACATTGGCTGTTTTAAAGTCACTCAGGCCCTTGGTATCCGCCACACCAACCCCAGTCTGGGACCTTTCCCTTTTACTGTGCAGGACAAGATCGCTGACATAAATGGAGAGGGTGTAAGCAAGACGCATGTCAGGGCAAATGAGACGGAACGTTGCCATTTGTTGGTAGTTAGTGCAACCGTGGATAGAATGAGAAAATGAGCAGCGATGTCCATGAAGCAACCACTGTGGATGCGTGTTGGGCTTGTGAGTGTGTGAATTGAGTGATGGGATGGTTGCCCTATCCTGGCAGAACAAATGAGACCTGTCATCCTCTTTCGGCACTGGGTGGCAGACTTCTTCTGGGCACCATTCGCCCTCATTATGGCTGCCATCACCTCCCAAGCCGGATTCGGAACATTGCTGCCTATTCTGCAGCCAGAACCGGGGTAGTGGATATCGTGGCGGGCCTCCATGGCATTCAGCAGGTGCTCAGGTGAGGCATCACTAAATCTGGAGGCAGCACACTTCTTTGCCTTTGGGGCCATCTCAACAATGGAGAGCTCCTGTGGCTTAAGTGTTGAGAAATGTGCACGCGGTGTCCATTTAAATATGGTAAAGACATTGAGGAACTAGTGAGGTCAAGTTGGGACAGGCAAATCAGGGCCGCCCATCAGTGATCCGGCAGGTTTCACGTGGAGTTTTTAATTAGGTGACGATATGGAGCCTGCCATTGCACCTGTTTGGAAAAATGCCAATTTCCACAATGCATTTAGGTGACGATATGGAGCCCGCCATTGCACCCAATGGGAAAATAAAATGCCAATTTCCACAATACATTTAGAGCATTTCAAAAATTCCACCCATAGGTTCTTTGTTGGCTACATTTTTCAAATTACTAGCAAAGATCATTAACAGCCAGATTAAAACCAAATTACATTTTTATGACTGCTTTTCCTTACAAGTTGCCAACAAAACGCTCCGGTCAATAATCAAAAAAATCGGTCACTGATTTGAAAAATATACCTGATGGATGGCAGCATAGTTTGCTGAAACGTCTGTGCAAATACTGGCAACAACCTCTTCAAGTATAATGGGGCCATTTCAGGATCTCCCTTTGGTTCATTTCCATCGTCATCCTCTCTGTTGGCATCTTTCTTTTTCTTATCTTCACCTTTATTCACTGGGCACATCCAATCTCCTAAAGGCATTACAATTAAAATACATCATTTGACCATGTTTTACTCTGTTGGGGAAATCCCATGCACAATAGAAGGAATGGCACTGCAAAGGAATACAACTCACTCCTTCTTCTTAGCACCCAACTCAAATATATCCAGGACTCAAATTGCCAAGTACAGTACAAGCCGATGTAGAATGCAACTGTCTCAATGTACCAATTTGGAGAGTTTTCCTAACTGCAATTGTGTAATTCCTTCATTTTCTAATCATTCTTATGGCCTCTCCAAAAATATTGGCAGTTAGTGACAAGTTTTGGCTTGTTTGTGCTACAGATTAATGCAATTTCTTTTTTTTTTTTATAAATGTTTTATTGAAATTTTTTCCCCAAACAACAATTTTTCCCCTCTTACAAAGCAAACGCAACAATAACAATACAGAAATTTTAAACAATACACAAGTAACAAAACCCCTTTATCTTTGACCTAAACTAAACCCCCCCCCCTCCCCCTGGGTTGCTGCTGCTGGTCATCTGTCTTCCCTCTAACGTTCCCCTAGGTAGTCGAGAAATGGCTGCCACCGCCTGGTGAACCCTTGAGCCGATCCTCTCAGGGCAAACTTTATCTGCTCCAGTTTAATGAACCCCGCCATATCATTTACCCAGGCCTCCAGTCCGGGGGGTTTCGCCTCCTTCCACATGAGTAGGATCCTGCGCCGGGCTACTAGGGACGCAAAGGCCACAACGTCGGCCTCTTTCGCCTCCTGCACTCCCGGCTCTTCCGCAACTCCAAATAGAGCTAACCCCCAGCCTGGTTTGACCCGGGCCTTCACCACCCGCGAAATCACTCCCGTCACTCCCTTCCAATACCCTTCCAGTGCCGGGCATGCCCAAAACATATGTGCGTGGTTTGCCGGGCTCCCGCCACACCTCCCACATTTGTCCTCCACTCCAAAGAACCTGCTCAATCTTGCTCCCGTTATGTGTGCTCTATGTAGCACCTTAAATTGAATCAGGCTAAGCCTGGCGCATGAGGAAGAGGAATTTACCCTGCTTAGGGCATCAGCCCACATACCCTCCTCTATCTCCTCCCCTAGTTCTTCTTCCCACTTTCCTTTTAGTTCGCCCACCGACTCCTCCCCCTCTTCCCTCATCTCTCGGTAAATCTCTGACACCTTGCCCTCTCCGACCCACACCCCTGAAAGCACCCTGTCCTGTATCCCCTGTGTCGGGAGCAACGGAAATTCCCTCACCTGTTGTCTAGTTAATGCCCTCACCTGCATATATCTCAAGAAATTTCCCCGGGGCAACTTATACTTTTCCTCCAATGCTCCCAAGCTCGCAAAAGTCCCATCTATAAATAAATCTCCCACCCTCCTAATTCCCAACTGGAACCAGCTCTGAAATCCTCCATCCATTCTTCCTGGGGCGAACCTATGGTTGTTCCTGATTGGGGACCCCACCAGGGCTCCCCGCACCCCTCTCTGTCGCCTCCACTGTCCCCAGATATTCAATGTTGCCGCCACCACCGGGTTCGTGGTAAACTTTTTAGGTGAGATCGGTAGCGGCGCCGTCACCAGCGCCTCTAAACTCGTCCCTTTACAGGACTTTCTCTCCAGTCTTTCCCACGCCGCTCCCTCACCCTCCATCATCCATTTACGTATCATTGCCACATTGGCGGCCCAATAGTAATCGCCCAAGTTCGGTAGTGCCAATCCTCCTCTGTCCCTACTACGCTGAAGGAACCCCCTCCTTACTCTCGGAACTTTCCCTGCCCACACGAAGCTCGTGATGCTCCTGTCTATTTTATTAAAAAAGGTCTTGGTGATTAGTATAGGGAGACATTGAAATACAAATAAGAACCTCGGGAGGACCATCATCTTAATTGCTTGCACCCTGCCCGCCAGCGATAGAGGCTGCATGTCCCACCTCTTGAAGTCCTCCTCCATTTGTTCTACCAACCGTGTCAGATTAAGTCTGTGCAAGGTTCCCCAGCTCCTAGCGATCTGAATCCCCAGGTATCGGAAGTTTCTTTCCACTTTCCTTAGAGGCAAGCCTTCTATCTCTCTACTCTGGTCCCCTGGATGTATCACAAATAATTCACTCTTCCCCATGTTTAGCCTATACCCAGAGAAATCCCCGAACCCCCTCAAAATTCGCATAACCTCTATCATTCCCCCCGCTGGGTCCGACACGTATAACAATAGATCATCCGCATATAACGAGACTCGGTGTTCTTCTCCCCCTCTAATCACCCCTCTCCATTTCCTGGAGTCTCTCAACGGCATGGCCAGAGGTTCAATTGCCAACGCGAACAACAATGGAGACAGCGGGCATCCCTGTCTTGTTCCCCTATATAGTCGGAAATACTCCGATCTATGTCGACCTGTAACTACGCTTGCCGTTGGAGCCCCATAAAGAAGTCTAACCCAGCTAATAAACCCGTTCCCAAACCCAAACCTCCTTAACACTTCCCATAAATACTCCCACTCCACCCTATCAAATGCCTTCTCTACGTCCATTGCCGCCACTATCTCTGCCTCCCCCTCCACTGGGGGCATCATTATCACCCCTAATAGTCGTCGCACGTTAACATTCAGTTGTCTCCCTTTTACGAACCCTGTCTGGTCTTCGTGCACCACCCCCGGGACACAGTCCTCTATCCTCGATGCCAGTACCTTTGCCAACAATTTGGCGTCCACGTTCAACAATGAAATGGGTCTATAGGACCCGCACTGCAACGGATCTTTATCCCTCTTCAAAATTAACGATATCGTCGCCTCCGACATCGTCGGGGGTAGAGTCCCCCCTTTCCTGGCCTCATTGAACATCCTCACCATCAACGGGGCCAACAAGTCCACATATTTTCTGTAATACTCCACCGGGAACCCGTCTGGTCCTGGGGCCTTCCCTGCTTGCATGCTTCCCAGTCCCTTAATAACCTCGTCCACCCCAATCGGTGCCCCCAGGCCTACCACCCCCCGCTCCTCCACTTTCGGGAACCTCAATTGGTCCAGGAACTGCCGCATCCCCTCCTCTCCCTCTGGGGGTTGAGACCTATACAGTTCCTCATAGAAGGTCTTGAACACCTCATTTATCTTTCCTGCCCTTCGCACCGTGTCTCCCCTTTCGTCTCTAATTCCTCCTATCTCCCTCGCTGCTGCCCTCTTTCGCAATTGATGAGCCAACAGGCGACTCGCCTTTTCCCCATATTCATACCTCCTCCCCTGTGCCTTCCTCCACAGTACCTCCGCCTTTCTGGTGGTCAGAAGGTCAAATTCCGTCTGGAGTCGTCTCCTCTCCCTGTACAATTCCTCCTCCGGGGTCTCTGCAAATTCCCTATCCACCCTTAAAATCTCCCCCAGTAACCTTTCCCTTTCCTTGGCCTCTGTTTTCCTTTTGTGGGCCCCAATAGAAATCAGCTCTCCTCTGACCACCGCTTTTAGTGCTTCCCAGACCACTCCCACAGGGACCTCGCCGTCGTCATTGACCTCCAGATATCTCTCAATACACCCCCGCACTCTTGCACACACTCCCTCATCTGCCATCAGTCCCACATCTAATCGCCAGAGTGTTCTCTGCTCCCTGTCCTCTCCTAATTCCAGGTCCACCCAATGTGGGGCATGATCCGAAACCGCTATGGCTGAGTACTCAGCTTCTTCCACCCTAGAGATCAGCGACCTTCCCAAAACAAAAAAATCTATCCGGGAGTACACTTTATGGACATGGGAGAAGAAGGAAAACTCCCTAGCCCTAGGTCTAAGAAATCGCCATGGATCCACTCCCCCCATTTGGTCCATAAACCCCTTAAGTACCTTGGCCGCTGCCGGCCTTCTTCCGGTCCTTGAGCTGGATCTATCTAGCCCCGGGTCCAGCACCGTATTAAAGTCCCCTCCTAAAATCAAGTTTCCTACCTCCAGGTCCGGTATACGCCCCAGTATCCGTCTCATAAATCCCGCATCGTCCCAGTTTGGGGCATACACGTTAACCAACACGACCTCCATTCCCTCCAGCCTGCCACTCACCATTACATATCTACCTCCGCTATCTGCTACGATGTTCTTTGCTTCAAATGCGACCTGTTTCCCCACCAAAATGGCCACCCCTCTATTCTTTGCGTCCAGTCCTGAGTGGAACACCTGTCCCACCCATCCTTTCCTTAGCCTAACTTGGTCCGCCACCTTTAGGTGCGTCTCTTGGAGCATAACCACGTCTGCCCTTAGTCCTTTCAAATGCGCGAGCACTCTGGCCCTTTTTATCGGTCCGTTCAGGCCTCTCACGTTCCACGTGATCAGCCTCACTAGGGGGCTACCTGCCCCCCTCCCGTGTCGACTAGCCATTACCTTCTCTAGGCCAGTCCCATATCCCGCCTCCGCGCTCCCGCTCGCTCCCCCAGCGTCGCACACCATCCCCGCCCGCCCACTCTTTAGCCATTTCCTTTTGGATTTCCGCAGCAGCAACCCAGTTGTCCCCCCCCCCCCCCCCCCCCCCCTCCCCCCTCCCCGCTAGATCTCTTTCTAGCATGATTGCTCCCCCCATATTACTTCCGTAAGTCAGCTGACTTCAACTGACCCCGGCTACTCCTGCTCACTCCTCGACCCCCCCCCCCATGTGGGGAACTCCCATCCGCCTTGCGCCTGTCTTCCCGCCTTATTCTTTCTGGTGCGGGAACATCCCTTTACCTGACCCGCCTCTTATGGCGCAGCTCCCTTTCCCCTCCCCCTCCCCTTCCCCATTCTCCAACTATGTCCCGTCTTTCCCCCCTCACCGGCGCCCACATTTCCCCAATGTCTCCCCCCTTCCCTGTTTACTTCTCAATTAACTTCCACCGTAACATTAACAATAACAGTTCCCGCAGCATCAGTCCCTCAGTTCCGATCCAATTTCTCTTCTTTGATGAAGGTCCATGCTTCCTCCGCCGTCTCGAAATAACGGTGTCTCTCCTGATACGTGACCCATAGTCTTGCCGGCTGCAGCATCCCGAACTTCACCTTCCTTTTATGCAACACCTCTTTGGCTCGGTTGAAGCTCGCCCTCCTTCTTGCCACCTCCGCACTCCAATCCTGGTATACCCGTACCACTGCATTCTCCCATCTGCTACTCCGCACCTTTTTAGCCCATCTCAGGACCTCTTCTCTATCCTTAAGGCGGTAAAATCGCACGATTATCGCCCTGGGTGGTTCTCCCGCTTTTGGTCTTCTCGCCGGAATCCGATTTGCCCACTCCACCTCCAAGGGGCCCGTAGGGGCCTCAGCACCCATCAGTGAGCTCAGCATCGTACTTGCGTACGCTCCACAGTCCACTCCTTCCACACCCTCAGGGAGACCCAGTATCCGAAGGTTCTTCCTTCGCGCTCCATTTTCTAGGGCTTCGATCCTTTCAGTACACTTTTTATGAAGTGCCTCGTGCGTCTGTGTCTTAACCGCCAGGCCCAGGATCTCGTCCTCAATATCTGTCACCTTCTGCTCCACCACACGGAGCTCTGTCTCCTGGGTCTTTAATGTCTCCTTGAGCCCCTCAATTGCCTGTAGCAACGGGGTCAGCACCTCCCTCTTCAGCAGCTCCACGCACCGTCTCACAATTTCATGCTCAGGCCCCCATGTCGCCTGCGCTTTCTCCGCCGCCATCTTGTACTTCTCTCTTTCTGACCCTTTGGTCGACGATTCCTCGTGCTGCAGCCGCCGCCGCCGGTTTTTTCCTCCTTCGTTTGGGGGGGACTCCCTTCTCACACGCCCCACACCGGGTTGCGTCGTCGAAAAATTCCCCGTTGGGGCTCTTAAAAGAGCCCGAAGGTCCGTCGGAGCTGGAGCCGCCGAAGCGTGCGGCTAGCTAGGCATCACCGCAACCGGAAGTCCCTTCAGTGGCCTTGATGAGGTCTTTTCACAGTTGTTCCCTCTGCTGCTAGAATTCACTTTTGATACAGGCCCTCAGGTCAGCTTGCAGCTTTAAGCTTGCCCTTCCCCCACCTGCATGCTGGAAGAGGCCCTGTTTATCCTGCAGTTGCAGCCAAATCTTTTACTGTTTCTGCGTGTGTCTGGCAACCAAGAGACATACCCTTCCTGGGGGACACTGTCGGGGGAATATTGCAGCCTTCTTCCCACACCGGGAAATGTCAAACAAATGCCGTGGGGGCCCTGTAAAAGAGCCCAAAAGTCCGTTCCAAGCAGGAGCTGCCGAATATGCGACCTAGCTCTGCATAGCCGCACCCGGAACAGATTAATGCAATTTCAAACTGTTAAGACTCAGTTAGCTTGGGCAAAGGGCGAGAGAGAGAAAAAGCAATAGCGTGAGACTTCAGTTTCTCCAACCGCAACAAAACTTTACAAAAAAGATTGCCAACTACAACCCTTCTGGAGAGTAAAGTACAGCTAGCAAGTTATCGTTTATTTAAAAATTGTCAGAAATATCTGCTGCTTAGGAATTTTATACTGTAAAGACCAGGATGTGCACATACTTATAAAGAAGTCCCTTGGGCAATAAGTGCCGCATTTCTACATATAGCGGAACTTGCCATGTGGAGGCCCACAGGCTTATGGCATGGCGGTGATCTCACATATTCAAAAACCTCAATTCTTGAACAACTAAAATGGTAACAGAAATGCTATTAACCATATAAATCTGCAGCAAAGAATATTGGTCAGTACATTGCAGACAAGGCCCAATGTGACATCAATTGATTAATGGGAAATTGCAGCAATCCTGAGGCTTTTTAGAAGTATGCTATTGAAGCCATTTGGACGGAGAAGATTTCTTGCGCTGTAATGTTCTATGTTCTATGTTCTATTGTGAATCTTTGGAATTCTCTACTCAAGGGACTATAGATGATCAGATGTTGAATATATTAAAGACCGGGGTTGATAGATTTTTTGACAGTACAGCATCACGGAATGTGCAGTTAGGACAGGAAAGTGGAATTGATTTAAAGTTCAGACCAGATGTAAACGAATGGCAGAACAGGTTTGGGAGGCGGCGTGACCTGTTCCTATTGTTCATCTTCTGAAAAAACACAAACTCCTGTTCAAGTTAAAATTTTAATGTTTTAAAAGGGGGGCCAGTGGGCACAGCATAAGCACAATGCACTGGAAGCAGCTAGTGTAACATCCTCTTAAGCGTACATATTAAAATGATCTGTAGCATTAAATGTTGTCCGTACTACAATTATATCTGTCCAATTTTGACGTCATCAATAAGCAGGAATTTTTATTTTGACTTGATGTTAAACAAGATTTCTAACCTGGAGATTGCAATATAGCCACAACCTCACTGTGACCTCTCTCGCGTGCTTTGTCCAGAGGTGTTTTACCATCTTCATCACGTAGGTCTGGATTTGCTCCATGCCGCAACAGAGTCTATTAAAAAAATAATGCCAAGATTTTCACTCACTAAATTCAACATAATTAAAATTTCTTAACAACTCCTCACCCGACATTACGTAGATCCCTTTATTCAAACATTCTCATTAAATACTAATTTTGTGGGCCACAAATTAACGTCCCCATTATGAGACTATCCATTAATTGACATGCTTTAAATAGGCAATAAAAGACGCAGACAACTAAGTCTGTGAATTACTAATGAGATTAACCCCACACTAGCTATCCAGTTAAAAATCTGCACGGGAATGAACATGTTGATAGCTCATGTCAACCTGGTTGTGTTTATATTACTTTACAACTGGTTTTCAGCCAAAGGAAAAACATTTGTTTAAATCACTGTCAATGGAAGCAGAAGCTTGAGGAAGGAATTTCATACAATGAGTTAGAATATAAAGAATGTTAAATAGAAAGATAATCGGGAAAATAATCATCTTGCATTTATATAACACTTTCACAACCTCAGATATTACTATTAAAACCCTCAATTAAATTAGTTCTCTCTGCTCCAGTGAAAATAATCCCAGTATCTCAAGTCTCTCCTCAACACCATAGTTTTCCACTCTGGTATTTAATGTCTGTGCAAGTGAAGGGGCCCAAACTGCACACAGGCTTTATCTTTTTGCATTCGCACTTTCAGGAAAAAAGACCTTATATAGCATCCTACATCTCAAATTTTGCAGCTAATGAAGTACTAGTTGATGAGTATGAGCTACTCAGGTGATTAGGGGGTGGAGCTTCCTCCCAATTGGAGGAGCACCCCACAGAATATAAACTCCAACCTGGAAGGAGACCCTGCGGGGAGAGGAGTGACTATTGTGACTAGTGTGGAATAAAGTGAGTTGTACCATGTCAGCCTGGCCTCTAGTGGAGTCTTTGTCTCGGTCGACAAGTTAGTACATTCACTAATCTGCCCATGTATATTGACGGTGGTTTACAGTCCTCTCACCATTTAACAAACCCCCTATTTTCATGTTACACCAACATTTTAATGCTATTCGCATGTCCCAGGAAAACAAAAATGGAACCAGGACTTGTCTTGAGTACACCATTTCAAAGAGCACCATTTCCCCTCATTCTTTGTCCATCAACCCACTTTCTATCCATACTTCTATTTTACATTTATGCCGCATGCAGGAATCTTATAACAATCCCAATGAGGCATTTTATCAAAAGCTTAAACTAAAACTCATAAACGACTTTACTTTATCTATCAGTTCAGTCCTCTCCAAAAATAACTACATGTGTCAAATAACACATGGTCGACAATTCTACACTGGCTGTCCTTGGGTATACCTTACATTTCCAAATGCTTCATAATTGCATTTCCAATCTAACTCATCCAAAACTCTGTTGGTCGTGTGTCAATTCCTGTTTAATAATAATAATCTTTATTGTCACAAGTAGGCTTACATTAACACTGCAATGAAGTTACTGTGAAAAGCCCCTAGTCTCCACATTCCGGCACCGGTTCGGGAACATTGGGGGGGAGAAATCAGAATGTCCAATTCACCCAACAGCAAGTCTTTTGGGACTTGTGGGAGGAAACCCACGCAGACACGGGGAGAACGTGCAGACTCTGCACAGACAGTGACCCAAGCCGGGAATCGAACCTGGGACAGTGGCGCTGTGAAACAACAGTGCTACTGTGCCGTGCCGCCCTCACGGGTAACCGTGTCTATCCATCATCTGTGCTTACTGAACTACACTAGTACCAGAGGCAATTTTAAAGTTCTCATCTTTGTTTATAAATCCCTTCCTGGCTTCCCTCCTCCCTAAATGTAGTCTCCTGCAGTCTGACAACTTTACAAAGTATCTGTGCTCCTTAAATCTGACCCTCTCCAATTGGTCATTGTGTCCTCAACCATCACGGCCCTGAGCTCTCAAATTCCTCCCTTAAACCTTTGCACCTCTCTTTCCTCCTTTAAGACATTCTGTAATATCCAACCTTTTTGACCAAATGTTTGGTTACCTGCCTTAGGTATTTCCTCATGTGGCTCTGTGTCAGAAAGATTAGGGCCGAGATTTTGTGGCCCCATTGTGGTGGGACCTACCGCAAGATTCGCAGCTAAACGTTTATTGACTTTCAGCAGAAACGGACAGTCCTGGTGGCGAGTGGGCCATAAAATGCTGCCCTAGGTGCCAGAAAGAAAAACTCTATGGTCGCAATACAGATTCTATCAGACCTGCTGAGATTGTTCCACATTTCTTATTTTTGTGACATTAATCACTGGAATCGACTACTTGAGAGAACAATGATGGATGAATGACTGAATATGTCCACGGATGAATTAAATTAATTTTTGACCTCCCAGGGAATCGGGGCCGGAAAGTGGTGTTACAGCCACAAATCAAATCAGGCATGATCTCAGGCCATAAGATATAGGAGCAGAATTAGGCCATTCGGCCCATCGAGTCTGCTCTGCCATGACATGTTTCTCATCCCCATTCTCCTGTCTTCTCCCCATAACCCCGATTCCCCTTATTAATAAAGAAATTCCCCTCCCCCCCCCCAATTAAGGGGCAATTTAGCGTGGCCAAACCACCTACCCAGCACATCTTTGGGTTGTGGGGGTGAAACCCACGCAGACACGGGGAGAATATGCAAATTCCACACGGACAGTGACCAGGGCCGGGATTCGAGCCCGGGTCCTCAGCGCCGTAGTCCCAGTGCTAACCACTGCGCCACGTGCCGCCCTTGAAATCCGCCTGTTAATCAAGAACACCAGATTTGTTGTTGAGGTGCTTTTGCCTTCAAGGCTACAGACCAAGAGCTGGAAGGCGGATTAAGACAGAATAGTTCTTTCTTACAACATAAGAACTAGGAGCAGGAGTAGACAATTTAGCCCCTCGAGCCGACTCCACAAGCTCTTATTAAATGGCCGAGCAGGTTTGATGGGTTGAATGGCCTATTGCTGCTCCCACTTCTTATGTTTTTACTTGCGTTTAACCTACTGATTATCACAAAATTAGTCATCGCACCACAGGCACAAATATGCTGATCCCTGCCATAATGCATGATGTGTACTAACTCATTTAAATATCCTAGCAAGGTGAACAAGTGCCACAGACCAGGTTGACTCCTTGTCAAACGCTTTAACTTGCTCTATGAAATGCACTTTTAGATCCTCTTTTAACTCTGTGCTTTTCTTTCTTGTAGCTGTCTTGCTACAAACATATCAGCTGTCCTACAGTTAGCCCTAAAACCATACTGTAATTACAGGAGGACATCATCCATGAGGCTATCTATAAGATGGTTAAACAGGAGCTTTGTGAAGATTGAGACGTTGTACCCCGTAGTAATTTATTTGTGGTCATTCATCCTGCATGTGATCAGCACAGAAACGGTTTTACATAACACAGTGTTTTCAAGTGAGTCTATGCATAGCAATTGTGATGCTGGTTGTTTTCAAAGCTGTTCCCTAACCCAACAAATCTACGCAGTACTTTTTAATCAAGAAACTTAACAGGAAGCTTTACTTCTACAATAGTCAACTACAGGAAAATAATAAAATCATACCTTTGCAACCTGTGGCCTTCCAAAGCAAGCTGCATAGTGCAAAGATGAGGACCGTTGACCCCTATTAACATCAGCACCCCTCTCACAAAGAAATTCCACCTGGAAAGATAAGCCATTCTGATGTCAAGCTTTCCTGCTCAATTTTTAATATTCATAGGAGATATTTTTTTTTTTTAAGAAATACCTAATTTGGTGCCTCACTAACAATTTTAAGACAAAATTACTGTTTTCAAGTTGATTATTTTTCCATTCACACCAATATTTATGAGAATGAAGCACAGACTTTAAGGCATGTTCTAAAGTTTTCTTACCATTTCCTGAGTTCCAAAAGCGGAGGCCCAATTCAAGAGAGTTTGGCCAACATCATCCATAAAATTCACTTCAAACGCTACACAAGTCATAAACAGGAATTAGTTTGGGGGAAAAGCACATTTTGTCTTAATAAACTACAACATTTGCAATTGTTACATTTACCTACCTCCAGTATCAATAGCATCTATCAATGCATCAGTGTCTTTACTACGGATACAATCAATAAGCTGTCGATGAGAACGTTCCCCAGAACTATCCAACCTCCGTAGGCCAGGTATCCTGCCCGTGGAGCCAGCACTGGACTTTGGCAAAGCTTTACGCCCTTCAAAAAGTAATACCAGAAGTAGATCCACCAATCTCATAGTGTCAAGCACACATCTTTCATCACCTTGTAGTGCACTTTCTATTGAGTCTGGTAGCGCTGATCTTAATAAATCCTAGGAAGAAAGCATTTATTAACACAACAGTGACAATCAAACACAAACCTTTGGACAGGGTGTAAAGAATTCCAACCTAATCAAATATGGCTGCCTACTGTGGTACAAGAATACTGATAAATGCTTCATTTTACTTTGAGCTATGAAGAGACATCTGATTTTAAATCTGTGATTTGATCAGTTTTGATGCAACGTCATCGATCTGAAATGTTAACTCTGTTCCTCTCGAGAGATGCTACCTGACATACTACGTATTTCCAGCATTTTCCATTATTATGTTTCATATGATTTTGATTTCAGGTTCAAATGCAGCACTGAAATCATGTGCTTCAATTCCTACTTCAGGGAAGTTGCGAATAAATCCAATTATAAATTGAACATTAATCATATCTGGAGAAAAAAAACCCACTTTATCCAGGGTTCCAAGATCCTCCTATGAATATCATAGTATGGTGTTTATTTTATCAATAAAATTTTGGCAACATTTGAAACACATCCCATCAAGAAACATAATCGTAATAAGTTTAACAGGTTTAAGACAGCACGGTAGCACAGTGGTTAGCACAGTTGCTTCACACAGTAGTTGCTTCACAGCTCCAGGATCGAGTCTCGGCTTGTGTCACTATCTGTGTGAAGTCTGCACGTTCTCCCCGTCTGCATGGGTTTCCTCCGGGTGTTCGGATTACCTCCCCAGTCCAAAAATGTGCAGATTAGGTGGATTGGCCATGCTAAATTGCCCTTAGTTTAGGTCGGGTTACAGGGTTACGGGGATAGGGTGGAGGTATGGGCGTAAGTAGGGTGCTCTTTCCAAGGGCCAGTGCAGATTTGAAGGGCCGAATGGCTGCCTTCTGATTTGTAAATTCTATAATTCTAATGATTTTGTATACATTTTTCAAATGCGTAAATGTTTAGCACCTTTCTATAGTTTTGTTACAAATACATGCATTAACCGGGAGTTGAAAAAAAGGGGTAGAATCCTTACATGCGTCACAACAGGAGAGCCTCTGCAGAGTGTGGAAAGCAGACTGACAATTGTTGATACTTGGTTACTCAGTTTTGAATCAGCTGCACTGGGAGTTGCTCCTGTGGAAGTACGGCCTGGTTTACAAGCAGATGAAGACCCTCCTGCCACTAAACCTCCTGCTGCTGCCATTCGAGAAAGCAGCTCTTCTGTCAACCCATGTTTTGCTAAAGGAGCTGGGTCAACTCCACGACGAGTGAACCTGTCCGCTAAGGAAGCAAAACAACGCAAAGCTCCATCTGACACCTGAAAGAAAGAAAGAAAAGGTCAATCTTCTATTTGGATATTTTGCCACTCTTACTAGTCAAAAGAAGCGTACAATTAAAACTTCTCGGTCCTTAAATATCTGAAACTTTCTTTAAAATTAACCAAAACTTTGAAGATGAATATATTTGAGAGAGCCAAGTAATGTTAATTTGATCCCTCTGTTCTGTAACACTGTAAAATAGAAACATTTGAATTTTAGCTGCTGCCCAAGCTACCGAACTAGAAAGCAACACATTTGTTTTCTCTTTGGATACCTGCTCAGAAATCACTCCTCCATTATGTTAAACAGTGTCTCTTCATAATTTCCAGTCTGGGAATCCTAATCAACAAAACTGAAGCACAAGCCGACTGTATAAATTACACAAGCATTTTGGGACACTACATTTGGAAGTAGTGCAGCAAGGAAGAGCATATCCCTATACTGCCTACCTCCCAGTTAGTGCAGCCCTACCTCCCAGTCAGTGCAGTCCAACATCTATGCATCTATTATTTGATGTACCCAGTTGTGTCTCAATAGCCAAGATACAGCACTGTTCCTTTGCCTACAAGGCCTGCTAATAAACGGTGGTAATTCAAACTTTGTGATGAATGCAAACAAAACTCGAATACTAACAGCATGACTATAAATTTAAAAGGAGCCCTGACTCACACTCTCAATTGTATTAATTTTCTTTCACATTGGCAAACAAGCTGAGAACACAATCAATTAGAGGTACAGAAATGGACAGGATGCAAATGGGAGAGATTATATTAACTCCAGAAATTATCAAAACATCAGTTGGTCGAATGATCAACCAGAAACTAACCTCTTCCATTACGAGTGCCTATAGTCCACCGAGTAAAGTCGCAAAAACATTTTAATGCTACTCCAGCAAAATGCAAATACAAATGAAAGTGATTTTGAGTAGTACGACTGCCTTCCAGGAATCTGACAATACTGGTCACGAGATGTGTACATTAGCCTTTCTCATCTCGTGTCAATTTGGACTGCAATGGGCCTTGATGTCTCTAGGTTAATAAGAAATTATCAACGAGGGAACATAGTCATAACCCCTGCTGCAAATTGCACAGATGTAAACTTAAGTGACAACAGAACTCAGTTGGTGATATGCCATAGTCAAACAGCATTAAACACTCACTACCCCTAGAAACAACCAACTGTAACCGTTGCCTTTTTTGAAGAACAGATTGGGGCGGAAGGGGTTGGAAAAAACTGTAGTGCTGTATAAAAAGAACGGTTGAGTCCTTGCTCTACTTACTTGGGGATCTTCGTGTTTCAATAAACTAGACAAAGACTCCACACAAGTTTCAAGTGATGAATCTTGAGGCTCCATTTTTCCACAAAGCCTGGAAACCACAGCCATCGCAGAATGTAAAGTGTCTTTATGCACAAGATGACCACTATCCCGTATAAAAGTTAGCACACAATTTAAGCCTCCTGCTTCAAATACCGCTCCGGATTCTCGAGTACAGATGAGTTCAAGCACCTATGAAAACAAATCACCTTCACTGTCAACAGCATGAATAGAAGTTAGCATAAAAAATGAAAAAGTCAGAGACATAAAAAAATTCTTCATAATTATAATTCAAAACACAAACCTTAATTTCTAAATTAAGTTGTCATTTGAAGAAAGAGTAATGAAGAAATTAAAGGATAAGTAGTTTTCAGCAGTGACAAACAATACTTGTGTGGTGGTTGCTGAAGGACACAGTAATGATGTAAACAGCAATTAGAATATAGAACATAGAGTGCAGAAGGAGGCCATTCAGCCCATCGAGTCTGCACCGACCCACTAAAGCCCTCCCTATCCCCGTCACCCAATAACCCTTCCTAACCTTTTTGGTCAGTAAGGGCAATTTATCATGGCCAATCCACCTAACCTGCACGTCTTTGGACTGTGGGAGGAAACCGGAGCACCCGGGAGGAAACCCACGCAGCCACGGGGAGAACGTGCAGACCGGATCCGCACAGACAGTGACCCAGCGGGGATCGAACCTGGGACCCTGGCACTGTGAAGCCACAGTGCTATCCACTTGTGCTACCGTGTTGCCCATAAATTGTGCAGTTTACATTGTTTAACACAGCTTAATTCTTTATATCTTTCAATTTAAGAAAACAATAAATGTTGGATCTTAAGTGACTAGGAGAAAACATTAGAAACGTATTGATCAATCAGCGCCTGGAAGAGAAATTCAGGTCCCCAGTTGAGATACGCAGACCAATCCGGCGGTCACATTCAAAACATAACCTTGCATTTCTTTCAAATATTGATTGATTTAATGGGAAATACATGCCAGGGCCGACAACAGACAGGGCAACTGAGGCAGACTGGTCAAATGGGGCCCACTACCAAAACAGGCAGGTGTAAATATGTACAATGATCCTCATTTGTGTGGGTTTTGTTTTGCTTTTCCTCTTCGGTCCTCTTTGTAATTCTAGTTTTGCCTTGATTGCTTTTGTAAGATACTACACGTAGATATGACATTGTCATTGAATGCCTGAACTGAAATATGTGATATAATATGTGAAAACCAACAAAACATTTATGAGAAAAAAAAATATTTACCATCCCATCAATTTTTGTGTCATCGTAAACTTTTACGTCCAAATCATTAAATGTACCACACAAATTGCGAGGGCACCAGCACTGAACCCTGTGGGACCGGACTTACAGTCACAGAAACAAACAAACAAACAAACACTCTACCATCACACTGCTTCCTGCCTCTCAGCCAATTTTTATATAACTTCTGGGAAATGCCAATTATGCCTTCCAGGAGGGGATAAGGGCCAGTTTTTGCTGCAAAATTTAATACTACAAAAATGTTTGGTGAACTTGACCAGTCTAGAAGTATAAATTATTTGGCAGCATCATATTTTCTCAATTATTCATTCAAAATTGCGCTACTTTTGAGCAAGAATGTGCCCAGGAAATTTTATTTTATCAGGGAATAATTCAAATGAGTTTGCACAAATGCCAAATCTAATTTTACCTTCTTTTTACATTAAATAAACTTGTGCATTGTAAGTGCAGGATTCCAAAGTGCTTTCTTACTGGCCCAATTAATGACACAACCAATACCACTTGGTTATCATGAGCAAAATCAGAAAAGAAAACGCACAATAAACACAGAAGACACTCATTACAATTCCATAACAAAACTCAAGTAACTTTAAACATTTAAAAATTCAAAGTCAAACTGAAATTTGAATTCGATTGAAGCCTGACCTCAAGACATCTCTGAAAGTTAGAGGAGTCACCTGCGAAGAGCTGCACACTTCCAATTGTTAGGGTTATCAGTATAAAGAACGGTTGTGCTCGAGGCAGGAAGTCTTTTCACACAAGGATCAAGCAGTTCCAGGTCAGGGAGAGCATGGTCAGATACAGAATAAAATGTTCATTGCACCAGTATAACATTGTTGTAATTCCCAAAGAGTCAGGCTGTAGCCTCTCCTCAATTCGCATCGAAATTGAGGTAGCTTTGTGACATGCCTAGTAAAAAACTAGATTGAGACTGCCCAAACAGATCACACATAGGACCCTAGCAGTCATCAGGCCGAGGAAACGTACATCTATCTGTTTGTGCGAGATCTGACTCCAGGTTCCAGAAGGGAAAAGTCAGTTCCCACCATTTATTTTTAAGTTCATCTATAATAAGCAATATCAGAGATCAACTGGTTGCAAGTTTTTTTTTTAAATTTAATTGTATCAATTACAGAAAGGTGTTCATTACCTTCACACACTGTTCAGCCAGGTCTCTGCTGGTCCTATTATTGAGCTCAACGACAACCAACCGATTACAAAGTGCTTTTATGGCTCCGTCCACTCCAACAATCCTTCGTGTACACTCAGCAGATACATCCAGGTAATATGTTATGGCACGTGCTGTCACTTCCAATACATTGTCAGGAGCACTTTCATCCAGAAAAATTTTGCATAGAGCTGGTAGAAAGGTTCGAGGCGGGCATCTACAAAAGCAAAAACATTTTTGAAAAGGATTGCATCTACAGACAAGCAATGACACCACAATCTTTTAATTTTTGCGGCTCGATTAAGGGGATATCAACCTCTGCATAAATCACTAATCAGCAATTAATAAGCTACTTAAAACATATCTTGTTCTTCAAATAAAGATGTTAGAGATGAACCCTAACCTCCTCTACAAAGCAAGGATTTAAAGAGATATTTTTCAAATCACTGAGGATGATAATCTATTTCAATTCACAAAAACACAGACACAAGGCAAATTTCAACTGAAGCATCAACTTTCCATTCTGTCCTTTTAATTTATGAATGTATTTAACAAGTTTTTTTAAAGAGGAAACTGTGCAAAGGAAACAAAATGCTGCAAAGTGCTGGGAACTATGTCCAATTGCATAGCTACTCTTCCATTTATAACGCCTGTGGAATAATAAATCAAATGCAAAAAGCAAAGCGCTGCGGATGCTGGAAATCAGAATTTAAAAGCCAGTGCAGGATTAGAGGAACCTGCCACAAACCATTTAAGCTGACAAGGTAGGTTAAGGGAGCAGTTAAAGGGCATTCAGGATCCTGGGCTTTATAAAGGGAGCATAGAGCATAAAAGAAAGGAAGTTACAATAAACTTACAAAACACAGGTTCAGCCTCAGGTGGAGTATGCACCAGTCAAAGGGGGCACAGCAGAGCACGCAAACCACAGGGTACCAGAGAATGTCATTGAGAGAGGTGAAATCACTCCAAGATGAGATGTCACAGGAACATGAGGCATAGGAACAGGATCAGACCATTTGGCCCCTTGAGCTTGCTCTGTCATTTGGTAAGATCATGATTGACCCGATTGTGGTCTCAACTGAACTTTCCTGTCTGTGTCCCTTAACCCTAAGCTCCTGTATCTACCAAAAATCTATCTTAGCCTTGAATAAATTCAATGACAAACCCTCCACTGCTTTCTGGGGAAGGGGGAAGAGAACTCCCACAGACCAATAACCCTCTTATTTTTAAATTGTGACCCTTTGTTCTAGTCTGCCCTACAAGAGGATACATCCGCCCTATCAAGTTCCCCTAGGATCTTGCACATTTCAATAAGATCACCTCTCATTCGTTGAAACTATGAGTATAGGCTCAGTATGTTCAATCTTTCTCCATAAAATAAGCCCTTATCCCAGAAATTAGTTGAGTGAACGTTTTCTGTACTGCTTCGAACGAAATTATATCCTTTTTCAAATAAGGAGACCAACAATGGAAACTTAGAATCAACTGCGGTAAGAGCAAGAGCAACCCATTCAGTCCTTCAAATCCAATCAACCATTTAATGTATTCATGGCTGATGATCTACTTCAACACCATTTTCCTGCACGATTCACCAGTGCTTCGATGCTTTTAATATGTGGAAATCTATCCACCTTCGTAGTCTTGAACATACTCAACGGAGTTACTACTTGCCTGTGGGGCAGAGAATCCCAATGATTCATCACCCTCTGGGTGAAGAAATGCCTCCTCATCTCAGTCCTAGATGGCCAGCCCCTGAGTCTGAGACTGTGTTTACTAGTCCTAGATCACCACCACCACTCCCCGGCTCGACATAAATGCAGTAAGGCATCTTTACTCCTATACTCAAACCCTCTTGCAATAAAGGGCAACATACCATTTGCCTTTTTAATTGTTTACCGTACCTATAAGCTTTCAGTGACTCATGAAAAAGGACACCCAAATCCCTTTGAGGTGCAATACTTGCCAGCCTCTAGCCTTCATTATTTGTTTTTCGTACCACATTGAATATTTGCTGAATTTTTGCCCACTCGCTTATCCTCTCCAAATCCCCAATCTTCGCATCCTCCGCAACTCACAATTCCATCTATTTGTTATTTGCAAACTTAGAAATATTACATTTAAGTCCCATATCCAATTCTATTGATATAGATTGTGCATAGCTGGGGTCCAAGAATTGATCCTTGTAGTGCCCCACTAGTTACACCGACAATCTGAAAGTAACCCATTTTTCCTTCTGTTTTCTGTCTCTTGACCAGTTCCCAGTCTGTGCCAGTTCATTACCTCCAATTCTACGTGCTCCTCTAATTTTATTTATTACCTCGTGTGGGACATCACCAAATTTCCTGAAAATCAAAATATACCACTTACACCAGTTCCCCCGATCCATTCTGCTCGTTACAGCTTCAAAAAAGCACTAACAGACTTGTTAAATGTGAATCCCCTTTCCTAAATCCATGTTATGATGTGGAGATGCCGGCGTTGGACTGGGGTGAGCACAGTACGAAGTCTTACAACACCAGGTTAAAGTCCAACAGGTTTGTTTCGATGTCACTAGCTTTCGGAGCGCTGCTCCTTCCTCAGGTGAATGAAGAGGTATGTTCCAGAAACACATATATAGACAAATTCAAAGATGCCAAACAATGCTTGGAATGCGACCATTAGCAGGTGATTAAATCTTTGCAGATCCAGAGATGGGGCAACCCCAGGTTAAAGAGGTGTGAATTACATCAAGCCAGGACAGTTGGTAGGATTTCGCAGGTCAGATGGTGGGGGATGAATGTAATGTGACATGAATCCCAGGTCCCGGTTGAGGCCGCACTCATGTGTGCGGAACTTGGCTATAAGTTTCTGCTCGGCGATTCTGCGTTGTTGCGCGTCCTGAAGGCCGCCTTGGAGAACGCTTACCCGGTGATCAGAGGCTGAATGCCCTTGACTGCTGAAGTGTTCTCCGACTGGAAGGGAACATTCCTGCCTGGTGATTGTTGCGTGATGTCCGTTCATTCGTTGTCGCAGCGTCTGCATGGTCTCGCCAATGTACCACGCTTCGGGACATCCTTTCCTGCAGCGTATGAGGTAGACAACGTTGGCCGAGTCGCACGAGTACGTACCGCGTACCTGGTGGGTGGTGTTCTCACGTGTAATAGTGGTATCCATGTCAATGATCTGGCACGTCTTGCAGAGATTGCCATGGCAGGGTTGTGTGGTGTCGTGGTCACTGTTCTGAAGACTGGGTAGTTTGCTGCAAACAATGGTTCGTTTGAGGTTGCGCGGTTGTTTGAAGGCAAGTAGTGGGGGTGTGGGGATGACCTTGGCAAGATGTTCATCGTCATCAATGACGTGTTGAAGGCTGTGAAGAAGATGACGTAGTTTCTCCGCTCCGGGGAAGTACTGGATGACGAAGGATATCCTGTCGGTTGTGTCCCATGTTTGTCTTCTGAGGAGGTTGGTGCGGTTTTTCGCTGTGGCGCGTTGGAACTGTCGATCGATGAGTCGAGTGCCATATCCCGTTCGTACGAGGGCATCCTTCAATGTCTGTAGAAGTCTGTTACGCTCCTCCTCGTCTGAGCAGATCCTGTGTATACGGAGGGCTTGTCCATAGGGGATGGCTTCCTTAATGTGTTTAGGGTGGAAGCTGGAGAAGTGGAGCATCATGAGGTTATCCGTGGGTTTGCGGTAAAGCGAAGTGCTGAGGTGACCATCCTTGATGGAGACGAGTGTGTCCAAGAATGCAACTGATTTTGGAGAGTAGTCCATGGTGAGTCTGATGGTTGGATGGAATTTATTAATGTCATCGTGTATAGTCCAGTACTTCCCCGGAGCGGAGAAACTACGTCATCTTCTTCACAGCCTTCAACACGTCATTGATGACGATGAACATCTTGCCAAGGTCATCCCCACACCCCCACTACTTGCCTTCAAACAACCGCGCAACCTCAAACGAACCATTGTTTGCAGCAAACTACCCAGTCTTCAGAACAGTGACCACGACACCACACAACCCTGCCATGGCAATCTCTGCAAGACGTGCCAGATCATTGACATGGATACCACTATTACACGTGAGAACACCACCCACCAGGTACGCGGTACGTACTCGTGCGACTCGGCCAACGTTGTCTACCTCATACGCTGCAGGAAAGGATGTCCCGAAGCGTGGTACATTGGCGAGACCATGCAGACGCTGCGACAACGAATGAACGGACATCGCGCAACAATCACCAGGCAGGAATGTTCCCTTCCAGTCGGAGAACACTTCAGCAGTCAAGGGCATTCAGCCTCTGATCACCGGGTAAGCGTTCTCCAAGGCGGCCTTCAGGACGCGCAACAACGCAGAATCGCCGAGCAGAAACTTATAGCCAAGTTCCGCACACATGAGTGCGGCCTCAACCGGGACCTGGGATTCATGTCACATTACATTCATCCCCCACCATCTGACCTGCGAAATCCTACCAACTGTCCTGGCTTGATACAATTCACACCTCTTTAACCTGGGGTTGCCCCATCTCTGGATCTGTAAAGATTTAATCACCTGCTAATGGTCGCATTCCAAGCATTGTTTGGCATCTTTGAATTTGTCTATATATGTGTTTCTGGAACATACCTCTTCATTCACCTGAGGAAGGAGCAGCGCTCCGAAAGCTAGTGACATCGAAACAAACCTGTTGGACTTTAACCTGGTGTTGTAAGACTTCGTACTAAATCCATGTTGGCTCTGCCCAATTATTTTCTAAGTGTCCCGTTATCATTTCCTTTATTATAGACTCAAGCATTTTCTCTACTACTGATGTCAGGCCAACAGGTTATGTCATTTCCTGTTTTCTTTCTCCCTCCATTTGACACCTTCCAATCTGCAGGAGCCATTCTAGAATCTATAGAATTTTGAAAGATGACAACTAGAACAAAGAACAAAGACATGTACAGCACAGGAACAGGCCCTTGGGCCCTCTAAGCCCGTGCCGACCATGCTGCCCGACTAAACTACAATCTTCTACACTTCCTGGGTCCGTATCCCTCTATTCCCATCCTATTCATGTATTTGTCAAGATGCCCCTTAAATGTCACTATCGTCCCTGCTTCCACCACCTCCTCCGGTAGCGAGTTCCAGGCACCCACTATCCTCTGCGTAAAAAACTTGCCTCGTACATCTACTCTCTCACCTTAAACCTATGCCCCCTAGTAATTGACCCCTCTACCCCGGGGAAAAGCCTCTGACTATCCACTCTGTCTATGCCCCTCATAATTTTGTAGACCTCTATCAGGTCGCCCCTCAACCTCCTTCGTTCCAGTGAGAACAAACCGAGTTTATTCAACCGCTCCTCATAGCTAATGCCCTCCATACCAGGCAACATTCTGGTAAATCTCTTCTGCACCCTCTCTAAAGCCTCCACATCCTTCTGGTAGTGCGGCGACCAGAATTGAACACTATACTCCAAGTGTAACTAAGATTCTATACAGCTGCAACATGACTTGCCAATTCTTATACTCAATGCCCTGGCCAATGAAGGCAAGCATGCCGTATGCCTTCTTGACTACCTTCTCCACCTGTGTTGCCCCTTTCAATGACCTGTGGACCTGTACTCCTAGATCTCTTTGACTTTCAATACTCTTGAGAGTTCTACCATTCACTGTATATTCCCTACCTGCATTAGACCTTCCAAAATGCATTAC
Source organism: Scyliorhinus torazame (assembly GCF_047496885.1). NCBI lineage: Eukaryota > Metazoa > Chordata > Chondrichthyes > Carcharhiniformes > Scyliorhinidae > Scyliorhinus > Scyliorhinus torazame. Next base: position 290,524,927 of record NC_092708.1, read on the forward strand.
CTCACATTTGTCTGGATTAAACTCCATCTGCCATCTCTCCGCCTAAGTCTCCAAACAATCTAAATCCTGCTGTATCCTCCGACAGTCCTCATCGCTATCCGCAATTCCACCAACCTTTGTGTCGTCTGCAAACTTACTAATCAGTAAACCAATTACCTTGGATACCTGCCTTCCTTTCACTCTCCCATTTATGGGGGTGATGGAACAAAGATTTAAATTTATACATCAGGTCATTGTCAGCCATAATTGCTGCTTGTCTAGAAGTCGTCACCCTTTGGACTCCAACACAGGTTCTCATCATAGAAGGTAGGCAATTCTTAAATCCCTCTAAGAGAATGACCTCTGAGCCCCATAGGTAGTGGCAACTCCCAACAGGGAACTCTTACATCCCTCTATGAGAATGACCTCTCTCAAGGGCAGCACGGTGGTGCAGTGGGTTAGCCCTGCGGCCTCACGGTGCCGAGGTGCCAGGTTCGATCCCGGCTCTGGGTTACTGTCCGTGTGGAGTTTGCACATTCTCCACGTGTTTGCGTGGGTTTCACCCCCACGATCCAAAGATGTGCAGAGTAGGTGGATTGGCCATGCAAAATTGCCCCTTAATTGGGAAAAATTAATTGGGCACTCTAAATTTTTAAAAAAAGAGAATGACCTCTCTGAGCCTCATAGGTAGTGGCAACTCCCAATGCTTGTACCCATCTATCAAATTTCTTCTGCTTAACCCTTTTAAATGAGACAAGTCTGTCCCGGCTGCCTATATGCTCGGGAACGAATTCATGTGCACCCAGAGTAGCCTTTTTTACCTTGTCATAATTCTTAAAGACACCCCCTCCGACAGGGAAGCATAAACTTCCTGTGCCCGTCCACTTACACTGCATTGGTAGTGTACATTTTTCTTTTGGTCACTCCATTTGGGTGGATATTTTCTCAAATGCCCTGAAAATGCTTTCCACCTCATTCTCATAAATTCAAACACATCACCACTGGGTTCCGTTCTAGGATTAAGCTCCCCTCCAACTCCCTTTTAATTTCCAGTGCCTTAAGCTGGAACTCTCTTTTGCTTTTTCTTTCCCCTCATTTCAATTTCCATTTGAAAAGCTTTTTCTTTTTGCTGCATATTTAATAGTTTAATTTTTAACTGATTTTAGCTAATTCTACTGATGGTTGCCATGACCCAGGCTGTGTTTCTCATATTTCTTCCAAATTTAAAGTTGTTCTTTTGTTTTTAAATTTAGTACCCAATTAATTTTTTCCAATTAAGGGGCAATTTAACGTGGCCAATTCACCTACCATGCACATCTTTTGGGTTGTGAGGGTGAAACCCACACAAACACGCGGAGAATGTGCAAACTCCACACGGCAGTGACTCAGAGCCGGGATCGAACCTGGGACCTCGGCGCCATGAGGCATCAGCACTAACCACTGCGCCACCGTGCTGCCCCTAAATTTAAAGTTAAGCAATCGCTTCAGACATCTCAACCTCCTCGCTTTAGCTGGTACCTCTATTTTTAATTCACCTGCCAATTCAACTAACTCGTCTTTTTGAAGCCATTTTAAATAAATAAAATACAGTCGTCCACCTGTAGAAAACCCTTAGCAGCTTCCAGATTCATACTGTTATATCACTACAAACATGGTGTTTGTTTTTAATTTATACTGTGCCCCAAATGTCGGCATCTACCGTTCCAAAGTTCCTGGACGAGCCCCAGAGGGAGTGAGAGAGAGGAAATGTAAAAAAATTGGAAGTTTATTTGGCGGCCGATAATGGTTTTCAATGACTTAATTATCACCACTGTCAAGCTGGCCGGCCTATCGTTTTCTCGTCTATTTATTCCCCTTTTGTTGAATAGTGGTATACATTAGCAACTATTCAACACAGTGAATTCAACAATACCCTTATGCTGTCTTTATTCCCACTTAAACAAGAAAGAAAAAAATCTCCGCTCTCAATCTACGGTAACTACCAATGGCACATAAGAATACTTGCTTTACAGAGATGTTATGTGAGAAAGAGAGACCTTTTGGCACTGCTTTAAAGACAAGATCCGACTCCTGTCAGTCCCATGCAGAAACTCTGGCTGTATGTCTTCAGAAGCTGTTTCTCAGCTCGTTTCACTTCCCCACTTTTCTCAGACTTGCCTGCACTGCTTTTTTTTTTTTTTTTTTTTTAAACTTTATTCTCCTCATTTTCATCGATAAACTACTAAAGAAAAAAACTAACAAAAACAAAAACAATCTCCCACACACAAACCACACCGCGCTCAATATAGACCAAAACATCCACCGTACATTCCAGGTAAAAGAACACAAATTAATAATCAATCCGCCGTAAAAAGTTCAACCAATTAATTCTCAGAAGTTCATAATAAACAGCCCCCATGAATTGTGAAACCCTTCCTTCATCCCCATCAGCTGAGATTTCACCTTCCTGAGAGTCAAAGAAATTCAAGTAGGCCCCCCCCCCTCCAAGCCGTGTCGCAGGATGGAGAAGCTGACCGCCATTCCAACAGGATCCACCTCTGGGGGAGGCAAAGGCTAACATCTGCCCCCCCGCACCCACCTGCCGCTCGAGCCAGTCCAAACCCCCCCCCCGCCCCCACAAAAGGGTTCATGGAGGCCTGATCCAAAGCCCCGAGATGACACTGAAAACCTCCCTCCAACAAACCCCTCACATTCCACGTAACCACCCTTACCTGGGGGTCTCTCACCTCCCCATCCTCCTATCCACCATCATCATAACTCCAGGCCCTGCCCACCGGGTTTAGCCCATGTTACCATCGAGTCCCTCCCATCCACTTCCTCTTGAAAACACCTCACCCAGTATCGGTCCCCTCCCCCAACGTTTCACACCTCCTAGGCCCATCGAAACCTGTTCTACCAGGCTCTGGTGGCCGCAGCCCCTCCCCTCCACTTCACTCCCGTTCACTGGCCAGCTTGGGCTAGCCAGTGTGGAGGCCCCTGCGCAGGCCTCACTCCCCTCCCCCAGCCCGGTCCCAGGAAAACAAAGAAATCCCCTTTCATCACACAACCACAGTGTAAACACACAAACCCCAAAGAACAATCATTGCAAATGAAAATTCCAACTCTTACCTTGTCCAAATAGGCAACTTCAACTCATTTAACGCATATAACAACATGCAGCGAAAAATAGAGCTCCATCCCCCTACCCTCAGTCCAAGACCAATCCCCAGACCCATTTCTCACTTCTGCCCCAGTCCTTCTGACTTCACAAACGCCTCCACCGTCTTGGCAAAATACTCAGTCGGCCTCGGGCTCTCCACCCCTTCGGGCAGGCCCACGATCCTCAGATTTTGCAACCCAGATCGGTTTTCCAGGTCCTCTACTTTTGCTTCCAGACCCTTGTTGGCCTCCATAATCCTCTGCAGCTCCTCACTCATCAAGGTGAGTTGATCACTGTGTTGCGACAAGGCCTCTTCCACTCCCTTCAGTATCTCGGCCTGTTCTCGCACCTTGGCTGATGTCCTTGACACCGCCGCAATCGCCTCCTCTAGCAGCACCTTCAATCCTGCCATCATCTACCTTCCTCAATCACCTCCATGTGCTTCGCAAACTCTTTTTCTAGTTCCACAACCACCACCTCGGTCATCTTTTCTGTCGTGAACAAGAAACCTCCACCATTCTTTCAGTTGCCGAGCTGACCCTTCCATTCAACGGCGAACCTTCACTCGCCCCCTTCTTCACGACAGCTTTCCTTTGGATTTTGGACATCTTCCTTCCTTATGTCTTCCTGCAATTATTTAACAAAAAATTGCCCCTGGAAACAGGCATTAAATTCTAAAAAAATAAAATCAAACCGTGATCAGGAGCCATCCAACGTGCGGCCTCCTCCTACATGCCGCCACTGGAAGTCCATGTCTGCACTGCTTTAAAGGCTGTTAATCTTGTTTTTTTTAAAATTTAGAGTATCCCTCTATCTGCACATATTTGGGTTGTGAGAGCGAAACACACGACTGCTGGTGACAAACAACAGCATTGGTACTTTTATTTGCTGCAGTAACATGTTTAGTCAATTAAATACAGCTTGCAGCTGAACATTGCAGTAGGCCTGGAAATTGATACAATTCTGTACTCCTAAGTGCTCCAACAAAATAAACCGGCTCAGGGTGTTTGCCTTTCCCAAAGAGTGGGGAATACTAAAATGTCAGGGGCGGCACTTTACAGAAAAAAATATTAGGCCAAGGCCCCATCTGTCCTCAGGCATATGTAAACAATCTCATGGCACTATTTGAATAGTAGAGCTATTCTGCTGCAAGGATTTACAGTCGCTCTGGACTAATTTTATGTTCACTTATGTATCTCATCATCACCTTCTTGCCTTGTATCTTTATAAGTTGTCATTCTAATCACATTCTCCCGGTGTCTGCATGGGTTTCACCCCCACAACCTAAAAATGCGCAGGGTAGGTGGATTGGCCACGTTAAATTGCCCTTAATTGGGAAAAAAAACTTGGGTACTCTTGTCGCAGAAGACCCGGGTTCAATCCTGTTCCACTGTGCCTGTGGAGTTCGCACATTCTCCTCGTGTCTGTGGGGGTCTCACCTCCACAACCCAAAGATAGGTGGATTGGCACGCTAAAGTGCCCCTTTATTTTTCAATAATCATATTGGGTTGACATACTTGGATGGTGTGTCAACTAAACTAATCTCTACACCTGGTAACATCTTATAAATCTCCTCTGTACTCTCTCCAGAGCAATGATGTTCTTCCTGTAATGTGGTGACCAGAATTGCATGCAAATCTCCAGCTGTGGCCTAACCAGAATGATATACTGATCCACATTATATCCCTATTTTTGTATTCTATACTCCGTGCAATAAAGGGGTGGCACGGTGGCTAACACCGCTGCCTCACAGCACCAGAGGCCCAGGTTCAATTCACATGGGCTTTAATAAGACCAGGTGCTCCGGTTTCCTACCACGGTGCGGAGATGTGCAGGTTGGGTGGGCTGGCCATGATAGATTGCCCCATGGTGTCCAAGGATGTGTAGGTTAGGTGGGGTTGCGGGGATGGCGTCAGGGAGTGGACCTGGGTAGGATGCTTTCGGAGAGGCGATGCAGACTCGATGGTCCGAATGGCCTCCTTCTGCATTGTAGAGATTCTATAGGATGTTACAATATGTTAAAAATAAAAATAATTTGTTGCTGATACAACTGCTGAGAGCTTATGCTTATCAGGAAAGATAGAACAGGTTGTCGTTCTTTTTAGGAGGGAAAAAGACTGAGGGAAGACATGAAAAAGGCCTTTAAGGTTAGTGGGGCAGACACACAGAAGGTGTTTCCACGTTCACTCCTCACCCAAACAAAGCTGCCAAAAGTATAAGGTAGTGACTAATAAGGTCAATAAGGAATGCAAGAGAAACCTCTTTACAAAGCGAGTGGCTAAAATGTGGAATTCAATACCACAAAGAATAGTTGCGGCAAATAACATGGATGAATTTAAAGGAAAACTAGATGAGCACATGAGAGAGAAAGACCTAGAAGGATATGTTGATGGACTTGGGATTAGAAATGTAGGAGGAGGCTTGTACAGAACATAAACACTGGCATAGACTTGTTGGGTTGAATGGCCTGTTTCTATGCTGAAATACTTTGTAAAGGTCCTACATGGTAGATGGCCGGAAAGGTAAACGTCCATAGGATATATGGGAATGTGGCGAATTGGATCCGAAATTGGATCAGTAACAGGAAACAAAGGAATCAACAGACGTTTTAGCGAATGGAAAGCGGTTTCCAGTGTTGTTCCAGGGGGTTCATCGTTGGAACTTTTGATGTTTGTGGTAGAAATGATTTGGACTTAAAATGTGGGAGGTATGATGGGCAACTGTGTGGAGTTCGTACATTCTCCCCGTGTCTGCGTGGGTTTCCTCTGGATGCTCTCCCATATTCCAAAGATACGTAGGTTAGGTGGATTGACCATGATCAATGTGTGGGGATAGAGTGGAAGAGTGCTCTTTCGGAGGGTCAGGGCAGACCCGATGGGCCAAACGGCCTCCTTCTGCACTGTAGAGATTCTATGGATACCTTCGTTATCACCCTAGGAAATCTGTGGACATACACGAGTATTCCCATGCTTTGCTTGCCCTCCCAAAATACATAACGTTACTTCTCCGGATTGAATTCTATTTGTCACTTGTTCGTCCACCCAGCCGAACCATTGATATCATTCTAGAGTTCACAACTCTCCTCTTCATGGTCAACTCAATTATGTGGCTGATTTTTGCATCACCTTCAAATTTCCAAATCATGCCTCCCACATTTAAGTCAAAATCATTTATACCACGAACATCAAAGGTCCCAACAATTAACCCTATGGAATGCCACTGGAAAATGCTTTCCAAACATCTTTGATCACTTTCTTTCGTGCCACTGAGCCAATTTTGGATCCAACTCGTCACATTCCCTTATATGCATGGACAGTTACTTATCTGACCAGTCTGCCATGTGGGACCTGGTCATCCATGTGGACCACATCCATTGCACTATTTGGGAGTCTATAGTACACTCCTAGCAGTGACTGCCCTTTTTCTTTTACTTCGGAGTTCAACCCATATGCCCTCACTTGATTCATTTAGTATGTCATCCATCTTCACAGCTGTAATTGAAACCAATAATGCAATACCCCCACCTTTTTAGCCCCCTTTCTTTCCTGGCTGGATGCACTATATCTAGGGATATTGAGCTGCCAATTTAACCCCTCTTTAAACCGATTTCTGCAGGAGCAATGATATCATGTTGCCATGTGTCTATCGCTGCATTCAGCTTACTGGCTTTGCTAAACTCTTTGCATTTAAATATGAACCTTGTAACACTACCGAATTCCTGAGTTTTACATTATTTAGCTTTTGCTTCTTCTGTCTTGCAGAGGCTCTTGCTAATGTTGTCTCCCTCTCCCTGCTCTGGATTTGACTTATCTGAATCTGCCTGTAGGTTCCCATGCCCCTGCCAATCTGATTCAAATCCCTTCCAACAACACTAGCAGAACTCCCAACAAGGACATTTGTCCTGTTCAGGTGTAGCCGGCTGTCTTTTACAGGATCCCACCTTCCCCATAACCAGGTATGCCCCAGAAATCTGAAGCCCTCCCTCCTGCACCATCTCTCCAACCATGCATTCATCAGGTATATGCAACTATTTTTACATTCAGTAGCATGTGGTCATGGGAGTAATCCAGTTATGAGGTCCTGCTAGCTAATTTCTTTCCAAACTCGGTCTGCAGAACCTCATGCCTTTTTTTGCCTATATTGTCGATACCAATGTGGACCACGACATGCCATCCTGGAATCTGTGACCACAGAAGCGCCCAGCTGTTCCCATAACTACAGAATCCCCTACCACTATTGCTCTCTTGTTTTTTCTCCTCCCTCCCTGCACAGCTGAACCACCCATAGGGCTCTGGCCATGACTCTCAGAGGAACCCTCTCCCCATTGGGATTCAGGACTGAGTACCCACTAGAAAGTGGCATGTCCTCAGTGGACTGCTGCACGACCTGCCTATTCTTTCTTGTTTGTCTGTCAGCCACCCAGTCCACAGTAATTTGCTTTTGTTTCATCCATTTCCATTTAATTTGGACCAAAGTTCTGTCGGAAAATAGTGCAGCAGTACTCAAATATAATCAGCCTTTGAACTTTAAGCTGCAGGTTGGAAATCAGATGCCCGTCTTCAGTTTTGTCAGTTCGGTGAAAATGCCAAGAACAGAAAGTCACACTCCTTCAGTCGGATGACTTTTTTTTTTAAGTAGGAGCATTATGTTAGGACAAATTGTAATTTCATTCCAGTCAGCTCAAGTTAAATTTTGGCAATAGACTGGGAACGAGTCATCCATCTGCTTTGAGAAGAGGCTAAACAAGGAGACAAATACAAAATGCAAACATATAACAGCTCCAGAACGTAAGTTAGGGCACAATAATGTCATCCATCTGGTTTTCATTGTTCTTTTTGTGTCAGAGAAACAAGATTGATACAATTCAAAACAGGTCAGTGAACATAAAAATTTCTTGTTGACTCATTGAAATGGCATTATAGGGAGTTCACAATCTTGTTAACATTGTCACAAAGCACCCAAGGAGAGATATCTTGAACAGAAAAAATATTTGGGTAACTTGTCAATATACAAATATCTAGAACAGTAAAGTAAAACAGATTAAAGCTTTAAATTGTTGAATCCACAATACAACTTGCAATAGCATATTTATTGTTGGGACAATGGTGCAAAGAAAGTTTGTCCACAAAACATTTTTAATGGGAGCAAAAGGGGAAGGACATGATTTTAACTGAGTATGAAAATAAATTGATTCAAATATATAAAAAAGGAGGAAGGCAGCATGATGTTAATTTTATCTACGAGACAGCACAATCCAATCCAGTGATTTGCACTCCCAAAGAACCTCCAATTCTAAATCCTGGGGAGGGCAAAGAAAATATCGGTAGCCACTTTCAAAGAATCTGTAATTCTAAATCCTGGGGAGGGCAAAGAAAATATCGGTAGCCACTTTCAGAAAAAGTTCAAGACACTTTCATCCTAAGTGCACAGGTAGTGGAAAAGGATTGTCAAGCAATGTCGGTCATACTCTTGGGACATCTTGAGGAGCTTCAAGCCAATGGAGTACCTTTGAAGAGTTATGGAAAGCTTGGCAGCCAATGAGCATACCCAAAATAAGCAATGCGATAAGTAACTACAATCTGTTTATATAATTTTGATCGAGGGATAAAAGTTGGCCAAGACATGAAGTAAACCCAACCCCCCCCCCCCCACCCTTCAAATAGTCCATTAGATCTTTAAACACCCACCTGAAGGGATTAGTGATTTATTTAACTTTTCATCTGGAAGGTGGCACATCTCAGTACCACATCAGGTTCAGGTCTCTGGAGTAGGAATTAAATATTTTCACATAGACCAGAGAGTGCCATTGAGCAAAGTGTGACTGTTCCTACAAGTTCATTACCTTCACTGCCAGTTCTTGAATGTCACTTTCTGACAAAAATATTCTTTTGCATCATGTGACAGAAAAAATGTCACACTAAAGCCACAACCTTCTCTCAAAAAGGGGAATTTTAAAACTGCTTTACACTTCTGCAAAGTCAATGTACTTACACCAATTTCACACAGCTGAGAAACAGCATATGTATTAATCCTCAGGAAAGCTCTTATTTTATGTTAGGCATCCTTATGAAGAAATAGGTGCATTGGTCTTGCCTTCAGTGTAACAACAATGGATGTTAAGAAAACTCCAAAAGCTATCCAGAAAAAGTTTGTACTGCCAGAAAGTTCAAAACATACAACTTTCTGATTTAATTAATCAATATGGCGACACAAGTGATCTTTAAAAACATAATGTAGGACTTCCGGTGGCGGCTATGGAAGAGTAGGTCGCACATTTGATAGCTCCCGCCTGTGACGGACTTTTGGACCTTGTTCTCCCGTTTTTTCCTGGATAAATCGGTGAAGAGTGAGACAGTGAGGAGAACTACCCCTCCAGTGTATGGAGAATTGGACCAGAATGGCCGTGTGAGAAGACAAAGTCCTACAAGGAAGACGCGAGCAGAGCTGGCAACGCAGGAAAGCATGGCGGAGAAGCAGGGCCGCGGGGAGACGGCACAGTGGTAGACGGAGCAGCTGGTGAAGTTTTTTGAAGATTGTTTCGCCAAGCTTAAGGAGGACATGCTGGGCTTGTCCAGCTTTGATTGATCAGGTGGTGCTGAATCAAGAAACCCACAGACGTGCGATCCAGGAGGTGGAGAAAAAGGTGTCCGAGCACGAGGAATACTTAACCGTGCTGGAAACCAAGGTGGAGATGATGAATGACCACCAGAAAAGAATGCAGGAGAAGCTGGAAGACCTGGAGAACAGGTCCTGGAGGCAGAATCTGAGAATCGTCGGCCTCCCTGAAGGCAGTGAGGGATCGGATGCGATGAACATGCTGGGGAAGCTGATGGTGGCTGAGGCTTTCCCTCGGCCCCTGGAACGAGCGCACAGAGCCCTCGCGAATAGGCCCCGAGCGAACGAGCCAATTTCTCTGCTGAGTGTGGACGCTAAAACCGCTGGCTAAGATACTGGCCAAAAGGATAGAAGATTGTCTCGGGGGCGATAGGGGAAGGCCAGATGGGATTTGTAAAGGGCAGGCAACTCAAGGCCAATGTTTGAAGGTTTTTAAATGTCATTATGATGCCCTAAGAAGGAGGGGAGATGGAGATGGTGGTGGCGATGGAGGCGGAGAAGGCTTTTGATCGGATGGAGTGGGATTACCTGTGGGAGGCGCTGGGAAGGTTTGGGTTTGGTGAGGGGTTCATTGACTGGGTGTGGTTGCTCTATCAGGCACCAGTAGCGAGTGTGCGTACGAACCGGCTGAGGTCGGGGTATTTTAAACTACACAAAGGGACGAGGCAAGGGTGCCCCCTCTCCCCGTTACTGTTTGCTCTGGCCAGAGCCATGGCATTAAGAGCCTCTAGGAACCGGAAAGGGCTGGTTCCGGGGGGTGGCGGGGGGGGGCGGTTACGCATATGACCTGCTCTTGTATATTTCAGACCCGTTGGAGGGGATACAAACAAACAAAGAACAAAGAAATGTACAGCACAGGAACAGGCCCTTCGGCCCTCCAAGCCCGTGCCGACCATACTGCCCGACTAAACTACAATCTTCTACACTTCCTGGGTCCGTATCCTTCTATTCCCATCCTATTCATATATTTGTCAAGATGCCCCTTAAATGTCCCTATCGTCCCTGCTTCCACTACCTCCTCCGGTAGTGAGTTCCAGGCACCCACTACCCTCTGCGTAAAAAACTTGCCTCGTACATCTACTCTAAACCTTGCCCCTCTCACCTTAAACCTATGCCCCCTAGTAATTGACCCCTCTACCCTGGGGAAAAGCCTCTGACTATCTATGCCCCTCATAATTTTGTATACCTCTATCAGGTCGCCCCTCAACCTCCTTCGTTCCAGTGAGAACAAACCGAGTTTATTCAATCGCTCCTCATAGCTTATGCCCTCCATACCAGGCAACATTCTGGTAAATCTCTTCTGCACCCTCTCAAAAGCCTCCACATCCTTCTGGTAGTGTGGCGATCAGAATTGAACACTATACTCCAAGTGTGGCCTAACTAAGGTTCTATACAGCTGCAACATGACTTGCCAATTCTTATACTCAATGCCCCGGCCAATGAAGGCAAGCATGGGGGAAGTAATGTGGATCCTCGGGGAATTTGGTAATTTTTCGGGGTATAAATTGAACATGGGGAAAAGAGAGATGTTCGCAATCCAGGCAAGAGAGCAGGAGAAGAGATTGGGAAAGCAGCCGTTTATAAGACCATAAGACAAAGGAGCGGAAGTAAGGCCATTCGGCCCATCGAGTCCCATGGCTGATTTCAACTCCATTTACCCGCTCTCTCTCCATAGCCCTTAATTTTCGAGAAATCAAGAATTTATCAACTTCTGTCTTAAAGACACTCAACGTCCCAGCCTCCACCGCCCTCTGTGGCAATGAATTCCACAGACCCACCACTCTCTGGCTGAAGAAATTTCTCCTCATCTTTGTTCTAAAGTGGCTTCCTTTTTTATTCTAAGGCTGTGCCCCCAGGTCCTAGTCTCCCCTGCTAATGGAAACAACTACCCTACGTCCACCCTATCTAAGCCATTCATTATCTTGTAAGTTTCAATTAGATCTCCCCTCAACCTCCTAAACTCCAATGAATATAATCCCAGGAACCTGACGTTCATCGTATGTTAGGCCTACCATTCCTGGGATCATCCGTGTGAATCTCCGCTGGACCCGTTCCAGTATGTCCTTCCTGAGGTGTGGGGCCCAAAATTGCTCACAGTATTTTAAATGGGGCCTAACTAGTGCTTTATAAAGCTTCAGAAGTATATCCCTGCTTTTATATTCCAAGCCTCTTGAGATGAATGACAACATTGCATTTGCTTTCTTAATTACGGACTCAACCTGCAAGTTTACCTTTAGAGAATCCTGGACTAGGACTCCCAAGTCCCTTTGCACTTCAGCATTATGAATTTTGTCACCGTTTAGAAAATAGTCCATGTCTCTATTCTTTTTTTCCCCAAAGTGCAAGTCCTCGCACTTGCCCACGTTGAATTTCATCAGCCATTTCTTGGACCACTCTCCTAAACTGTCTAAATCTTTCTGCAGCCTCCCCACCTCCTCAATACTAACTGCCCCTCCACCTATCTTTGTATCATCGGCAAACTTAGCCAGAATGCCCCCAGTCCCGTCATCTAGATCGTTAGTATATAAAGAGAACAGCTGTGGCCCCAACACTGAACCCTGCGGGACACCACTCGTCACCGGTTGCCATTCCGAAAAAGAACCTTTTATCCCAACTCTCTGCCTTCTGCCTGACAGCCAATCGTCAATCCATGTTAGTACATTGCCTCGAATACCATGGGCCCTTATTTTACTCAGCAGTCTCCCGTGAGGCACCTTATCAAAGGCCTTTTGGAAGTCAAGATAGATAACATCCATTGGCTCTCCTTGATCTAACCCATTTGTTATCTCTTCAAAGAACTCTAACAGGTTTGTCAGGCACGACAAACAAAGAACAAAGAACAAAGAAATGTACAGCACAGGAACAGGCCCTTCGGCCCTCCAAGCCCGTGCCGACCATACTGCCCGACTAAACTACAATCTTCTACACTTCCTGGGTCCGTATCCTTCTATTCCCATCCTATTCATATATTTGTCAAGATGCCCCTTAAATGTCCCTATCGTCCCTGCCTCCACTACCTCCTCCGGTAGTGAGTTCCAGGCACCCACTACCCTCTGCGTAAAAAACTTGCCTCGTACATCTACTCTAAACTTTGCCCCTCTCACCTTAAACCTATGCCCCCTAGTAATTGACCCCTCTACCCTGGGGAAAAGCCTCTGACTATCCACTCTGTCTATGCCCCTCATAATTTTGTATACCTCTATCAGGTCGCCCCTCAACCTCCTTCGTTCCAGTGAGAACAAACCGAGTTTATTCAATCGCTCCTCATAGCTTATGCCCTCCATACCAGGCAACATTCTGGTAAATCTCTTCTGCACCCTCTCTAAAGCCTCCACATCCTTCTGGTAGTGTGGCGACCAGAATTGAACACTATACTCCAAGTGTGGCCTAACTAAGGTTCTATACAGCTGCAACATGACTTGCCAATTCTTATACTCAATGCCCCGGCCAATGAAGGCAAGCATGCCGTATGCCTTCTTGACTACCTTCTCCACCTGTGTAGCCCCTTTCAGTGATCTGTGGACCTGTACTCCTAGATCTCTTTGACTTTCAATACTCCTGAGGGTTCTACCATTCACTGTATATTCCCTACCTGCATTAGCCCTTCCAAAATGCATTACCTCACATTTGTCCAGGTTAAACTCCATCTGCCATCTCTCCGCCCAAGTCTCCAGACAATCTAAATCCTGCTGTATCCTCAGACAGTCCTCATCGCTATCCGCAATTCCACCAACCTTTGTGTCGTCTGCAAACTTACTAATCAGACCAATCAGACCTCCCCTTACTAAATCCATGCTGACTTGTCCTAATCCGACCCTGCATTTCCAAGAATTTAGAAATCTCATCCTTAACGATGGATTCTAGAATCTTGCCAACAACAGAAGTTTGGCTAATTGGCCTATAATTTTCCATCTTTTTTCTTGTTCCCTTCTTGAACAGCGATTCAGCGCTGTTACAACAGCGATTCTCCAATCCTCTGGGACTTTCCCTGACTCCAGTGGCTTTTGAAAGATCATAACTAACACCGCCACTATTTCTTCACTATCTCCTTTAGAACTCTAGGATGTAGCCCATCTGGGCCCGGAGATTTATCAATTTTTAGACCTCTTAGTTTCTCTAACACTTTCTCCTTTGTGATGGCTACCATATTCAACTCTGTCCCCTGACTCTCCTGAATTGTTGGGATATTACTCATGTCTTCTACTGTGAAGACTGACGCAAAGTACTTATTTAGTTCCTCAGCTATTTCCTTGTCTCCCATCACTAGATTACCAGCGTCATTTTGGAGCAGCCCAATGTCTACTTTTGCCTCACGTTTGTTTCTAATGTATTTAAAGAAACTTTTACTATCATTCCTAATATTACTGGCTAGCCTACCTTCATATTTGATCCTTTCTTTCCTTATTTCTCGCTTTGTTATCCTCTTGTTTGTTTTTGTAGCCTTCCCAATCTTCTGACTTCCCACTACTCTTTGCCACATTATAGGCTTTCTCTTTTGCTTTGATGCATTCCCTGACTTCCTTTGTTAGCCATGGCTGCCTAATCCCCCCTCTGATAACCTTTCTTTTCTTTGGGATGAACCTCTGTACTGTGTCCTTAATTACTCCCAGAAACTCCTGCCATTGCTGTTCTACTGTCTTTCCCACTAGGCTCTGCTCCCAGTCGATTTTCGTCAGTTCCTCCCTCATGCCCCTGTAGTTACCTTTATTTACCTGTAACACCTTTACATCTGATTCTACCTTCTTTCTTTCAAATTGCAGACTGAATTCTACCATATTATGATCAGTGCCTCCTAAGTGTTCCCTTACTTAAATATCTTTTATCAAGTCTGGCTCATTACATAACACTAAGTCCAGAATGGCCTGTTCCCACGTGGGCTCCATCAAAAGCCCTCCTGTAAACATTCAATGAATTCCCTTTCTTTAGGTCCACTGGCAACATTATTTACCCAGTCCACCTGCATGGACAGGCCATGGTGTAACCTGGTTAGAATGGTAGGAAGGAGCTTTCAGTATCTGGGAACCCAGGTGGCCCGGGAATGGGAGGCACTGCACAAGTTAAACCTATCCCGGCTCGTAGAACAAATGAAAGAGGACTTTAAGAGATGGGATATGCTCCCGCTATCACTGGCCGGGGAGGGTACAGACTGTGAAAATGATGGTCCTTCATCAGGTGAAGATATTTCTCCTAGAATTGCTAATATACTTACCATAAAAATCCCTGCCTTCCAGATAATCAATGAAGTAGGCCACATTGTCCTTCACACTTCGAAAGCATGTGCACGAAGTACAAATACTTTTGCTCTCTTTGACAGCGTTAGACTACCCAGGCCGCAGACAATAAAAAATACCTATTGCAGATATTTCAATAAAATATAAAAGTGTAATGTTTTTACTTACGTTTCAAAACAACGGTCCACATTATCCGACATGAGAAGTAGCATACAGAGCTGTTCCAATGCGATTAACTGCATGTCCCTTTCGTCCCCCTGGCCCATTTGCAGCCATTCCAACAAAGTATCCGGATCCACATCGGCCATGGTGTGACCTGATCAAAACGTCAGTATATTCCCCAATGTTCTCCTGGAGCGGAGAGACTCGATAGGAAAGTCACCGGGAAAGGAAAGATCGTCGTGTTTCCCTCACTGCTCCGAATGAACTTGATCAAAAGGGAAGTAACCGTAACAGATGTTGTTCCTGGACACGAATCCCCCCAAATTCTAAATGTAAATGTTTGAACAAAATCAGACAGTAAATTTTCATCCCAAATTAACCCACTTCCTCTTCGGTCGTTCGGCCGGAACCGCCATTTCACACCCAACATTCCCACTAAAGCCGAAGGCACTACCCCTTTAACCGGACACACGAGGCCCAGACTCCTGAACATCTTCCCAGTGCACGTTCCACAGCGCCGAAAACACGGAGCAGGCACACAGGCCCCGGGAGCCAGCGCCTCGGTCCCAGCCTGGCCCCCGCCGCCAGCGCCCCGGCCCCCTCCGCCTGCCCCTCGGGCCCGGCCTCGGTCCCTGCCCAGCCTGGCCGCCGCCAGCGCCTCGGTCCCTGCCCAGCCTGGCCGCCGCCTGCCCCTCGGTCCTGGCCCCCGCCGCCAGCGCCCCGGCCCCCTCCGCCTGCCCCTCGGGCCCGGCCTCGGTCCCTGCCCAGCCTGGCCGCCGCCTGCCCCTCGGTCCTGGCCCCCGCCGCCAGCGCCCCGGCCCCCTCCGCCTGCCCCTCGGGCCCGGCCTCGGTCCCTGCCCAGCCTGGCCGCCGCCTGCCCCTCGGTCCTGGCCCCCGCCGCCAGCGCCCCGGCCCCCTCCGCCTGCCCCTCGGGCCCGGCCTCGGTCCCTGCCCAGCCTGGCCGCCGCCTGCCCCTCGGTCCTGGCCCCCGCCGCCAGCGCCCCGGCCCCCTCCGCCTGCCACTCGGGCCCGGCCGCCGCCAGCGCCTCGGTCCCTGCCCAGCCTGGCCGCCGCCTGCCCCTCAGGCCCGGCCTCCGCCAGCGCCTCGGTCCCTGCCCAGCCTGGCCCCCGCCGCCAGCGCCCCGGCCCCCGCCGCCAGCGCCTCGGTCCCGGCCCAGCCCGGCCCCCGCGGAAGGTCACTGCTGACAAGCCTATTTACAATTTTTTTTTAAACCTGAGTCACCCGAGCGGCCTAGCTTCAGCTCCCAGCGGGGACACAAAGAGACTCGGGCAGGCCCGGCTCAGGCACTGGGAAGAACTATCCTTCCCCCACGCCGCCCGCTGATCTGCTGCCCCCCCGGGGCTGGAATCCCTTTACTGACCAGCCGCGTCGAACTCACTCACACTAGGCCTGGAGGGGCTAAATTTTGACCATTGGCCCAGAGGCCTAGCGTGATCAAGCCGGCTGGCCAAAGCAGGAAATTCCGATGTACGGGGCCTGAAATCCATTCCCTTCCCTTACCAACGCCGGCATTTTGTGCCTCACTCACCGGCTTTCGGGGCGTCTCTATCCGCGGCTCGGGGGACGGCGGCACCACATCCTCCACATTGACCGAGTATCAAAGCGAGGGGGCCGGCTCCCGGAGGCTGAGAGCACCGCCAGCTCCGGGGCTCAAAACATCGAATGCGGAGGAGGAGCGTCTGCTCCTCCCCTTCACCCAGGGAGCGACACTAAAATACCATCGTCTCTCACAAGCGTCAAACTCCAGCGATTCGTTCCTGTGTTTATGTTTATCTTTAGACAAATAAATAACATTTTTAACCTTCCTTTGAAATAGATCCTGGCAAAGTATAAAAATGAATACATTTGAACTTGTGAATAAGTTTCATTTCCCAGAGCTATGAAAAGGACCAAGATTTATTGTCCTTAAGATATTCATTTAAATTTGAAGTGCTGTAAAATAATGTTCTGGACTTTTTGTTCAGTTCTGTTTGAAGAAAGTGAGTTTCGTTTCCCGGCAGTTCTGGATTGTACAAATGAACATATTCCACCTCACCTTTTCGAGTCGAAGAGTTTATCCCTGGTGTCCTCAACAATATTTATCTCTCAATCAAACATTAAACAAATACTGTTTGTGCGTGTCGGCTGTTGGCTGCCGCATTTCCCACATCACATTTGGAAAGCACTTCAGTTTGAGATGTCCTGTGGTCTTGAAAGGCACTAACTTATTTTGTCTGACTGGAAGTTATGATTTATAGCCCACACCAAAACTTAGCATCTGGGCTATTTTTTCAGCTTGCTCAACTGAGTGTAAAATATGACACTTTTTTCAAAGCAGAGCAGGATGTCCCAGCCAACATTCATCCTCAACCAACTTCTTTCATCTCCCTGCTGTTTATCCTGAGAAAAATGTATTACCTATTAGTTTGGAGGACTTTTCCCTGACGCAATTATTTTTTTCTTCTCACTTGGAAAAAGGCGTTATGATTTTTCCTGAACATTGACAAACGTATTCACTGAAATACTTTTGACTCAAATTTGCTCAATTTGATGTAAAGTAGCACAAGGCAGCGGTTGGGAAATTATTAGTGGCTTAAGTCCTCTAGACTGCATGGAGGAACAAGGTGTAATCAGGAAATATCTCACTTGTAATCACTATCAATATTCACGTATTCACTGACCCATGGGCATGGAGAGAACTCAGGAACCGAACTGCCAGTATGGGCGAATAGCTCCGTGGCTTTGTGGATACGTTAAAAGAGTTAAAGTTTAACAGAATAAATCCTGACAAAAATCTGCAGCGGAGCCCAAAGATAGACTGATGTCTAAATATTTCATCTTCCTTCCCTGCAACTTACTGCCGGGGAGGTAGTGGATGCAGGACCATAGAGGCGTTTAAGAGGCATCTTGACAAATGCATGAATAGGATGGGAATAGAGAGATGCAGACCCTGGAAATGCAGAAGGTTTTAGTTTAGACAGGCATCATGATCGGCATAGGCTTGGAGGGCCAAAGGGCCTGTTCCTGTGCTGTACTGTTCTTTGTTCTTCAATACAGTTTGGCTTCAGATACCTGCTAAACACATAAGCTCCTCATGGCAAACTGAAAACCTGCACAAGCCCATGCTCCCAATGACATCACACAAGGATGCGCATTTTTGTTAAAGACATCCATACACACAATCAAATAGGAAGATGCCATCAAAACACTTTAGCACTTCTCCCCTCCTGTTGTCACAGACAAAATTTCAATTTCCCTTAAGGAGAGACAGCAACATACATGATAACACACATGTCACAACTTATGGGTAGGCCTTTCAGGAACATTGCGACTATGTTGCGATCTGCATAGATTCACTGATGACTTAGTGGACACCGGTGAGTCTTGGTTCAGTTGAGCTGGACTTAAGGGTGCAGAAGTAGGTTTGTTGTGAGTGAGAGGAAGTCCTTTAACCTCTCCCAGAGTAGCATCCACTGGGTACCCCTGAGCAACAAGAACCATTTCCTGTTAAGTTTCCACAGCAGCATTTCCAGGTAGCCATTGTTGGTTACTGCTGAAATTCCTGACATAGATACATTCGGATTGGAATGCCTCTCTTTCGTATGGTAGTCATGCCTCTCCTGCATTTCCTGTCTCCTCCCCACTTTGACATCTGGATGTAGCAGATCCAGGTGAGACTTTGGCTTCCTACCCATCAGTATTTCAGCTGGTGAAAGTCCTTTGTCAGTTGTGGCGTGATAAGGTATTAGGGGCTGTTTAGCACACTAAATCGCTGGCTTTGAAAGCAGACCACGGAAGGCCAGCAGCACGGTTCAATTCCCATACCAGCCTCCCCGAACAGGCGCCGGAATGTGGCAACTAGGAGCTTTTCACAGTAACTTCATTTAAAGCCTACTTGTGACAATAAGCGATTTTCATTTCAAACAAGAACTGTGAGAGCTTCGATCCCAAAGTACAGTTTGCCATTCTCTCTAATCCTTCTTTCAGTGTCTGAACAGTTCACTCTGCTAAACCATTTGATGCTGGATAAAAGGGAGCAGTACGCACATGGTGAATTAAATTTTTTAGCATAAATCCCTGGAACAAATCACTCATAAACCTCGTCCTGTTAACAAAAAAACCAAATAATCTGATACGCCATGAGTCGCAAAATTGGCGTAGATTTTCTATTTAATGGAAGCTGTAATGTTGCTCATGGTGTGCATTTCTAATCACTTAGAATATGCATCCACGGACTTCCGGTGGCGCTCGCGAGCGGAGTGGCTGCGTCGAGAAGAGGCTCCTGCCAGTCCGCGATATTTCGGACTTTGTCAGGGGTTTCCCCATGGTTCTTTCTTCCCGGGTTTCTACGGCCTTTGGGGCGTGAGGGACGGAAATCGGGTCGGTCCGGTGTGGAGCCGGTGAGGAGCCCCTCGGCCGGAGCGGGAGGCATCGATCCAGAGGTCGGATGCGTGGGCGGAGCTTGACACGAGGCGAGGCAATCGAGGTGGCAGGCCCGAGTCCAGAACTCGATGTAGAGGAGGACTAGAGCACATTGGGTGGCTCCCACTGAAAATGGATCTTTGAGGAGTTTGAAGTCCGGTCCCCGGGGGAAGAGATTTTTTGTTTTTGGAAACATTTTTTGAAAATAATTATTTATTTATTTTCGGATTGAAGAAAGAAAGATAAAATAATAAGTCGTTAGAGGATGCGAAAAGCAGCTAGGAAGAAGGAAGAAAACCCGGGTTCGCCGTTGAATGAGAAGGCCAGCAAAAGCGCTGACACGATGGCGGATACCGGACCGCATGGTGGGGCCGCACTACTCACGAGGGAAAAGATGACCGAGGTGATGGCGGTGGAGCTGGAAAAGCAGTTTGCAAGGCTTTTGGAGGCTTTGTGGAAGGAGACGGTGGTCACATTGAAATCATTGGTGGAGGAGCAATCGCCCCGGTGAGGGTAGCTGTAGCAAAGACATCGGCTGAGGTGAGAGAGCAGGGTGAGAAGATGAAGGAAGTGGAGGAGGCCGTGTCGCAGCACAGCGACCAGCTCACCTCGATGGGGGACGAGCTGCGGAGAGTGGTGGAGGTAAACAGAGGACTCCGAGCAAAGCTCGAGGACTTGGAGAACCGCTCGAGACAGCACAATCTGAGAATTGTGGGCTTGCCCAAAGGGACAGAGGGCCCAAGGCCAACGCAATACTTCGCTGAGAAGTTGGCGGAGCTGATGGGGGAGGGTGAGAACTCCTCCCAGTACGAGCTGGACCGAGCTCATCGGTCATTAAGGCCGAAGCCCAAAGTGAATGAGCTGCCAAGAGCAGTAATTATCTGCTTCCAGAAGTACTGCATGAAGGAGGTGGTGTTAAGCTGGGCGAGATAGTGGAGGCGGCTGAGGCGTTCTTGAGGGCGGAAGGCTTGGGACAGACGTGAGGAGTTGAGCTGGAAGAGAGACTCTGGACTGTGATTGGGGAGCTGAAAAATGTATAAATGTCATAACTTTCTTTTTACTGACGTGTATTGTAATTTACTTCTCTTTGCATTGTTACAGAGTTCAAGTTATTGATTGGGTTGATTGGCATTCTGTGTTGCAACGGTTATATCTTATTTTAGTGAATTGTATGGGTTGGATTGTTGTTTTTGTTTTTTCTTTCTCTGGGACTGGGTGGGAGGGGACGGTATATCTTGGCGGGGGGAGCCACCCGCACTAGCTAACTAAAGTCGGCTAGTGAACGGAGGTGAGGTGAGAGGAAGAGCGGACATTGGAGTCTGGTTAGCAGGTTTCGATGGGCCTACGAGGCGCGCGAGGTGGGGGGGGAAGGATTGATGCTGGGAGATGTTTTTTTGAGGAAATGTAGTGCGTTTTGGGAGGGGGGGGAAGGGGTTCGATGTTAATATTGGATAGGGGCGGGTCAAGCTCATGAGGCAGGGCCCGGTGGTATGATGATGGTGGATAAGAAGGGTGGGGGGGAGGGGGGGGGGAGACCCCCAGTTAGGATAGTCACGTGAGGGGGTTAGGAGGTCATGCCAAGAGGTCAAGGGTGCTTGTGCATCTTAAAAGTTTGAAAGCCGATGTAGCAATGCTGCAGGAGACTCACTTGAGGGTGAAAGACCAGGTGAGACTTAAAAAGGGCTGTGTTAGTCAGGTGTTTCACTCTAGACTTGACGGAAGGGCTCGAGGGGTAGCGATAATGGTCAGCAAAAGAGTACGCTTCCATGTGGAGAAGGTGGTGGCAGATCAAGAGGGTAGATATGTGATTGTGACAGGGGCTGGAGGGGAGTTAGTGGCGCTGTTA
This sequence comes from Scyliorhinus torazame, assembly GCF_047496885.1. Taxonomy (NCBI): domain Eukaryota; kingdom Metazoa; phylum Chordata; class Chondrichthyes; order Carcharhiniformes; family Scyliorhinidae; genus Scyliorhinus; species Scyliorhinus torazame. The sequence goes on from NC_092708.1 coordinate 290,546,322, forward strand.
AGTGTATACGGCCCCAGTTGGGATGATGTGGGATTCGCAAAGAAGGTGTTTGGGGCCATCCCCGACTTGGACACACACAAACTGATAGTGGGGGGGGGCTGGAACTTGGTGCAGGAGCCAAGGTTGGACAGGTCACGGCCGCACTCGCCGGTCCCATCAGGGGGGGCAAAGACGTTAGCTGGGCTGGTGGTGGAAATGTGAGGGGTGGACCCTTGGAGTTTCTGCACCCGAGGGAGCGGGAGTACTCGTTTTCCTCAGCAGTCCATAAGGTATATTCGCGGATTGACTTTTTCGTGGTGGGGAAGGCTTGGCTGGCTGGGGTTAAGTATCGGAATACTTGGCAATTGCAGTGTCAGATCATGCTCTGCATTGGGTGGATATGGTGCTGGAGAAGGGGGTAGCACAGAGGCCGGGGTGGAAATTAGATGTGGGACTTTTGGGGGACCAAGTATTCTGTGACAAAATTGAAAAGGTAATTAAGGAATATGTAGGTTTCAACTGTACGGGTGAGGTGTCGAAGGCTGTACAGGTGAGGTCGTCTGGGAGGCTCTAAAGGCGGTGGTGAGGGGGGAGATTGGATTTTGTTTAAGGCCAGGGTGGACAAAGAGGAGAGGTTGGAGCGGCAGAGAGTAATAGTTGAGATGTTGGAGGTAGATAGGAGTTATGCAGAGGATGGGGACTTTTGTAAGGGCCCGAAGAATCCAGCACGAGTTTTAAGGATACAAAATAATAAAGTTTATTTACTATAACAATATATGCATAGTAGTAGCAGTAACTTCCCTTGCTACCTTCTCCTTCCTCTTGGTTCCTGGACTGGCCAGCTTATTTATAGTAGGAGTTTCTCCGCCCCCCTCATTGGGGAAGTTCATACTCCCACAGGATTGTGGGATAATCATTAGTCCCCAGCCAATCGTCAGTAGGCAGGTTATAACATCCCTCCCCCCCCAAAGTCCAAGGAATCCACCGTAGGCCCTGGCGAAGGAAGGCGTCGAACTCGTTTGGCCGCAGGCCGGACGCCATTTGCACGCGGCGCTGGATCAGGCGGCGTATAACGAGACGGAGACCGGCGCTTCCGTGATGAACGGCGCGGTTGTACATCCACGGCCTGTGGACCCGAGGATTCCCCCTCTGATTCATCCTGTGTCTCCATCTCGGAGTCAGAGTCTGCTGCCTCCGTCATGTCAGCGTCTCTGTCCCCATTCGGTCCCGTCATGACCTGCGCAGGCTTCGAGTGAGGCACCAGTGGAAGATTTGGAGGACTACCTTCCCTTGTTTCTGGTCTTTGCCGCTGTTGAACTGAGCTCCGGGGGCGGGGAATCTTTTGCGGGGATGATCTTCTGGACCGGACGTGGTCTACATGTTTTCGCTGGAGACGACCCTGGGCTTGCACTTGGTACGATATAGGGCCCGTTTGGCGAAAGATTACCCCAGGAACCCATTGGGCACCACCAGCAAAATTCCGCACGAATACTGGGTCACCGGGCGCAAACTGCCGAATTGGACGATGCTGAGACAATCCCGGTCCCTGCCGTTCTTGTGTGCGGCGTACTTTTGCGCCAATGTCCGGGAAGACCATACTAAGGCGGGTGCGAAGTCTCCGGCCCATTAGGAGTTCTGCGGGAGCTACCCCAGTCACTGTATGGGGGGTGGTCCTGTACGTAAACAAAAACCGAGCCAGTCTCGTGTCCATTGATCCGGAAGACTGCTTCTTTAGGCCTCTTTTGAATGTTTGCACTGCACGCTCTGCCAACCCATTTGAAGCCGGGTGGTAAGGGGCAGTGCGGATATGGCGGATGCCGTTCATCTTTGTAAACCTAGCAAACTCCTCACTCGTGAATGGAGTGCCATTATCCGTGACCAGCACCTCGGGGAGGCCATGCGTACTAAATGATAAACGCATCTTTTCAATTGTTGCGCAGGACGTTGTCCCCTGCATCTTATGCACCTCCAGCCATTTGGACTGGGCGTCAATTAGTAGAAGGAACATGGATCCCTGAAAAGGGCCTGCGAAATCTGCATGTAAGCGTGCCCAAGGCCACCCTGGCCATTCCCAGTGATGTAGGGGCGCGGCCGGCGGAAGCTTCTGATGCTCCTGGCAAATGGAGCAGTTTTGGGCCACCTTCTCAATGTCGGTGTCGAGGCCTGGCCACCAGACATAACTCCGGGCCAACATTTTCATCTTGGTCACGCCCGGATGCCCATTGTGCAAGTCTGATAATATCAGCTCCTGGCCTTTTTCCGGGACAACCACACGCGTCCCCCACAAGAGGATGCCGTCTTCCACGCTGAACTCTGACAGCTTGGAGGAAAATGCCCGTAACTCGCCTGGGAGCTGTCTATGCTGCCCACCATACAGGACTATGTGCCGAACCTTTGACAGGACTGGCTCCGTCTGGGTCCACTCACGGATCTGTGATGCCGTGACAGGCAAGGTGTCCATAAAGTTTAGGGTTGCGACCACCTCACCGGTCGTGGGGGTCGACATGGGGCCGGTCGATAAAGGCAATCGGCTCAGTGCGTCGGCATTTGCTATCTGCGTACCTGGTTTGTGCTCCAGAGAATACTCATATGCAGCAAGCAACAAAGCCCAGCGCTGGATCCGTGCAGAAGCAATGGGCGGTATCGGCTTATCCTCTCTGAAGAGTCCCAGCAGAGGCTTATGATCAGTCACGATAGTGAAATGGCGGCCGTACACATACTGGTGGAAGCGTTTCACCGCGAAAACCACTGCCAGGCCCTCCTTCTCGATCTGCGCGTACTTCTTCTCCGCTGCAGTCAATGTGCGGGAGGCGAAAGCTATCGGTCGCTCGGCCCCGTTCTCCATCTTGTGGGACAGGACAGCCCCAATACCATACGGGGATGCATCACATGTGACGAGCAAAGGCTTTCCCGGATCATAGTGGGTTAGTAACCCAGACGACGACAATTGTTGCTTTACCCGCCGGAAAGCGGTTTCTTGCGGCTGACCCCAAACCCAGGTGTGATTTTTCTTTAGCAGAAGGTGCAAAGGGGCCAGCGTAGTTGCCAGATTGGGGAGGAACTTCCCGTAATAGTTTACGAGACCGAGAAAAGAACGAAGATGCGAAGTGTCAGTCGGGGTGGGGGCATGTTGAATTGCACGCACCTTCTCTGCGACGTGGTGCAGACCCTCGCGGTCCACCCGATAACCTAGGTAGACTACTTCTTTTGCCTGAAATACGCACTTTGTGTGACGTAAACGGACTCCAGCCTCCGAAAGGCGTTTAAGGACAGCCTCCAGATTTTCCAAATGCTCTTGCTCCGATGTCCCTGTAATCAACACGTCATCTAGGTAGACAGCCACACGTGGTAAACCTCTCAAAATGCCCTCCATAACACGTTGAAAAATTGCGCAGGCAGAGGATACTCCAAAGGGCAACCGTGTATATTCATACAGGCCCCGGTGTGTGTTAATTGTTACATATGGTCGGGAGGCAGGGTCCAGCTCCAACTGCAGGTAGGCGTGACTCATATCTAATTTTGTGAATGAGAGTCCGCCTGCAAGTTTCGCGTAGAGATCCTCTATGCGAGGCATTGGGTATCGGTCGAGTCGGGAAACTGTATTCACTGTAAGTTTATAGTCGCCACACAAGCGAACTGTGGCATCTGGATTCATTACTGGTACAATTGGTGCTGCCCAGTCAGCAAAACGGACAGGCCTGATAATACCCAAACTCTCCAAACGAGTGAGCTCCCCTTCTACCTTCTCGAGCAAAGCGTAAGGCACTGGGCACAGCCGGAAATAGCGCGGTGTGGCTCCTGGTTCAACTTGGATACGGGCTACGGCCCCTTTTATTTTCCCCAGACCAGGCTGGAATACCTCTGGGTATCGTCCTAGCACCTCAGTCAACCCTCCAGAAACTGTTTGGAGGATGTGCTGCCATTGCAACCGCAAATGGCGCAACCAGTCCCGACCCAACAGGCTGGGCCCATGGCCACGCACTATGATAAGTGGGAAACGCCCCTCCTGGCGTCCATAGACAACAGGGGTCATTGTAGTTCCTGCAATGTCCAGTGGTTCCCCCGTGTAGGTGGCCAACCTGGCCTGTGAGTCAGTTAGTGTAAGGGTCTGTATACCCTGCTTGATGCGGTCGAATGTCCTCTGGGCGATCACGGAGACCGCTGCGCCAGTATCCAACTCCATCTCCAGCGGGTGGCCATTGACCCGTACTGTCACCTTAATGGGGGCCACACGGGGAGCTGCCACACAATGCAGCTGCAGGCAGTCGTCCTCCGTCTCCACGTCCTCAGGAGTGGTCGCCGCAGGTTCATCCACATGGAAGGTACGGCCTCTGGGCTGGTCCCAGTTACGGCCCCTGGGCTGGTCCCAGTTTCGGTCGGAACGACGGCGCCTCTGGCGTCCCCAGGACCGCCGTCCGCGACGGGGTCGGCGCCTACAAGTCTGACACGGACATGGCTCCTCATCCATTGGCTCTGGAGAAGGCTCCCTTCGGGGAGGAATGTCCGATGGCCACTGGCGTCGGTCTGGTCGTTGCCTCGCCCAAGGTACCGCAGGAGTGCGGGGGACGTTTTTGGGCGGAAAGGGTTTCGCCCCAAGGCATGCACTTCCATTCCCTGTAGCTCCTGTACTCCTCGCTCTGCGCTCTCTCGGGACAAGACTATTTGTATTGCCTGTTGAAAAGTCAATGTTGGCTCCGCTAACAACTTTCTCTGGGTGGCCGCATTGTTAATACCGCAAACCAAACGGTCGCTTAACATTTCTGACAAGGTCTCACCATAGTCACAGTATTCCGCAATCCCGCGTAGCCTGGATAAAAAATCGGCAAGGGATTCTCCAGGGGTCCTCTCAGCGGTATTAAACCGGTAACGCTGGACTATCGTGGACAGGGTTGGGTTAAAGTGTTGCCCCACTGTATTCACAAGTTCATCAAACGTTTTGGTGTCCGGCGCAGCTGGGTACGTAAGGCTCCTAATCACCCCAAACGTATGCGGCCCGCAGGCGGTGAGCAATATGACCACCTGGCGCTCGTTTTCAGTGATATTGTTTGCCCGGAAATAGTAACGCATCCGTTGCGTGTACTGGTTCCAGTTTTCCAGCGCAGCATCAAAAACATCCAAACGTCCGTACAGAGGCATGGTATAATAGAAAACAACTTCCAACCTGTATCCAACAAAAATCCAGGGAGGTGGCTTCAGCAGTGTAGACAGCTATTCACTTTTACCTTCATCGCCAGTTTTGTAAGGGCCCCGAAGAATCCAGCATGAGTTTTAAGGATACAAAATAATAACGTTTATTTACTATAACAATATATACGTAGTAGTAGCAGTAACTTCCCTTGCTACCTTCTTCCTCTTGGTTCCTGGACTGGCCAGCTTATTTATAGTAGGAGTTTCTCCGCCCCCCTCATTGGGGAAGTTCATACTCCCAGAGGATTGTGGGATAATCATTAGTCCCCAGCCAATCGTCAGTAGGCAGGTTATAACAGGGACCCAGCAAAGCTGGAAAAGAGGAAGGAACTACAGCGAGCTTTGACCGACTATCTACCAGGAAGGCGGTGCGCCAACTGAGATGAGCAAGGGATGCAGTTTACGAACATGGAGATAAGGCGGGGCGTGTGAGCAGGTCAGCTCCGGAGGGAAGCAGCAGCAAGGGAAATTGTGCAGGTGAGGGATAGGGCAGGGAAGTTAGTGGTGGCTCCGGATCTGATTAACAAAGTTTTTGGAGACTTCCGGTTGCAGCTATGCCTAGGTAGGCCGCACGTTCGGCAACTCCCGCCGGGAACGGACTTTTGGGCTCTCCAGAGGGGCCCCAACGGCAATTGTTCGATGGCTTCCAGTGTGGGAAGGTGACAGCAAGATCCCACCGACATTATATGGATTGGACCAGGAGTGGAGCGGTTAAAAAAGTGATCCTGGGGCAGCGAAAAGTGCGAGGGAGGAAAAGCAAGACGGCGGCGGGTGAAGACCAAGCAGCGTGGGTGCAGTGGTCGCAGGAGCAGCAGGAGTTTCTTAAACGCTGCTTTGAGGAGCTGAAGACAGAAATGCTGGCGCCAATGAAGGCGGCGATTGAGAAGCTTGTGGAGACCCAGAAGGCCCAAGGGGCGGCGATCTGGGAGGTGCGGCAAAAAGCCTCGGAGAATAAGGATGAGATCTTGGGCCTGGCGGTGAAGGTGGAGGCGCACGAGGCGCTGCACAAGAGGTGGGCGGAAAAATTCGAGGACCTGGAGAATAGGTCGAGGAGGAAGAATCTTCGGATTCTGGGTCTCCCTGAAGGAGTGAAAATGAAAAAAATGAAAATCGCTTATTGTCACAAGTAGACTTCAAATGAAGTTACTGTGAAAAGCCCCTAGTCGCCACATTCCGGCGCCTGTTCGGGGAGGCTGTTACGGGAATTGAACCGTGCTGCTGGCCTGCCTTGGTCTGCTTTCAAAGCCAGCGATTTAGCCCTGTGCTAAACAGCCCCTTAGAGGGCTACAGCCCCTTAGTGGAGGGGCCCGATGTCGGGGCATATATGAACACGATGCTCAATTCGCTGATGGGCGCGGGAGCTTTCCCGAGGCCCCTGGAGCTGGATGGAGCTCATCAGGTCCTGGCAAGGAGGCCCAAAGCCAACAAACTGCCAAGGGCTGTAGTAGTGAGGTTCCACCGCTTTATGGGCAGAGTGTGTGTCCTGAGATGGGCCAAAAAAGAGCGGAGCAGCAGGTGGGAGAACACAGAGATCCGAATTTACCAGGACTGGAGTGCGGAGGTGGCTAAGAAGAGAGCTGGTTTCAATCGGGCTAAGGCGGTGCTCCATCGGAAGTGGGTGAAGTTCGGTATGCTGCAGCCAGCGCGATTGTGGGTCACATTCCAAGATCGGCACCACTATTTTGAAACGCCCGATGAGGCATGGAACTTTATACAGATTGAAAAGTTGGACTCAAATTGAGGGTTTGTCGTGGGGGGATGTTTACTGTGTTCACTGTGTTTATTACGTTTGGGGAATGTTCTCTTGGTTTGAGTGCTGGGTGGGGATGGGTGAATGGATTTGACGTGGGGGCTGTGGGAGATTGTGGGTGTCAGTGTTGGATGGGCAGGCCCCCACGGAGGAGGAGGGGGGAGTGGAGTCCCGGGGATGGGGAGTTGGGGTAAGGCCGCAAAAAGGAGGGGGCGGGGTCGGCTCAGGAAAGCGCGGGCTTTTTCCCGCGTTAGGGAAGGATGGGGGTGGGGGCGGGCTGCTGGAGAGGAACGCACACTGACTGCCAAGGGGAGGGGGGGATTCTCACACTGGAGGGTCGATGGAATGGCGGGAGAGGCCGGGGTCAGCAGGAGTCAGCTGACTTACGGGAGAGTCATGGGGGGAGCAAAATGGCTAGATGTGGATCTAGCAGGGGGAGGGGGGGAAACAGGGTTGCTGCTGCATTGGCCAAAAGGGAGCTGGAAGTAGGAGAGGTAGTCGGGGCGGGGGTCCGCCGCCTGGGGGACTGGAGGGTGTGGGAGGCGCGGTCACGTGGCTGGCCTAGAAAAGGAGATGGCTAGTCGGCTGGGGGGGGGGGGGGGGGGGGGGGGGGCAAGTAGCCCCCCCAATCCGGCTGATAACTTGGACTGTGAGGGGCCTGAACGGGCCGGTCAAGAGGGCCCGGGTGTTCGCGCACTTAAAGGGACTGAAGGCAGACGTGGTTATGCTCCAGGAGGCACATCTGAAGGTGGCAGATCAGGTTAGGCTGAGAAAGGGATGGTAGGACAGGTATTCCATTCAGGGCTGGATGCGAAGAACAGAGGGGTTGCATTACTGGTGGGGAAGCGGGTGACGTTTGAGGCAATGAATATTGTAGTGGATAATGGGGGTCGATGTGTGATGGTGAGTGGTAGGTTGCAGAGTGTGCCGGTGGTACTGGTGAACGTATATGCCCCGAACTGGGATGATGCCGGATTTATGAAATGCATGCTGGGTCGGATTCCAGATCTGGAGGTAGGAAGCTTGATAATGGGGGGGGGATTTCAACACGGTGCTGGACCCAGCACTAGACCGTTCTAGGTCCAGGACGGGTAAGAGGCCGGCTGCAGCCAAGGTGCTCAGGGGGTTTATGGACCAGATGGGGGGAGTGGATCCATGGAGGTTTGTCAGGCCGCTGGCCAGGGAATTTTCCTTCTTTTCCCACGTTCAGAGAGCCTCTCCCGGATAGATTTTTCCATTTTGAGTAGGGCGCTAATCCCGAAAGTGGAGGGAACGGAATATTCGGCCATAGCCATCTCGGACCACGCCCCGCATTGGGTGGAGCTGGAGGAGGAGAGGGACCAGCGCCCGCTGTGGCGCCTTGATGTGGGACTATTGGCGGATGAGGAGGTGTGCGGGAGGGTGCGGGGGTGCATTGAAAGATATTTGGAGGCCAACGAAAACGGGGAAGTGCAGGTGGGGGTAGTCTGGGAGGCGCTGAAGGCGGTGGTCAGGGGAGAGCTAATCTCCATTAGGGCCCACAGGGAGAAGAGGGAGGGAGAGATTGGTGGGGGAGATTTTAAGGGTGGACAGGAGGTATGTAGAGGCCCCCAAGGAGGGGCTAACTCAGGGAGCGACGGAACCTCCAGACGGAGTTCGACCTGTTGACCACAGGAAAAGCAGAGAGACAGTGAAGGAAAGCGCAGGGGGCGACGTATCAGTATGGGGAGAAGGCGAGTCGGATGCTGGCACATCAGCTTCGTAAGAGAGAGGCAGTGAGGGAGATTGGTGGAGTTAAGGATAGAGGGAGAAATACGGTGTGGAGTGCGGTGAGGATAAACAAGGTATTTAGGGACTTCTATGGGGATCTGTACAGGTCTGAGCCCCCAGCGGGGGAGGAGGGGATGCGACGATTCCTGGATCAGCTGAGGTTCCCGAGGGTGGAGGAGGAGGAGGTGGCTGGTTTGGGGGCGCCGATTGGGCTGGAGGAGCTGGTTAAAGGATTGGGGGCATGCAGGTGGGGAAGGCCCCGGGGCCAGATGGGTTCCCGGTTGAATTCTACAGGAAATACGTGGACCTGCTGGGCCCGTTGCTAGTGAGGACTTTCTTTTTTAAAAAAAATATATTTATTAAAGTTTTTGAACACAATTTTTCTCCCTTACAAACAATAACCCCACACCCCCCGTAACAAAAAAAAAACGAGAAATCGCGCTGAGCAAGATACATACATGGCAAAATGATATATTTACACAGCTTTGTACACTGGCCCTCACCCGTACCTGCCAGTTTCCCCAACCCTTCATGTTATCTCTTGCTCATCCACCCTCCCAGGCAGTCCCCCCTCTCCCGCCCCCCTCCCAGGACGTTCCCCCCCCCCCAAGGTTGCTGCTGCTGCTGACCGACCTTCCTCTAACGCTCCGCGAGATAGTCTAGGAACGGTTGCCACCGCCTGTCAAACCCCTGCGCAGACCCTCTCAAGGCGAACTTAATCCTCTCCAACTTTATGAACCCAGCCATATAATTTATCCAGGCCTCCAGGCTGGGGGGCTTCGCCTCCTTCCACATTAGCAAGATCCTTCGCCGGGCTACTAGGGACGCAAAGGCCAGAATGCCGGCCTCTTTCGCCTCCTGCACTCCCGGTTCGTCCACTACTTCAAATATTGCTAGCCCCCAGCTTGGCTTGACCCGGACTTTCACCGCCTGAGATATTGCTCCCGCCATTCCTCTCCAGAACCCCTCCAGTGCCGGGCATGACCAAAACATGGTCGCCGGACTCCCTGAGCACCTTCCACATCTGTCCTCTACCCCAAAGAACCTACTCAAGTTCGCCCCCGTCAAATGCGCTCTGTGGACCATCTTAAATTGTATCAGGCTGAGCCTGGCACACGAGGAGGAGGAATTAACCCTACCTAGGGCATCAGCCCACAGACCTTCCTCGATCTCCTCCCCCAGCTCCTCCTCCCATTTACCCTTCAACTCTTCTACCAGCGCTTCCCCCTCTTCTTTCAACTCCTGGTGTATTTCAGACACCTTGCCCTCCCCGACCCATACACCCGAGATCACCCTATCTTGAACTTCTTGTGCCGGGAGCAACGGGAATTCCCTCACCTGTCGCCTCACAAAAGCCCTCACCTGCATATATCGAAAGGCATTTCCCGGGGATAACTCGAACTTCTCCTCCAGTGCCCCTAAGCTCGCAAACGTCCCGTCGATGAACAGGTCCCCCATTCTTCCAATCCCCGCCCGATGCCAGCTCTGGAACCCCCCGTCCATCTTCCCCGGGACAAACCGGTGGTTACCTCTGATCGGGGACCACACCGATGCTCCCATTGCACCCCGGTGCCGTCTCCAGTGGCCCCAGATCCTTAGCGTTGCCGCCACCACCGGGCTCGTGGTATACTTTGTCGGCGAGAGCGGCAGCGGTGCCGTCACTAACGCCCCAGGCTCGTTCCTTTACAGGGCGCCATCTCCATCCTCTTCCATGCCGCCCCCTCTCCCTCCATAACCCACTTGCGGATCATTACCACATTTGCTGCCCAGTAGTAGCTCCCCAGGTTTGGCAGCGCCAACCCTCCTCGGTCCCTACTGAGTTCCAGGAACCCTCTCCTTACTCTCGGGGTGTTATTCGCCCACACAAACCCCATAATACTCCTGCCTACTCTCTTAAAAAAGGCCTTCGTGATCACGATGGGAAGGCACTGAAACACAAACAGAAACCTCGGAAGGACCACCATTTTGACCGACTGCACTCTACCCGCCAGCGAGAGCGGTAACATGTCCCATCTTTTGAAATCCTCCTCCATTTGCTCCACCAACCTCGTCAGATTCAGTTTATGTATGGTCCCCCAACTCCTGGCTATCTGGATCCCCAGATACCGAAAGCTCCCCTCCGCCCTCCTCAGCGGTAGGTCCCCTATCCCTCTTTCTTGGTCCCCTGCCTGTAATACAAATAGCTCACTCTTCCCTACATTGAGCTTATAGCCCGAAAACTCCCCAAACTCCCTTAGAGTCTGCATGACCTCCACCATCCCCTCCATTGGATCCGCCACGTACAGCAACAGGTCATCCGCATATAGCGACACCCGATGCTCTTCTCCCCCTCGGGCCACCCCCTTCCATTTATTAGACTCCCTCAATGACATGGCCAATGGTTCGATCGCCAATGCGAACAACAGGGGGGCACCCCTGCCTCGTCCCTCAGTACAGTCGAAAGTACTCCGACCTCTGCCGGTTCGTCACGACACTTGCCATCGGGGCTCTGGAAAGGAGCTTAACCCAATTGATAAACCCTACCCCCGAACCCAAACCTGCGCAGCACCTCCAGAGGTACTCCCACTCTACTCGGTCAAAGGCCTTCTCCCCGTCCATAGCTGCCACTATCTCCGCCTCTCCCTCCTCCGATGGCATCATTATCACGTTTAAGAGCCGCCGCACATTGGTGTTTAGTTGCCTGCCCTTTACAAATCCCGTCTGGTCTTCGTGGATTACCCCCGGGACACAGTCCTCGATCCTCGTGGCCAGCATTTTTGCCAGCAACTTAGCATCCACATTGAGGAGCGAGATCGGCCTGTACGATCCACATTGCAGTGGGTCCTTGTCCCGCTTTAGGATCAAAGAAATTGTCGCTTCCGACATTGTCGGGGGCAGGGTCCCCTCCTCTCTTGCCTCATTAAAGGTCCTCACCACTAGCGGGGCCAACAGGTCTGCGTACTTCCTGTAGAACTCCACCGGGAATCCGTCCGGTCCCGGGGCCTTCCCGCCTGCATGCTCCCCAAACCCTTGCTCAGCTCCTCCAACCCAATTGGTGCCCCCAAACCAGCCACCTCTTGCTCCTCCACCCTCGGGAATCTCAGCTGATCTAGGAATCGTCTCATCCCCTCTTCCCCCGCTGGGGGCTGGGATCTGTACAGCTCTTCATAAAAGGCCTTGAATACCTCGTTTATTTTCGTCGCACTCCGAAACGTGGCTCCCCTTTCATCTTTGACTCCCCCTATTTCCCTCGCTGCCATCCTCTTACGGAGCTGGTGTGCCAGCATCCGACTAGCCTTCTCCCCGTACTCGTAGGTCGCCCCCTGCGCTTTCCTCCACTGTGCCTCCGCCTTCCCTGTGGTCAACAGGTCAAACTCCGTCTGGAGCCGTAGTCTTTCCCCAAGTAATCTTTCCTCCGGGGCCTCTGCGTATCTCCTGTCCACTCTCAAAATCTCCCCCACTAACCTCTCCCTTTCCATACCCTCTGTCTTCTCCCTATGAGCCCTAATGGAAATCAGCTCTCCCCTGATCAACGCCTTCAACGCCTCCCATACCACCCCCACCCGCACCTCCCCATTGTCGTTGGCCTCCAAGTACCTTTCGATACACCCCCTCACCTTCCCACACACCACCTCGTCCGCCAGCAGTCCCACATCCAGCCGCCACAACGGGCGTTGGTCCCTCTCCTCTCCCAGCTCCAGTTCCACCCAGTGTGGGGCATGGTCCGAAATGGCTATAGCCGAATACTCCGTCCCCTCCACCCTCGGGATGAGCTCCCTACCCAGAACAAAGAAATCTATCCGGGAGTAGGCTTTGTGTACATGGGAGAAGAAAGAAAATTCCCTGGCCTGCGGCCTTGCAAACCGCCATGGGTCCACTCCCCCCATCTGATCCATAAACCCCCTAAGTACCTTGGCCGCCGCCGGCCTCTTTCCAGTCCTTGATTTGGAGCGGTCTAGTGCTGGACCCAACACTGTATTGAAGTCCCCTCCCATTATCAGGCCTCCTATCTCCAGGTCCGGAATGCGCCCCAACATGCGCTTCATGAATCCTGCATCATCGCAGTTCGGGGCGTATACATTTACCAACACCACCCACATCCCTTGCAGCCTACCGCTCACCATTACATATCGCCCTCCATTGTCCGCTACAATAGTCTTGGCCTCAAATGGCACCCGCTTTCCCACCAATATTGCCACCCCTCTATTCTTCGCGTCCAGTCCCGAGTGGAATACATGTCCTACCCATCCCTTTCTTAGCCTGACCTGGTCCACCACCTTCAGGCGTGTCTCTTGGAGCATGGCCACGTCCGCCTTCAGTCGCTTTAAGTGCGCGAACACTCGAGCCCTCTTCACCGGCCCATTCAGGCCCCTCACATTCCACGTTATCAGCCGGATTGGAGGGGCTCTCACCCCCCCCCACCCCGGATTGGAGGGGCTCTCACCCCCCCCCCACCCCCCCCCCCCACCCCCCCCCCACCCCCCCCCCCCCCCCCCCCACCCCCACCCCCCCCCCCCCCCCCCCACCCCCCCACGCCCCGCCGACTAGCCATCTCCTTTTCTGGGCCAGTCCCGTGTCCACGCCTCCCTCACCCTCCAGTCCCCCAGAGGGGGGATCCCCGTCCCGACCACCTCTTCTGTGTCCCATTCCCTTTCGGCCAGTGCAGCATCAACCCTTCCCCCCCCCCCCCCCCCCCGTACACCCCTCCCCTCCCCCCGCTAGACCCCTGTCTAGCTTTCTTGCTCCCCCCATGTCACTCCCGTAAGTCAGCTGACGCCTGCTGATCCCGGCTTCCCCCGCTGTCCCATTGACCTCCCCGCGTGGGAGTCTCCCAATCCATATGCATTCCTTCGTTCCCCTTCCCGCCTTTCTTCCCGTGCGCGGGAAAACACCCCGCGCTTTCCAAAGCCCGCTCCGCCCCCTCTGGCGCAGCTCCTGCACCTTGTCTCTCTCCCCCTGCCCATGTAACATTTCCTGCGCGTGATTGACCCCCTATATACAACAACCATCACACATCAAACCTCAAACATCCCCCCTACCCTCACAAACCCTCAGTTAGAGTCCAACCTTTCGGCTTGTACAAAGGTCCACGCCTCTTCAGGCGTTTCGAAGTAATAGTGTTGGCCCTTGTATGTGACCCACAGTCGCGCTGGCTGCAGCATTCCGAATTTCACTTCTTTCCGGTACAACGCCGCTTTGGCCCGGTTGAAACCCGCTCTCCGCTTTGCAACCTCCATGGCCCAGTCCAGGTATATTCGGATCTCTGCATTGTCCCACTTACTGCTCCGCTCCTTCTTGGCCCATCTCAGGACCCACTCTCTGTCCGTGAACCGGTGGAACCTCACCACCATTGCCCTTGGCGGCTCATTTGCCTGGGGCTTCTTCGCCAGCACCCAATGTGCCCCGTCCAACTCCAGCGGCCTCGAAGGGGCCTTCGTGCCCATCATCGCCTCGAGCATCGTGCTCGCGTATGCTCCGGCATCAGCCCCCTCCACTCCCTCAGGGAGACCCAGGATTCGCAGATTCTTTCTCCTCGACCTGTTCTCCAGGTCTTCGAGTCTTCCCGCCCACCTCTTGTGTAGCGCCTCGTTCTGCTCCACTCTCACCGCCAGGCCCACGAGCTCGTCCTCGTTCTGACTGACTCTTTTCTGTACCTCCTGGATCTTAGCTTCGTGGACCTTCTGGGTGATCCCGAGTCCTTCAATTGCCGAAAGCATAGGCGCCAACATCTCCTTGCGCATCTCCTCGCGCTGCTCCTCGAAGCAGCGCTTGATGAACTCCTGCAGCTCCCCTTTGTCCCTGGCCGCCGCCATTTTGTTTTCTTTCCCTCACTTCCCCCGTCGCTCCAGTGCCGCTCCTCTGGCCGTTACACTTCTGGTCCGTTTAAAAAGTCTATGGAAACTCCTGAAAAAGGTCTGAGAGTCAGTTCCAGACGGGAGCTGCCGAATGCGCGACCTACTCCTCCATGGCCGCCACCGGAAGCCTCGTCCCTGCTTCATCAATGGCCCTGGTAGATCCTTTCACAGTTGTTCCCTCTGCTGCTAGAATTCACCTTTGATAGAGTCAAGTCAGATTGCAGCTTTAAGCTTGCCCTTCCCCCGCCTGCATGCTGGAAGAGGCTTTTGTCTAAACCTGCAGCCAAATCCTTTACTGTTTCTGCCGGGTCTGGCAGCCAAAAGACATAACATTCCTGGGGGACACTGTCAGGGGAATGCTGCAGTCTTCTTCCCACACTGGGAAATGTCAAACAAATGCCGTGGGGGCCCTGTAAAAGAGCCCAAAAGTCCGTTCCAAGCGGGAGCTACCGAATATGCGACCTAGCTCTGCATAGCCACACCCGGAAGTCGCTAGTGAGGACTTTCAATAAGGCGAGGGAGGGGGGGACCTTGCCCCCGACAATGTCTAGGGCACTGATTTCTTTGATCCTGAAACGGGACAAGGATCCACTGCAATGTGGGTCGTATAGGACGATCTCGCTCCTCAATCATAGAATCATAGAAGTTTACAGCATGGAAACAGGCCCTTCGGCCCAACCAGTCCATGCCGCCCAGTTTTTACCATTAAGCTAGTCCCAGTTGCCCGCACTTGGCCCATAACCCTCTATACCCATCTTACCCATGTAACTATCTAAATGCTTTTTAAAAGACACAATTGCCTCTACTACTACCTCTGGCAGCCCATTCCAGACACTCACTACCCTCTGAGTGAAGAAATTACCCCTCTGGGCCCTTCTGAATCTCTCCCCTCTCACCTTAAACCTATGCCCTCTAGTTTTAGACTCCCCTACCTTTGGGAAAAGATGTTGACTATCTACCTTATCTGTGCCCCTCATTATTTTATAGACCTCTATAAGATCACCCCTAAGCCTCCTACGCTCCAGGGAAAAAAGTCCCAGTCTATCCAGCCTCTCCTTATAACTCAAACCATCAAGTCCCGGCAACATCCTAGTAAATCTTTTCTGCACTCTTTCCAGTTTAATAATATCCTTTCTATAATAGGGTGACCAGAACTGCACACAGTATTCCAAGTGTGGCCGTACCAATGTCTTGTACAACTTCAACAAGACGTCCCAACTCCTGTATTCAATGTTCTGACCAATGAAACCAAGCATGCCGAATGCCTTCTTCACCACCCTGTCCACCTGCGACTCCACCTTCAAGGAGCTATGAACCTGTACTCCTAGATCTCTTTGTTCTATAACTCTCCCCAACGCCATACCATTAACTGAGTAGGTCCTGGCCTGATTCGATCTGCCAAAATGCATCACCTCACATTTATCTAAATTAAACTCCATCTGCCATTCGTCGGCCCACGGGCCTAATTGATCAAGATCCCGTTGCAATCCTAGATAACCTTCTTCACTATCCACTGTGCCACCAATCTTGGTGTCATCTGCAAACTTACTAACCATGCCTCCTAAATTCTCATCCAAATCATTAATATAAATCACAAATAACAGTGGACCCAGCACCGATCCCTGAGGCACACCACTGGTCACAGGCCTCCAGTTTGAAAAACAACCCTCTACAACCACCCTCTGCCTTCTGTCGTCCAGCCAATTTTGAATCCAATTGGCAACCTCACCCTGGATCCCGTGAGCTTTAACCTTCTGCAACAACCTACCATGCGGTACCTTGTCAAAGGCTTTGCTAAAGTCCATGTAGACAACGTCTACTGCACTGCCCTCATCTACCTTCTTGGTCACCCCCTCAAAAAACTCAATCAAATTTGTGAGACATGATTTTCCACGCACAAAGCCATGCTGACTGCCCCGAATCAGTCCTTGCCTCTCTAAATGCTTGTAGATCCTGTCTCTCAGAATACCTTCTAGCAACTTACCTACTACAGACGTTAGGCTCACCGGTCTGTAGTTCCCAGGCTTTTCCCTGCTGCCCTTCTTAAACAAGGGCACAACATTCGCCACTCTCCAATCTTCAGGCACCTCACCTGTGGCTGCCGATGATTCAAATATCTGTGTTCGGGGACCCGCAATTTCCTCCCTAGTCTCCCACAACATCCTGGGATACATTTCATCAGGTCCCAGGGATTTATCTACCTTGATGCGCTTTAAGACTTCCAGCACCTCCTCCTCTGTAATATGCACACTTCTCAAGACATCACTATTTATTTCCCTTAGTTTCCTAACATCCATGCCTTTCTCCACCGTGAATACCGATGAGAAATATTCATTCAGGATCTCACCCAACTCTTGTGGCTCTGCACATAGATGTCCTTGTTGATCCTTAAGAGGCCCTACTCTGTCCCTAGTTACGCTTTTCCCCTTTATGTATCTGTAGAATCTCTTTGGATTCTCCCTTGCATTATTTGCCAAAGCAATTTCATGTCCCCTTTTTGCCCTCCTGATTTCCCTCTTAACTCTATTTCGACAATCTCTATACTCTTCAAGGGATCCACTTGATCCCAGTTGCTTATGTACGTCATATGCCTCCTTCTTCTTTTTGACCAGAGTCTCATTATCTCAAGTCATCCAGGGTTCCCTACTTCTACCAGCCTTGCCCTTCACTCTAAAGGGAATGTGCTTACCCTGCACCCTGGTTAACACATTTTTAAAAGCCTCCCATTTACCAGCCGTCCCTTTGCCTGCCAACAGTCTCCCCCAATCTACCTCTGCAAGTTCCTGTCTGATGCCATCAAAATTGGCCTTGCCCCAATTAAGAATGTTAACTCTTGGGCCAGACCTATCATTCTCCATAGCTATCTTAAAACTAATGGAGTTATGGTCACTTGTCCCAAAGTGATCCCTCACTAGCACTTCTGTCACTTGCCCTTCCTTATTTCCCAAGACGAGGTCAAGTTTTGCCCCCTCTCTAGTCTGTCCATCCACATACTGAATGAGAAATTCCTCCTGAATACACTCCACAAATTTCCCTCCATCCAAGCCCCTAATGCTATGGCTGTCCCAGTCAATGTTGGGAAAGTTAAAGTCCTCTACTACTACCACCCTATTATTCTTGCAGCTCTCTGTAATCTCCTTACATATTTGCTCCTCAATTTCCCGCTGACTCAATGTTGATGCTAAGTTGCTGGCGAAGGTGCTGGCTACGAGAATTGAGGACTATATCCCGGGGGTGATTCATGAGGACCAGACGGGATTTGTGAAGGGTAGGCAGCTAAACACAAATGTGTGGAGGCTCCTCAATGTGATTATGATGCCCCCGGTGGAGGGGGAAGTGGAGGTAGTGGCAGCTATGGACGTGGAGAAGGCCTTTGACCGGGTGGAGTGGGAGTATCTTTGGGAAGTGGTGCGGAGGTTTGGGTTCGGGGAGGGGTTCATCAGTTGGGTCAGGCTGCTATATAGAGCCCCGGTGGCGAGTGTGGCTACGAATCGGCGGAGGTCGGAGTACTTTCGGCTGTACCGGGGGACGAGGCAGAGCACCCAACACCACATGGTACTAGTGAGTGAATCGATACTTACCGGCAAATCTGCCGTCCTGAGCCATGGACACCCACAAGAAACCGCAGCTGTTGCAAGTCGCTGGGAACCTGGGCACCAATTGGAAGCTCTTCAAGCAGCGATTCGAACTGTTCATGCGAGCCAACGAAAAACAGGGCGCCTCGGACGAAACAAAGATTGCCATGCTCCTCACTACCGCAAGTCAGCACGCCATCGATGTATACAACTCCTTGGTGTTCGCGGAAGGTGAGAACAAATCTAAATATGACACGGTCCTCCTCAAGTGATCATAATATGGTAGAATTCGGACTTCCGGTTGCGGCAGGGATGAGCTAGCCGCACGTTTCGGCGGCTCCAGCTCCGACGGAACTTCGGGCTCTTTTAAGAGCCCCAACGGGGACTTGGACGGCCGTAAAACCCGGTGCGAGGCGCGAGGGAAGGAAGCCCCCCCCGAAAGACGGAGGGAAAAACCGGCGCCGGCGGCTGCAGCCAGAAGAATCTGCAGCCAGAAGATCAGAGAGAGAGGGAGTGAAACAAAATGGCGGCGGAGAAACCACAGGTGACATGGGGGCCTGAGCAGGACGAGGTGGTGAGACGGTGCGTGGACCTACTGAAGAAGGAGGTAATGACCCCATTGTTACAGGCAATTGAGGGGCTTAAGGAGACTTTAAAGACCCAGGAGACGGAACTTCGCGTGGTGGAGCAGAAGGTGTCAGGTATTGAGGACGAGATCCTGGGCCTGGCGGTCAAGACTCAGACGCACGAGGCACTTCATAAAAAGTGTGCTGACAGGATTGAGGCCCTTGAAAATGGAGCGCGAAGGAAGAACCTTAGGGTACTAGGTCTCCCGGAGGGTGTGGAAGGAGTGGACTGTGGAGCGTACGCAAGTAAGATGCTGAGCTCACTGATGGGTGCTGAGGCCCCTGCGGGCCCCATGGAGGTGGAGTGGGCAAATCGGATCCCGGCGAGAAGACCAAAAGCGGGAGAACCACCGAGGGCGATAATCGTGCGATTCTACCGCCTTAAGGACAGAGAAGAGGTCCTGAGATGGGCCAAAAAGGTGCGGAGTAGCAGATGGGAGAATGCGGTGGTAAGGATCTACCAGGATTGGAGTGCGGAGGTGGCGAGAAGGAGGGCGAGCTTCAACCGAGCCAAAGAGGTTTTGCACAAAAGGAAGGTGAAGTTTGGGATGCTGCAGCCGGCAAGACTATGGGTCACGCATCAGGAGAGACATTATTATTTCGAGACGGCGGAGGAAGCATGGTCCTTCATCAATGAAGAGAAACTGGACCGGAACTGAGGGACTGATGCTGCCGGGAACTGTTATTGTTGTTATTATTGTTTTTGTTAATGGGATGGTGAAAGTTAAGCGAGAAGTAAACAGGGAAGGGGGGTGACACTGGGGAAATGTGGGCGCCGGTGAGGGGGGAGAGGCGGGACATAGTCAGAGAATGGGGAAGGAGAGGGGGAGGGGAAAGGGAGCTGCGCCATAAGAGGCGGGACAGGTAAAGGGATGTTCCCGCGCCATAAAGAATAAGGCGGGAAAACAGGCGCAAGGCGGATGGGAGTTCCCTCACACCGGGGGGGCCGAGGAGCGAGCAGGAGTAGCCAGTTGAAGTCAGCTGACTTACGGAAGTAGATATGGGGGGAGCAATCAAGCTAGATAGGGATCTAGCGGGGGGGGGGGGGGCGGAAGGGGACAACTGGGTTGCTGCTGCGGAAATCCAAAAGGAAATGGCTAAAGAGAAGGTGGTCGGGGGCGGAATGCGACGCTGGGGGAGCGAGCGGGAGCGCGGAGGCGGGATATGAGACTGGCCTAGAGAAGGTAATGGCTAGTCGACACGGAGGGGGGCACGTAGCCCCCCAGTGAGGCTGATCACGTGGAACGTGAGAGGCCTGAATGGGCCGATAAAAAGGGCCCGAGCGCTCGCGCATTTGAAAGGACTAAGGGCAGACGTGGTTATGCTCCAAGAGACGCACCTAAAGGTGGCGGACCAAGTTAGGCTAAGGAAAGGATGGGTGGGACAGGTGTTCCACTCAGGACTGGACGCAAAGAACAGAGGGGTGGCCATTTTGGTGGGGAAACGGGTAGCATTTGAAGCAAAGAACATCGTAGCAGATAGTGGAGGTAGATATGTAATGGTGAGTGGTAGGCTGGAGGGAATGGAGGTCGTGTTGGTTAATGTGTATGCCCCAAATTGGGACGATGCGGGGTTCATGAGACGGATGATGGGGCGTATTCCGGACCTGGAGGCAGGAAATTTGATTTTAGGAGGGGACTTCAATACGGTGCTGGACCCGGGGCTAGATAGATCCAGCTCAAGGACTGGAAGAAGGCCGGCAGCGGCCAAGGTACTTAAGGGGTTTATGGACCAAATGGGGGGAGTGGATCCATGGCGATTTCTTAGACCCAGGGCTAGGGAGTATTCCTTCTTCTCCCACGTCCATAAAGTGTACTCCCGGATAGATTTTTTTGTTCTAGGAAGGTCGTTGATCTCTAGGGTGGAAGAAGCTGAATACTCAGCCATAGCGGTTTCGGATCATGCCCCACATTGGGTGGACCTGGAAGTAGGAGAGGACAGGGAGCAGAGAACACTCTGGCGATTAGATGTGGGACTGATGGCGGATGAGGGAGTGTGTGCAAGAGTGAGGGGGTGTATCGAGAGATACCTGGAGGTCAATGACGACGGCGAGGTCCCTGTGGGAGTGGTCTGGGAAGCACTAAAAGCGGTGGTCAGAGGAGAGCTGATTTCTATTGGGGCCCACAAAAGGAAAACAGAGGCCAAGGAAAGGGATAGATTACTGGGGGAGATTTTAAGGGTGGACAGGGAATTTGCAGAGACGCCTGAGGAGGAGCTGTACAGGGAGAGGAGACGACTCCAGACCGAGTTTGACCTTCTGACCACCAGAAAGGCGGAGGTACTGTGGAGGAAGGCACAGGGGAGGAGGTATGAATATGGGGAAAAGGCTAGTCGCCTGTTGGCGCACCAACTGCGAAAGAGGGCAGCAGCGAGGGAGATAGGAGGAATTAGGGATGAAAGGGGAGACACCGTGCGAAGGGCAGGAAAGATAAATGAGGTATTTAAGACCTTTTATGAAGAACTGTATAGGTCTCAGCCCCCAGAGGGAGAGGAGGGGATGCGGCAGTTCCTGGACCAGTTGAGGTTCCCGAAAGTGGAGGAGCAGGCGGTGGCAGGCCTGGGGGCGCCGATTGAGGTGGACGAGGTTATTAAGGGACTGGGAAACATACAAGCAGGGAAGGCCCCGGGGCCAGACCGGTTCCCGGTGGAATTCTACAGAAAATATGTGGACTTGTTGGCCCCGTTGTTGGCGAGGACGTTCAATGAGGCCAGGGAAGGGGGGGCACTACCCCCGACAATGTCGGAGGCGACGATATCGCTAATTTTGAAGAGGGACAAAGATCCGATGCAGTGTGGGTCCTATAGACCTATTTCACTATTGAACGTGGACGCCAAACTGCTAGCAAAGGTGCTGGCAAGGAGGATAAAGGACTGTGTCCCAGGGGTGGTGCACGAAGACCAGACAGGGTTCGTAAAAGGGAGACAATTGAATGTTAACGTGCGACGGCTATTAGGGGTGATAATGATGCCCTCAGTGGAGGGGGAGGCAGAGATAGTGGCGGCAATGGACGCAGAGAAGGCATTTGATAGGGTGGAGTGGGAGTATTTATGGGAAGTGTTAAGGAGGTTTGGGTTTGGGAACGGATTTATTCGCTGGGTTAGACTACTTTATGGGGCACCAACGGCAAGCGTAGTTACAGGTCGACATAGATTGGAGTATTTCTGATTATATAGGGGAACAAGAAAGGGATGCCCGCTGTCTCCATTGTTGTTTGCGCTGGCAATTGAACCTCTGGCCATGGCGCTGAGAGACTCCAGGAAATGGAGAGGGGTGACTAGAGGGGGAGAAGAACACCGAGTCTCGTTATACGCGGATGATCTATTGCTATACGTGTCGGACCCAGCGGGGGGGATGATAGAGGTTATGCGAATCTTGAGGAGGTTCGGGCAATTTTCGGGGTATAGGTTAAACATGGGGAAGAGTGAATTATATGTGATACATCCAGGGGACCAGAGTAGAGAGATAGAAGGCTTACCGCTAAGGAAAGTGGAAAGAAACTTCCGATACTTGGGGATTCAGATCGCTAGGAGCTGGGGAACCTTGCACAGACTTAATCTGACACGGCTGGTAGAACAAATGGAGGAGGACTTTAGGAGGTGGAACATGCAGCCTTTATCGCTGGCGGGCAGGGTGCAGGCAATTAAGATGATGGTCCTCCCGAGTTTCTTATTTGTATTTCAATGTCTCCCTATTTTAATCACCAGGACCTTTTTTAATAAAATAGATAGGAGCATTACGAGCTTTGTGTGAGCAGGGAAAGTTCCGAGAGTAAGGAGGGGGTTCCTGCAGCGCAGTAGGGACAGAGAAGGACTGGCACTACCGAACTTGGGAGATTATTATTGGGCCGCCAATGTGGCAATGATACGTAGATGGATGATGGAGGGTGAGGGAGCGGCGTGGAAAAGGCTGGAGAGAAGGTCCTGTAAAGGGACGAGTCTAGAGGCGCTGGTGACGGTGATGGCGCCGCTACCGTTCTCACCGAAAAAGTACACCACGAACCCGGTGGTGGCGGCAACACTGAACACATGGGGACAGTGGAGGCGACAGAGAGGGGTGCGGGGAGCCCTGGTGGGGTCCCCTATCAGGAACAACCATAGGTTCGCCCCAGGAAGAATGGATGGAGGATTTCAGAGCTGGTACCAGTTGGGAATTAGGAAGGTGGGAGATTTATTCATAGATGGGACTTTTGCGAGCTTGGGAGCACTGGAGGAAAAGTATAAGTTACCCCGGGGGAATTTCTTGAGATATATGCAGGTTTACTAGACAACAGGTGAGGGAATTTCCGCGGCTCCCGACACAGGGGATACAGGACAGGGTGCTTTCAGGGGTGTGGGTCGGAGAGGGCAAGGTGTCAGAGATTTATAGAGAGATGAGGGAAGAGGGGGAGGAGTCGGTGGGAGAACTAAAAAGAAAGTGGGAAGAAGAATTAGGGGAGGAGATAGAGGAGGGTATGTGGGCTGATGCCCTAAGCAGGGTAAATTCCTCTTCCTCATGCACCAGGCTTAGCCTGATTCAATTTAAGGTGCTACATAGAGCACACATAACGGGGGCAAGATTGAGCAGGTTCTTTGGAGTGGAGGACAAATGTGGGAGGTGTGGCGGGAGCCCGGCAAACCATGCACATATGTTTTGGGCGTGCCCGGCAGTGGAAGGGTATTGGAAGGGAGTGACGGGAGTGATTTCGCAGGTGGTGAAGGCCCGGGTCAAACCAGGCTGGGGGTTAGCTCTATTTGGAGTTGCGGAAGAGCCGGGAGTGCCGAGGCGAAAGAGGCCGATGTCGTGGCCTTTGCGTCCCTCGTAGCCCGGCGTAGGATCCTGCTCATGTGGAAGGAGGCGAAACCCCCCGGACTGGAGGCCTGGGTAAACGATATGGCGGGGTTTATTAAACTGGAGCAGATAAAGTTTGCCCTGAGAGGATCGGCTCAAGGGTTCACCAGGCGGTGGCAGCCATTTCTCGACTACCTAGGGGAACGTTAGAGGGAAGACGGATGACCAGCAGCAGCAACCCAGGGGGGAGGGGGGGGGGGGCAGTTGAGTATAGGGTAATAGAGTACGAGGTTTTGTTACTTGTATATTATTACTATTGTTAAAAAGTTTTAAAACTTCTGTTTTGTTACTGTTATCGTTTCGCTTGTTTTGTAAGCGGGAAAAACGTTGCTCAGGGAAAAAAATTTCAATAAAATATATTTTTAAAAAAAATAATAATAATATGGTAGAATTCAATCTCCAATTTGAAAGAAAGAAGGTAGAATCAGATGTAAAGGTGTTACAGTTAAATAAAGGTAACTACAGGGGCATGAGGGAGGAACTGACGAAAATCGACTGGGAGCAGAGCCTAGTGGGAAAGACAGTAGAACAGCAATGGCAGGAGTTTCTGGGAGTAATTGAGGACACAGTACAGAGGTTCATCCCAAAGAAAAGAAAGGTTATCAGAGGGGGGATTAGGCAGCCATGGCTGACAAAGGAAGTTAGGGAATGCATCAAAGCAAAAGAGAAAGCCGATAATGTGGCAAAGAGTAGTGGGAAGTCAGAAGATTGGGAAGGCTACAAAAACAAACAGAGGATAACAAAGAGAGAAATAAGGAAAGAGAGGATCAAATATGAAGGTAGGCTAGCCAGTAACATTAGGAATGATAGTAAAAGTTTCTTTAAATACATTAAAAACAAACGGGAGGCAAAGGTTGACATTGGGCCGCTCCAAAATGACGCTAGTAATTTTGTGATGGGAGACAAGGAAATAGCTGAGGAACTAAATAAGTACTTTGCGTCAGTCTTCACAGTCGAAGACATGAGTAATATCCCAACAATTCCGGAGAGTCAGGGAACAGAGTTGAATATGGCAGCCATCACAAAGGAGAAAGTGCTAGAGAAACTAAGAGGTCTAAAAATTGATAAATCTCCGGGCCCAGATGGACTACATCCTAGAGTTCTAAAGGAGATAGCTGAAGAAATAGTGAGGCGTTAGTTATGATCTTTCAAAAGTCACTGGAGTCAGGGAAAGTCCCAGAGGATTGGAAAATCGCTGTTGTAACCCCCCTGTTCAAGAAGGGAACAAGGAAAAAGATGGAAAATTATAGGCCAATTAGCCTAACCTCGGTTGTTGGCAAGATTCTAGAATCCATTGTTAAGGATGAGATTTCTAAATTCTTGGAAGTGCAGGGTCAGATTAGGACAAGTCAGCATGGATTTAGTAAGGGGAGGTCGTGCCTGACAAACCTGTTAGAATTCTTTGAAGAGATAACAAATAGGTTAGACCAAGGAGAGCCAATGGATGTTATCTATCTTGACTTCCAAAAGGCCTTTGACAAGGTGCCTTACGGGAGACTGCTGAGTAAAATAAGGGCCCATGGTATTCGAGGCAAGGTACTAACATGGATTGACGATTGGCTGTCAGGCAGAAGGCAGAGAGTTGGGATAAAAGGTTCTTTTTCGGAATGGCAACCGGTGATGAGTGGTGTCCCGCAGGGTTCAGTGTTGGGGCCACAGCTGTTCTCTTTATATATTAACGATCTAGATGACGGGACTGGGGGCATTCTGGCTAAGTTTGCCAATGATACAAAGATAGGTGGAGGGGCAGGTAGTATGGAGGAGGTGGGGAGGCTGCAGAAAAATTTAGACAGTTTAGGAGAGTGGTCCAAGAAGTGGCTGATGAAATTCAACGTGGGCAAGTACGAGGTCTTGCACTTTGGAAAAAAGAATAGAGGCATGGACTATTTTCTAAACGGTGACAAAATTCATAATGCTGAAGTGCAAAGGGACTTGGGAGTCCTAGTCCAGGATTCTCTAAAGGTAAACTTGCAGGTTGAGTCTGTAATTAAGAAAGCAAATGCAATGTTGTCATTCATCTCAAGAGGCTTGGAATATAAAAGCAGGGATGTACTTCTGAAGCTTTATAAAGCATTAGTTAGGCCCCATTTAGAATACTGTGAGCAATTTTGGGCCCCACACCTCAGGAAGGACATACTGGCACTGGAGCGGGTCCAGCGGAGATTCACACGGATGATCCCAGGAATGCTTGGCCTAACATACGATGAACGTCTGAGGATCCTGGGATTATATTCATTGGAGTTTAGGAGGTTGAGGGGAGATCTAATAGAAACTTACAAGATAATGAATGGCTTAGATAGGGTCTATGTCGGGAAGTTGTTTCCATTAGCAGGGGAGACTAGGACCCAGGGGCACAGCCTTAGAATAAAAGGGAGTCACTTTAGAACAGAGATGAGGAGAAATTTCTTCAGCCAGAGAGTGGTGGGTCTGTGGAATTCATTGCCACAGAGGGCGGTGGAGGCCAGGACGTTGAGTGTCTTTAAGACAGAAGTTGATAAATTCTTGATTTCTCGAGGAATTAAGGACTATGGAGAGAGAGCGGGTAAATGGAGTTAAAATCAGCCATGATTGAATGGTGGAGTGGACTCGATGGGCTGAATGGCCTTACTTCCGCTCCTATGTCTTATGGTCTTATGGTCAAGCTCGACCAGCACTTCAACGTTGAGGTCAATGAAAGCTTTGAGAGGTATATCTTTCAGCAGCGCCTACAAGGTAAGGATGAGCTCTTTCAGTCCTTCCTGACGCACCTCCGCATACTCGCGCAGTCCTGCGGTTACGGCACCACCTCAGAGTCCATGATCCAGGACCAGATCGTTTATGGCGTTGCCTCCAGTGGCCTACGCCAGCAGCTTCTAAAAATTAAAGGCCTGACCTTAGCATCTGCAGTTGAAGCCTATGTCCTGCATGAAAATGCGACCAGCCGCTATGCCCAATTTCAGGCGACCAAATCAGCACGGAGGGGGTCCCAAGCGATCGAATCGGCAAGCCAGGCCGCCCACGAGGCCGAACGCATCCAGGCAATCGAGTTTCTCCCGGCCCGCGGCCCGGACGAGGGCGGCCGTTTCGCGTGCTTTTTGAGGTCTCCCGTGTTTGTGCGCGCCAAAACCTACAGCAACACTGAGGGACGTGCTGCGCAGGCGCGCCCGACGCAAGACCGAACTGCGCATGCGCAGTGGCGTAACGAACGCCATGACGTCATGACGTGCGTCAACTGTGGAGCTGCACATTTAAAAGGGCAATGTCCTGCAAAAACCCGACAATGCCGACGCTGTGGCAAGATGGGCCACTACGCTGCCTACTGTCGAGCGGCTCAACCTGTTGATCTTCCACATCTCCGACAACCTCGCAGGAACGTGCGGACCATTCAGCCTCCATATCACGACATCCAACCCAACGACACAGATGACCAAGACGCCTTCCGGGTTGCGGTCATTGATGCGAACCGGGTCAACACCATCAATCCGGCCGATGAATGGAGTGCCACCCTGACGGTCAACCGATCGCCGATCACTTTCCGCCTGGGCACTGGCGCCTCCGCCAACCTCATAGCATGGTCAGCCTTCTATGCCATGAAGGTCAGACCACCAATCCAGCCATCCCGGTACAAGATGGTCGACTACAATGGGAACGTTATCCCGGCCATGGGAACCTGCCAGCTCCAGGTGACACACAAAACACACACGGCCACACTCTCGTTCGAAATAGTTGGCTCATCGAAGGACTCCCTGCTGGGCGCACAGGCATGTAAGGCTCTCCACCTTGTGCAACAAATTCTCTCTCTCTCTCCAGACGGCACGTCTGACTTCCTGGATGCAGAGTTCAACGGACAGCTCCAATCGCTCCTCGCCCACAACCAGGAGGCATTCGAAGGCATGGGAACACTGCCATACACCTACCGAATTTGCCTCAAACCGGACGCCATCCCGGTCGTTCACGCACCTCGCAGGGTTCCTGCGCCACTTAAAGACCGCCTCAAGCTGCAGCTGCAGGATCTCCAGGACCAAGGGGTCCTATCCAGGGTCACGGAGCCCACGCCATGGGTCAGCTCCATGGTGTGTGTCAAGAAGCCCTCTGGCGAGCTCCGCATTTGTATAGACCCCAAAGACCTCAATAATAACATTCTGCGGGAACATTATCCCATACCCAAACGGGAGGAGATCACCAGTGAAATGGCCCAAGCGAAGATATTCACGAAACTGGATGCTTCTAAAGGATTTTGGCAGATCCAACTGGACCCGTCCAGCCGAATGCTATGTACCTTCAACACCCCTTTCGGCAGATTCTGCTACAACCGGATGCCAGTTGGCATCATCTCGGCATCCGAGGTCTTCCACAGAATCATGGAGCAGATGATGGAAGGCATCGAAGGGGTGCGCGTATATGTGGACGATGTCATCATCTGGTCCACCACACCGCAGGAGCACATACATTGTCTCCAACGCGTTTTTGCCCGCATACGGGAAAACGGCCTGCGCCTCAACCAAGCCAAGTGCGCCTTTGGCCAGACCGAATTGAAGTTCCTGGGGGACCACATCTCCCGGTCAGGGGTCCGTCCGGATGCAGACAAGGTGAGCGCCATCACAGCCATGCCGCTGCCGGCCGACAAGAAGGCTGTCCTACGCTTCCTTGGCATGGTCAACTTCCGAGGGAAATTCATTCCCAACCTTGCCTCCCACACAACGACTCTGCGCCACCTCGTCAAAAAATCTACAGAGTTCCACTGGCAGCACACACACCAGCTGGAATGGGAGAAGCTCAAACACAAACTTGCCACGGCACCAGTGTTGGCGTTCTTCGACACGCCTCGTCCCACCAAAATCTCAACTGATGCCAGCCAATCCGGCATTGGAGCAGTGCTCCTGCAGAGGGATGACACGTCGTCATGTTGCCTATGCGTCGCAGGCCATGACCCCCACAGAGCAGCGCTACGCGCAAATCGAAAAAGAATGCCTGGGCTTGCTAACCGGTTTAGACAAGTTCCACGATTACGTCTATGGTCTTCCACGGTTCACGGTCGAAACTGACCACCGCCCCCTGGTCAGCATAATAAACAAGGACCTGAACGAGATGACCCCTCGCCTCCAGCGCATCCTACTTAAACTCAGGAGGTACGACTTCCAACTGGTCTACACTCCAGGGAAGGACCTCATCGTGGCGGATGCCCTATCCAGAGCAGTGAGCACGCTGCCAGATGCGGAGGGGTTCGTATGTCAGGTCGAGGCACAGGTGGCCTTGACAGCGGCAAATCTGCCAGCTGACGACTCCAGTCTGGCCCGCATCTGCCGAGAGACAGCGGCCGACACCCTTTTACAGCGAGTGATGCGCCACATGACGGGAGGATGGCTCAAAGGGCAGTGCCCGCAGTTCTATAATGTACGAGACGACCTAGTCATCATTGATGGGATCCTTCTGAAGCTGGACAGGATCATCATTCCGCACAGTATGCGCCAGCTGGTTCTCGATCAAATACACGAAGGCCACTTGGGGGTCGAGAAGTGCAGACGGAGGGCCCGAGAGGCTTTATACTGGCCGGGCATCAGTGACGATATTGCCAACATGGTGATCAACTGTACAACCTGCCAAAGGTTTCAGCCGGCGCAACCTCCTGAGACGCTTCTGCCCCATGAGCTGGTGACGTCCCCCTGGGCGAAGGTGGGTGTCGATCTATTTCACGTGCTTGGCATGGACTATGTTATCATAGTGGACTACTTCTCCAATTACGCAGAAGTCATACGCCTGCACAATCTCACGTCACCTGCTGTCATCAGGGCCTGCAAAGACACCTTTGCTCGCCACGGCATTCCGATGACTGTCATGTCGGACAATGGGCCCTGTTTTGTCAGCCATGAATGGTCGTCCTTTGCGGCCTCGTATGGCTTCACACACGTGACGTCCAGCCCTCTGCATCCCCAGTCCAATGGAAAGGCGGAGAAGGGCGTTCACATTGCCAAGCGGCTCCTCTGCAAGGCTGCTGCTGCTGGATCGGACTTCTACCTCGCCCTGCTGGCCTATCGCTCGGCCCCACTAGCCACGGGTCTCTCACCAGCACAGCTGCTGATGGGTCGCGCCCTCAGAACCACTGTGCCTTCCATCCTGGCACCAACAATAGACCATACTCCGGTACTGCAGCGCGATCGCCAGAAGAGATCGTACGACACAAGGGCCACTGATCTTCCCTCTCTGGCCCCTGGAGACAACGTCCGCATTCACCTACCAGACGGTGGCTGGTCAGCACCTGCCGAAGTTCTCCGGCGCGTGGCTCCCCGCTCGTTCCTGGTACGCATGCCGGATGGATCCGTGCGTAGGCGCAATCGCCGAGCCCTTCGCCTACTTCCACGCTCGCAACGGAACCATACACAGACGCCGTGGTCTCCACTGGTTCCTGATAGCGATTTCGTGGAGCTGCCATATACCATGCCCCTTCTGTCACCGCCCGTGGCCAGGCTCGCACCTCAGCCGGTGGTTCTCGACCCACCCTTGAGGCGGTCAACCCGAATTCGTCGCCCACCTACTGGACTGGACTTATGAGACTGTTCACACGTCAAAGTTTAGCAATTACTGTATTGTAACATGTCTCTGTTTTATCGTTCCAGGCCTCGTTTGATCGGTCCAAATTTCAACTTTCTTCTTCTTTTGTTATGGTACAACCTCGTTAGCATGTCACACCTGACATCGCCCCTTGTATATAGTTACGCCACATGTACATGCTGTAAATATCACGCACACACACCTTTAGCTGCACTCAGGACAAATTTATATTTATAACCACGTAGGCACATAATCTTGTAAAAAAGGGGGGATGTCATGATATTCAAACACACATCACAACACACACATCATGATAGACAGACCAACAGACCAATTAGCACACATAACACGACAGCCAATCACAGACAAGAGCAGACACAGTATAAGACAAGAAACACGACACCTGCTGGCCAGTCCATCTGGAGACAGGACAAGGCCAGGACCTCATTAACAAGACACTCACAAAGTCACCACGTGCGGAGTACCAAGTCAGATGTGTAAATAACTAGTTGGAATAAAACTGCGTTGTACCAATCGCAACCGTGTTGGTTCGTCTGTACCTCAGAGCACCCAACACCACAGCCAGCTCTGAAACCCCCCGTCCATTCTCCCCGGGACAAACCAGTGGTTACCCCTGATCGGGGACCACACCGAGGCTCCCATTGCACCCCTGTGCCGTCTCCACTGGCCCCAGATCCTTAGCGTTGCCGCCACTACCGGGCTCATGGTGTACCTTGTCGGTGAGAGCGGCAGCGGTGCCGTCACCAACGCCCCCAGGCTCGTTCGTTTACAGGACGCCATCTCCATCCTCTTCCATGCTGCCCCCTCTCCCTCCATCACCCACTTGCGGATCATCGCCACATTTGCTGCCCAGTAGTAGCTCCCTAGGTTTGGCAGCGCCAACCCTCCTCGGTCCCGACTGTGTTCCAGGAACCTTCTCCTTACCCTTGGGGTCCTATTCGCCCACACAAACCCCATAATACTCCTACCTACTCTCTTGAAAAAGGCCTTGGTGATCATGATGGGAAGGCACTGAAACACAAACAGAAACCTCGGAAGGACCACCATTTTGACCGACTGCATTCTACCCGCTAGCGAGAGCGGTAACATTTCCCATCTTTTGAAGTCCTCCTCAATTTGCTCCACCAACCTCGTCAGATTCAGTTTATGTAGGGCCCCCCAACTCCTGGCTATCTGGATCCCCAGGTACCGAAAGCTCTCCTCCGCCCTCCTCAGCAGTAGATCCCCTATCCCTCTTTCTTGGTCCCCTGCCTGTAGTACAAAGATCTCACTCTTCCCTACATTGAGCTTATAGCCCAAAAACTCCCCAAACTCCCTTAGAGTCTGCATGACCTCCACGATCCCCTCCATTGGATCCGCCACGTACAGCAACAGGTCATCCGCATAAAGCGACACCCGATGCTCTTCTCCCCCTCGGACCACCCCCCTCCATTTCCTAGACTCCCTCAATGACATGGCCAAGGGTTCGATCGCCAATGCAAACAACAGGGGGGACAGGGGGCACCCTGCCTCGTCCCTCGGTCCAGCCGAAAGTACTCCGACCTCCGCTGGTTCGTCACTACACTTGCCATCGGGGCTCTGTAAAGGAGCTTAACCCAGCTGATAAACCCTCCCCCAAACCCAAACCTGCGCAGCACCTCCCAGAGGTACTCCCACTCTACTCGGTCAAAGACCTTCTCCGCGTCCATAGCTGCCACTATCTCCGCCTCTCCCTCCTCCGATGGCATCATTATCACGTTTAAGAGCCGCCCCACATTGGTGTTTAATTGCCTGCCCTTTACGAATCCCGTCTGGCCCTCGTGGATCACCCCCGGGACACAGTCCTCGATCCTCGTGGCCAGCACTTTTGCCAGCAACTTAGCATCCACATTGAGGAGCGAGATCGGCCTGTACGATCCACATTGCAGTGGGTCCTTGTCCCGCTTTAGGATCAAAGAAATCGTCGCTTCCGACATTGTCGGGGGCAGGGTCCCCTCCTCTCTTGCCTCATTAAAGGTCCTCACTAGTAGCGGGGCCAACAGGTCTACATACTTCCTGTAGAACTCCACCGGGGACCCGTCCGGTCCCGGGGCCTTCGCCGCCTGCATGCTCCCCAAACCCTTGCTCAGCTCCTCCAACCCAATTGGTGCCCCCAAACCAGCCACCTCCTGCTCCTCCACCCTCGGGAATTTCAGTTGGTCTAGGAATCGTCTCATCCCCTCTTCCCCCGCTGGGGGCTGGGATCTGTACAGCTCTTCATAGAAGGCCTTGAATACCTCATTTAATTTCGTCGCACTCCGTACTGTGGCTCCCCTTCCATCTTTGACTCCCCCCATTTCCCTTGCTGCCATCCTCTTACGGAGCTGGTGTGCCAGCATCCGACTAGCCTTTTCCCCATACTCGTAGGTCGCCCCCTGCGCCTTCCTCCACTGTGCCTCTGCCTTCCCTGTGGTCAACAGGTCAAACTCCGTCTGGAGCCGACGTCTTTCCCCAAGTAATGTTTTCTCTGTCTTCTCCCTATGAGCCCTGATGGAGATTAGCTCTCCCCTGATCACCGCCTTCAACGCCTCCCATACCACCCCCACCCGCACCTCCCCGTTGTCGTTGGCCTCCAAGTACCTTTCGATGCACCCCCTCACCTTCCCACACACCACCTCATCTGCCAGCAGTCCCACATCCAGCCGCCACAGCGGGCGTTGGTCCCTCTCCTCTCCCAGCTCCAGTTCCACCCAGTGCGGGGTGTGATCCGAAATGGCTATGGCCGAATACTCTGTCCCCTCCACCCTCGGGATGAGCGCCCTGCCCAGAACAAAAAAATCTATCCGGGAGTAGGTTTTGTGCACGTGGGAGAAAAAAGAAAATTCCCTGGCCTGTGGCCTTGCAAACCGCTATGGGTCCACTCCCCCCATCTGATCCATGAACCCCCTAAGCACCTTGGCTGCCGCCGGCCTCTTTCCAGTCCTTGATCTGGAGCGGTCCAGTGCTGGATCCAACACTGTATTGAACCCATTATCAGGCCTCCTATCTCCAGGTCCGGAATGCGCCCCAACATGCGCTTCATGAATCCAGCATCATCCGAGTTCGGGGCTTATACGTTTACCAACACCACCCACGTCCCTAGAAACCTACCGCTCACCATCACATATCGCCCTACATTATCCACTACGATAGTCTTGGCCTCAAATGACACCCGCTTCCCCACCAATATTGCCACCCCTCTATTCTTTGCGTCCAGTCCCGAATGGAATACCTGTCCTACCCATCCCTTTCTTAACCTGGCCTGGTCCGCCACCTTCAGATGTGTCTCTTGAAGCATGGCCACGTCTGCCTTCAGTCCTTTAAGTGCGCGAATTCTCGGGCCCTCTTCACCAGCCCGTTCAGGCCCCTCACGTTCCACGTCAACAGCCGGATTGGAGGGGCTCTCACCAGCCCCCCCCCCTCCACCGGCCAACTAGCCATCTCCTTTTCTAGGCCAGTCCCGTGTCCGCGCCACCCTCACCCTCCAGTCCCCCAGCCGGAGGACCCCCGCCCTGATCACCTCTTCTGTGTCCCATTCCCTTTCGGCCAGTGCAGCAGCAACCCTTTTTCCCCCCACTTCCCCCCCCCCCCCCACTTCCCCCCTCCACCCCCCCCCCGCTAGACCCCTGTCTAGCTTTTTTGCTCCCCCCATATGACTCCCGTAAGTCAGCTGACACCTGCTGACCCTGGCTTCCCCCGCCTTCCCATTGACCTCCCCGTGTGGGAGTGTCCCAATCAGTATGCGTTCCTCCATTCCCCTTCCCGCCTTTCTTCCCTCGAGTGGGAAAACACCCTGCGCTTTCCAAAGCCCGCTCCGCCCCCTCTGGCGCAGCTCCTGTCGCGGCCTTGTCTCTCTCCCCCAGCCCATGTAACATTTCCTGCACGTGATTGACCCCCTATGTACAACAACCATCACACCTCAAACCCCAAAACATCCCCCCCACCCTCACAAACCCTCAGTTTGAGTCCAACTTTTCGGTTTGTATGAAGGTCCACACCTCTTCAGGCGTTTCGAAGTAATAGTGTTGGCCCTTGTATGTGACCCACAGTCGCGCTGGCTGCAGCATTCAGAATCTCACTCCTTTCCGGTGCAACACCGCTTTGGCCCGGTTGAAACCCGCTCTCCGCTTTGCAACCTCCGTGTTCCAGTCCGGGTATATTCGGATCTCTGCATTGTCCCACTGACTGCTCCGCTCCTTCTTGGCCCATTTCAGGACCCTCTCTCTGTCCGTGAACCGGTGAAATCTCACCACCATCGCCCTTGGCGGCTCATTTGCCTTGGGCCTCCTCGCCAGCACCCGGTGTGCCCCATCCAGCTCCAGCGACCTCGAAGGGGCCTCCGCGCCCATCATCGCCCCGAGCATCGTGCTCGCGTATGCCCCGGCATCGGCCCCCTCCACTCCTTCTGGGAGACCCAGGATCCGCAGGTTCTTTCTCCTCGACCTGTTCTCCAGGTCTTCGGGTCTTCCCGCCCACCTCTTGTGCAGCGCCTCGTGCTCCTCCACTCTCACCGCCAGGCCCAAGATCTCGCCCTCATTCTCACTGACTTTATTCTGTACCTCCTGGATCTTTACCTCGTGGGCCTTCTGGGTCATCCCTAGTCCTTCAATCGCCGACAGCATCGGCGCCAGCATCTCCTTGCGCAGCTCCTTGAAGCAGTGCTTGATGAACTCCTGCAGCTCCGGCCCGCACTCCGCTTTGTCCCCGGCCGCCACCATTTTGCTTTTCTTCCCTCACTTCTCCCGCTGCTCCAATGCCGCTTTTTTGGCCGTTTCACTTCTGGTCCGGTCCATAAAAGTTGAAGGGGGACCTCTCTCTTCCCTTCCCCACGGGTTGTCTTCGAAAAAAATTCCGTTGGGGCTCCTCTAACAAGCCCGAAAGTCCGTGATAGCGGGAGCTGCCGAATCGTGCGGCTTAGCTCCGCATAGCCGCAACCGGAAGTCCTGTTTCTTTCTTTTTGTTGGGGGGGGGGGGGGTTGTTGAAAATCTGCTGAAAAATTTGAATAAATATATATATTTTTTAAAAACAAGGTTTTTGAGCAATTTTATGAGAGGTTGTACAGGTCAGAGCCACCTGGGGGAGACCGTGAATTTCTAGATGGGTTGGAGTACCCGTGGTTAGGGGAGGGGGAAGACCCATCTCTGTTTACTGGCACTGGCCCAGTTCAATTCAGAGTTGTTAGGCCATCTAGCCCTCACATCTCACCCCAACTGCCTTGTTTAGCACAAGGCTAAATCCCTGGCTTTGAAAGCAGACCAAGGCAGGCCAGCAGCACGGTTCAATTCCTGTAACAGCCTCCCCGAACAGGCGCCGGAATGTGGCGACTAGGGGCTTTTCACAGTAACTTCATTTGAAGCCTACTTGTGACAATAAGCGATTTTCATTTCATTTCATTTTCAGAGGATTAGTTAGCAGACTCCATGATAACGTGCTCTGATTCAGATTGCTATCTTACCATATGAGACTCAATAAAAGATTTTGGTTTGGACAAGTTGAAGTGTTTGGTGAGTTCCTTTGTGAAGTACAAAGGATACAAATGATGCTTCCTTTCGGCGTGACTTTGACTCTAAAGCGACAGTCAACCTCGTGAGTCGGCAGGCTTTGCAAAAGCTCAAGTTTGCTGATCGACAAGGGCTAATAGATTTTGGAGCAAGAACTCTGGAGATCTCTGATGTTGGCGAACTAGTTCTCTCACTGGCAGGCATGAAGCACACACTACTCTTTCATGTTGTAGACCTGGTTGTGGACTAAGTACTTGGGATAAAATTGTGTGACTCCCTGAATCTAGTCAAGCGGCTAAATATCCTAGAAGATAGCTGGTCACCTGAGCACAGTGAATCACTGCAAGGCATTACAGTGTGCACAGTGTATGAGGATTTAGAAGAAATCCTAGTGGAGGACCACAAATCAGACAAGGGGACGGAACTGTCGGTGAGCATTCCGCAATTCTGGTTAACAGTCTTGAAGAACGTGCACAGGCTCAATGGCATGATACGAGAACATGATGAACCCATATTAAAGCATTTGCAAGATGTGAGTGTTAAATGGATAGAGAATGGAAAGCCGTGGAGCTTCACTTTGGAGTTTACATTCGGGCCTAATGAGTATTTCACGAATGAGGAGATCACTAAAGTTTATCAGTTGGACTCATGGCCGCTGAAATCATACTCTGCTGAACCACAAATCATCGGCTGCAAAGGCTGCACAATCGACTGGAGGGAGGGCAAAAATGTAACAGTAAGAACAATTCTAACAAAATGAAAGTACAGGGGTTGGAGCACTTCAAGAACAGTGACAAGAACCATATCCAATGAATCGTTCTTCAACTTCTTCAGTCCCACTGAAGTTCCACAGGGTGGAATTTTAAGCCAGGCTTCGGCGGCCAATCAAAAGGCTGATTTTGAACTTGGTGCTCTGTTCGAAAACAAATAATTCCTTATGCAAAGGTATGTTTTTCAGGTGAAAAGACTGACGATGAAGCTGAATCCAAGGCCGATTTCTATGAACATCTGCTTGAAGTTATCGACGATGATGCTGAAAGTGATGACATGGAAGGTGAGATGGATGACAAACACTATGGGCTGCTTGCACATCTCTTCCCCAGCAGCACAGGTGAGTCTCCAGCGGCACAGCTCTGGTGGTTTGCAAGCAATGACGAGGTGGTCACTCGGAACGCCCAGGCCATGTTGGTCTCTCGAGAGTGGGAGTTTGGAGATGGTGCATGTAAAAATTGAAGCTGCTGATACAAGCAAAGATCAGCTATTGATTGAGCCAGAGATGTAAGAAGTTTTCCCAATCTTGGAAAAACAGACTTTGGAGGTATGTGGTGACCCGTTGCAAGTCCTTGAAACGGCTCCGGTAATTTTCTCCCAAGCAGTCGTCGACACCGATGACAAATGGGTGGACAGAGATGAAGATGCTGATTACAGCGATGTGGAGATTGCAATAGTAGGCAACTCTGACACCGTCTGACACTCTGACATCGAGACTAAGGACGATCCAATGACTATCTCATTATGCGGCTCCACAGACCACTCGCACTTTTACGAGTTTGATCAAGAAGACCCAGTGCCTGGATCAGCTCAACCAGAAAATATAATCATCTCCAGTGATGACGAGCAAGTCACCAATGTTCCAGCATGCCAAGAAGAGGTGAAACCAACAACCCAGTTCCATCCTTCATGCTGCACTAGAAACCGAGGTGATCCAGCATGTCGATGGGGCTGCAGAAGTGGGCATGGTCACACCACCCAGAGATCATGCGATGCCTAAACCTCTGCAAACAACTCAACACACAATGACAGCCAGTACCACGCCACAGCTGCTACAAAGAAAACAACTAAAACCAAGAGACAACCAAAATACATCACCAAAAAATTAAAAGACGAAAGAGAATATGGGCCGAATGGCCTCCTTCTGCACTGTAAATTCTATAAATCTATGATCTATGATCTAAGACTGGGAGAATTACCTCATCCCACCAGCCAACCAGCAATGAAAGCAGTCGCAAATAGTAAGCAACAGCATGCACGAAAAGGAAGAGAAAGCGACTGGTAACACAAAGATGGCAGTCTTGGACACAGGCCTTTCAAAGACACAGGGAAAAGCGTAAGAGAACCAAGACACCAGCAAGCAAACCAGGCTCTGACGAGATGGGCAACAACTCAAAAGAATTAAATCTGTACAAAGGAAATTAACACTTGTCGGGCACCACATGTAAATGGGCACTTTAGGAAACTTGCTCACCTTACCAGTTACATATAATGAATGTATAAAGTTTAATGTATAATGTTACCTGTCAAAAATAATGATCTCAATGTTTTGTGAGGAAGGTGTATGTCGTGATATGCCTGTGGGCTATATCATAGTTGGATGGTGTGCGACCTCCAACCAGCAGGTGGTGGTACAGACACATCATGCAGTTTCTTGACCAAGGTCATGTGACCTGTGACTCCTTATAAAGGGAGACACATCTGGCCATCTTCAGAGGAGGATTGAGAGGGTAACAAGACCTATATGTGAATGGTCAGTGCTAGGTGCAAGTTCCAGGGGAGTAATTAACAGACTCCATGATTACATCTGATACATGTATCAGATGGCTCTCTTACCACATGAGACTCAATAAAAAATTCTAACTTGGACAAGTCGAAGTGTTTGGTGAGTTCCTTCGTGAAGTACAAAGGACCAAACACAACAAAATCCTTGTCTGAGCTTCTATTAACCAAAAGATGGTATCAGCAGCACCACTCCATTCGTGGGAGTGGTCTGACCATCCTGATTTAGACTTTGTAGGATGTTTAATGGGTCATATGCGTCTACTCATCGTGGATGCATATTCTTTTTTAAAAAATATTTCTTTATTCCCCTTTTTCACATTTTCTCCCAAATTTACACCCGCCAACAATAAAAAATAATCAGTAACAAATATGTCAATCCCCATATCAGTAACAACGATCCCATCCTCCCAGCAAACCCCAAACATTAGCCCGCATGTTCACATTAACAAATGATAAAAAGGAATCAGGAATCACTCATTGTCACCATTAACACACACCGCCCCCCACCCCCCCAACTAATATTCGATGTTACCAGTTCTTGAAAGTACATAATGAATAATGCCCATGAATTGGAGAAACCCTCCATCCTTCCCCTCAGTTCAAATTTAACCTTCTCAAGAGTCAAAAATTCCAACAAGCCCCCCGCCACGCCAGGGCACAGGGTGGAGAGGCAGCCCTCCTTCCCATCAGGATCTGCCTTCGGGCGATCAACGAGGCGAAGGTTACAACATCTGCCTCCGCACCTGTTTCCAACCCTGGCTGGTCCGACACCCCGAATATGGCCTCCCGGGGCCCGGATCCAGTTTCACGTGCACCACTTTAAAAACAACCCTAAAAACCTTCGTCCAGTAATCCTCTAGCTTTGCACAGGACCCTAACATATGAAAATGATTAGTCCCCCCCCCCCCGCAACGTTCACACACATCTTCTACTCCTTCAAAGAATCGGCTCATCCTCGCGCTCGTGAGGTGTGCTCTGTATGCCACCTTCAGCTGTATCAGTCCCAACCTCGCGCACGAGGTGGAGGCATTCACTCTCCGGAGCACCTCACACCAGAACCCCTCCTCCATATCCTCTCCCAATTCTTCCTCCCACTTTGCTTTGATCCCTTCCAGTGGTGCCTTCTCCTCTTCCAAAATAGCTCCGTAAACCGCTGACACTACCCCCTTCTCCAGTCCCCCTGTCGTCAGCACCTCCTCCAGCAATGTGGAGGCCAGCTCCTCCGGGAAGTTCTGTATCTCCTTTCTGGCAAAATCTCGAACCTGCATGTATCTAAACATTTCCCCCTGCTCCAGCCCATACTTCGCTTCCAGCTCCTTCAATCCTGCAAACCGACCCTAAGAAACAAATCTTTCAGTGTCTTAATCCCCTTCTCCTCCCATTTCCGAAAATTTCCATCCCACCTCCCTGGCTCAAATCTGTGGTTCCCCCGAATCGGCATTCACCTTGACCCTGCCCCCAACCCGAAGTGTTGCAAAACTGCCTCCAAATTCTCAATGAAGCTATTATTACCGGACTCCCTGAGTATTTCCCTGGGGCTATCAGGAACGGCGCTGTTGCTAGTGCTTTCAATCCCGACCCCCTGCACAAACTCTGCTCCATTCTGACCCACTGGGAATCAGCCCCTCTGACCCAGCTCCGCACCTTCTCCACATTCGCCTACCAGTAATAATACATCAGGTTTGGAAGACCCAAACCCCCTGCCTGCCTTCCCCTCTGCAGCAGCACCTTTCTAACTCTGGCCACCTTCCCTCCCCATATGAACGACGTAATCCTTCCCTCAGTCTCTCTGAAAAAAGCCTTTGGCAGGAAAATCGGCAGGCATTGAAAACTAAACAGAAATCGCGGCAACACGTTCATTTAAACCGCCTGTACCCGACCTGCCAGTGACAGAGGGAGACCATCCCACCTTGCCAGATCAGTTTTCACTCTCCCCACCAAACTAGAAATGTTGTACCTGCGGAGTCCCCCCACTCCCGGGCAACTTGCACTCCTAGGTACCTAAAATGAGTCCCTGCCCTACGGAATGGCAGCCCTCCCACCCCTGCCCCCACCCCTGGCCGAGACACCACAAAATACTCACTCTTGTTGAGATTTAGTTTGTATCCCGAGAAAGACCCAAACACTCGAACCAGCTCCAATATTCCCCCTGTCGACACACTCGGTTCCAACACGTATAACAGCAAGTCATCGGCATACAAGGACACCCTATGCTCTATTCCCCCCCACACTATTCCTTTCCATACCCCCAAACTTCTTAATGCGATGGCCAATGGCTCAATCGCGAGTGTAAACAGCAGGGGGGACGTAGGACATCCCTGCCTAGTCCCGCGGTGGGGAGAGAAGTATCTCGAGCTGATGTTGTTTGTGCGGACACTCGCCCTCGGTTCCTTATATAGTAGCTTTACCCAGTTCACAAATCTTGGTCCAATTCCAAACTGCTCCAGAACTGCCATCAAGTACCCCCATTCTACCCGGTCAAACGCATTCTCAGTGTCCAATGCCTCAACCACCTCTGTTTCCTTCCCCTCTGCCGGTGCCATAACGACGTTCAAAACCCTTCTAACGTTTGGAAAGAGCTGCCTCCCTTTCACGAACCCCGTCTGATCTTCACCTATCACCTTCGGGAGGCACTCCTCCAGCCTACCCGCCAGTACCTTCGCCAATACTTTTGCGTCCACATTCAGAAGTGATATGGGCCTTTACGACCCACACTCTGTCGGAGCCTTATCTTTTTTTAGCAACAGGGAAATCGATGCCTGCCCCAAAGTTTGTGGCAACACCCCCTTCCCTATCGCCTCTTCAAACATCCCCACCATCAGGGGTGCCAGCTTATCCTTGAATAATATTCCACCGGAATCCCATCTGGCCCTGCCACCTTCCCCAACTGCATCCTCCCAATCGCATCTTTTATCTCCTGCTCCACTATCGCTCCTTCTAATGTAGCCCTGTCCCCCTCCCCTAATCCCGGGTACTCCAACCCATCTAGAGATTCCTGCATCTCCCAGTCTCCCCCAGGTGGCTCTGACCTGTACAACCTCTCATAAAATTCCTCAAAAACCTTGTTTTAAAAAAATATATATATTTATTCAAATTTTTCAACAGATTTTCAACAAACCGCTACCCCCCCCCCCCCAACAAAAAGAAAGAAACAAGAACACAAAATTGTACAAAAATTATACATTGGATTTCCCCCATATGCAATAACCCCCATATGACATTTAAAAACACCAATAGGGAAACCCCCCCTACCCACCCAAATGCCCCTCCAAAAGAAACACCCCGCCCCCCCCCCCAACCCCCCCCCCCACCCACCCCCCGGCCCTGGGATGCTGCTGCTGACCTCCTCCTAACGCTCCGCGAGATAATCTAGGAACGGTTGCCACCGCCTCTGAGGAACCCTTGCACAGACCCTCGCAAGGCAAACTTTATCCTCTCCAGCTTGATGAACCCTGCCATGTCATTGATCCAGGCTTCCACACTAGGGGGCTTCGCATCTTTCCATAATGGCAAAATCCTCCGCCAGGCTACCAGGGAGGCAAAGGCCAGAATACCGGCCTCTTTAGCCTCCTGCACTCCCGGCTCGTCCATTACCCCAAATAATGCCAACCCCCAGCTCGGCTTGACCCGGGCTTTCACCCCCTTGGACATAGTCCTCGCAAAACCTGTCCAAAATCCATCCAGTGCCGGGCACGACCAGAACATATGGACGTGATTTGCCGGGCTCCCCGAGCACCTCCAAAATCTGTCCTCCACCCCAAAAAACCTACACAACCTCGCCCCTGTCATATGCGCTCTGTGAGTAACTTTGAACTATATTACGCTGAGCCTGGCGCAAAAGGAGGAAGAATTAACCCTACTCAGGGCATCAGCCCACAGACCCACATCTATCTCCTCCCCCAGCTCCTCCTCCCACTTGCCCTTGAACTCCTCCACCGAGGCCTCCTCCTCTTCCTTCAGCTCCTTGTAAATCGCCGAAACTTTGCCTTCTCCAACCCATACACCCGAAATCACCCTGTCCTGAATCCCCTGTGCCGTGAGCAGCGGGAATTCCCTCACCTGCCGCCTCACAAACACCCTCACCTGCATGTACCTGAAAGCGTTTCCCGGGGGTAGCCCAAACTTCTCCTCCAGCGCCCCTAAGCTCGCAAACGTCCCATCGATGAACAGGTCCCCCATTCTTCTAATCGGAACGCAGCCATTTTACGTGGCTACATTCCCGCCTTGTGATCCTAATGCGAAGCGTGAAGGATCACATAAATTTTGTCCTCTTCGTTCCCTGACCGGGGAGGTGGGGGGGGGGGGGGGGGGGCACCTCCTACATGGCCACTACTCTGACCCTAGCTATGCACAAAAATTTACCTAAACAATTCTTGAGGGCGCTATGTCAGGCAGGGGCATGTATCTATAAAAAATAAACTGGGAACCTCTAATTTTACCTAAACAATTTTTCAAGCATTATACAATCTTATCTCTCTAAACATACAATAACAATCACAGCATTTAATATATTCTTTCCTGGCTTGGCAGTCAAGCTCAGGATCATACATTTCCATACATTTTCTTTTTATTTACAGGAAAAACCGCCAGTGCATGTTTTATTATTCATATGTCGCGGGCGTCTGGGGTCTGGTCATAGCCGAATATCAGGGATCGGATCCAATAGACCGGGGTTCGAGCGCGGTACGCTCTCCTTTTCCACTTGCCGAGGCGCATGGTCTGTACTGCACAGCAGAGTATGGCCAATGCTAACAGTGCCTCAATGATGTACGATAAGGAGTACCAAGTTATGAACTTGGCACACCAGGATAATGCAGCGTGGTTGGTGACTGGGCCCTTGGTACTACTGGGCAGTGAAGCGTTAACAGTAAAGGGGTTTGGAGTGATGGGGTCCGCGTTCCCACGCAACCAAACGTTCATCAAAAGAGTGTTGAGCACGATGAAAGGAGTCCTCATGGCTGTCTTCTTTCCTTCCTTTTCCTGTGTTCGCTGGTTTTCTCCGGACTTGGAGCTTCTGGAGTTCTGTAAGACAAGCGTAGTGTGTGTAAATACTTCGGTTTAATATCTGGTGTGTTAGTGTGTCTGTCCTTCTTGGGGCCAATTAAACCCTTATAATTGGTCACAGTATGTGACTCTCCCCCCATTTTTTTTTCAAAACAAATGTTTGGACACGGCACACTTCCCAATGGTGACCCAGTGCTAGGTTTATCATCCAAATGTTCCAGGATGTAAATAGCATGTGGCAGCAACCCAAAGGTTGCCTAAATAAAATAAAACTGTTTTTGAAAGATAAGGTCGAATGAGGTGCGTGTGGGCCACGACGGGTACGATTTGGGTGGAGTCCCCGGGTAGGATGGCTACCAATACCGTATCTTCCCTACCCCAGCGTTTTTGACCAACGGGGGGGGTTCCCCAGGCAGGGCGGGTCTCACGCCGTTTCTCCACTGCCTGA
Organism: Scyliorhinus torazame; assembly: GCF_047496885.1. Lineage (NCBI taxonomy): Eukaryota > Metazoa > Chordata > Chondrichthyes > Carcharhiniformes > Scyliorhinidae > Scyliorhinus > Scyliorhinus torazame. The sequence continues at coordinate 290,589,906 of NC_092708.1, forward strand.
GCGACCAAAGAACGGACAAAAATGTAGTCATCCTGGTGGGGTTACTGTTCTGATTCTACCATCAAATCAGAAGAGTAGTTACGATCGGGTGTCTGAGGCAAGTCCTCAGAGGTATCGGCAGAATGGGCGTGTGGCGGTGGTGGGTGTCTGAGGCAAGTCCTCAGAGGTATCGGCAGAATGGGCGTGTGGCCGCGGTGGGTGTCAGTGGGAAAGTTAAAAAGTTCAGGTGAATGGGTGTGGGGCGGTGAGAACATTCTCCTGTAGGACGAACAACATTTAACAAACAGACAGACAACGAACAACATTTAACAAACAGACAGACAACGTAAAACAGTCTGCAGGTTCCATCAGAATACGGGACATCGTAAATCACATTTGGGCTGGGGTGTAATTAGCATATGGAGGGAGTGCAGCGTGACCAAAGAAGAAAGGAAGGAGGAGTGAAACAAAAATGAAGTGGCCTTGCTGAGGTAACGCTGCCATGAGAAGTGGTGGGTAAGCGCTCCCAGTTTGCATGGGGCAGCTGGGACCTTGTAGCTGCTGTGGGTGGTGTTCTCTTTCATATCTGGGGGCTAGTCTAGCTGGTGGGGATCTCCTGCAATCTCGGGCGAAGTGTCCTGGCTGCTCACAGTTGTAATATGACCCCTGAAGCACATAAGGTGGAGCAGGCTCTCTGGTGCATTGTTCCCTTGGGTGTGGTTCCCTGGGTGGGGGGTCGGGGCTGTTGGTGTCTTCGCTGGTTCGGGGGGCATTTGTGGGCTTACCCCGTTGCTGTTTCAGAGGGGGCTTGACATTCTCGTGCGTAATGTCCTAATTGTCCGCAATTGTAACATTCCGGTGGTTTCTGTGGGGGGCTGTTCCTTCCATCGTTTACCCATGCGGGGCTCTGGTGCGTTTTAACTGGATGCATGTCTGCCTGCTCTTCCTCGGGTTCCCTAACTGCGGGTTTGTCTGCTTCTGCCTGCTGTTCTTCAGGATTTTTTTATTGTGGGTTTACTTTGTACAGACTGCTCCCAGGCGCGGGACAATCTTTTTAAAACCCATTTCTCATTGTGGGCTTCCTCTGAGGGGTCATAATTTGTACAGGCTTTTTGTCCTGCCTCTGTGGCATGGGAGATAAGGGTGCGGGTCCACTTGGCCATATTGTCTGGGGACAAATGGGCACGATCTACGTTGCCGAAAACAGCTTCAAAATGAATCCACAAGCGTCCTGCGAACGCTGTGGGGTGTTCAGACTTTTTCTGTTTGCATTTATTCAGACCGTCTACGGGGTCGCCCCGGTTATACCCGATCGCATCCAGGATCGCGGTATGCATTTCTGCAAGGGTGCCTCCTCCTACATTCTGTGGGTCGGAAGGGCTGCTGCGACCGATGGGTCTAAGCTGAGGACCGTGAGCTTTACCTGCTCTTTCTCATCCAGGCCGTACATGGTCGCCTGGTGTTTGACGGTGGCAAAGAAATAGCGTGGGTCTGAAGCGGGGAGGAACGGTGTAATATTGGCACACGCGTCCCGTAATTGGGTCACTGTGAGGGGGGTGGAATATAAGACTTCCGCCTCGTCTGCTGTGGCGGTGCGGTGGGTTGTCACAGGGTTCATGGGAGCCTGTATTATCTGTTGTGTGGGGGATGGGGGTGCTTTCCTCCTTTGGGGTTTTCCCTGCGCACATGTTCCCTGAACATATCTCTGCGCTGTCTCTTGCAATTCTTCCCAATCAGGGCCGTCTTCCTGGTCTAAACTTTCCCCAAAGGTTTCTTGAAATCCCTTTTGGACAGAAAGCAGTGCTTTCAAGTCTGCAATCTGCTTTCGGCACTTTGCATGGTCCAAAGTACTCTGCCTTTGTTCCGTGGTTGTGGCGTGGAGCGCTCTCAAGGCTGCCTTGAGATCACTGCATTGTTCCTGGAGCGTCTCTACCTGGTTTTCTGTTTTTTTCTTTACCAGGACTGCAAGCTGTAGGTCCTGATAAGCCTTTTCATATTGTGACTGGAAACTACTCAAGTGCGCCAGACAAGATTGGTGACCCCGTTTGGCGTCAGCCACCTCTTCGTCCTTTGCTGCTAATTTCCCTTTTAACTCCAGGTTCTCTTTCTCAATTTCGCATACATCGATTTTACTCATCCGATGTATGCCTTCTATTTCCTTGCGGAGCGTCCTGACGACCTCCTCTGTGCCTCGCAATTGTGCCAGACAGGACACAATAGCCATCGGCTTGCGCGCTTTTGCTAAACTCTTTTTGTGGATTTCACTCAGGTTCTCCCACCAAGTATGCCCTATACTTCCAGGACCTGAGTCGTCGTTATTGCAGAAATCCTTCCACATGGGCCATCCTTTGCCCTGCAGAATTTTGCGGATTTCCACTTCCCAAACGGGACACTGTCCCGCTCCTACGCTGCTGACTGGTGCAACAGCAAAATCTTCGGGGTTCATGAGGCACCGCATCACTTGCATTGCCTGCATGGCTCTCTTATCTGCTCGTTACGTTCAAATTTGGAACAGGGGGCTAAGATGGTGTGGTAGATGCGGGTACGGCTTGCGCTAATTTCCGAAATACCAACTGCTGATAGTTTTGACGCAACAAAAAATCTATCAGTTTTGCCTTTATAACCCTGTTAGTTACGCATGCATATACACACGTCCGAATTGTGAATTATTAACCAGAACCCCTTGAACACTTGTGGTTTTTTTTTTGTTTCCGATTGGATTCTAATTCAAAATGTTGGGGTTCTCCCGGAGTGGTTTTCCACTTCTAAGTCGGGACCCGTCAGGATGTCGCCAATTATGTTGCTCTTTTTAACCTTAGTCTATTTGCTCTGATTACGTCACCTTTACTCATGAGTCGCCAGGTATCTTTATGATACCGCCACGTGGTTCAAGTTCAGGTTATGATTAATAACACAGCACACCGCTTAGTAAGGATTAAAACAACGGTCATTTATTATATACAACAAGCAATATTAATACCCTAATACTACTTTCTATATAATAAACCTATCACTACTGGCCAATACTTAACTTAGGAAGAGCCCACCAGGTCAGGGAAACAAATGGCTTGTCCAATCAGATCTGGCCCGCGGGATTCAAAAGGCTGCTACAGGTCGGTGGCTAGGTGTCTCTACCGGATAGCGATCGCTGGATTCAAACTTACAGTTGTCGGTTGCTGTTCTTGCGAAGGTCTCGAGCAGGCGAAGAGGAGAGAGAGAGAGATCTGAACTTGGACCCTCACTTTTATAGGGCCCAGGGGCTTCCCGCCTCCCGGACGGCCCTTGACCCTGAGTCCCAAGTGATTGGATCTGTCCCCAATCTCTGGGGTCGATGTGTCCAATGGTGAGGCGATTCCTCGATAGGGGCGTGGTCGCTCACCTGTCTTTGTTTCGGCCACTGCAGGCGCAGACAGGTCTGGCTCGGCATTCAATTGCTAATATGTTGCAATTGTTCCCAGGGATAGCCGATTTAACTGCAGATGTATGGATAGATGGGCTGCAAACAGTCCTGAATGTAACTGCAAATACCTGGGTTGATGGGCTGTTGATAGCCCTGAGTATCGATCTGGGCTAACTTCCCCAGAGCCAAATAAACAATACTGTCTGCAGCTGCCTGCTTGTGTCTTCTTAGCTGCTTTTCCCAGCAGTCTTTCGGGTTAGCCATTTCAAACTGGGTTTTGGCCAGATTAATCGGAACGCAGCCATTTTATGTGGCTACACCATCTTTTAAAATTCTCCTCCATCTGCTCCACCAACCGCGTCAAATTAAGCCTGTGCAGGGCCCCCTAACACCTAGCTACTTGGATCCCTAGATACCGAAAGCTCCTTTCCGCTCTCTTCAGCAGTAGCTCGTCTATCCCCCTTCCCTGGTCTCCTGAATGCACCACAAAGAGCTCACTCTTCCCTACGTTGAGTTTATACCCCAAAAAGTCCCCAAACTCCCTTAGGATCTGTGGTGATGGGTGCTCTGAGGTACAGACGAACCAACACGGTTGCGATTGGTACAACGCAGTTTTATTCCAACTAGTTACTTACACATTTGACTAGGTACTCCGCACGTGGTGACTGCTTGAGTGTCTTGTTAAAGTGTCTTGGCAATATCGTCACTAATGCCCGGCCAGTATACCGCCTCTCGGGCCCTCCGTCTGCACTTCTCGACCCCCAAGTGGCCTTTGTGTATTTGATCGAGAACCAGCTGGCGCATGCTGTGCGGAATCACAATCCGGTCCAGCTTCAGAAGGATCCCATCAATGATGACTAGGTCGTCTCGTACATTATAGAACTGCGGGCACTGCCCTTTGAGCCATCCTCCCGTCATGTGGCGCATCACTCGCTGTATAAGGGGGTCGGCCGCTGTCTCTCGGCGGATGCGGGCCAGACTGGAGTCGTCAGCTGGCAGATTTGCCGCTGTCAAGGCCACCTGTGCCTCGACCTGACATACGAACCCCTCCGCATCTGGCGGCGTGCTCACTGCTCTGGATAGGGCATCCGCCACGATGAGGTCCTTCCCTGGAGTGTAGACCAGTTGGAAGTCGTACCTCCTGAGTTTAAGTAGGATGCGCTGGAGGCGAGGGGGTCATCTCGTTCAGGTCCTTGTTTATTATGCTGACCAGGGGGCGGTGGTCAGTTTCGACCGTGAACCGTGGAAGACCATAGACGTAATCGTGGAACTTGTCTAAACCGGTTAGCAAGCCCAGGCATTCTTTTTCGATTTGCGCGTAGCGCTGCTCTGTGGGGGTCATGGCCCGCGATGCATAGGCAACCGGGGCCCATGATGACGTGTTATCCCTCTGCAGGAGCACTGGGCAATTGCCTTGCAAACCTTACCTGGGAATGTCCGAAGGGCTAGCATTTCCATACTACAAAGCAAGGCCAGGCAGAATATCTGGGGCTGGAGCATCCCTCCCTGATGATCTGAACAGGTTCTATGCCCGCTTTGAGCAGTCAGCCAATACATCAGTGCCACCCGCCCCAACAGCCCTGGACACACCCATACCAACTATTACAGCCTCAGAGGTAAGAGCTGCCTTCTTGAAAGTGAATCCGTGGAAAGCGACGGGCTCCAACGGAGTCCCTGGGCGAGCATTCAGAGCCTGCGCAGACCAGCTGCCCAGTGTGTTCGCAGATATCTTCAACACCTCACTGCTCCGCTCTGAGGACCCCACCTCCTTCAAGAAAACCACCATAATACCAATACCAAAGAAGAACAAGGTAGCTTGCCTCAATGACTACCGACCGATGGCCTTGACGTCTGTTATCATGAAATGCTTCTAGCAGCTCATCTTGAGACGGATTAACATCAGCCTCCCAGACGGTCTCAATCCACTTTAGTTTGCCTATCACTGCAACCGGTCCACAGCAGATGCTATCTCCCTGGCTCTACAATCAACACTTGAATACCTCGACAACAAGGACACCTATGTCAGACTGCTGTTCATAGACTACAGCTCCGCCTTCAACACCATTATCCCGACAAGACTAATAACCAAACTCTGCAATCTTGGACTTGACCCCTCCCTGTGCAGCTGGATCCTCGACTTCCTCACCAACAGACCGCAATCTGTCAGTATAGGCAACAGCACCTCCTCCACAATAGTCCTCAACACCAGGGCCCCACAAGGATGTGTGCTCAGTCCTCTACTGTAGTCCCTATACACACATGACTGTGTGGCAAGATTTAACTCCAACTCAATCTATAAGTTTGCGGATGACACGACTGTGGTGGGCCCTATCTCAAACAACGACAAATCAGACTACAGGAGGGAGATCACTTGGTTTCACGGTGTACAGAAAGCAACCTCTCTCTAAATATCGGAAAGACCAAAGAACTGATCATCGACTTCAGGAAGCGTAGCATGACACACACTCCTGTCTGCATCAATGGCTCCGAAGTGGAGATGGCCGATAGCTTTCAGTTCCTGGGGGTCACCATCACCAACCGTTTATCCTGGTCCACTCACGTTGATGCAAGTTAAGAATGCCCAACAACATTTTTACTTCCTATGGAAGCTAAAGAAATTCGGCATGTCTGCATCGACTCTCTCAAACTTCCACAGATGTGCCATAGAGGGCAACCTATCCGGCTGCATCACAGCTTGGTGTGGCAACTGTTCGGTCCAAGATCGCAAGAAACTGCAGAGTGTGGTGAACTCAGCCCAGTGCATCACACAAGCTTGCCACCTTCACATTGATTCTGTCTACACCTCCCGCTGCCTCAGGAAGGCAGACAGCATTATCAGAGACCCTCCCACCCAGGCATTGCCTTCCAGACCCTTCCATCAGGCAGAAGGTACAGAAGTCCTGAAGACCCGCACATCCAGATATAGGAATGGCTTCTTCCCCACAGCTACAAGACTCCTCAACGACTCCCCCTCAGACTGATCTGTTCCCTGTAAGAACACTGTTCACAATGCCCTATGCTGCTCTTGCTCATGTGTTTGCTTTGTTTGGCCCCTTATTCCGCACTGTAACCAATCACTGTTTGTCACTGTACCATTTGTCAATGTACTCTGTTGATTATTCTTTTTGTCTGCTATGTACCTACTGTGTGCGTTCCCTTGGCTGCAGAAAAATATTTTTCACTGTACTTCGGTCACCTGTCACCTCGCCACCTGTGGTCGGATGCTAGAATTGTAATCTATGCATGCAGACACTAATGTTTATATACAGTTTGGTTATTATGTTATATACACAAATGATCTCTACATATCATTACAACTAGTTGTTGGAAAGTAGTGTGATTTAAAAGGCACAATGAACCTGGCTAACCTGGAGAAGCATCCAGCTCAGTCCATGGAATTTGGGAGTCCAGATCTGGGAGGTGTGGTGGGGTGGCGGGGTCAGGTCCCCTCCCGGGGGTGGGTGGTCCACTCATGTCGGTATCGGGAACTGGGTCTGCTGTGTGTGAGTGTCGGGTCAGGGTGGGACGTGGAGTCGGGTTGGGTAGCGGGACTTTAGAGTTGAGCCTGCAGGTTGGAGGGAGCAAATCCTTTCGGAGGAGTGGGGTATTCAGAGTGTACAGGGTCCCGTGCATGGTTCAGTCTGAGTGTTTAAAATAGTTATGCTAAAGTTTTAGAAGTGGTTTCATTTCTTTTAACTCTTTCAAAGTAACAATTGGTGTGAAATTAATTCCGAGTTAGTGATTTAAATCGCTTTGTCCAGTGGTTCCCAGCGGAAGGCAATTATCGAGGGGAGCTTAGCACTTCTGGACAACTGCCACATAAAGCCTTACCTGAAAACTTCCAAGAGGGATTCCCCAATACATCTTTGGAATACTCTCCGAGTCCGACGCTGGAGAGCCATGATATTATGGGGAATGCCATTTTATTATGGAGTTGTTCCTAATTCTGTCCTCATTAATCACACATCCTCATCAAGAGTCACCAGAAAAAAGCGGACTAATTTTTTTCTTCATCCTAGTCCAGGAAAACTGAAACAGTTGAATACTCCCAGAGAAACACAAGTTTTAGTGATGATCTGAAGGAAATTAGTATTAGTAGAGAAATGGTTTTAGGGAAATTAATGGGATTGAAGATGGAGAAATCTCCGGGGCCTGATAATCTTCATCCCAGAGTATTTAAGGAAGTGGCACTGGAAATAGTAGATCCATTGATCCACAGCAGACCCAAAATTCTTTGGACTCTGAAATGGTTCCTACAGATTGGAGGGTAGTTAATAAAACCCCACTATTCAAAAAGGGAGGAGGAGAGAAAATAGGGAACTATCGACCAGAGAGCCTAATGTTGGTAGTAGGGAAGTTGCTAGAGTCCATTATTAAATATTTCACAGTCAGAAGTCTTACAACACCAGGTTAAAGTCCAACAGGTTTGTTTCGATGTCACTAGCTTTTGGAGCGCAGCTTCACAGCACAGCATTTGGAAAGCAGTGGTATAATCAGACAAAATCAGCAAGGATTTACAAAAAGGAAATCATGCTGAAAAACAACTAGAATACTTTGAAGATGTAACTTGTAGAATTGAGCAGGAAGACCAGGTGGAGGTGGTTTATTTAGACCAGTGTTTTTCAAACGTTTTTTCTGGGGACCCATTTTTACCAACCGGCCAACGCCGGCTGACCATCACGAGCCACTATTTTCTCTTACCTTTATTGCGAGAGGGGAGCCTGTTTGGTCCTCATTTACTTGTTTGCCGGTGACAAAATGGAGGATTCGCAATCACGCCCAAAGCACGTGACGTCAACATTCGGGGCACGTGACCGACTCTCTGCCTCGCTCCAGGCAGGAAGGTGAAGTCAGGAGGAGGCGATGCTTCTCGTGTGCTTCTGTGCATGCGCACCGATGAGCGGACGCGCATGCGCAGTGCGCCCACATTTCTTTACTATGGTCGCGGCTGTCATTTTCAAAGCTGCTCGCAGCCAGCATTGTTAAAAGCCGGCTGCTGCGGCTGTCGCGTGCGAATTCACGTGATCAGCAATGCCGCGACGGACGGCTCTGTGACCCTCCCACAACCCACCATGGGTCGCGACCCCCACTTTGCAAATGCCTGATTTAGACTTTCAGAAGGCTTTCGACAAGGTTTCACACAGCAGATTAATATGTAAAGTTAAAACGCACGGGATTATAGGTAGTGTCTTGAGATGGACAGAAAGCTGGTTAGCAGACAGGAAGCAAAAAGTTGGAATAAGAGAGTCTTTTTCCGATTGACAGGCAGTGACTAGTGGGGTACTGCAGGGATCTGTGCTAGGGCCCCAACTGTTTACGTTATGTTTTAATGAATTGGGCGTGGCGGCACGGTGACACAGTCCTGAGCACTGCTGCCTCACGGCGCTGAGTATCCGGGTTCGATCCCGGCCCCGTGTGGAGTTTGCACATTCTCCCCTTGTCTGCGTGGGTCTCATCCCCACAAGCCAAAGGTGTGCAGGGTAGGTAGATTGTCCACGCTAAATTGCCCCTTAATTGGGAAAAAAAGAATTGGGCACTTTAAATTAAACAAAAATGATTTAGATGAGGGAACAAATGTTGTATTTCCAAATTTGCAGATGATACAAAGTTAGGTGGGAAGGTGAGTTGTGAAGAGGATGCAGAGATGCTTCAGCGGGATTTGGACAAGCTGAGTGAGCATGGCAGATGCAGTATAATGTGGATAAATGTGAGGGTATCCGCTTCGGTAGCAAAAATAGGAATGCAGATTATTATTTGAATGAGTGTAAATTGAGAGATGGATGCTCAGCGAGACCTTGGTATCCTCGTGCATCAGTCGCTGAAAGTAAGCGCGCAGGTACAGCAGGCAGTAAAGAAGGCAAATGGTATTTGGCTTTCACGGCAAAAGGATTTGAGCGTAGGAATAGAGATGTTTTACTGCAATTGGTGAGGCCATGCCTGGACTGCAGTTTTAGTGTCCTTATCGGAGGAAGGATGTTGTTGCTATGAAGGGAGTGCAGCGAATGGTTACCAAGCTGATTCCTAGGATGGCAGGACTGTCATATGAGGAGAGACTGAATCAGTTTGGATTATAACAATAATAATCTTTATTAGTATCACATGTAGGCTTACATCAACAGTGCAATGAAGTTACTGTGAAAACCCCCTAGTCGCCACACTCCGGCGCCTGTTCGGGTACACTGAGGGAGAATTCAGAATGCCCAATTCACCTAACAGGCACATCTTTCAGGACTTGTAGGAGGAAACCGGAGCACCCGGAAAAAACCCACGCAGATACGGGGAGAAAATGCAGACTCCGCACAGACAGTGACACGAGCCGGGAATCGAACCCGGGTCCCAGGCGCTGTGAAGCAACAGTGCTAACCACTGTGCTACCCTATATTCATTGGAGTTTAGAAAAGTGAGGGGGATCTCATATAAACTTTAAAAATTCTAACAGGATTAGACAGGGTAGATTCAGAAAGAATGTTCCCCATGGTAGGGGAGTCCAGAACTAGGGGGTCATTGTTTGAGGATAAGGTTTGAGGATTGATCAGATTTACCAGAATGTTGCCTGGTATGGAGGGCATTAGCTATGAGGAGCGGTTGAATAAACTCGGTTTGTTCTCACTGGAACGAAGGAGGTTGAGGGGCGACCTGATAGAGATCTACAAAATTATGAGAGGCATAGACAGAGTGGATAGTCAGAGGCTTTTCCCCGGGGTAGAGGGGTCAATTACTAGGGGGCATAGGTTTAAGGTGAGAGGGGCAAGGTTTAGAGTAGATGTATGAGGCAATTTTTTATGCAGAGGGTAGTGGGTGCCTGGAACTCACTACCGAAGGAGGTGGTGGAAGCAGGGACGATAGTGTAATTTAAGGGGCATCTTGACAAATACATGAATAGGATGGGAATAGAGGGATACGGACCCAGGAAGTGTAGAGGATTGTAGTTTAGACGGGCAGCATAGTCGGCACGGGCTTGGAGGGTCGAAGGGCCTGTTCCTGTGCTGTACATTTCTTTGTTCTTTGTTGGTGCAGAATCAGGAGACCCACGGACGAGCGATCTTTTAGGACTGAGGTGTGGAAAAGTGCCTTCACCCAAACAGTGGTGAATTTTCATAAAGTAGTTGAGGTCAAAACATTGTGTAATTTCAAGAAGGAATGGACTTCCGGTGGCGGCCATAGAGGAGTAAGTCGCCTGTGACGGACGTTTGGACCTTTTCCCCCCGTTTTTTCCTGGATTTTATGGGATAAATCAGTGAAGAGTGAGACAGTGAGGAGAAATTCCCCTCCAGTGTATGGAGAATTGGACGAGAAGTGGCCGTGTGAGAAGACAAAGTCCTATAAGGAAGACGCGAGTAGAGCTGGCAACGCGGGAAGGCATGGCGGAGAGTAAGCCACGGGGAGACGGCACAGTGGTCGACGGAGCAGCTGGTGAAGTTTTTTGAAGATTGCTTCGCCAAGCTTAAGAAGGATCAAGGCTTCGATTGATCAGGTGGTGCAGAATCAGGAGACCCACGGACAAGCGATCCAGGAGGTGGAGAAAAAGGTGTCCGAGCACGAGGAATACATAACTGTGCTGGAGACCAAGGTGGAGTTGATGAATGACCGCCAGAAAAGAATGCAGGAGAAGCTGGAGGACCTGGAGTACAGTTCTAGGAGGCAGAATCTGAGAATTGTCAGCCTCCCTGAAGGCAGTAAGGGATCGGATGCGAGGGCCTATGTGACGAACATGCTGGAGAAGTTGACAGGGGCTGAGGCGTTCCCTCGGCCACTGGAAGTGGATAGAGCGCACAGAGCCCTCGCGAAGAAGCCTCGAGCGATCGAGCCGCCGAGGGCGATGGTGGTACGTTTACACCGATTCCTGGACAAGGAACACGTTCTGCGGTGGGCCAAGAAAGAACGGGGCAGCAAGTGGGAGTATCGTGAGCTGCGCATTTATCAGGACCTGGGCGCGGATTTGGCCAAGAGTTTTGGCTGGGTTTAATTGGGCAAAAATGGCCCTCTTTAAGAAGGGGGTGAAGTTCGGGATGTTGTACTCAGCCCGCCTGTGGGGCACACATGAGGAACGGGACTTCTACTTTGAAACAACGGAAGATGTATTGACTTTTATCAAAGAAAAATGACTGGAGACTAAAAGATACTGAAGCCCCCCGACCAGGCTGATTACATGGAACGTTAGAGGGGTGAATGGGCCGGTCAAGAGGGCTCACGTGTTTGCGCATTTGAGGGGGCTGAAGGCTGACACGGCAATGTTACAAGAGACACACCTAGTGGCTATAGACCAGACTAGATTGTTAAAGGGGTGGGTTGGCCAAGTATTCCACTCAGGGCTGGACTCAAAGACCAGGGGGGTAGGGATCTTGATCAATAAACGAGTGGCATTCGAGGCAGGGAGGATTGTGTCCGACAAGGGGGGTAGGTACACAATGGTGAGTGAGAAGCTGGAGGGGGTGCGGGTGGTACTCATGAACATACAAGCTCCGAATTGGGACAATGTGGAATTTATGAGGCGGGTGCTAGGTAAGATCCCAGACTTAGAGTCACATAACTTGATTATGGGAGGAGATTTTAACACAGTCATTGATCCGGAATTGGACCGGTCAAAATCCAAGACTGGGAGGATGCCTCCCGCGACAAAGGAATTGAAGGGGTTTATGGAACAGACGGGGGGAGTAGACACATGGAGGTTTGTACGGCCAAGGGCGAAGGAGTTTTCTTTTTTTCCCCATGTCCACAAGGTATACTCTCGCATTGACTTTTTGTTCTGAGCGGGGCGCTAATACCGGGGGTGGTGGATACTGAGTACTCAGCAATCGCAGTGTCACCCATGCTCCCCATTGGGTGGATCTACGGGTTAGTGTGGAGAGAGGACAACACCTGCTGTGGAGACTGGATGTTGGGTTGCTAGCGGACGAAGTGATCCACGGGTGAATATGTCCATCCAGAACTACCTGGAAACAAATGATATGGCGGAGGTCTCTGCAGCAATGGTTTGGGAAGCTTTGAAGGCAGTGGTCAGAGGGGAATTAATCTCGATACAGGCCCACAGAGAAAAGGCGGAACGCGCTGAGAGGGATAGGTTAGTTGAGGAGATACTCCAGGTGGACAGGAGATACTCGGAGGCCCCGGACGCGGGGCTATGAGGGAGCGGCGGAGGTTACGCCGGAGTTTGGGCTGTTGACTACAGGGAAAGCAGTGGAACAGTTGAGGAAGGCAAGGGGGGCGATTTATGAGTACGGGGGAAAGGCAAGCAGAATGTTAGCGCACCAGCTCAGAAAAAGGGAGGCGGCCAGGGAGATAGGGAGAGTAAAGAGTAGAGGTGGGAATACTCTCCTGGACCCAGTGGGGGTGAATGAGGTGTTTAAGGACTTTTACAGCAAATTATATGAGTCGGAACCCCCGGCTGGGGTGGAGGGGATGAGACAGTTTTTGGATCAGTTGAGGTTCCTAAGGGTTGATGTGGATCTAGTGGAAGGGCTGGGAGCCCCAATTGAGATTGAGGAAATAATCGAGGGGCTTGAGGACATGCAGCCGGGCAAGACCCCAGGGCCGGACAGTAACCCGGTGGAATTTTATAAGAAGTTGTCAGAGATATTGAGCCCACTGCTGGTGAGGACATTTAATGAAGCACGAGAGAAGGGAGCCTCCCCTAACAATGTCGCAGGCCTCGATTTCATTGATCCTGAAACGGGAGAAGGATCCGGAGCAATGCGGGTCATACAGGCCAATTTCTCTGCTGAATGTGGATGCCAAACTGCTGGCTAAAATACTGGCCTCAAGGATAGAGGATTGTGTCCCAGGGGTGATAGGGGAAGACCAGACGGGATTTGTAAAGGGCAGGCAACACAAGGCCAATGTTCAAAGGCTGGTAAATGTTATTATGATGCCCTCGGAAGGAAGGGAGGTGGAGGTGGTGGTAGCGATGGATGCAGAGAAGGCTTTTGATCGGGTGGAGTGGGATTGCCTGTGGGAGATGCTGGGAAGGTTTGCGTTTTGTGAGGGCTTCACTGACTGGGTGTGGTTGCTCTATCAGGCACCAGTAGCGAGTGTGCGGCTGAGGTCGGGGTATTTTAAACTACACCGAGGGACAAGGCAAGGGTGCCCCTCTCTCTGCTACTGTTTGCTTGCCCATGGCGTTAAAAGCCTCTAGGAACTGGAAAGGGCTGGTTTGTGGAGGGGGGGAGGGGGGCAGGGAGCACCGGGTCTCGCTTTACACAGGTGACCGACCTGCTCTTGTACATTTCGGACCCGTTGGCGGGGATGCGGGAAGTTATGCGAATTCTGGGGGAATTTGGCAATTTTTCAGGGTATAAATTGAACATGGGGAAAAGCGAGATGTTCACAATCCAGGCAAGAGGACAGGAGAAGAGACTGGGAGAGCTGCCAATTAGAATGATAGGAAAGAGCTTTTGGTATCTGGGAATCCAGGTGGCTCGGGAATGGGAGGTACTGCACAAGTTAAACCTACCCCGGTTTGTAGAACAATGAAAGGGGACTTTAAGAGATGGGACATGCTCCCACTATCACTGGCGGGGAGGGTACAGACCGTGAAAATGACGCTCCTCCCCAGATTTCTGTTTGTCTTTCAGTGCCTCCCCATCTTCATCCCAAGGGCCTTTTCCAAGCGGGTGAATAAGGTCATTTTGGGCTTTGTGTGGGCGGGTAATACCCTGCGAGTGAAGAAAGTGTTGCTGGAGCGCAGTCGGGAGTACGGTGGGTTGGCGCTGCCAAACTTCTGGAAGTGCTTAATATAACCATGATTAGGAAGTAGGGGAGGGGTCGGTATGGGAGTGGATGGAGGCGGCATCATGTAAAGACACAAGTTTGGGAGCGCTGATAATGGCACCTCTTCTGTTCTCGCCGGCCCGATACTCCACAAGTCCGGTGGTAGTGGCGGCTTTGAGAATCTGGGGCAGTGGAGGAGATATAACAGAGTGGAGGGAGCATCGGTTTGGACCCCGATTTATAATAATCATCGATTTGTACCGGGTAGGCTAGCTGGTGGGTTCAGGAGATGGCAGAAGGCAGGTATTAGAAGGATGGGGGAGCTTCTCCAGCTTGAAAGCCTTGGAGGATAAATTCAAATTGCCAGCAGGGAATGGTTTTAGGTATTTGCAGGTGCGAGATTCCTTGAGAAAACAGGTGCCGGCCTTTCCGCTGCTGCCGCCATGGGGGATGCAGGATAGAGTAGTCTCCAGTACCTGGGTGAGAGAGGGGAAGGTATCGGATATTTACCAGGAGCTTTCAGAGGCAGAGGAATCTCCGGTGGAGGAACTTACGGGCAAGTGGGAGGACGGGCTAGGAGGAGAGATAGAAGCGGTCTGTGGGCGGATGCTCTAAGCAGGGTTCATACATTCTCATCATGTGCCAGGCTTAGCCTGATACAATTTAAGGTAGTTCACTGGGCACACATGACAGTGGCTAGGATGAGCAAGTTTTTCGGGGTAAAGGACAGGTGTGCGAAGTGCGCGGGAAGCCCAGCAAATCATGGCCCCATGTTTTGGGCATGCCCAAAGCTTAGAGGGTTTTGGCAGGATTTTGCTAAGGCAATGTCCACGGTACTAAAATCACGGGTGGGGCCGAGTCCGGAGGTGGCGATCTTTGGAGTGTCGGAAGAGCCGGCAGTTCAGGGGGCAAAAGAGGCAGACGCCTTGCCTTTGCCTCCCTGGTAGCCCGGAGATGGATCTTATTAATGTGGAGGGACTTGAAGCCCCCGAGTGTAGAGACCTGGGTTAGTGACATGGCTGGGCTTCTCAGTCTCGAGAAGATAAAGAAGGTCAATGATAGGGTTCACCGGAGGTGGCAGCCGTTCGTCGACTTTCTTGGGGAAAATTAGAATGTCAGCAGATGCAGTATTCCGGGGGGGCGGGGGGGTGAGGGCCGGATTGTTTTATGGTTGGGGTGTGTGAAGATTGGGATGGGGGTGGAAATGTTTATTATAGCATGTCATTGTTTATGTCATTGTTATTGTTATTATTATTAAAAACTTGCAAATATCCTAATAAAAATATTTTTCAAAAAATTTCAAGGAGGAATTAGATATAGCTCTTGGGACTGAAGGGATCAAGAAATAATGGGGGAAGGCGGGATCAAGATATTAAACTTGATGATCAGCCATGATCATAATGAATGGCGAAGCAGACTCAAAGGGCCGAATGGCCTCCTCCTGCTTCTATTTTCTATGTATGTTTCTATGTACTCCCAGTGATGCCTGTAATCATCTAACGCACCAGAATCCAGAGATGTCTGCATCTGCATTGTTTTGTGTATTTATTCACGGGAGTGTCGGTGGGTGGTAAGTATAAACTGTAAAAATGCATGAAATAAAATTATTTGTTGACGCAATTGTGACTATTGCTTATGAGAGAGCAAAATAATTGAAGGATATAACGAGAAAATGGGGAGGTTAAGTTAAGATGTTTCTCAAGAGGAACAGAACTTATTGTTATCCACTGGTCTTCCCTGTTCTTAACACATTTTATTGGACAGACAAGTGAATCATAAGTAACAACAACCACTCCAAAATTTACCAATGTGAGACATATTTGCTCATCTCTGGAATTCATTCTTGTAAACAGATATTGCAGATGAACTTGAAAGTAGACAAACTGCTTTGTAGAATGATACAGCACATAGTCCCTTTCCTAATGGGACTATCAGGGGCTGGCTTAGCACAGTGGGCTAAACAACTGGCTTGTAATGCAGAATAAGGCCAGCAGCGCGGGTTCAATTCCTGGACCGGCCTCCCCGAACAGGCGCCGGAATGTGGCGACTAGGGGCTTTTCACAGTAACTTCATTAAAGCCTACTTGTGACAATAAGCGATTATTATTATTAATAAAGAGGGAAGGTTGCCAGAGCAGTTTCTAGTCTCATGATTTCAGTGGAGATCATTCATATTTTTATTTTGGATTTGGAAATCTGATAATCCAGGTATTTATGAAAAGAATGAAGTCATAACGCTCAGTGTTTAAAACAAAATAGCTTTACTAAACAAAATCAAAGAATGTGAGTACTAATAACCATACACTATCTTAAATAGTCAGTTATGTTAAACATATTAAAATGAACACAGTTAGCTATATTCAAAATGGAACTTCTGAACTGTACACCCATTTACATAGAAACACAGAAAGCAGGAGGAGACCATTCGGCCCTTTGAGCCTGCTCCACCATTCATTATGATCGTGGCTGATCATCCAACTCAGCAAGCTGTTCCCACCTTGCCCCTGTCCCCGGATCCTTTGATCCCTTTTGCCCCAAGTGCTAAATCTAACTCATTCTTGAAAACATACTTTGGCCTCATCTGCTTCCTGTGGTAGTGAATGGTAGGTGAAGAAATTTCTCCTCATCTTAGTCCTAATAGTTTACCCCGTATCCTCAGACTGTGACCCCTGGTCTGGACTCCCCTGCAATCAGGAACGTCTACCCTGTATAGTCCTGTTAGAATTTTATAGGTTTCTTCGAGATCCCCCACGCCACCCCCACTCCCATTCTTCTAAACACCAGCAAATATAATCCTAACCGACTCAATCACTCCTCATACGTCAGTCCTGCCATCCCAGGAATCAGTCTAGTAAACCTTTGCTGCACTCCCTCCAGAGAAAGAACACCTTTCCTCAGATAAAGAGAGCAAAGCTGCATACTATATTCCAGTTGTGGTCTCATCAAGGCCCTGTATAACTGCAGCAAGATATCCCTGCTCCTGTCCTCAAATCCTTTCGCAATTAAGGCCAACGCACCATTTGCCTTCTTCACCACCTGCATACTTACTTTTAGCCACTGGTGTACGAGGACACATTCCCCTCTCTCAATTTATAGCCATTCACATAATAATCTGTGTGGTAGTCACCACTGTTTGTATAATATGTATATGAGAGATAATACGGTAAGGCTCCTGTACTACAGGTACGGGGCTAGATCCCTGCCTGCTGTCTCCGCCCAGTAGGTGGAGTATAAATGTGTGTGCTCACCGAGCTGCAGCAATTTCGGCAGCAACTGTAGGAGGCAACACATCTCTGTGTAATAAAGACTCGATTACTCTCTACTCTCGTCTCGTCATAATTGATAGTGCATTAATCTGCCTTCTTGTTTTCCTTCCAAAGTGGATAACCTCACATTTATCCACATAATACTCTACCTGCCATGTGTGTACCCACTCCCTCAGCTAGTCCAAATCACACTGAAGCATCTCTAGATCTTTCAAACAGTTCACCTTCCCACCCAGCTTCGTGTCATCTGAAAATTTGGAGATATTACATTTAGTTCCCTCATCTAAATAATGAATATACATTGTGAATAGCTGGGGTCCTAGTGCTGATTCCTGCAGTACCCCACTGGTCACTGCCATCCATTTGGAAAAATACCGGTTTATTCCGACTATTTGTATTTTGTCTGCCAACCAGTTTTCTATCCATCTCAATACTCTACCCCCAATCCCATGCACTTTAATTTTGCATACTAATCTCTTATGTGGGACCTTGTCAACAGCCTTTTGAAAGCCCAAATAAACCACATCCATTGGCTCCCCCTCATTAACTCTACTAGTTAGATCCTCATAGAATTCAAGTAAATTTGTCAAGCATGATTTCCTTTTCATAAATCCATGCTACTGTCTAATCCTGCCACAGTTATCCAAGCGCTCTGCTATTAAATCTTTTATAATGGACTCAAGCATTTTTCCCACTACCAACGTCAGGCTGACTGGTGTATAATACCCTGTTTCCTCTCCACCTCCCTTTTTAAATAGTGGGGCTATATTAGTTACCCTCCAATATGTAGAAACTGTCCCAAATGCATCCATTATTTCTTGGGTTACTTCTTTAAGTACTCTGGGATGTAGATTATCAAGGCCCTGGGGATTAATCGACCTTTAATCCCATCAATTTCCTCAACACCACTTCCCTACCAATACTGATTTCCTTCAGTTCCTCCCTCTCACAAAACCGTGTTCAACATTTCTGGTACGTTATTTGTGTCCTGCTTTGTGAAGACAGAACCAAAGTATATATTCAGTTGGTCAGCTATTTTTTGGTTCCCCATTATAAATTCCCATTTCTGACTATAAGGGACTACATTTGTTTTTACCAATCTTTTTCTCTTCACATACCTGTAGAAGCTTTTACAGTCAGTTATTATGTTCCCCTCAAGCTTACTTTCTTACTCACTTTTCCCCTTCCTAATCAACCCCTTTGTTCTCCTTTGCTGAATTCTAAACTGTTCCAAACCCTTAAGTCTGCAATTTTTTCTGGACAGTTATTCTGCCTTTTCCTCCACAACTCCTTCCCAACTCCTCCTCCCACTTCTGTTTGATCTTTTTTACTACTATCTTGTCCTGCTTTCCCAACCAGGAAGGATACAGCAGGAGAGATGGCAGATGGAGTTTAATCCAGACAAATGTGAGGTAATGCATTTTGGAAGGTTTATTCCAGGTGGAAAATATACAGTGAATGGCAGAACCCTCAAGAGTATTGATAGGCAGAGGGATCTGGGCGCACATATCCACAGGTCACTGAAAGTGGTGAAGGTAGTCAAGAAGGCATACGGCATGCTTGCCTTCATCGGCCAGGGCATTGAGTATAAAAATTGGCAAGTCATGCTGCAGCTGTATAGAACCTTAGTTAGGCCACACTTGGAGTATAGCGTTCAATTCTGGTCGCCACACTACCAGAAGGATGTGGAGGCTTTGGAGAGGGTACAGAAGAGGTTTACCAGGATGTTACCTGGTACGGAGGGCATCACCTCAACCCTTGATAGGGCCTTGGCACCTTCCCTGCCCACACAAATTCCAAAATTAGGGCATCCATCTTCCGGAAAAAGGCCTATGAGGAGTGGTTGGATAAACTCGGTTTGTTCTCATTAAAATTACAATGATTGAGGGCAACCTGATAAAAGTCTACAAAATTATGAGGGGCATGGAAAAGTGAATAGCCAGATGCTTTTCCCCAGGTGGAAGAGTCAATTACTAGGGGACATAGGTTTAAGGTGCAAGGGACAAAGTTTAGAGATGTGTGAGGGAAGTTTTTTTTACACAGAGGGTAGCGAGTGCCTGGAGGAGGTGGTGGAAGCAAGTCCGATAGTGATGTTTAAGGGTCATCTTGACAAATGCATGATTGGGATGGGAATAGAGGGATACACGCCCCGGACGAGTAGATGATTTTAGGTTAGTGCACAGGCTTGGAGGGCCGGAGGACCTGGTCCTGTGCTGTACTTTTCTTTATTCTTTTGTTCTTTGTTCACCCATATATATCCCCAATCCTGCCCTCCCCCACCTCATCTGGGAGCAGCAATTTCTCCAGAAGCGTATACTCTGGTACCTGAGGGAATAAAGTCAGCTCCTTATACACGAAGTAACACACCTGCCATTACCTAAACTCATTCCCCCTTGGTAACTCAAACCTCGCCCGAAGTTCCTCTAGCCCAGCAAACATCCCTTCCGAAAACATATCCCTGACCCGCCCCAACCCCCTCTCCCTCCACAGCCTATACATCCCATCCTTCCCACCCGGTTTGAACCTATGATTCCCACACAATGGCATCAACACCGACATGTAGCCCAGTTCAAAGTGCCTCCTTAGGTGGTTCCAGATTTTTATAGACGACTCCACCACCGGACTCTCCCTATTCTTCCTTGGAGCAAGCGGCAACGGGGCCATTACCAGAGCCCTCAGGCTCATACCCTTACAAGACTCCTCCTCTAACCTGATCCTGCCCACCCCCTCCCCCGGCCACCATCATCTCACCTTCCACACTTTCGCTGCCCAATAATAATGCAACAAGTTCGGGTGCGCCAACCTCCCTTCCCACCTCTGCCTTTGCAACAACTTCATCTCGGCACCTTCCCTGTCTACACAAATTCTGAATTTAGTGCATCCACCCTCCGGAAAAAGGGGAGAGAAAAGGGGCCTTGGGGAGAAAAATCTGGAGGGACTGAAACACAATCGGGAATCTTCGCAGCACATTCATCTTCACCACCTGTACCCTCCTCGCCAATGCCAGTTGCGTATCCTGTGACAATATGTGTATTGTAAGAATAATGAAGGGTTAACAGTTTACTGTAACTACATCCAACCACAAGCTTCTTCGCTGCAGTTACCAGATGCCTAAACCACCCTCTTATGGACTAACCTGATTAATACTACACCCCTGAATGTTCACCCAATGTATAGCCGGTGTCTATGTATTTACATTGGGTACCTTGTGTTGCCCGATTATGTATTTTCTTTTTCTTTTCTTTTCATGTACTAAATGATCTGTTCGAACAGTTCGCTGAAAATTATTTTTCACTGTACCTCGGTACACGTGACAATAAAACAAATCCAAATCCAAATCCAGATGGCGATCAAGCACATGCACATGGATCATGTGATAATCTTGATTCGGGGAGAAGTTTGTTAGGCGAGATAGTGAATGGTCGTGTTATCAGGAGCTCTGCACTTAGAATCCTAGTTTTAGGCAGAGGCAGCAGGGGGGGTTAGCGTTGCCGAACTTGCTTCATTATTATTGGGCGGCGAATGTGGACAAGGTGCGGTGGTGGTGGGAAGGAGAAGGGGTAGAGTGGGTTAGGATGGAGGAGGAATCTTGTCTGGGGTCTAGTTTGAGGTATGGTGACGGCAACATTGCCAATGGCTGAGAGTAGGTATTCAGGGAGCCCAGTGGTGCAGTCCACGGTGAAGATATGGAATCAGCTGAGGAGGCATTTTAGGAGGAAGGGATGTCGGTGTGCGAAAATCATGGTTTTGAGCCGGGGGGATGGATAATGTACACAGGAGGTGGAGGGAAGTGGAGGTCAAGGTGAGGGATTTGTATTTGGAGGAAGGGTTTGCCAGTCTGGAGGAGCTAAGGGAGAGGGTAGAGCTGCCGAGGGGGAGTGAGTTCAGGTATCTGCAGGTGAGGGACATTGCCCAAAAGGTCTGGAGGGGGTTCCATAGGTTGCCGGGATACACCCTGCTGGACCGACTGCTGCTTCTGGATGTGGAAGGGGAGGGAAGAATTGGGGATATATACAACTGGCTGGGGGAGCAGGGAGGCGAGCGGGTGGTGAAGATCAAGGAGAAATAGGAAGCGGAGTTGGGAGGGGCGATCAATTGGAGAGTATGGAGTAAGGCACTGCGAAGGGCAAATGGGACCTCCTCGTGTGCAAGGATGAGCCTGATACAGTTTAAGGTCATGCACAGGGTGCATGTGACTCGGGTGAGAATGAGTGGGTTCTTTCAGGGTGTAGCAGAGGAGTGTGAGAGGTGTGGGCGGGGGCCAGCGAATCACGCGCATATGTTTTGGGGTTGAGAAAAATTGGGAAGATTCTGGGCGGGAGTGTTCGCAGTCTTAGCCAGGGCAGTGGAGGAGGAGGTGGACCCTGACCCTCTGGCGATAGTTGGGGTTTCAGAGAAGCTGGAGCTCATGGAAAGGAGGAAGGCCGATGTTGTGGCCTTCACCTTCTCTGATTGCATGGCGGCGAATTTTGTTGGAGTGGCGGTCGGCATCGCCACCGGAGGTAGCAGCTTGGTTGGGCGACCTGTACGACTTCCTGCGGTTAGAGAAGATAAAGTATGAGAAAAGGGGCTCAGCAGGGGAGTTTGCAAAAAGATGGGGGATGTTTATGACATTGTTTGAGGAGCTGTTCATCACAGGGGGGTGGGGGAGAGGGGGAGGGGGAAAAGGGGATAAATCTGTACGGACTGTATAGTTGATTGTTGGGAAGTATGTTTCCCGGGGTGTTTATTTGCTGTAACCTGCTGTAACCTGGGTCACTGTCTGTGCGGAGTCTGCACATTTTCCCCGTGTTTGCGTGGGTTTCGCCCCCAAAAGATGTGCAGACTAAGTGGATTGGCCACGCTAAATTGCCCCTTAATTGGAAAAAATTAATTGGATACTCTAAACATTTTTTAAAAATTAGTTTTGTTCAATACTTTGCTTGATGTTCTTTGTGAGGCACTACACTTCAAAGCCATCCTCATTCAGACATCAAAGAACATCACATGATACCTGGAGTGGAAATCGTAAGGTACCAGATGTGCATGCTGAAGATGAGTAGAAAAGTTCAGAAAGAAACAAGACATTTGCAAGAAGTTTCCGTGAAACAAAACTTTAAAAAAATTTCCTACCAGAGTTTGACTTCAGCGTTGATGTCGAAGCAAATCCCAGTCAAAGCGAGATGGAAGGTCTGCAAACTCCACAGCAATTTCATACTTTATTGACACAATTTCAAGCAGCAGTTTGAATTGTATATCTCTGCCCTCAACCTAGAAGCGGCCAGCGACCAGCGAAAAATAGCACTGTTTTTAAAAAAACGTTTTTATTGGGTTGTATACATGATGTACTTACAAATGTACAGACAGAAAAACAAAAAAACAGAGGAAGTAAAAAGAATTTCGTAACTCATAGCAGTTCCCCCCCCCCCCCCCCCCCCAACTTTTTCTTTTTTTTAATATATAAAACAAGCAAAACAAACTGGGTGGAAGAGGCACCTGGGTGGTACCCCTGACGTCACTTGCATCTCTTGGTCATTTTTCTTTTGTCCATTTGACATTTGTCTCACCTTCGGCCGTCTGTCGTTCCTTCTTCCTATTCTTTCTCCCTTTCGCCTTGCTGTGCTTGTTGTGGTCGTTGTCATTACCTGCGCTCTCCCCTCAGTTTGTCTTCTTCCTACATCCTCCCTTCTGGCCCTCCTTTGTTGATCTCCTTCCCTCGTCCTCCCTTCCTCCCGATCACCCACTATCCCTCCCCTCCTGTCCCCTTCTTCTCTGTGATGCACAATCAATTACTCGTGAGACAAGGAGAGTCATAGTAATCGGCTTTAATCAGCTAGAACTGTACCCAGCAGCTCCGATACAGAAGGTGAGGGCTGCTGGGACGGCATGGGTTCTTATACCCCGACTCTCAGGGCGGAGCTACGTACGTTGGCCAATGGTAGACTCCTAGGTCTGGCCAATGGGCATTCACCTCTCAGGTACTGCAATACCTGGTATTACCACATTCACCCCCTGTTAAAAAAAGAACCCAGCGGGGTGATGGCCAGTGTTATGTCGCCTTTTGCATGGTAGGACCAGGTATTGCGGGTACCATGATGTCGAGGGTAACAGAGAAAGTTTTTATTGTTTTATGGTGCAGCAATCAGACGATCGGGTGGCCTGGTCGTCCTTCTGGAGCGTCTGGGCTTCGGCGGTGATCCTGGTGTAGGCCCCGGCGGTTGTGGCTCCGGGAACGGGAACGTGGTATCTTCCACCCTGGCAGCTTCGTCACCCCTAGGTGGTGCTGTTGGGGCACAAAGTGGGCAGGGGGGAAGGGCGCCTGTAGGGGGTGTCGGTGCCTGTTCGGCGCTGAGTAGGCAGTACTGACCCTCTGGTCAGGTGCTGCGGGGAGGGTGGGGGCAATGGTGCTGGGTGCGCGTGGGGCTCCGGCGGGCGCCAGGTCCCGAAGGGAGACCATGTCTTGGCGGCCGTCAGGGAATGCTACAACGGTGTACTGGGGGTTGGCATGCAGCAGGTGGACCCTCTCGACCAGCGGGTCCGACTTGTGCGGCCTCACATGTTTCCGCAGCAGGACGGGTCCGGGTGTCGCTGGCCAGGTTGGGAGCGAGGTCCCGGAGGAGGACTTCCTGGGGAAGACAAGGAGACATTCGTGAGGTGTCTGGTTTGTGGTAGTACAGAGCAGCGACCGAATGGAGTGAAGGGCCACTGGGAGGACTTCTTGCCAGCGGGAGACTGGGAGATTCCTGGACCGAAGGTCAGCAGGACGGTCTTCCAGACCGTTCCGTTCTCCCTCTCCACCTGCCCGTTTCCCCGGGGGTTGTAACTGGTCGTCCTGCTGGAGGCAATGCCTTTGCTGAGCAGGAATTGACGCAGTTCGTCGCTCATGAAGGAGGACCCCCTATCACTGTGTATGTACGCGGGGAAACCGAACAGTGTAAAGATACCCTGGAGGGCCTTGATGACGGTGGTTGTGGTCATGTCCGGGCAGGGGATGGTGAAAGGGAACCGGGAGTATTCGTCAATCACGTTCAGGAAGTACGTGTTGCGTGTGGAGGGGAGGGGGCCTTTGAAATCCATGCTGAGGCATTCAAAGGGACGGGAAGCCTTTATCAGGTGCGCCCTCTCTGGCCGGTAGAAGTGCGGTTTGCACTCCGCGCAGATTTGGCAGTCCCTGGTGACTGTCCTGACCTCCTTGATGGAGTAGGGCAGGTTGCGGGTCTTAACGAAATGAAAGAAACGAGTGACCCCCGGGTGGCAGAGGTCCTCGTGGAGGGATCGGAGGCGGTCCACTTGTGCTGTGGCATCAGGAGGCTCATTAAGCTTCTCCGCACGGTACAAGATCTCGTAATTGAAGGTGGAGAGTTCTATCCTCCACCGCAAGATCTTGTCATACTTAATCTTGCTCCGCTGTGCATTGTCGAACATGAACGCCACCGACCGTTGGTCCGTGAGGAGAGTGAATCTCCTGCCGGCCAGGTAATGCCTCCAGTGTCGCACAGCTTCTACTATGGCCTGGGCCTCCTTTTCGACCGAGGAGTGGCGAATTTCGGAAGCATGGAGAGTGCGGGAGAAGAAAGCCACAGGCCTGCCCGTTTGGTTGAGGGTGGCCACCAGAGCTACGTCGGACGCATCGCTCTCGACCTGGAAGGGGAGGGACTCGTCGATGGCGCGCATCGTGGCTTTTGCGTTGTCCGCTTTGATGCGGCAGAAGGCCTGGCGGGCCTCCGTCGACAGGGGGAAGGTTGTGGACTGGATCAGGGGTCGGGCTTTGTCTGCGTAATTAGGGGCCCATTGTGCATAATAGCTAAAGAAGCCGAGGCAGCGCTTTAGGGCCTTGGGGCAGTGAGGGAGGGGGAACTCCATGAGGGGGCGCCTGCATTCAGGATCGGGGCCTATGACTCCATTTCGCACTGCATAGCCTAGGATGGCTAGACGGTCGGTGCTAAACACGCATTTCTCCTTATTGTAGGTCAGATTAAGGAGGTGCGCGGTCTGGAGAAATATTCGGAGGTTGGTGTCGTGGTCCTGCTGGTCATGGCCGCAGATGGTGACGTTATCAAGATACGGGAACGTTGCGCGTAAACCGTACCGTCAACCATTCGGTCCATCTCACGCTGGAAGACCGAGACCCCGTTCGTGACACCGAAGGGAACCCTTAAAAAGTGATAGAGCCGCCCATCTGCTTCGAAGGCAGTGTACTGGCGGTCCCCAAGACGGAGGGGCAGCTGGTGGTAGGCAGACTTGAGATCCACCGTGGAGAAGATCTTGTATTGCGCAATCCTGTTTACCAGGTCGGCTATATGGGGGAGAGGGAACTCGTCCAGCTGCGTAAACCGGTTGATGGTCTGGCTATAGTCGATGACCATCCTATGTTTCTCCCCAGTCTTTACCACCACTACTTGAGCTCTCCAGGGACTGTTGCTAGCTTCAATGACCCGTTCCCTCAGTAGCCTTTGGACCTCAGACCTGATGAAGGCCCGGTCCTGGGCACTGTACTGTCTGCTCCTGGTGGCGACGGGTTTGCAATCTGGGGTGAGGTTCGCAAACAGGGAAGGCGGCTCGACCTTAAGGGTCGCGAGGCCACAGACAGTAAGGGGGGAATCGGGCCGCTGAATTTAAAAGTTAGGCTTTTCAGATGGTACTGGAAATCCAGCCCAAGGAGAGTGGCTGCGCAGAGGTGCAGCAGAACATACAGGCGGAAATTGCGGAATTCCCTGCCTTGGACAGTGAGGTTCGCTAGGCAGAACCCCTTTATCTCCACTGCGTGTGACCCGGAGGCCAGGGAGATCCGTTGGTTTATGGGATGGGTGACAAGGGAACAGCGCCTTACTGTGTCGGGACAAAGCTTTCCGTGCTCCCGGAGTCGATCAGGCACAACGTCACGTGGCCATTGGTAGCGATCGTTGTGGTGGCTTTCGCTAGCGTCCGGGGCCGACTCTGGTCCAGGGTCTCGGAGGCCAGCTGCAGCAAGGAGGAGTTCTGGTCAGGCAGCGTGGAGTCGGCGGTGCTGGGGGCTTGAGGCTGGTTCAGGGTAACGGAGGCCAGCTGTAGCAAAGGGGAGTTCCGGTCAGGCAGCGTGGGGTCGGCAGCGCTGGGGGCTTGAGGCCCCATCCAAGATGGCATCAGCCACGGGTCGCACATGGAGTCCGGGGATACAGAAGATGGCATCGGCGAGGGACAAAATGGCGGCGCCCATCCACCCAGCGTGGTGGCCGTGGGGCAAAATGGTCGCCCGTGGGTAGGAGGGCGGGAGTGGGCCTTGGACGGCCGGGACCTGGAATAAAGGCTGGTGATAGTCGCTGGCGACCGCTGCCATGGCGCGGACCTGGCAGACCGTGACATAGTGGCCTTTCTTGCCGTACCCTTTGCAGGTGACGGTGCGGGCCGGGCAGCACGCGCGCGGATGATTCGCCTGGCTACAGAAGAAGCAGCGTTGGCCGGCGCTGAAAACGGGCCTTCTAGCGGCGCAGGCCTGCGGGGTTAGCGGGAAAGTATGGGGGGCTGCCGCAACGGGGTGCCACGCAGCCCAGGAGGGTGCCGTGCGCCCGGGAGCAAAAGCCAGTGCGTTCTTGTACGCAACGTCCATGGACCCTGCCAGGGCCCGTGCCTCAGTGAGGCCCAGCGTGTCCATTTCAAGGAGCCTTGTGCGGATGTCGGGAGAAGACATACCTGCCACAAAAGCGTCCCAAATTAAAAGTTCCGTGTGCTCATTCCCCGTGACCGGCGGGCAGCCACAGTTCCGGCCCAGCACTAGTAGGGCCCGATAGAAGTCCTCCAGTGTTTCGTCAGGGCTCTGCCTTCTAGTTGCGGAGACCTGGTTCAGGGGACGGATGTAATGTCCTTCCAGCAGCGTGATAGCAGCAGCATAATTCTCCGCCTCCTCGATCAGAGGGTAGATTGCAGGGCTGACTCGGGAGCATAGAAGGTGCATCTTCTGCCTTTCCGCGGGGGTGTCGGCGGCTGTGTCGATGAAGCTCTCAAAACATGCCAGCCAGTGCTTAAAAATACCAGCGGAGTTGTCTGTATGGCGATTCAGCTGAAGGCACTCCGGCTTGATGCGGAGGTCCATCCTTTCAGAAGTAATAGCTGATTAAATTGATGCACAATCAATTACTCGTGAGACAAGGAGAGTCATACTAATCGGTTTTAATCAGCTAGAACTGTACCCAGCAGCTTCGATACAGAAAGTGAGGGCTGCTGGGACGGCATGGGTTCTTATACCCCGCCTCTCAGGGCGGAGCTACGTACATTGGCCAATGGTAGACTCCTAGGTCTGGCCAATGGGCATCCACCTCTCAGGTACTGCAATACCTGGTATTACCACACTCTGCTACTCCCCTTTCTTTTCTGCTGTGTTTGGCTACTCCCTCTTGCCCCCTCCCTTCCCTCTCTTCTTTCATGTCCTGGCTACTTTCCCCTGGCTCTTGGCTACTTGTTTATTTATTTGTTTGTTGGCCACAAACGGGTCTCAGAACAGTCGGGTGAATGGCTCCCATGTTTTGAGGAAACCATCTTCCGACTCTCGGATGGTGAATTTGATTTTCTCCATTTGGAGAAATTCCGAGAGGTCGGACAGCCAGTCTGCAGCTTTGGGTGGTGCTGCTGACCGCCAGCTGAACAGGATTCTATGGCGGGTGATCAGGGAGGCAAAGGCAAGGGCATCTGCCCTCCTCCCCAGGAATAGATCTGGCTGGTCTGAAACCCCGAAGACCGCCACTTTTGGGCATGGCTCCACCCTCACCCCCACCACTTTCGACATTGCCTCGAAGAGGCTGTCCAGTACCCAGAAAGTCTGGGGCAAGACCAGAACATGTGGCCGCGGTTGGCCGGGTCTCTTTGGCACCGCTCACATCTGTCCTCCACCTCCGGGAAGAACCTACTCATTCAGGTTGTTGTTAAGTGGGCTCTATGTACCACTTTTATTTTATTTTAAAAAAATATGTTTATTCAAATTTTTCCAACAAAATTTTTTAACAAACAAGCCCCCCCCCCCAGAATAAAAAGAAGAACACAAACGCCCCAATCAAAAATAATAAACTCCTTATACATTGGGTTTCTCCCGCATATATTAGCCACCCCCCATATGACATTCAAGAGTACACTTGGGGAACCCCCCCACCCCCACCCACCCAAATACCCTCCCGAAAGAGACACCCCCGAAAGAGCCTGACCCAACTGATAAACCCCTCCCCGAACCCAAACCTCCGCAGCACTTCCCAAAGATACTCCCACTCCACCCGATCTAAGGCCTTCTCCGCGTCCATAGCTGCCACTACCTCCGCTTCTCCCTCCACCTTTGGCATCATAATCACGTTGAGGAGCCTCCGCACATTGGTGTTCAGCTGCCTACCCTTTACAAATCCCATCTGGTCCTCATGAATCACCCCCGGGACACTCCTCAATTCTCGGAGCCAGCACTTTTGCCAGCAACTTATCATCCACATTGAGGAGCGAGATCGGTCTATACGACCCACATTGCAGCTGGTCCTTCTCCCGCTTCAGAATCAGCGAGATCAGCGCCCCGGACATTGTCGGGGGCAGGGTCCCCCCTCCCTTGCCTCATTGAAAGTTCTCACTAACAACGGGCCTAGCAGGTCCACATATTTCCTATAAAACTCGACCGGGAACCCATCTGGCCCCGGGGTCTTTCCCGCCTGCATGTCCCCAATCCTTTAACCAGCTCCTCCAACCCAATTGGCGCCCCTAAACCAGCCACCTCCTGCTCCTCCACCCTCGGGAACATCAGTTGGTCCAAGAATCTTCACATCCCCTCTTTTCCCCCTGGGGGCTGTGACCTATACAGCTCCTCGTAGAAGGCCTTGAATGCCTCATTCACTTTCACCGCACTCCGCACCGTACATAGAACATAGAAAATACAGCACAGAACAGGCCCTTCGGCCCACGATGTTGTGCCGAACCTTTGTCCTAGATTAATCATAGATTATCATTGAATTAACAGTGCAGAAGGAGGCCACTTGGCCCTTTGAGTCTGCACCGGCTCTTGGAAAGAGCACCCTACCCAAACTCAACACCTCCACCCAACACCAAGGGCAATTTGGACATTAAGGGCAATTTATCATTGGCCAATTCACCTAACCCGCACATCTTTGGACTGTGGGAGGAAACCGGAGCACCCGGAGGAAACCCACGCAGACACGGGGAGGACGTGCAGACTCCGCACAGACAATGACCCAAGCCGGAATCGAACCTGGGACCATGGAGCTGTGAAGCAATTGCGCTATCCACAATGCTACCGTGCTGCCCTTAAGAACAAATAAATCTACACTATATCATTTTACCGTCATCCATGTACCTATCCAATAGCTGCTTGAAGGTCCCTAATGTTTCCGACTCAACTACTTCCACAGGCAGTGCATTCCATGCCCCCACTACTCTCTGGGTAAAGAACCTACCTCTGATATCCCTCCTATATCTTCCACCTTTCACCTTAAATTTATGTCCCCTTGTAATGGTGTGTTCCACCTGGGGAAAAAGTCTCTGACTGTCTACTCTATCTATTCCCCTGATCATCTTATAAACCTCTATCAAGTCGCCCCTCATCCTTCTACGCTCTAATGAGAAAAGGCCTAGCACCCTCAACCTTTCCTCGTAAGACCTACTCTCCATTCCAGGCAACATCCTGGTAAATCTTCTTTGCACCTTTTCCAGAGCTTCCACATCCTTCCTAAAATGAGGCAACCAAAACTGTACACAGTACTCCAAATGTGGCCTTACTAAAGTTTTGTACAGCTGCATCATCACCTCACGGCTCTTAAATTCAATCCCTCTGTTAATGAACGCGAGCACACCATAGGCCTTCTTCACAGCTCTATCCACTTGAGTGGCAACTTTCAAAGATGTATGAACATAGACCCCAAGATCTCTCTGCTCCTCCACATTGCCAAGAACTCTACCGTTAACCCTATATTCCGCATTCATATTTGTCCTTCCAAAATGGACAACCTCACACTTTCAGGGTTAAACTCCATCTGCCACTTCTCAGCCCAGCTCTGCATCCTATCTATGTCTCTTTGCAGCCTACAACAGCCCTCCTTACTATCCACAACTCCACCAATCTTCGTATCGTCTGCAAATTTACTGACCCACCCTTCAACTCCCTCATCCAAGTCACTAATGAAAATCACAAACAGCAGAGGACCCAGAACTGATCCCTGCGGTACGCCACTGGTAACTGGGATCCAGGCTGAATATTTGCCATCCACCACCACTCTCTGACTTCTATCGGTTAGCCAGTTCGTTATCCAACTGGCCAAATTTCCCACTATCCCATGCCTCCTTACTTTCTGCATAAGCCTACCATGGGGAACTTTATCAAATGCCTTACTAAAATCCATGTACACTACATCCACTGCTTTACCTTCATCCACATGCTTGGTCACCTCCTCAAAGAATTCAATAAGACTTGTAAGGCAAGACCTACCCCTCACAAATCCGTGCTGACTATCCCTAATCAAGCAGTGTCTTTCCAGATGCTCAGAAATCCTATCCTTCAGTACCCTTTCCATTACTTTGCCTACCACCAAAGTAAGACTAACTGGCCTGTAATTCCCAGGGTTATCCCTAGTTCCTTTTTTGAACAGGGGCACGACATTCGCCACTCTCCAATCCCCTGGTACCACCCCTGTTGACAGTGAGGACGAAAAGATCATTGCCAACGGCTCTGCAATTTCATCTCTTGCTTCCCATAGAATCCTTGGATATATCCCGTCAGGCCCGGGGGACTTGTCTATCCTCAAGTTTTTCAAAATACCCAACACATCTTCCTTCCTGACAAATATTTCCTCGAGCTTACCAATCTGTTTCACACTGTCCTCTCCAACAATATCGCCCCTCTCATTTGTAAATACAGAAGAAAAATACTCATTCAAGACCTCTCCTATCTCTTCAGACTCAATGCACAATCTCCCGCTACTGTCCTTGATCGGACCTACCCTCGCTCTAGTCATTCTCATATTTCTCACATATGGCTGGCTCTGCTGCACAGAAGGGCGGGAAAACGAGTGGCAGAGCTATAGTGATAGGGGATTCAATTGTAAGGGGAATAGACAGGCGTTTCTGCGGACGCAAACGAGAATCCAGGTTGGTATGTTGCCTCCCTGGTGCAAGGGTCAAGGATGTCTCGGAGCGGCTGCAGGGCATTCTGGAAGGGGAGGGTGAACAGCCAGCTGTCGTGGTGCATATAGGCACCAACGATATAGGTAAAAAACGGGATGAGGTCCTACAAGCTGAATTTAGGGAGTTAGGAGTTAAACTAAAAAGTAGGACCTCAAAGGTAGTAATCTCAGGATTGCTACCAGTGCCACGTGATAGTCAGAGTAGGAATGACAGGATAGCTAGGATGAATACGTGGCTTGAGAGATGGTGCAAGAGGGAGGGTTTCAAATTCCTGGGACATTGGGACCGATTCTGGGGGAGGTGGGACCTGTACAAATCAGACGGTCTGCATCTGGGTGGGACCGGAACCAATGTTCTCGGGGGGGTGTTTGCTAGTGCAGTTGGGGAGGGTTTAAACTAATGTGCCAGGGGGATGGGAACCGATGTAGGAAGTCAGTGGGGACAGAAACAAAAGGCAGGAAGGGAGAGTGTGTAAAGCATGACCAGAGAAAACAGGGCAGAGAGCAAGGAAGGTCTACATTAAACTGCATTTATTTCAATGCAAGGGGCCTGACGGGCAAAGCGGATGAACTCAGGGCATGGACGGGCACATGGGACTGGGATATTATAGCTATGACTGAAACATGGCTAAGGGAGGGGCAGGACTGGCAGCTCAATGTTCCGGGGTACGGATGCTATAGAAAGGATAGAACAGGAGGTAAGAGAGGAGGGGGAGTGGCGTTTTTGATTAGGGAGAACATCACAGCAGTACTTAGAGGGGATATATCCGAGGGTTCGCCCACTGAGTCTATATGGGTGGAACTGAAAAATAAGAAGGGAGAGATCACCTTGGTAGGACTGTACTACAGGCCCCCAAATAGTCAGCGGGAAATTGAGGAGCAAATATGTAAGGAGATTACAGATAGCTGCAAGAATAATAGGGTGGTAGTAGTAGGGGACTTTAACTTTCCCAACATTGACTGGGACAGCCATAGCATTAGGGGTTTGGATGGAGGGAAATTTGTTGAGTGTATTCAGGAGGAATTTCTCATTCAGTATGTGGATGGACCGACTAGAGAGGGGGCAAAACTTGACCTCGTCTTGGGAAATAAGGAAGGGCAAGTGATAGAAGTGCTAGTGAGGGATCACTTTGGGACAAGTGACCATAATTCCATTAGTTTTAAGATAGCTATGGAGAATGATAGGTCTGGCCCAAGAGTTAAAATTCTTAATTGGGGCAAGGCCAATTTTGATGGTATCAGACAGGAACTTGCAGAGGTAGATTGGGGGAGACTATTGGCAGACAAAGGGACGGCTGGTAAATGGGAGGCTTTTAAAAATGTGTTAACCAGGGTGCAGGGTAAGCACATTCCCTTTAGAGTGAAGGGCAAGGCTGGTAGAAGTAGGGAACCCTGGATGACTCGAGATATTGAGACTCTGGTCAAAAAGAAGAAGGAGGCATATGACGTACATAAGCAACTGGGATCAAGTAGATCCCTTGAAGAGTATAGAGATTGTCGAAATAGAGATAAGAGGGAAATCAGGAGGGCAAAAAGGGGACATGAAATTGCTTTGGCAAATAATGCAAGGGTGAATCCAAAGAGATTCTACAGATACATAAAGGGGAAAAGAGTAACTAGGGACAGAGTAGGGCCTCTTAAGGATCAACAAGGGCATCTATGTGCAGAGCCACAAGAGTTGGGTGAGATCCTGAATGAATATTTCTCATCGGTATTCACGGTGGAGAAAGGCATGGATGTTAGGAAACTAAGGGAAATAAATAGTGATGTCTTGAGAAGTGTGCATATTACAGAGGAGGAGGTGCTGGAAGTCTTAAAGCGCATCAAGGTAGATAAATCCCCGGGACCTGATGAAATGTATCCCAGGATGTTGTGGGAGGCTAGGGAGGAAATTGCGGGTCCCCTAACCGAGATATTTGAATCATCGGCAGCCACAGGTGAGGTGCCTGAAGATTGGAGAGTGGCGAATGTTGTGCCCTTGTTTAAGAAGGGCAGCAGGGAAAAGCCTGGGAACTACAGACCGGTGAGCCTAACATCTGTAGTAGGTAAGTTGCTAGAAGGTATTCTGAGAGACAGGATCTACAAGCATTTAGAGAGGCAAGGGCTGATTCGGGGCAGTCAGCATGGCTTTGTGCGTGGAAAATCATGTCTCACAAATTTGATTGAGTTTTTTGAGGGAGTGACCAAGAAGGTAGAAGAGGGCAGTGCAGTAGACGTTGTCTACATGGACTTTAGCAAAGCCTTTGACAAGGTACCGCATGGTAGGTTGTTGCAGAAGGTTAAAGCTCACGGGATCCAGGGTGAGGTTGCCAATTGGATTCAAAATTGGCTGGACGACAGAAGGCAGAGGGTGGTTGTAGAGGGTTGTTTTTCAAACTGGAGGCCTGTGACCAGTGGTGTGCCTCAGGGATCGGTGCTGGGTCCACTGTTATTTGTGATTTATATTAATGATTTGGATGAGAATTTAGGAGGCATGGTTAGTAAGTTTGCAGATGACACCAAGATTGGTGGCACAGTGGATAGTGAAGAAGGTTATCTAGGATTGCAACGGGATCTTGATCAATTAGGCCAGTGGGCCGACGAATGGCAGATGGAGTTTAATTTAGATAAATGTGAGGTGATGCATTTTGGCAGATCGAATCAGGCCAGGACCTACTCAGTTAATGGTATGGCGTTGGGGAGAGTTATAGAACAAAGAGATCTAGGAGTACAGGTTCATAGCTCCTTGAAGGTGGAGTCGCAGGTGGACAGGGTGGTGAAGAAGGCATTCGGCATGCTTGGTTTCATTGGTCAGAACATTGAATATAGGAGTTGGGACGTCTTGTTGAAGTTGTACAAGACATTGGTACGGCCACACTTGGAATACTGTGTGCAGTTCTGGTCACCCTATTATAGAAAGGATATTATTAAACTAGAAAGAGTGCAGAAAAGATTTACTAGGATGTTGCCGGGACTTGATGGTTTGAGTTATAAGGAGAGGCTGGATAGACTGGGACTTTTTTCCCTGGAGCGTAGGAGGCTTAGGGGTGATCTTATAGAGGTCTATAAAATAATGAGGGGCATAGATAAGGTAGATAGTCAACATCTTTTCCCAAAGGTAGGGGAGTCTAAAACTAGAGGGCATAGGTTTAAGGTGAGAGGGGAGAGATTCAGAAGGGCCCAGAGGGGCAATTTCTTCACTCAGAGGGTAGTGAGTGTCTGGAATGGGCTTCCAGAGGTAGTAGTAGAGGCGGGTACAATTGTGTCTTTCAAAAAGCATTTAGATGGTTACATGGGTAAGATGGGTATAGAGGGTTATGGGCCGAGTGCGGGCAACTGGGACTAGCTTAATGGTAAAAACTGGGCGGCATGGACTGGTTGGGCCGAAGGGCCTGTTTCCATGCTGTAAACTTCTATGATTCTATGATTCTATGTGTAAAAGGCCTTGGGGTTTTCCTTGATCCTACCCGCCAAAGATTGTTCATGCCCTCTCTTAGCTCTCCTAATCCCTTTCTTCAGTTCCCTCCTGGCTATCTTGTATCCCTCCAATGCCCTGTCTGAACCTTGTTTCCTCAGCCTTACATAAGTCACCTTTTTCCTCTTAACAAGACATTCAACCTCTCTTGTCAACCATGGTTCCCTCACTCGACCATCTCTTCCCTGCCTGACAGGGACATACATATCAAGGACACGTAGCACCTGTTCCTTGAACAAGTTCCACATTTCACTTTTGTCCTTCCCTGCCAGCCTATGTTCCCAACTTATGCACTTCAATTCTTGTCTGACAACATCGTATTTACCCTTCCCCCAATTGTAAACCTTGCCCTGTTGCACGTACCTATCCCTCTCCATTACTAAAGTGAAAGTCACAGAATTGTGGTCACTATCTACAAAATGCTCCCCCACTAACAAATCTATCACTTGCCCTGGTTCATTACCCAGTACTAAATCCAATATTGCCCCTCCTCTGGTCGGACAATCTACATACTGTGTTAGAAAAGCTTCCTGGACACACTGCACAAACACCACCCCATCCAAACTATTTGATCTAAAGAGTTTCCACTCAATATTTGGGAAGTTAAAGTCGCCCATGACTACTACCCTATGACTTCTGCACCTTTCCAAAATATGTTTCCCAATCTGTTCCTCCACATCTCTGTTACTATTGGGGGGCCTATAGAAAACTCCTAACAAGGTGACTGCTCCTTTCCTATTTCTGACTTCAACCCATACTACCTCAATAGGGTGATACTCCTCGAACTGCCTTTCTGCAGCTGTTATACTATCTCTAATTAATAATGCCACCCCCCCACCTCTTTTACCACCCTCCCTAATCTTATTGAAACATCTATAACCAGGGACCTCCAACAGCCATTTCTGCCCCTCTTCTATCCAAGTTTCCGTGATGGCCACCACATCGTAGTCCCAAGTACCGATCCATGCCTTAAGTTCACCCACCTTATTCCTGATGCTTCTTGCGTTGAAGTATACACACTTCAACCCATCTCCGTGCCTGCAAATACTCTCCTTTGTCAGTGTTCCCTTCCCCACTGCCTCATTACATGCTTTGGCGTCCTGAATATCGGCTACCTTAGTTGCTGGACTACAAATCCGGTTCCCATTCCCCTGCCAAATTAGTTTAAACCCTCCCGAAGAGTACTAGCAAACCTCCCTCCCAGGATATTGGTGCCCCTCTGGTTCAGATGCAACCCGTCCTGCTTGTACAGGTCCCACCTTCCCCAGAATGCGCTCCAATTATCCAAATACCTGAAGCCCTCCCTCCTACACCATTCCTGCAGCCACGTGTTCAACTGCACTCTCTCCCTATTCCTAGCCTCGCTATCACGTGGCACCGGCAACAAACCAGAGATGACAACTCTGTCTGTCCTGGCTTTCAACTTCCAGCCTAACTCCCTAAACTTGTTTATTACCTCCACACCCCTTTTCCTACCTATGTCGTTGGTACCAATGTGCACCACGACTTCTGGCTGCTCACCCTCCCCCTTAAGGATCCTGAAGACACGATCCGAGACATCCCTGGCCCTGGCACCCGGGAGGCAACATACCTTCCGGGAGTCTCGCTCGCGACCACAGAATCTCCTATCTATTCCCCTAACCATTGAATCTCCTACAACTATTGCTTTTCTATTCTCCCCCCTTCCCTTCTGTAGTTGGGACTGTAGCAGACCGTAGTTCCCCTTCCATCCTTGACTCCACCTATTTCCCTCGCTACCATCCTCTTACGGAGCTGATGTGCCAGCATCCGGCTCGCCTTCTCCCCATATTCATACATCGCCCTTCCTCCACTGTGCCTCTGCCTTCCCTGTGGTCAACAGGTCGAACTCCGTCTGGAGACTTCGCCTCTCCCTGAGTAGTCCCTCATCAGGGGCCTCTGCATATCTCTTGTCTACTCTTAAAATCTCCCCGACTAACCTCTCCCTTTCCCTGCCCTCTCTCTTCTCCTTATGAGCCCTGATGGAGATTAATTCTCCCCTGACCACCGCCTTCAGCACCTCCCATACTACTCCCACCTACACCTCCCCATTGTTGTTGGCCTCCAGATACCTTTCAATACACCCCCGCACCCTCCCGCACACTTCCTCGTCTGCCAGCAGTCCCACATCCACAGCGGGCGTTGGTCCCTCTCCTCCCCCAGCTCTAGTTCCACCCAGTGCGGGGCGTGGTCCGAAATGGCTATGGCCGAAGATTCCGTTCCTTCCACTTTCGGGATCAATGCCCTACTCAAAACAAAAAAATCTATCCGGGACTAGGCCTTGTGTACATGGGATAAAAAAAGAAAATTCTCTGGCCAAAGGCCTGGCAAATCTCCACGGATCTACTCCCCCCATCTGGTCCATAAACCCCCTGAGCACCTTGGCCGCAGCCGGCCTCTTTCCGGTCCTAGATCTGGAGCGATCCAGTGCTGGGTCCAACACCCCCATTATCAAGCTTCCTACCTCCAGATCCGGAATCCGACCCAGCATGCGCTTCATAAATCCGGCATCATCCCAGTTCGGGGTGTATACGTTTACCAGTACCATCCGCACCCCCTGCAACCTACCGTTCACCATCACGTATCGACCCCCATTATCCACTACTATATTCTTTGCCTCAAACGACACCCGCTTCCCCACCAGTATTGCAACCACTCTGTTCTTCGCATGCAGCCCCGAATGGAACACCTGTCCTACCCATCCCTTCCTCAACCTGACCTGGTCCGCCACCTTAAAATGTGTCTCTTGAAGCATGACCACGTCTGCCTTCAGTCCCTTTAAGTGCGCAAATACTCGGGCCCTCGTAACCGGATTGGGGGGCTTCTCACCCCCCCCCCCGACTAGCCATCTCCTTTTCTAGGCCAGTCACGTGCCCGCGCCTCCTGCACCTTCCAGTCCCCCAGACGGCGGACCCCCGCCCCGACCACCTCTCTTATTTCCAGTTCCCCATTGGCCAATAGCTCTTTTGCTCCCCCCATAACACTCCCGTAAGTCAGCTGACTCCTGCTGACCCCGGCCTCT
The DNA here is from genome assembly GCF_047496885.1 of Scyliorhinus torazame. Lineage (NCBI taxonomy): Eukaryota > Metazoa > Chordata > Chondrichthyes > Carcharhiniformes > Scyliorhinidae > Scyliorhinus > Scyliorhinus torazame. The sequence continues at coordinate 290,627,865 of NC_092708.1, forward strand.
CCCGCCTTCCCATCGACCCCCCCAGTGTGGGAATCCACCCTCCCCCTCCTCCCTAGCAGTCAGTGTGCGCTCCTCCGACCCGCACCGCCGTCCTTCCCTAGCGCGGGAAAAAGCCCGCGCTTTCCTGAGCCGGTCCTGCCCCCTCTGGCGCAGCTCCTTTTGCGTCCTTATCTCAATTCCCCCATCCCCGGGCCTCCCCTCCCTCCAACACCGGCGCCCACACTCTCCCACAGTCTCCCCATCAAATACCTTCATCCATCCCCATCCAGCACCCAACCAAGGGAACATTCTCGACACGTAGTTAAAACCATATATACAGCAAACATCCCCCCCACAACAACAAACCCTCAATTTGAGTCCAACTTTTCAGTCTGTATAAAGCTCCAAGCCTCCTCAGGCGTTTCGAAATAGTGGTGCCGATCTTGGAATGTGACCCACAATCGCGCTGGCTGCAGCATCCCGAACTTCACCCCCTTCCGATGGAGCACCGCCTTAGCCCGATTAAAGCCAGCTCTCTTCTTGGCCACCTCCGCACTCCAGTCCTGATAAATTCGGATCTCCGTGTTCTCTCACCTGCTGCTCCACTCTTCCTTGGCCCATCTCAGGACACACACTCTGTCCGTAAAGCGGTGGAACCTCACCACTACAGCTTTGGGTCTCCTTGCCAGGACCCGATGAGCCCCATCCAGCTCCAGGGGCCTCGGGAAAGCTCCCGCGCCCATCAGCGAATTGAGCATCGTGCTCATATATGCCCCGGTATCGGGCCCCTCAACTCCTTCAGGGAGATCCAGAATCCAAAGATTGTTCCTCCTCGTCCTATTCTCCAGGTCCTCAAATCTTTCCGCCCACTTCTTGTGCAGCGCCTCGTGCGCCTCCACCTTCACCGCCAGGCCCAAGATCTCGTCCTCGTTCTCCGAGGCTTTTTGCCGCACCTCTCGGATCGCCGCCCCTTGGGCCTTCTGGGTATCCCCAAGCTTCTCAATCGCCGCCTTCATTGGCGCCAGCATTTCTGTCTTCAGCTCCTCAAAGCAGCGTTTAAGAAACTCCTGCTGCTCCTGCGACCACTGCGCCCACGCTGCTTGGTCTCCACCCGCTGCCATCTTGCTTTTTCTCCCTCTCACTTTTCGCTGCTCCAAGATCTCTTTTTTAACCGCTCCACTCCTGGTCCAATCCATATACTGTCGGGGGGACCTTGCTGTCACCTTCCCACACTGGAAGCCGTCGAACAAGTGCCGTTGGGGCCCCTCTAGAGAGCCCTAAAGTCCGTTCCCGGAGGGAGCTGCCGAACGTGCGACTTATTCAGGCATGGCCGCAACTGGAAGTCCTATGTACCACTTTTATTTGCGTTAGGTTGAGTCTTGCATACGTGGAGGTGGAGTTGACACTATAAAGTGCTTCGCTCCAGAGTCCCCATCCTATTCCGAGCCCCAGATCTTCCTCCCATTTCGTCCTCGTCGCGTTCAGTACAGAGGCACTCTCTTATCAGTCATTCATACATGTCGCTACAGTTTCCTCTACCTAGAATGTCTGCATCCAGTAGCTCTTCTAGTAGCGTCCATCGTAGTGGTTGCAGGTATGTCCTTGTCTCCTTCCGTCGGAAGTTTTTAAGCTGCAGGTATCTGAATTCTTTGCCCTTAGCTCGCGGGAATCTCTCTGTCAGTTCATCCAGTGTTGTGTCTCGTTCTGTCTCCAACATGTAAAGGTGGCGTCAGTGAACTGTGGTGTGAACCGATGGCTGTTGCAGATGATGGCTTTGTCGGACATTTCGGTCAGGCCGAATTGTTGCCCTAGCTGGTTCCAGGTCTGGAGGGTGGCTACCACCACTGAGCTGCTGGAGTGCTTTTTGGATGGGGATGGGAGTGCCGCCGTGGCGAGGGCCCGGAGCGAGGTCCCCCTGCAGGAGGCCTCCTCCGCGTGCACCCACTCGGCTTCTGGCTCCTTTATCCATCCCATCACTCTGCTGTCACTGCCCAGTGGTAGTACTGTAGGTTTGGGAGGGCTAGCCCACTCCTGGACTTTGTTTTCTGTAGGACCTTCTTTGAGATCCCAGCATCCTTCCCCCCACCCCCCCATACAAACACCATGATTAATTTGTCCAATGAATTGAAAAAGGCCTTGGGGATTATAGATCGTGATGGATCCAAGTAGGAAGAGGCACCTGGGCAGCACATTCATTTTGACCGTTTGCACTCTCCCCGCGAGGGAGAGTGGGAGTGTGTTCCATCCCTGCAGGTCCTTCTTTACTTCCTCTGTCAGACTGGTCAGGTTCCATTTGTGAACCCCCTCCAGTCATGGGCTATTGGATCCCCAGGTAGCGGAATTTGTTTAAACGACAGTCCCACTAGTGCTGCCCCTTCCCCTTATGGGTTCACCGGGAAGATCTTGCTTTTGCTCATGTTGAGTTTGTAGCCTGAGAAGGCACCGAACTCTTTCAGGAGCGCGATGATTCCGTCCATGCTGCTTTGTGGGTCCGAGATGTAGAGGAGCAGGTCATCCGCCTAGAGTGAGACTCTGTGCTTTCTACCTCCTCCAGTTCTTTGCTGTGCTGAGAGTGATCGCTAGTGGTTTGATTGCTCGGGCGAACAGCAGCGGGGACAACGGGCATCCCTGCCTGGTGCCCCGGTGCAGCTGGAAGTACTGGGAGCTGGTGTTGTTGTCCATATGCTCGCCATGGGAGCATTGCACAGGAGGTGAACCCTGTTCCATGCTGAACCAGTACCACTATGAGGTACTGCCACGCGACTCTGTCGAAGACCTTTTCTGCGTCCAGGGAGACAGTCACCTCCGGTGTTCTCTCCCCGGATGGGGGTCATGATCACGTTCAACAGGTGCCTGATGATCGATGTTAGCTGTCTACCTTTGACAAAGCCTGTTTGATCCTCGGCCACCACGTCTGGTACGCAGTTCTCCAGCCTTTTGGCTAGGATCTTGGCCAGTGTTTTGGCATTGACGTTTAGAGTGAGATGGGTCTGCACGAACCGCACTCCATTGCATCTTTGTCTTTCTTTGGTATTAGCGAGATTAATGCTTGTGCTAGTATAGTGGCAGTGTGCCCCTCACCAGCGAGTCTGTGAACATCTCCTGCAGGTGTGGGGCCAGCGCTGCAGCAAATCTTTTGTAGAAGTCCGCCGGGAACCAGTCTGGTCTCGGCGCCTTCCCCGCCTGCAAGGAGCTAATACTCTCCATGATCTCTCCCAGTTCTAGTGGTGCTTCTAGGCCCCGTTTTCTGTCCTCCCCAGGACTGGCATGCCCAGTCCATCGAGGAACTGTTTCATTCCCAAGTCCCCTGGTGGGGGCTCTGAGATGTACAGCCCCTGCCAACGTGCCTCTACTGTCTCTAATTTGCGTGATCTCTCTTGTGGCTGCCTGCTTTCTCAGCTGGTGTGCCAGCAGGCAGCTGGCTTTGTCTCTGTATTCATATAGGGTTCCTCGTGCCTGACTGAGTTGGTGTGCTACTTTCCTCGTGGAGAGCAGGTCAAAGTCCATTTGTAGCTTTTTCCTCTCTGCCAGGAGCTCTACGGTCGGGGCCTCGGAGTATTTACAGTCTACCTTCAGTATGCAGCCTAGCCGCTCTCTCCTCCCTATCTCTTCATGCTTTAAAGGTGATAATTTCCCCTCTAATCACGGCCTTTAGCACCTCCCAGAACGTGGAGGGAGAGACCTCCCGGTTTTGATTGTTATTTGTATATTCAGCTATGGCTTGTGATACTTTCTCACTGAAGACCTTGTCGGCCAGTAGTGCAGTGTCCAAACTCCATGTGGGGCGTTGGGAACTGCTTGACTCCAATCTCACATCCTTGTAATGTGGAGCGTGGTGGGAGATTACGATTGCTGAGGTTTACGCTTTGACCAGCCTTGGAAGCACTGATTTCCCTACCACAAAGAAGTCGATCCTAGAGTATATGTTGTTCACTGGGGAGAAGGAGAATTCTTTCTTCCCTGGGTGGGTGAACCTTCAAGGGTCCACCGCCTCCATCTGCTCCATAAAGCGACCAAGTTCCTTCGCCATGTTTGAGTTCTTCCCTGTTTTGGGGTTCGACCTGTTTGTCCTCAAGTCCTGTACACAGTTAAAGTCCGCCCCCATGATCAGTCGGTGAGTCGCTATGTCGGATTTAATGAAGACTGGAAAATGATGGTCAGTGCCTTTGCCATTTCCACTTTCACTTCTTTCAGTATCCTTGGATGCATCCCTCTGGTCTTGGTGCCTCATCAATTTACAAGTACAGATAACCTATTCATTACAACTTCCTAATAAATTCTTCAAGTGTCTGAATTACTTCCTCTTCTAGCATCTTCCCCCTTGGTAAAGACCGATGCTAGGTATTCATTTAGTATATCAGCCATGCCCCCCGCCTCCATCCGTAAAACCCATCAGCTCCATTCCTCTTTTTAACCACCATTGACTATTTAGTTGCCTTTAGAAAACCTTTGGATTCTTTTTTATGTTAGCTGCTAGTCTCTTTTCATCCTCTCTTGTCTTATTGCCGTTTCAATTTCCTGCTGAGTCTTCTATATTTACTCTGGTTCTTGATATTATCCACCTGATGTCTGTCATAACTCTTTTTCTTCGTCTTAATCCCCATCTCTTTTGTAGTGCAGGGAGCTCTGGATTTGTTTGCCCCATCTTTTCACATTGTGGGAATATACCTTGACTGTGCCCAAACCATTTCTTCTTTAAAGAAAGCACATTACTCCCAATATAATTTTGCCTGCCAATATCGGATTCCGATTTATCTGGGTCAGATCCATTTTACCCCATTGAAGTTGGCTAATTATTCATTATTCTCAATTAACACCAATTATTCTTCAGTTAATTACTCTTCCTCTGGATTGTTCCTTGTCCTTTTCCATTGTCAACCTGAACCTTATGTTACAATGATGTGGAGGTGCTGGTGTTGGACTGGGGTGGGCACAGTAAGAAGTCTTGCACCACCAGGTTAAAGCTGATGAAGGAGCTATGCTCCGAAAGCTAGTGAGTCCAAACAAATTGATTCATTTGCCCCATTTCATTCCGAAGAACCAGGTCACGCAGTGCCTCCTTTCTCATTGGACTGGAAGCATACTGCAGAAAATTTCCCTGAACATATTTGAGGAATTCTTGCTTCTCTCTGTTCTTTACACAATTATCCCAGTGTATATTTAGATAATACGGTCCCCCATTATAACTATTCTTACACCTCTCTGTAATTTCCTTGCAGGTTTTTGACTCCACCTTTCCCACGAATTGGTGGCCCACAGTATGTAACTCTTTTTTTTCCTTAGCTCAAGCCAAATAGATTCTGGCCTTGACCCCTCTGGGTCATTTTTGTAAGGGCCTCAAAGAATCCAGCACGAGTTTTAAGGATACAAAATAATAACGTTTATTTACTATAACAATATATACATAACAGTAGCAGTAACTTCCCTTGCTACCTTCTCCTGCCTCCTGGTTCCTGGACTGGTCAGCTTATTTATAGTAGGAGTTTCTCCACCCCCCTCATTGGGGAAGTTCATACTCCCATAGGATTGTGGGATAGTCATTAGTCCCCAGCCAATCGTCAGTAGGCAGGTTATAACATCCCTCCCCCCCAAAGTCCAAGGAATCCACCGAAGACCCCGGCAAAGGAAGGCGTCGGACTCGTTTGGCCGCAGGCCGGACGCCATTTGCACGCGGCGCTGGATCAGGCGGCGTATAACGAGACGGAGACCGGCGCTTCCGTGATGAACGGCGCGGTTGTACATCCACGGCCTGTGGACCCGAGGATTCCCCCTCTGATTCATCCTGTGTCTCCATCTCGGAGTCAGAGTCTGCTGCCTCCGTCATGTCAGCGTCTCTGTCCCCATTCGGTCCCGTCATGACCTGCGCAGGCTTCGAGTGAGGCACCAGTGGAAGATTTGGAGGACTACCTTCCCTTGTTTCTGGTCTTTGCCGCTGTTGAACTGAGCTCCGGGGGCGGGGAATCTTTTGCGGGGATGATCTTCTGGACCGGACGTGGTCTACATGTTTTCGCTGGAGACGACCCTGGGCTTGCACTTGGTACGATATAGGGCCCGTTTGGTGAAAGATTACACCAGGAACCCATTGGGCACCACCAGCAAAATTCCGCACGAATACTGGGTCACCGGGCGCAAACTGCCGAATCGGACGATGCCGAGACAATCCCGGTCCCTGCCGTTCTTGTGTGCGGCGTACTTTTGCGCCAATGTCCGGGAAGACCATATTAAGGCGGGTGCGAAGTCTCCGGCCCATTAGGAGTTCTGCGGGAGCTACCCCAGTCACTGTATGGGGGGTGGTCCTGTACGTAAACAAAAAGCGAGCCAGTCTCGTGTCCATTGATCCGGAAGACTGCTTCTTTAGGCCTCTTTTGAATGTTTGCACTGCATGCTCTGCCAACCCATTTGAAGCCGGGTGGTAAGGGGCAGTGCGGATATGGCGGATGCCGTTCGTCTTTGTAAACCTAGCAAACTCCTCACTCATGAATGGAGTGCCATTATCCGTGACCAGCACCTCGGGGAGGCCATGCGTACTAAATGATAAACGCATTTTTTCAATTGTTGCGCAGGACGTTGTCCCCTGCATCTTATGCACCTCCAGCCATTTGGACTGGGCGTCAATTGGTAGAAGGAACATGGATCCCTGAAAAGGGCCTGCGAAATCTGCATGTAAGCGTGCCCAAGGCCGCCCTGGCCATTCCCAGTGATGTAGGGGCGCGGCCGGCGGAAGCTTCTGATGCTCCTGGCAAATGGAGCAGTCTTGGGCCACCTTCTCAATGTCGGTGTCGAGGCCTGGCCACCAGACATAACTCCGGGCCAACATTTTCATCTTGGTCACGCCCGGATGCCCATTGTGCAAGTCTGATAATATCAGCTCCTGGCCTTTTTCCGGGACAATCACACGCGTCCCCCACAAGAGGATGCCGTCTTCCACGCTGAACTCTGACAGCTTGGAGGAAAATGCCCGCAACTCTCCTGGGAGCTGTCTATGTTGCCCACCATACAGGACTATGTGCCGAACCTTTGACAGGACTGGCTCCGTCTGGGTCCACTCACGGATCTGTGATGCCGTGACAGGCAAGGTGTCCATAAAATTTAGGGTTGCGACCACCTCACCGGTCGTGGGGGTCGACATGGGGCCGGTTGATAAAGGCAATCGGCTCAGTGCGTCGGCATTTGCTATCTGTGTACCTGGTTTGTGCTCCAGAGAATACTCATATGCAGCAAGCAACAAAGCCCAGCACTGGATCCGTGCAGAAGCAATGGGCGGTATTGGCTTATCCTCTCTGAAGAGTCCCAGCAGGGGCTTATGATCAGTCACGATAGTGAAATGGCGGCCGTACACATACTGGTGGAAGCGTTTCACCGCGAAAACCACTGCCAGGCCCTCCTTCTCGATCTGCGCGTACTTTTTCTCCGCTGCAGTCAATGTGCGGGAGGCGAAAGCTATCGGTCGCTCGGCCCCGTTCTCCATCTTGTGGGACAGAACAGCCCCAATACCATACGGGGATGCATCACATGTGACGAGCAAAGGCTTTCCCGGATCATAGTGGGTTAGTAACCCAGACGACGACAATTGTTGCTTTACCCGCCGGAAAGCGGTTTCTTGCGGCTGACCCCAAACCCAGGTGTGATTTTTCTTTAGCAGCCCCCAGCGTAGTTGCCAGATTGGGGAGGAACTTCCCGTAATAGTTTACGAGACCGAGAAAAGAACGAAGATGCGAAGTGTCAGTCGGGGTGGGGGCATGTTGAATTGCACGCACCTTCTCTGCGACGTGGTGCAGACCCTCGCGGTCCACCCGATAACCTAGGTAGACTACTTCTTTTGCCTGAAATACGCACTTTGTGTGACGTAAACGGACTCCAGCCTCCGAAAGGCGTTTAAGGACAGCCTCCAGATTTTCCAAATGCTCTTGCTCCAACGTCCCTGTAATCAACACGTCATCTAAGTAGACAGCAACACGTGGTAAACCTCTCAAAATGCCCTCCATAACACGTTGAAAAATTGCGCAGGCAGAGGATACTCCAAAGGGCAACCGTGTATATTCATACAGGCCCCGGTGTGTGTTAATTGTTACATATGGTCGGGAGGCAGGGTCCAACTCCAACTGCAGGTAGGCGTGACTCATATCTAATTTTGTGAATGAGAGTCCGCCTGCAAGTTTCGCGTAGAGATCCTCTATGCGAGGCATTGGGTATCGGTCGAGTCGGGAAACTGTATTCACTGTAAGTTTATAGTCGCCACACAAGCGAACTGTGGCATCTGGCTTCATTACTGGCACAATTGGTGCTGCCCAGTCAGCAAAACGGACAGGCCTGATAATACCCAAACTCTCCAAACGAGTGAGCTTCTACCTTCTCGAGCAAAGCGTAAGGCACTGGGCGGGCCCGGAAATAGCGCGGTGTGGCTCCTGGTTCAACTTGGATACGGGCTACGGCCCCTTTTATTTTCCCCAAACCAGGCTGGAATACCTCTGGGTATTGTCCTAGCACCTCAGTCAACCCTCCAGAAACTGGTTGGAGGATGTGCTGCCATTGCAACCGCAAATGGCGCAACCAGTCCCGACCCAACAGGCTGGGCCCATGGCCACGCACTACGATAAGTGGGAAACGCCCCTCCTGGCGTCCATAGACAACAGGGGTCATTGTAGTTCCTGCAATGTCCAGTGGTTCCCCCGTGTAGGTGGCCAACCTGGCCTGTGAGTCAGTTAATGTAAGGGTCTGTATACCCTGCTTGATGCGGTCGAATGTCCTCTGGGCGATCACGGAGACCGCTGCGCCAGTATCCAACTCCATCTCCAGCGGGTGGCCATTGACCCATACTGTCACCTTAATGGGGACCACACGGGGAGCTGCCACACAATGCAGCTGCAGGCAGTCGTCCTCCGTCTCCACGTCCTCAGGAGTGGTTGCCGCAGGTTCATCCACATGGAAGGTACGGCCTCTGGGCTGGTCCCAGTTACGGCCCCTGGGCTGGTCCCAGTTTCGGTCGGAACGACAGCGCCTCTGGCGTCCCCAGGACCGCTGTCCGCGACGGGGTCAGCGCCTACAAGTCTGACACAGACATGGCTCCTCATCCATTGGCTCTGGAGAAGGCTCCCTTCGGGGAGGAATGTCCGATGGCCACTGGCGTCGGTCTGGTCGTTGCCTCGCCCAAGGTACCGCAGGAGTGCGGGGGGACGTTTTTGGGCGGAAAGGGTTGCGCCCCAAGGCATGCACTTCCATTCCCTGTAGCTCCTGTACTCCTCGCTCTGCGCTCTCTCGGGACAAGACTATTTGTATTGCCTGTTGAAAAGTCAATGTTGGCTCCGCTAACAACTTTCTCTGGGTGGCCGCATTGTTAATACCGCAAACCAAACGGTCGCGTAACATTTCTGACAAAGTCTCACCATAGTCACAGTATTCCGCAATCCCGCGTAGCCTGGATAAAAAATCGGCAAGGGATTCTCCAGGGGTCCTCTCAGCGGTATTAAACCGGTAACGCTGGACTATCGTGGACGGGGTTGGGTTAAAGTGTTGCCCCACTATATTCACAAGTTCGTCAAACGTTTTGGTGTCCGGCGCAGCTGGGTACGTAAGGCTCCTAATCACCCCAAACGTATGCGGCCCGCAGGCGGTGAGCAATATGACCACCTGGCGCTCGTTTTCAGTGATATTGTTTGCCCGGAAATAGTAACGCATCCGTTGTGTGTACTGGTTCCAGCTTTCCAGCGCAGCATCAAAAACATCCAAACGTCCGTACAGAGGCATGGTATAATAGAAAACAACTTCCAACCTGTATCCAACAAAAATCCAGGGAGGTGGCTTCAGCAGTGTAGACAGCTATTCACTTTTACCTTCGTCGCCAGTTTTGTAAGGGCCACGAAGAATCCAGCACGAGTTTTAAGGATACAAAATAATAACGTTTATTTACTATAACAATATATACATAACAGTAGCAGTAACTTCCCTTGCTACCTTCTCCTTCCTCCTGGTTCCTGGAGTGGTCAGCTTATTTATAGTAGGAGTTTCTCCGCCCCCCTCATTGGGGAAGTTCATACTCCCATAGGATTGTGGGATAGTCATTAGTCCCCAGCCAATCGTCAGTAGGCAGGTTATAACAGTCATCCTCTCTCCAGCACTGCAATGTTTTCATAAATCAACATAGGCACTCCTTCCCCGTGTTTCCTGAACACCTTGTATTCAGGGATATTTCATACACAGTTCGACCCTTCTTTGAACAAAGTACATGTTATAGCCACATCATCATATTTTGACATGGCTATCTGTGCCTGTAACTCACGAATCTTAGTTAAGCAGTCATTTTTGTACAGAACTTGAGTGTTGCTAAAAAAAATACTTTTTTGTCAAAGCTTTCTGTTTTGCAATCGTCAAGACAGTGTGCAAGGATACCAATGTCAGGGGAAACAACAGCTTTACACTGTGAGATTGTGGATTGGCCGAGACATTGCCATGGTGCATTCTCCATGGCATCGCCTCTACAATCAGTCCACTTGCCAACCAATTAGCACTTCTCATAAGTATAAATTTGTTGTTTCCCCAGGCATTGGTATTCTTGCGAATTCTCCAGATGTGCAAAATGAAAAGCTTTGATAAAATTAAGCCTATTTTTGCAACAATACTCAATTTTATTTACCACACTCCGCTCATTCACATACATTGTCATGTGAGAGTACCTTTACGAAATGGGTGTTTAAGAAATGTACCTTTAAGAAATGTGTTTATCAGTGATGTTAGAGTGTGGGTGAAGCTGGGCTGTCAGCTTTTTTACTTTCGTTTTAGGCTGTTTGCTGCAGGGTGTGTTTTAGTTTAGTTTTCAGTGTTGGAGCTGAAGCCAGACAAAGCAGGTGCACTGTTGATCTCTCTGCCATGAAAAGACTATCTCTTGATCATTTGGTGAATTTAGAATTATAAATGTTTTCAGTCGTGAATGTAAACCTGATGTGCTTCTGTTAAAGGTGTTTCTTTTGTCTTCTGGATGTTGTTTGGGAAGTTATTAAGGATTACATAGTGTATTTTTGGGAGTTGTATTTGAATTAATGGTTGCTAAGATGTTCACTGTTCGTTTTAAAAAGGTTAACTTGAGTTCATAGAATAAACATTGTTTTGTTTTTAAAAAATACTTTCCCATTTCTGCTCTACCACACCTGTAGAGTGGGCCGTGTGCTCCCCATACCACAATCTATTAAAAGTTGGGTCAGGTGAACTCCATGATACACTTTGGGGTTCTCTAAACCCTGGACCATAACAACTTGCACAATAACCCTAATTTAGACTTTTTGTACTCTGATATCACCTAATAACTTGACATTTCCTATTTTAGTGCTATTTGTCTCTCCCAGTATTCTGGGCATTTCGGTATTGCTCTGTGATATTATCTCCTTCCTCCCATACCCCCTGCCAAGTTAGTTTAAATTCTTCCCAATAGCTCTAGCAATGATTGGTCCTGGTTCTGCATAGGTGCTAGTGCAGTTGGGGAGGGTTTAAATTAATGTGGCAGGGGGATGGGAACCGATGTAGGAAGTCAATGGGGACGGAAACAAAAGGCAGGAAGGGAGAGTGTGTAAAGCATGACCAGAGAAAGCAGGGCAGAGAGCAAGGAAAGTCTACATTAAACTGCATTTATTTCAATGCAAGGGGCCTGACGGGCAAAGCGGATAACCTCAGGGCATAGATGGGCACATGGGACTGGGATATTATAGCTATGACTGAAACATGGCTAAGGGAGGGGCAGGACTGGCAGCTCAATGGTCCGGGGTACAGATGCTATAGAAAGGACAGAACAGGAGGTAAGAGAAGAGGGGGAGTGGCGTTTTTGATTAGGGAGAACATCACGGCAGTACTTAGAGGGGATATATCCGAGGGTTCGCCCACTGAGTCTATATGGGTGGAACTGAAAAATAAGAAGGGAGAGATCACCTTGATAGGACTGTACTACAGGCCCCCAAATAGTCAGCGGGAAATTGAGGAGCAAATATGTAAGGAGATTACAGATAGCTGCAAGAATAATAGGGTGGTAATAGTAGGGGACTTTAATTTTCCCAACATTGACTGGGACAGCCATAGCATTTGGGGCTTGGATGGAGGGAAATTTGTTGAGTGTATTCAGGAGGAATTTCTCATTCAGTATGTGGATGGACCGACTAGAGAGGGGGCAAAACTTGACCTCGTCTTGGGAAATAAGGAAGGGCAAGTGACAGAAATGTTAGTGAGGGATCACTTTGGGACAAGTGACCATAACTCCATTAGTTTTAAGATAGCTATGGAGAATGATAGGTCTGGCCCAAGAGTTAACATTCTTAATTGGGGCAAGGCCAATTTTGATGGTATCAGACAGGAACTTTCAGAGGTAGATTGGGGGAGACTGTTGGCAGGCAAAGGGACGGCTGGTAAATGGGAGGCTTTTAAAAATGTGTTAACCAGGGTTCAGGGTAAGCACATTCCCTTTAGAGTGAAGGGCAAGGCTGGTAGAAGTAGGGAACCCTGGATGACTCGAGATATTGAGACTCTGGTCAAAAAGAAGAAGGAGGCATATGACGTACATAAACAACTGGGATCAAGTGGATCCCTTGAAGAGTATAGAGATTGTCGAAATAGAGTTAAGAGTGAAATCAGGAGGGCAAAAAGGGGACATGAAATTGCTTTGGCAAATAATGCAAAGGAGAATCCAAAGAGATTCTACAGATACATAAAGGGGAAAAGAGTAACTAGGGACAGAGTAGGGCCTCTTAAGGATCAACAAGGACATCTATGTGCAGAGCCACAAGAGTTGGGTGAGATCCTGTATGAATATTTCTCATCGGTATTCACGGTGGAGAAAGGCATGGATGTTAGGAAACTAAGGGAAATAAATAGTGATGTCTTGAGAAGTGTGCATATTACAGAGGAGGAGGTGCTGGAAGTCTTAAAGCGCATCAAGGTAGATAAATCCCCGGGACCTGATGAAATGTATCCCAGGATGTTGTGGGACGCTAGGGAGGAAATTGCGGGTCCCCTAACAGAGATATTTGAATCATCGGCAGCCACAGGTGAGGTGCCTGAAGATTGGAGAGTGGCGAATGTTGTGCCCTTGTTTAAGAAGGGCAGCAGGGAAAAGCTTGGGAACTACAGACCGGTGAGCCTAACGTCTGTAGTAGGTAAGTTGCTAGAAGGTATTCTGAGAGACAGGATCTACACGCATTTAGAGAGGCAAGGACTGATTCGAGGCAGTCAGCATGGCTTTGTGCGTGGAAAATCATGTCTCACAAATTTGATTGAGTTTTTTGAGGGGGCGACCAAGAAGGTAGATGAGGGCAGTGCAGTAGACGTCTACATGGACTTTAGCAAAACCTTTGACAAGGTACCGCATGGTAGGTTGTTGCAGAAGGTTAAAGCTCACGGGATCCAGGGTGAGGTTGCCAATTGGATTCAAAATTGGCTGGACGACAGAAGACAGAAGGGTTGTTTTTCAAACTGGAGGCCTGTGACCAGTGGTGTGCCTCAGGGATCGGTGCTGGGTCCACTGTTATTTGTGATTTATATTAGTGATTTGGATGAGAATTTAGGAGGCATGGTTAGTAAGTTTGCAGATGACACCAAGATTGGTGACAGTGGATAGTGAAGAAGGTTATCTAGGATTGCAACGTGATCTTGATCAATTAGGCCAGTGGGCCGACGAATGGCAGATGGAGTTTAATTTAGATAAATGTGAGGTGATGCATTTTGGCAGATCGAATCAGGCCACGACCTACTCAGTTAATGGTATGGCGTTGGGGAGAGTTATAGAACAAAGAGATCTAGGAGTACAGGTTCATAGCTCCTTGAAGGTGGAGTCGCAGGTGGACAGGGTGGTGAAGAAGGCATTCGGCATGCTTGGTTTCATTGGTCAGAACATTGAATACAGGAGTTGGGACGTCTTGTTGAAGTTGTACAAGACATTGGTACGGCCACACTTGGAATACTGTGTGCAGTTCTGGTCACCCTATTATAGAAAGGATATTATTAAACTAGAAAGAGTGCAGAAAAGATTTACTAGGATGTTACCGGGACTTGATGGTTCGAGTTATAAGGAGAGGCTGGATAGACTGGGTCTTTTTTCCCTGGAGCGTAGGAGGCTTAGGGGTGATCTTATAGAGGTCTATAAAATAATGAGGGGCATAGATAAGGTAGATAGTCAACATCTTTTCCCAAAGGTAGGGGAGTCTAAAACTAGAGGGCATAGGTTTAAGGTGAGAGGGGAGAGACTCAGAAGGGCCCAGAGGGGCAATTTCTTCACTCAGAGGGTAGTGAGTGTCTGGAATGTGCTGCCAGAGGTAGTAGTAGAGGCGGGTACAATTGTGTCTTTTAAAAAGCATTTAGATAGTTACATGGGTAAGATGGGTATAGAGGGTTATGGGCCAAGTGCGGGCAACTGGGACTAGCTTAATGGTAAAAACTGGGCGGCATGGACTGGTTGGGCCGTAGGGCCTGTTTCCATGCTGTAAACTTCTATGATTCTATGATTCTAACCCATCTGACCTGTACAGGCCCCATCTCTCTCAGAACTGGTCCCGATATCCCAGGCATCTAAATTCCTCCTGCACCATCTTTGCAGCTATGCATTCATCTGCTTAGTCCTCCTATTGCTCTACTCACTTGGATATGATACTGGGAATAATTAGATTACTTCATTTGAACTCTTGCTTGCTAGATTGCTACCTAGCTCCCTAGATACTGAGTACAAGACCACAGTCCTCTTTCTGCGTAAGTCGTTCATACCTATGTGAACTATGACTACTGGCTGTTCACCCTCTTCCCCTCAAGAGTTCTCTGCAGCAGTTCAGTGGCATCCTTGGCCCTGGCACTAGGGAGGCAACATACCACCCTGCAGTTGGAGAAACACCTATGTTTCCCTATTAAATCACCCATCACCATTGCTCTTCCAGGCTGCTTCTGACGAATGTGATATAAAATAGTTACTTTAGAGATATTAGTTACTGTAATGTAGAGATAGGCCAGTCTCATTCTGGTGAGTTCACAGACAAAGGATTTCAGACCGCATGGCAAAGCAAGGAGGAGGTGTGTCCACCAAAGGAGGAGAAAAGGATGCTGGGTAATAAGGGGGCCAGAGGAAGGGGTGAGAAGTGAGCCAATCAGAATGTATGACCAGGTCAGGAGGGGTATAGGATGACCTATGGGAATCATGTATGTGAAACTTGATACCATTTGAATGTATTTCCAGAAATCCCTTTGTCTCCTTCTTCATTCGCTTTCCCGGGGTGTAGGAGACTAGATGTGTCCTATGCCTCTGTGAAATGAATCAGGCTTGCTAGCCAAATAAAATAACTAATGCTGTACCTGCAAATCCATCTCGACTTTTATTGAGGCCAGACTGACGGGTAAAGAAAATTTAGTTTTGACATTTGGTGCCGGAAACCCGGGATTTCTCAAGACGGTTCTGACCAACCGCGAAATCAAAATTAGACTGATTATGAACAGGGAGAGTGGGAAGAAGGGGCCCACAATTATTGCTGGAAAATGACCACGCATTGCTTTTTCCCCTCTTCTTATCGTCTGATTAGTCTGGTCACTCGCGGTTGGTACGGAATGATCCTCTCGACGAAATCAAAGGTCAGTCTGGGGATTAGCAAATTAAACTGATGGGATATCATAATTGATCGTTCAGTTTTGGGTTAATTGTGTTGTTGATGAATTGATGGGACATCGGAGATGGTTCAGTTCTACGAGTGTTGATGAATTGATGGGACATCGGAGATGGTTCAGTTCTACGAGTGTTTTTGATGAACTGATGAGACATTGGAAAAATGATTCAGTTCCACGAGTGTTTTTAAAACTATAGTTGATAAAGCTAAAATTGTATCCTTGGACTGTAGTGGTGAGAAATGCAGTCTTGAGGACTAGTTAGAGATTATGGGGAATTGCTTGGATAAATTTCAAAACAAAGAACATCCATAGAACTGGATGCTGCATGTTAGTTAAAGCAGAAGTCTCTCAAAGGGTTAACAGCAGCAGCCAAAGTTAAAGACTACAGACACTGCTTCTCACAAAGGCCTTGAGATAACAGCAGCAGCCTGTAGTGTAATCGGATACCTTTCCTTTGAGTCAGTGAACTCCAGCAAAGTTACGTTTTGAATTAATTAAAGGAAACCAGTGGGTTTCTCCACCTCTTTGATAAAAGTTATTATTTTCGAAAGCAATTGATTGAAATTGCCAGAATCTTAAGTTTTACTTACTTGAAATAATGTTTATCTCATTTTATTTGTGAATTAATAGAAACTGAAAGAAACTCACTGACACCATTTTAAAAAGTGTAAATCTGGAGATAACAGTTGACTTTGCTCCGGTATACATCACCGCAGCTAACTGCTCCCTCATTGGTAGCAGCCAACATTTTTGAGAATGTAAGAAAAACTTGTTAAAAGAAAAATTGTTAAGATAAATAATTAATTAAGTTGTAAATGTTATACAAGTTTGTGTTAAGCAAATCGTAAATTTAGTTCTGAGTTGAGATCAGAGATTAACTTGCAAGTTGCAGTAATTCAATTTGAATTTTCAAACATTTTAAGTTTTAAAAGAACACTGTTAGAACCTTTTCAATCATTTTGCCAAGGAGCAAAAATTGCCATTGGTTATAAATAAGCAAATTTAAAAAATATATATAATTAAAAAAAAGAAAGAGCCAAAGTATGAAAGCTAAAGAGTTAATTAGATTATGGAGACAATCTTGTCAAGAGGAAAGAGATAAGATCATGTTATCAAGTTGGCAGGACAATGCCCTTAAAATGGGAATTCCAATTAGTGAACAGGGTAACCAAAAAACATTACAGGTCTTGAAAAAGGAATGTGCATTCAAAAAAAAACGCGCAAGTAAAGACAGGAAAGGCTCGGGTCAAACAAAAGATGGGCTACGTAGTTCAATGGCTGGCCTTGAATTGACAGAAAATGACCAATTCGATAATTTGAAAATGTCAGAAAAGGATTTCGACTGCACCTGTAGCATTATCTGCACTAATTCCAGAACCACCAGAGTATAATAATTTATATCCAGTCACTGCTCCCCAGATCCCAATCATGCCAGTCACTCCAGCCCTTGTGGTTGATAGCGTGGGTCTCGATTTACCATCTTCACGATCAGTAGGGGAAGAGGAGCTCTGTTCCACAAGCCCAGTTAGCTCTAGGACCTGATCTCGGACAGCGAGAGAAGGGCTTGATCCTAACCAGAAACAATTAAGCATACCACCTAAATCCCTTCAGACCAAGGGGGAACCGCAAATTTCGAGAACAAAGGGAGATGCCAGGGATGATTCTGAAGAGAAAGAACTCCCTCCAGTGACAGGGAAGTCTTGGAAGAAGAGCCAGAGGAATTTCTGGAACGTTTTAATGAAATCTACCGTGGGCAGTCAGGCGACTTGCCATATCAAAATGGTCAGAATTCCCCTCAATATTGTGCTATGTTAATGCATTGCCTACCACCTTCCTTGGCTACTGCTGTGAAATGTAATAACATGAATTGGACAGAGAACGACCCTTCCCAGGTGGCAAGGGCAGTCAGATTTTATTGGAAGGAGGGTGTAGGCCAGGAAGGAGGCTCAGTTACAAAGATTAAGACTGAGTGTGTAATGAAAAAGGATGATCTGCGACCCCAACAAGCGGCAGAAATGGTAGCTTACCAGCTGGAGCCCAAATATTGTGACTTTGGGTGGGTGGATCAGCGAGGGGGAGGATATCAAACCCACCCAAAGGGACCCTCAGCTCCTTTTTATGGCCCACCGTATGCACCAACAGCTTTACAACCGCCGCCCCCTCTGAGGGGCCTTTGGTCAACTGGGAGAAGAGGACGGGGCAGATATAGAGGGAGCAATGCATGTTTTAATTGCGGCCGTGCAGATCACTGGCAACAGGAATGCCCCTTTAAAAGACAGGCAGCAGAAGGAGACTACCCGACCCAAAGGAGGGGGTACCCACCAAGGGGAGGACAGACGAGATACACTGACTTATCCCAGGCAAACCCTTTCCCAACACAGGATTGACTAGCTAATTTAGTCATAAGGACTCTCCAATCGGACAGGGAACCTATTATCTCTCTGCAGATAGGAGATCAACATTCCCATTTATAATCGACACTGGAGCAGCCATGTCTTCGGTACAATCAGAACTTCAACTACCACTATCCGACCACACCCAGCATTTGTCGGGGTTCCAAGGACAGGTGTGTGAGTATCCTATTTCTGAACCTGTGACAGTCACTTACGAGAATAAGTCTGCAGATCATCAGTTTGTAGTGACTACTGGATTGGACTGTAACTTGTTGGCCCAAGATTTACTGTGTATCTTCCAGCTACAGCTAGAGTACGGAGACGAAGGGGTAACGGTCCAATCATGGAGGATGAGACAACAGTGCTATATTTCTATCACTCCCCAGTGGTGGACGTTAGACATTGAACATTCACTGCATCACGTTACCCTGGCCTATGACAGAACTGGACAAAACAGAGAGTTGGAGGACAAATACCGGCCATTAATTGGGACCGAATGGCCAGTCAAAGTTACAGCCACAGTCACGGGAAAAGAAGGTACAGCCGATTTTGTTACAATACCACCACATTTATGGCCACAGTCAGCTTCGGTAAGCCCTCATATTACACGTCAGGTCCACGACCAGTACCATGCCAGGGATTTGGGGCCTATGGTAAGGAGGGCAGTGGATCATTCAGATCCAACAGAGTACGCACTTCAAGTCACGCCAGACGGCACTGCCATAAAATATTTTGAGGTCCCTGAAACGATTAACACTCGACTGCAGCCCCGTCTATGGACAAATTAATCCGAGAGCTGTTGCAACAGGGTATTTTGGTCCCTTGCCAATCAGAATGTAACACCCCCATACTTGCTGTGCCTAAACCAGCCAAGCCAGACCAGTACTGATTAGTACAGGATTTACGTTCAATCAATGCCATCGCACAGCCGTTACATGCTCTCACTCTCCAACAGGATATTACGGTGTATAGCTCCCACTCGGTCATCGCACTACTGAGGCAACTGCAGACTCAGCATCTTACCGCAGCTCATCAGAATAGGTATGAGATATACCTTTTGAACAATCCACGTCTGACATTTAAATACTGTACCACTATCAATCCAGCCTGTTTTCTTAGCGGTCCCCCTGTCCATGAGGACACACCTGGTCACGACTGTTTAGCCTTGATTCAGGAAACTACCACAATAAGGGACGATCTGAGTGATATTCCGTTACAACAACCTGACATGATTATGTATGTTGATGGCAGTGCATTAGTAAGCCCCACTGGCCGGAGATTGTCCGGTTATGCAATCGTAGAATAGGATGGTCTGATTCTAGAAGCGGCAGCTTTCCAGACCCCTTATTCAGCCCAACAAGCCAAACTTTTTGCCCTCACCCGTGCATGTATACTTGGGGTAGATCGTTGGTAAATATTTACACTGACTCCCGATAAGCTTTCGGGGTAGGTCATGACTTCAGACAACTCTGGAAGAATAGGGGATTCCTTACCTCGGCAGGCACGGAAATATCCAACCGGGGTTTAGTTAATGACCTACTGCAAGCCCTCCTTATGCCCGCGCAGATTTCCGTCATTAAATGCGCTGCCCACACAAATGGTAAGACCCCAGTTGACGTTGGTAATGAACAAGCAGATTGTGCAGCGCGGACAGCCGCGCAAATTCAGCAAGTGATGGTGCCTAAAATGTTAAGTCAGACTAAACGATCTACTATAAATATGTCTGCTTCTGACAAGTCAATGCCAACCATCCAAGACGTCATAAGGTTACAGGAGGACGCTCCTGAGAATGATAAACAAATGTGGAAACGGTTAGGTTGTACATATGATTCTGTTTCCTCTTTATGGACCATGCCAGCACATCAGACTTGTATGTCTGATGTACTGGTTTTATGGGTCACTGAATGTGTACACTTTGCAACTCATTGTGGGGCTCGGGGGACTAGTGATTTGTTGCTGGACACTTGGTGGCACCCTAAAATGCAGGGGTTGGCCCAGAGTATCAGTAATCGGTGTTTGATTTGTCAGCAATATAACACCGGCAAAGGTATCCCTTGTGGGATGGGGCAAACCCCGTTGCCCAGTGGTCCCTTTGAGACGCTCCAAATGGATTACATTGAGTTGGAAAGGTGTCAATGTTGTCAATATTATAAATATGTTTTGGTTATTGGGGATGTGTTCAGTAGATGTGTCGAGGCGTATCCGACTACCGATAATAAAGCTGCTACTGTGGTTAAAGTTCTGAGGTGGGAAATGACTCCCCAGTACGGCATACCAGCTCAGTTGAGACCTGATAACGGGCCTCATTTTCTTGGACAGATTAACCTGCCTCCCTTCCCCAGTGCTATTTTACAGGTGTGGAGCATGATGGGGTGGCTACGCACCGTCTGTGTGATATTCGGCCTCACCTCCCTTGGAGTGTTATTGGCGACGGACATGGAAAAGGGAAATATTATCTACATTTGTAACCCCAACCAAGCTACAAGGACATTTCATTTATGCAAACGTGATGTTCTTCGCTGCCCCCATATACGAGGACATAGTATCGACTCATGGAAGGTCACCAAATTCAAGGAAAATGCAGGACTCATGAAGCAATTGCACCGGTCCCGGCGATGGGAAGGGAACATTATATGGACATTGCCTTGTTTTTGGAGTACATGTAAATTTGATTTTGGATGTGTTAAGATTGGTGCGATAAAGGTAACATCAGACCATCAGGAGAAGGTAGGAAGAGGTTGTGGGAGAGAGGGGGACTAGAGAGAGGGCGGAGCGTGTGAGAAGGGAAGTGCAACTAGAACGTAGGTTATCAGGAGATACACTTAATTTAGTTAAAGGCCAAACTGAGGAAGACCCAGGTAGTATGAATCTCTTTTACCAGATTTACCACCGCTTGTATGGCCAGGGACGGGTTGTCTGCTACCCGAACCCCGCAGCGGTGTCTAGGTTATTTTCTGTTTCACCGCTTTGGGGCACTCCCCAAACGGTGGTTCATTGTCAGCGTTCCGAGCTACCGCCCGAGCAAGTCACTCTTCCTTACGATCCGGGTTCAGCACCACCGGCTATTTGCCTTCCCCTTCCTCGGGGTAATTCCCACTCACAGTATGATAGGCTGCAACGGTGGAGGGCGTATATACCTAGCCACTTCACTCCCAATAGGGATTCCCGGTCGTACGAGAATTGTTTCAGCAGTGAAGGATACGGCTGTTTGCTGGTAGAGGTGGAAACGAATATAACATGTCTGTTCCCCACCTGTACGGACAGGAGGTGTCATATCACCCAGGTGTCTGGCCAATGCGTTTGTTATAACACCACCTGCATTCCATTGAACGCCGGCCTCCAGCTCCTTTGTGGCTGGGCGAATGTCTCTCATATCACTGTTGGGACTAGGGCTTTCCGCATTGCTAGGCGGCCCGAATGGGCGTTCCAAAGCTGGATAAACTGGGCTACTGGGGGATCCCTACGCAACCGATATACTGATTGTGATGCTCACCTGTACACGGAACAAGGATACTACTTTTTAAAAAATGGTAGAGCAACTAATGTTTTGTCACCCCCATTTCCCCGCCAAATTGCTATTGGGACTCTAGTCTCTACCACAGTCCCCTGCCCCTCGGCGTGGATGCTGCATAATCAGTTAGCACACCGGGCGGTCTCAGATGAATTCTGCGAGAACTGGTAAAAAACCTCAGGTTCTCGCACCCAACCGGGGCCCCTCAGCCCGGTGGGGAATTCGGAGCGTCTTGACACTGGGAGGTGTGGGGGGTTCCTTGGCTGTCAGCGATAGGAATTATTTTATTTGTGGCCTTACCATCTTGGGAAATGAAACCTTGGGAGCCCTTGGGGCAATAACCAAGGAATTGTCTCAGCTACAGTTGTTTGCAATGCAGGACCGGTATGCTCTTGACTATCTTCTGGCCCGTGAGGGTAGGGTATGTGCCATAGTACAGGGCAAGGGTATCATGGGAGTTCAAGACTTAACCGCTAACATCACTAAATTTATGGATCGCATACGGGATCACCTGGACGGAATGCAGAATCTTGGCTCTTGGGGTAACGGGGGATTTGGAGGTTGGAAGGACTGGTTGATAAATATGGCCATGTATTTAGCAGTGGCTATTGGCTGCATCTTTGTGGGCCCAGCCATTCTTAAATGTGTGATGGGTAGAATGCGGGGTGCACTGGAACAGATCAACACCCCTAAAATCTTGGCTGTCAAAATCCATGAGGGTGCAGCAGATGAAGGGGGGCTACGCCAGGAATTGGAAATGCAGCGACGGATCTTTTTAGATGAGGGACCGTAGCTGTGGATTGGATAGTTCGGTTATCATGGAATGATAAAAGGAGGGAATGACGAATGTGATATAAAATAGTTACTTTAGAGATATTAGTTACTGTAATGTAGAGCTAGGCCAGTCTCATTCTGGTGAGTTCACAGACAAAGGATTTCAGACCGCATGGCAAAGCAAGGAGGAGGTGTGTCCACCAAAGGAGGAGAAAAGGATGCTGGGTAATAAGGGGGCCAGAGGAAGGGGTGAGAAGTGAGCCAATCAGAATGTATGACCAGGTCAGGAGGGGTATAGGATGACCTATGGGAATCGTGTATGTGAAACTTGATACCATTTGAATGTATTTCCAGAAATCCCTTTGTCTCCTTCTTCATTCGCTTTCCCGGGGTGTAGGAGACTGGATGTGTCCTATGCCTCTGTGAAATGAATCAGGCTTGCAAGCCAAATAAAATAACTAATGCTGTACCTGCAAATCCATCTCAACTTTTATTGAGGCCAGACTGACGGGTAAAGAAAATTTTGTTTTGACACTTCCCCCCCGCCCCCCCCCCCCCCCTCTCCCTCTACAGCCGAGGTGTCATAGACTTGTCTCTGGCTGCATTGCCCAGATGAACCATCACTCTCATCAATATTCAGAACTGAATATTGGTTACAAATAGAGATGCACTCAGAGCACTCCTGCACTACCTGCCTGTTTCTGCTCGACAGTCTGGTGGTCACCATTCCTTCTTTCCCTTCATACTCTTCAGCAGCAGTGTGACCATATCTACAAACATGCGATTCACAAAGCTCTCACAGATGCACTGCGGTGATGCCAGCTGCTGCTCAAGCTCCAAAACCTGGAGTTTGAGCTGCTGTCACTGACAACACTTCCTGCACATATAGTTATCTAGGATCCTGGAAGTGTCCTGGAGTTCACACATAACAAAGGGTGTGCATTGTGGATATAGGAACAACCATGCCATTCCTCTATTAGATAATAAACCTTGCCTTGCTGTTAAGCCTTGCTCATACTATTAAGCCTTACTACTTAAAAAAAAGACTCACCAGCCACTCACTGTCCTTCTGTTGACATCACCTAAATATGGAGACGCTAACTGATTTATTATGTTTAACGTTTATAATTCCCATCGGTTTAATCTCCTTAAACTTGAGAAAGGGAAACACAACCACAACTATTTTTCAAAGTCCATGCAATTTAATATTAACGGTGGCACAGTGGTGAGCACTGCTGCCTCAAAGTGCCAGGGACCGTGTTCAATTCCAGCCTCGGGTGATTGTGTGGCGTTTGCGCGTTCTCCCTGTGTGTGCGTGGGTTTCCTCCTGTTATATTACTTCTTTGTAATATATATATATTACTCTTTTTGTCTAGCCGAGTTGTTGAAATATAGACGTGGTCTTCCAGTGACGACAAAATAATTTATTGAGTAATAATAAATAAACTAGTGAGCTTTTACTTCAATACTAAACTAGTAAACAAACAAATAACTATAGATTAAACTTCTTCTCTCTAGCTGGTTTCTCTTCTCTACTCTCCACATTCCTAACACACTCTCCTTGAGGAAAGAGCGGGAAAACCTTTGTATAGGTCTTGATAGTGTGGCCATCTAGTGTTCATTTGCCTGTACTTGCTTAACATTACTTGATCATGTATTACTACATACAGAGATCACTACACCTGCCACAGACCAAAGATGTGCAGGGTAGATGGATTTAGTATCCAAACGTTAGGCGAGGTTACAGGGATAGGGTGGGGAGTGGGCCTTGATAAGGTGCTCGTTCAGAGGGTCGGTGTAGACTCGATGGGCCTAATGGCCTCCTTCTGCACTGTAGGGATTCTGTGATTAAAAAACTGATATCAAGTTGTATCTTCAAGTGAACTTAAAATTCAATGCACTTTGTACTTAACTGTAAAATTGAGAGGCAGCCCCTTTATATACACAAAGGAGTCATCTGGTTATGCTATTATGAAATTTCACACAGCTTTCTCTTTGCAGGTATTAGGGATGCCTGGTCAGCTCTCAGCTGTGGCTAAGATACTGGACCAGAACCATAATATTTTAAACTTTTAATGCGGTGTGGAAACATCCAGGAGTGATAACATAAGAAATAGGGAGTGGAATTTACCAGCTATTCACGCTTGCGGATATTCCAGTCCCATCGGCGAAGGGTGGAGTCAACGGGAAATCCTGTTGACGAAGATGGGACCAGAAAACCCACTGGCAGGCTGCCTCCGCCACCGAAAAAGACACAGCTGGTTGCTCAGTAAATCCCGCCCAGGGCTTGGTTATTTTTTAACCAAACTTTATTTAAACAAAAGAAAAACAACATTTAAACTTCAACCCTAGCAGTAACAGTTTCTTAATCCTAACATACGAGTTTCCATTAAACAGCATTTCAAATGAACAAGCAGCTCTCATTCAACTTGAACAGGCAGGCAAAGGTGATACTTGCACTTCCGAAGCATTGTTAGTGCATTTCTTTCAGAACACTTTCCAATGCCGGTCTGTGGCTTTTCAAATACATCCACTCTACCCTTTGTACAGTATTCTTTCTCTCTCTCTCTGAGCCAAGCCCAGCCCCTCAAAGGTTCTCTCCTGGGGTGTCCAGACTTGAACCTATTATCATCTTGGCTGTTTGATTTCCCTGCCCCATTTATACAAAAGAAGAGCCATGCAATTGATATGCATCTGACCTCCCATTTATGGAGAAAAGAGGCCATCAGACTTTGTAATGGGCTAATAGCTGGTCAAACAAGAGTGTCCCAAAGGACAATGAATCTCAAGTGGATCATCCTGTGTATCCCCACTAACGAGTTTAAGTTTGAATGGGACAATGTAACCCAGGGCAGGTGTGGAGGTATGCCTCTGACTCTGTGCTAACAGTTTTTCCCTCAGTCTGTTTAACCTTTAAATTGCCTGCTACATCTTTGATGCCATTTCTGGACCCAAGTTCCTAATATCACCCTCTCATAACACAGGGCACAAAGCATTTTAAAAGTTGGAAAGTCTAGCATGGGAAAGTGTTTTTCAATTGTAAAAGAGCTACACAATTCCTGAGATAGTAACATGTTCCCAATTGTTTACAGTCTAGGACAGGTGCTCTACATGAACAAGGCACATTCCTTAAAAGGGCAATATGGAAAAACAAATCCCCTGATGAAAAGGCCCCTGTGGGTTGAGTTGGTAAATATATAAGTGTTTGACGCAGACCAGGCATTCATAGGCTTGGTCTCTGGTCTGTGCTGTTTGTTAATAAATCTGGAATAAAATTGGAAGTACCAATATTCCTGAGCCAGGGATAATAAATAGCCATAGGTCCAAAGGACCTGAAAAGGAAACAACACAAATCTAATTTCCAGTGACTCACCATGGGAAAATCACCCATCAAAATCTGTTAAACTCCCAGATGTGGAATGGCCACTAGTACCAGTGGAAATTTCTATACCCTACAAGTCAGCACCATCAGAAATTTAAAAAATAACTGATAAGGGGTAAAAAAAAAAGACAAACTAGAAAAGAACAGATTGTTGCCATCTTCAGCTGTGGGCTGGCATGATGGGGTAGGTAAGAATAAGCTTGATTGGAGACAAAAGTTTGGAATAATAAAGCAGACAAAATGAGGAAATTAGCTTTATTTCAGTAAAATTACAAAAGCAAGATGTAACAATAACATGTGGTTATTCTGTAGGATTTACAGTTGTGTTATGTACATGGCATATAAGTCATCTATGAGTAGTATAGTACTTCAGAGCTTTAGTTGAGCCAAAGCACGTAATAAGTTGGCTGCTAGCAGACCACTTTTCGGTCGGAATAATGTTTGGAATTAGTCCTTCTTTATAAAGCTTACTGTGGCAAGAATACTATACACATAACACAGTGTGCAATGCCATTATTGCTGACAAACACAACTGCGCTTCATCAACAGCCATACTCAGTAAACAATATATGGTTAAAAATTTATTAAAGCTAAGTTTTTTTAAAATAGAATCCAGAGTACATTTTTAAAAACAGATGTAGTATTGGGTAACTTAAAAACGTTGTTTATTTAAAAAAAATAATAGTATTGTAGTGCAATTGTCTTTGGAGTCAGTTTAAGAAGTTAGCAGTTATTAGTTAGAAATTTGTGTGCTGTGGATCAGATTAATAATACTGCCAGATCAGGTTTTATGCAAATTCTGGCAATAAGAGAGAGCAATCTTTCAATGAAAAACATACTTGCATAAAATTTCCTTTAACATTACTATTCCAGCTATATTTGTTTGCTTGGAGATCAATTCATGGTTAACAAGGACTTTCATATCAAATCTTTATGTTATGAGTACACGATAGTTGTTTAAGATTTCAATTGAGTGAATTAACAAATTAAAATAAGAGCAAAATAAATGTTTAAAATTGTATACATGGATATTAACAATTAAATGATAGTTTAAAAAATGGGATGTTTACCAAGTTTTGTAATGTTAAACCATCCATAGGTTGCTCTATAACTTTAGCCTTCTACCAGAAAGTGAAACAAGATTAACTATTTTGACTGGGTAAATTATGCTGCAAGATATCTTTCTTAACTTCTTTTCAATTTCAATTCCTTCACTTGGTTTAGTTTGGGAGGCATTTTGTTCAGAGAAGTTTGTTATAATTGGTGCACAGCCCTTAGAAATTAGAAAAATTTGTCTTGAGTTGAATGCTGGGAGAAGATTTTCCGAGACATTTAGACTGTCCAGCTGCTGTCTTTGCTTTGACGCTCTCCTGGTTACCTTTAACAGCACCTTCAAGCCTTGCTTTCATAGCTGGTGAAGAACCCATTAATTTTTGAAAAATGGATGGATACTGAGGACCTATTCGCATCAGGTTCTGAAGGGCAAACTCATGTAAACTCTTGGCTGGATTTGGTGCAGATGTTAAAGCATTTTCATCCAAAAGGAAAGATATCAGGATTGGTAGAATCAAAACTACCAAATGGACTCCTGCAATACATGAACAAAGCTTAAATTTACCATAGATTGAATATGAATAAATGTATTCAGCAGTAGTCAAGTTGAATAACTATCAGAAATGAATTGAAACATGATAGCCAAACGACTAAGGAGAAAATTCTGTATTTCAATTAACACTGCAAGTTAAGAGCTGAACGAAAAACTTGTGAATACATTTCACTACATTCTGATTTCAAAAGTTAATAGTTACATAGTTACACATTCAAATAAAATAAAATAATTACTATTCCTCCTTGAAGAACAACTGTACTGTTGATAGAGCCTGGAGCCTGATAGTTGGCCTCAGCACCCTTGGGACAACGAGAAAAAAAAATCAGAACTTCTACCCTGTTCAGAAAAGTGTGCAAATGCTGACATTGGGACAAAACAGCATCAAGCTCAGTTTTGATTAACTGTCAACGTTCACTGTGGCTAAAAAGTAAAACATGAAGGCTGACAGATTTCCTACAATGGCATATTTCACCATTTTCAGAAAAATGGGGAAAAGTTCTTGTGGGTGGGTAAATATAAAAGGAGACAGAGCTGTAAATAAGTCAGCTCTAAGGAAGTTGTGATATCTTTTCCTTCTCCCCATTCTCAGACAACAATTCAAGAGAGAGAAGAATTGCATGAAATGTTTTTATCTTGGTGATATATCATGCTTCCGAGCAGTTAACCAACGAGGACACCAGCAGAGGACTTGAGCATTCATCTCTCAGCAGAGGCAGAAGAACAGACATGGGGATAATTACTATTAAAGTTCTTCAGCTATAAACTGAAGGTGAAAATTCTCAGCTGTTATTAAAAGTCCAAAGTCAACTGTGTAAAAACACTTACGGTTTTGTTCATCAGCCATGCTGACCAAAGTCTCCAAAGTTTTCATCCCTTCCTGCACGGCCTGCAACTCTGTACATGTGCTCGGCTTCTCTTTTTCCACTTCTCGCAACCTTTCCACAATTAAAACAGTCAGGGAGTGGATGTAAGGTGTGGATATGGCCCTATTAGGAAATAATGACTGCAGCAATTTGTAGCAATGCATCAGTACCTGAGACGAGAAAAGGACAAGTCCTTATAAACACGAGAAAACATATGGAAAAGTATAAATACCGAGAAACTGAATACATTTGAAGAGGTAGGACTTAAAATGTGCTGTTATTATGTATTGTATGTTAAAAAGTTAGCCGATTGAGGATGACCAATTGCTTTCACATTATGAAAAACAAAAACAGAAACTGCTACCTGCAACCTGTCTGTACATCTATACACCAAAGCTGACCAGTAACGATCTGCTAATACCTCTAATTTCCTCCTGTTTCTCTTCTGAAGTTGTTGGCTGAAACTGGGGTTACAGGACCATCAGTCCCTTGCCACCTTAACCAAGGCTAAGAAGAGATTTATTAATGTGAATGCAGGCAAGCAATTAGATCATCAAGGATATTCAAGTCAAGCCTGATTCTGTCCTTTTCCCCATATCCCTGCACATTGTTTCTATTCATGTGATCATCTATGAATGCCTCGTTTGAACCTGCCACTGCCATACTTCCAGGCAGTGCACTCTTGACCTGAATCACCAGTTGTGTGAAAAAGTATTTTCTCACATCACTGGCAATCACTTTAAATCTGTGCCCTCTCGTTCTTGATCTTTTTACGAGCAGGAACAGTCTAAGATTAAAGACTCTGACCAATTTTAATCACTTTTTAGCTCCCGGTCAATGTGGCTTAATGCTGCGTCATGCAGTGCACACAAATAAGCTACTGCATTAATTTTCTTATCTCATCTCAAGATTTTTTTGACAATATAGCACTTAATTTTCCTTTTTTAAAAAAAATAAACATTTTATGGATGTATTTTTGGAATAGTAGCAACAACAAAATAAACAATATACATGAAACCATAAACATAGTGCAAAAGCCATTTACCTCTCGTACAGGTCCCTCCCTTATTGACCCACTACTCTAATCTAAACTACTCCCCTCCCCCCCCCCGACAATTAATTTCCCGCAAAGAAGTCGCCGAATGGTTGCCACCTCCGGGTGAACCTGAACAGTGACCCACTCAAGGCGAACATGATTTTCTCCAAACAGAAAAGCTAGCCATGTCCAATAGCCAGGTCACCAACTTCGGGGGCTTTGAGTCCCTCCAAGCTAATAGTATCCGTCTCCGGGCTACCAGGGAAGCAAAGGCCAGAATGTCTGCCTCTTTCGCCTCCTGGATTCTCCGGTCTTCTGACACCCCAAAAATCGCCACCTCTGGACTCAGTGCCACCCTTGTTTTTAACATAGTGGACATGACATCCGCAAACCCCTGCCAAAATCCCGTAAGCTTTGGACATGTCCAAAACATGTGGACATGGTTCGCCGGTCCTCCCACACATTTTGCGTACCTGTCCTCCACCCCAAAGAATCTGCTCATCCGGGCCACTGTCATGTGAGCCCGGTGAACAACCTTAAATTGTATCAGTCTGAGCCTGGCACAGGTTGCAGACACGTTGACTCTACTCAACACATCTGCCCATAGACCATCCTCTATCTCACCTCCCAGCTCCTCCTCCCACTTGCGCTTCAGCTCCTCGGTCTGCTTCTCCTCTGACCCCATAAACTCCTTATAAATGTCAGAGACGCTCCCTTCTCCTACCCACCTTCTGGAAACTACCCTGTACTGAATCCCCCTTAGCGGTAGGAACGGGAAGGTTGACACCTGTTTACGAAGGAAGTCCCGCACCTGCAGATACCTGAATTTGTTTCCCCTCGCCAACCCAACCTTTTCCTCCAAGCACTTAATTTTCTAAATAGATAAATATTCTTTATTTAAGATTTGCTGAAATTTTTCTCCCCTCCTCTTAGAATCCCTACAGTGCAGGAGGCCATTCAGCCCATTGAGTCTGCACCGACCCTCTGAAAGAGCACCTACTTATGCCCACTCCCCCGCCCTTTCCCCATAACCCCACCTAACCTGTACATCTTTGGACTGTGGGAGGAAACCGGTGCACCCGGAGGAAACCCACGCAAAAACAGGGAGAACATGCAAATTCCACAGTCACCCAAGGCCAAAACGTAACCTGGGTCTCGCTAACAACTGTCAAATGTTTACTTTGACTGGGTATTCGTCCAGGAATACCTTGTCAATTTTTCACGTATTAACAAGGATGGTGAAGCATCTGAAATTTAAGGGGAATTACAGTCAAAACTAAGTTATCAGCTAACATCTACACATGCGCATTTTCCTTCAGTGGTTATTCTTGCATGCACTCTTGCTGAGTAGCAGAGGTAATTTTAACTCGCCTCCCATAGACCACTTTGGTCTTTTAGGTGGTTTAACAAACAAATATTCTGGAATCATTCAGGTGCAGGCGAATATCATGATGGGGAAAATGGCAGACCTTTATTGAGTTCACTGTGAACATCATAATGATGAGCTAATTCAGCATCAACTGGGATCAAACCTTGGATTCTTTGTTCTGTATGGGTCAAAGTAGACAATAAAATGTATTCTTGATAACGCTTGGTTATTTTGATGTCAACGATAAATCAGATTAAATTACCGCACACAGCAAATTTTAGTAAATCTGCGAGAATACTTACGACTGGATTTTTAGAATTAAGGATTATTTTAAACCTGTTGATACATTTTTTCTCAAGGCACTGTACACATGTGACTTCTGGATTTGCTGACACCAAGAAAATACTAATGGCAGTTAGCATGCTCACTTCATCCAGTTCTGACTGAGTCATCTCTATGAAAACAAGAAAACATACAAAATTTAGATAGGGTGCTACAACCAAGGAGTTTAATTCCTTTAACTTAAAAGGTGGTTTGGTGGGGTCAGGGAGGTCATGTTGGAGATGTATAGAACTTTGATGAGGCCACAGCTGGAGTATTGTGTGTAATTCTGGTCATCGTATTACATGAAGGATGTGATTGCACTGGAGGGTTGCAGAGGCGATTCACCAGGATGTTGCCTGGGAATTAACATTTATGTTATGCAGAGAGGTTGGATAGGCTTGGGTTGTTTTTGCTGGAGCAGAGAAGATTGACGGGCGACCTGATCGAGGTGTACAAGATTCTGAGGCGCATGGACAGGGTGGATAGGGAGCAGCTGTTCCCCTTAGTTGAAGGGTCAGTTACGAGGGGACAAAGTTCAAGGTGAGGGACAGGAGGTTTAGGGGGGATGAGAGGAAAAACCTTTTTACCCAGAGGGTGGTGACGGTCTGGAATGCACTGCCTGGGACGGTGGTAGAGGTGGGTTGCCTCACATCCGTTAAAAAGTACCTGGATGAGTACTTGGCACATCATAACATTCAAGGCGATGGGTCACGTGCTGGCAAATGGGATTAGGTAGGCAGGTCAAGGTTGGTGCAGACTCGATGGGCCTCTTCTGCACTGTATTATTCTGTGATCTGGGTGGGGGTAGTGCGGAGTGGTAGGAAAGATACTTAATCTTTGGCACAAGGAAGACCCTTCACCTATGTATGACTAATATATTATTCATATGAGAGAATGTTTGGTGACAATGAATCTGGCCAAATTCTGCCCCACACTGGATCTGTTTCACCCCGTCAACAACAATAAAACAAATATGTATGGGCATAGTTCAATGGCCACTGAGGTGGTTAAGGAGAAAAATAGAAGACTGCACTTAATCAAGTTTGACAGCCTCCTTTCCTGGATTCCCATGGACCAACTCAACATCTAGTCTGAGAGCAGAAGCAGGATTTCATGGCTTAGGTAGAGAATGGAAACTGGAGGAAAGATCTCAAAGATCTGTGTAACAAGCAAAAGGCAAAGAAATCTACAGATTACAACAATGCAGCAACAGAAGGAGAAAGAGAAAACAATACATAATTTAACAACACGTTTGTAAAAATAGAGAATTAAATAAAATGGAAACAATTTGTTGTTGCTATGTGACAACTTGGTGCATTTGTCAATCAGAGACACAAACAGGAAAAGGAGGTACCAGTCAAAAATACTCAATGGTAAGGATACAAAGTAAGCCTGGTAACTTAGACAACAGTCCCTTCATGCATTAATTTACAACCCAAATATTAAGACGTAGGAAGCCAGATAAAAGAGGTTAACAAGTTAACTGTAAATTTGATTTATTAAAATAGTTGGAGATCTGGGCTGGGAATCCAAATCTTTTGATAAACTCCCAAGAAATGCCCTGGGGCTTTAATGTGTTGAGTGCCTTTCGGATCAATCTTCCTTTAATAATTGTACAAAATCAGTTGCAGCAGAATGACTAGGTCAGTGATATTAACTAGCCCCAAAATCTTCCTTCCCAACTGTACCCCTACTCGCTGTCTCACCTGTCCTCAGCTTGCCAATTCGCCCTCCTGAATCCTTGCTGTGAACAAGGGTTTGGGAGAGGGACATAGAGGAGTTTGCCTGGAGGTGTCATGGAGGGAATCAGTGAGTGGGCCACAAGATAGACAAATTCTGACATAGCTTTGGGCTCCGCAAGTGAATTTCAGCTGTTTAATCTGATTAATCATGTCAGGCTTGGCCCGTGTCCATTAATTTTCTGTCGTGGGGGAATCTACCAGTTCTTTGCTTGTGGGCTAGAATTGCAGTAAACCTCATTTAGGGATCATGTGCGTGGCCTTAATGCAGTCAATGGACTGTTGTGCGGCTATGCAGCTTAGAAGGAACAGTAATCACAAGTCCAGCATTTATTGTCCTTTCCCGCCTGCATTTGAGAAGGTGGTAGTTAATAGCTTTATGATATAATTGCAGTCCTTGTCGTGAAGGTGTATCCACAGTGCTATTATGGAACCATGAAGTAATATATATTTCCAAGTCGGAGTGGTATGTGATGCAAGTGGTGAAGTTCCATACACCTGCTGCCCTGTTCATCTAGGTCACAGGCTTGAAACAAAAGGAGGCTTGGTGAGTTTAATAGAACATAGAACTGCACAGCACCGTACAGGCCCTTCGGCCCCTGATGTTGTGCCGAACTAGTCTGAAACTAAGATCAAATCAACCTACTCCCAATCATTCTAGTGCACTCCATATGCCTATCCAATAACCGCTTGAAAGTTCCAAAAGTGTCCGACTCTACTACCATAGCTGGGAGTGTGTTCCATGCCCCAACCACTCTCCGAGTAAAGAACCTACCTCTGACATCTCTCCTATATCTTCCACCATGAACCTTATAGTTATGCCGCCTTGTAACAGCTACATCCTCCTGAGGAAAATGTCGCTGAAAGTCCACTCTATCTATCCCTCTCATCATCTTCTACACCTCAATTAAGTCACCTCTCATCCTCCTTCGCTTCAATGAGAAAAGCCCTAGCTCCCTTAACCTTTCCTCATAAGACCTACCCTCCAGTCCAGGCAGCATCCTGGTAAATCTCCTTTGCACCCTTAATGCTTCCACATCCTTCCTATAATGAGGTGACCAGAACTGCACACAATACTCCAAATGTGGTCTAACCAAGGTCTTGTACAGTTGCAGCATAACTTCACGGCTCTTAAACTCAATCCCCCTGTCAATAAATGCTAACACACGATAGGCTTTCTTCACGGCTCTATCCACTTGGGTGGCAACTTTCAGAGATCTATGGACATGAACTCCGAGATCTCTCTGCTCCTCCACATTCTTCAGAACCCTGCCGTTAACCATGTAATCCGCATTCAAATTTGTCCTACCAAAATGAATCACCTCACACTTATCAGGGTTAAACTCCATCTGCCACTTTTCAGTCCAGCTCTGCACCCTATCAATGTCTCTTTGCAGCCTACGACAGCCCTCCACATTATCCACTACTCCACCAATCTTGGTGTCATCAGCAAATTTACTAACCCAACCTTCAACTCCATCATCCAAGTCATTGATAAAAATCACAAATAGCAGAGGACCCAGCACTGATCCCTGTGGTACACCGCTGGTGACTGGGCTCCAGGACGAAAATTTACCATCTACCACCACCCTCTGTCTTCTATGTGATAGCCAGTTACTGATCCAATCAGCCAAATTTCCCTCGATGCCATGCCTCCTTACTTTCTGCATGAGCCAACCGTGGGGCACCTTATCTATGTACTTAGTTACCTCCTCAAAGAATACAATCAAACTTGTGAGGCAAGACTTACCCCTCACAAATCCGTGCTGACTATCCTGGATTAAGCTATATCTTTCCAAATGATCATAATCCTATCCCTCAGGACCCTTTCCAATAATTTACCTATGACCGAAGTGAGGCGAACCAGCCTATAATTCCCAGGGTTATACCTATTCCCTTTCTTGAACAAGGGGACAACATTCGCCTCTCTCCAGTCTTCTGGCACTATTCCTGTAGACAGTGAGGACATAAAATCAAAGCCAACGACTCTGCAATCTCATCCCTCGCTTCCCAAAGAATCCTAGGATATATCCCATCAGGCCCAGGGGACTTATCTATCCTTAGGCTTCTCAAAATTTTTAACACATCTTCCTTCTCAAAATTTCTAAAACATCTTCCATCCGAATATCTACCTCCTCCAGCCTACCAGGCTGTATTGCACTATCCTCCTCAACAACATGGCCCCTCTCCTTTGTGAACAGTGAAGAAAAGTATTCATTTAGGGCTTCTATCTTCAGACTCCATGCACACGTTCCCACTACTGTCCTTGACCAGCCCTAACTTCACCTTGGTCATTCTTTTATTCCTCACATAAGTGTAAAAAGCCTTGGGGTTATCCTTGATCCTACCCGCCAAGGGCTTCACAGGCCCTTCCTAGCTCTCCTGAGCCGTTTCTTGAGCTCCTTCCTATCTTGTATCCCTCAAGTGCCCTAACTGAACCTTGTTTTCTCGTCCTTACATAAGCTCCCTTCCTCTTGACAAGACATTCAACCTCTTTTGTAAACCATCCTTCACTCACTCGACCATTTCCTCTCTCTCTGCCTGACAGGGATATACATATCAAGGACACACAGTATTTGCTCCTTGAACATGCTCCACATCTCAATTGTGCCTATCCCTGACAGTTCCTGTTTCCATCTTATGCTCCCAAATTCTTGCCTAATCGCTTTGTAATTACCCTTCCCCAGTTAGAAACATTGCCCTGCCGTATGTTCCTATCCATCTCCATTGCTATAGTGAAAGTCACCGAATTGTGGTCACTATCTCCAAAGTGCTCTCCCACAACCAAATCTAACACTTGGTTCATTACCCAGTACCAAATCCAATGTGGCCCCGCCTCTTGTTGGTCTATCCCCATATTGTGAGAGGAAACCCTCCTGCACACACTGGATAAAAACAGCCACATCCAAACTATTCGAATTATAGTGGTTCCAATCAATATTTGGAAAGTTAAAGTCACCCATGACAAGTACCCTGTGCTACAGCACCTATCCAAAATCTGCAATGCAATCTTTTCCTCCACATCTCTGTTACTGTTTGAGGGCCTATAGAAAACTCCTAACAAAGTGACCGCTCCTTTCCTATTTCTAACTTCAGCCCACACTACCTCAGTAGACAGATCCTCCTCAAACTGCCTTTCTGCAGCTATTATACTATCCTTGATTAACAATGCTACTCCTCCACCTCTTTTACCACCTTCCCTAATCTTACTGAAACATCTAAACCCCGGAACAACCATTCCTGCCCCTGTTCTATCCACATCTCCGTAATGGCCACAACATCATAGTCCCAGGTACCAATCCATGCTTCAAGCTCACCACTTTTCGTTAGAGAGAAGAAGGTTAAGAGGAGACTTAATAGAGGCATACAAAATGATCAGGGGGTTAGATAGGGTGGACAGTGAGAGCCTTCTCCCGTGGATGGAAATGGCTAGCACGAGGGGACATAGCCTTAAACTGAGGGGTAATAGATATAGGACAGAGGTCAGAGGTAGGTTCTTTACGCAAAGAGTGGTGAGGCCGTGGAATGCCCTACCTGCAATAGTAGCGAACTCGCCAACATTGAGGGCATTTAAAAGTTTATTGGATAAGCATATGGATGATAATGGCATAGTGTAGGTTAGATGGCTTTTGTTTTTTTGACTTCCCATGTCGGTGCAACATTGTGGGCCGAATGGCCTGTACTGCGCTGTATCGTTCTATGTTCTATGTAACCTTATTCCTGATGCTCCTCGCATTGAAGTTGCTGGAATGCATCACACTGCTGCCACTGTGAACTGGTGGTGGAGGAAGTGAATGTTTGAAGTGGTGTGTGGGGTGCAACTTTTGAAGGTTGCTTTGTGCTGGAATGTGACAAGCTTTTCAAGTGTTGCTGGAACCACACTCGTCCAGGTAAGTTCGGAGTATTCCAGCACACCAAATTTGTGCCTTCAGGGATGGTGGATAAGCCTTGGGAAGCTGCTCGCCACAAAACTCCCTCCCTTTGACCCGCTGTTGTAGCCACCATATTTACTGGCTGGCCCAGTTAGCTTTCTGGTTAGTATTCATCCACAGGATGTTGATGGTGGAGGATTCAGCAATGGGAATGTCATGAGTGTTATGAGAATATGGTTAGGCCCTCTGTTATTGGAGATAGTCATTGCCTGACATTTGTGTGGCACAAATGTTACTTGCCACTTATCAGTCCATGCCTGCATGCTGTCCAGGTCTTGCTGCATATGGGCACACACTGCTTTATTATCCAAGTTAGGAATCAGACTGAAATATTCAATCGAATTTAGAGTACCCAATTCTTTATTTTTCCAATTAAGGGGCAATTTAGCATGGCCAATTCATCTACCCTGCACATCTTTGGGTTGTGGGGCTGAAACCTATGCAAACACGGGAAGAATGTGCAAACTCCATACAGACAGTTACCGGAGGCTGGGATCGAACATGGGTCCTCTGCGCTGTGAGACAGCAGCGCTAACCACTGTGCCACCGTTGTCCTCGCTCAGATTCTGCTTCTTGGGAGAAGTACTCTTGCAACGCAGGCCATTGTTCCAGAAATTTATCTGGCGCTCTTTCCAAGGACAATCATTTCGTGCAAACATATTTGAGTATTTGATGATTTTGTCGATTGCAATGTCTATATTTCCTTGAACGCTTTGTGGCGTTTGCTAGGCTTCATAAGGTACAAGCAAGTTCACTGGAGAGAATGGCAACTGACGTGCCCCTTTCTCTGCAGCCAGATAAAGGTGGTGGCATGGACATCCAAGAATGAAAATCATAGAATCCCTCCAGTGCAGGAGGCCATTTGGCCCATCAAGTCTGCACCAACCCTCTGAAAGAGCTCCCTACATATGCCCCTTTCCTATCCCCACCTAACCTGTACATCCCTGGACACTATGGGGTAATTTAGCATGGCCAATCCACCAAACCTGCACATCTTTGGACTGTGTGAGGAAACTAGAGCACCCGGTGGAAACCCACGCTGACATGGGGAAGAAATGCAAACACTACACAGACAGTCACTCGAGGCTGGAATTGAACCCAGGTCCCTGGCGCTGTTAGGCAGCAGTGCTAACCATTGTGCCATTGTGTTGCACAAATATTTGGGGGGGGTTTTCTCCACAAAGGGAGCAACACTATTGTGGGCTCCCATCATCACTGCTACATTGCAGAAAAGCATATCATGTTTTTCGAAGGAATGTTGTTTTCCTTAAGAACATTGTCCAGAAGTTGGAAAATGTTTTTGCCGCTTGATCTCTATCGTTGTCAATATTTCATTTAAACAAAATAAATTTAGAGTACCCAATTCTTTTTTTTCCAATTAAGGGGCAATTTAGCGTGGCCAATCCACCTATCCTGCACATCTGTGTGCTGTGGGGGTGAGACCCACGCAGACACGGGGAGAATGTGCAAACTCCACATGGACAGTGAACCGGGGCCAGGGTCGGACCTGGGTCCTCGGCGCCGTGAGGCAGCAAGGCTAACCATTGCGCCACCGTGCCGCCCTTTGTTGTTGCTATTTCAAACAGCATACTGATTACCCTGTCCACATCTACGTCAAAGAACTGAATGAGAGAATGGAACAGAGAAGACGACAAACTACTTTTCGCAGTGGGTCATTAAATGATTTCAAGAAGGAGATATGATGTGGAGATGCTGGCGTTGGAGAGGGGTGAGCACGGTAAGACGTCTTACAACACCAGGTTGAAGTCCAACAGGTTTGTTTCGATGTCACTAGGTTTCAGAGCGCTGCTTCATCATCAGGTGAGTGAAGAGGTGGGTTTCTCAACCACATATATAGACAAAGTCAATGTTGCAAGACGATACTTCGATTGTGAGTCTTTGCAGGTAATTAAGTCTTTACAAGTCCAGACAGAGCGACTGGAAAGAGGGATAATCACAGGTTAAAAGGTGTGTGAATTGTTTCAAGCCAGGACAGTTGATAAGATTTTGCGATCCCAGACCAGATGGTGGGGTTGAATGCAATGCGGCATGAATCCAAGGTCCCGGTTGAGGCCGTACTCATGCATGCGGAACTTGGCTATAAGTTTCTGCTCGACGACTCTGCGTTGTTGCGTGTCCTGAAGGCCGCCTTGGAGAACCTGGGTTACCCGAAGATCAGAGGCTGCTGAAGTGTTCCCCGACTGGAAGGGGACATTCCTGCCTGGCAATTGTCGCGCGATGTCCGTTCATCCGTTGTTGCAGCGTCTGCATGGAGATAGATATATTTCTGATAAAAACAGATTAAAGGGATATGGGGAACAGGTAGGGAGCTGGATTTGAGACCAGAAAGAGATCAGCCATGATCTGATTGAATGGCAGGGCAGACTTGAAGGATTGAATTACTTACTTCTGCTCCTAATTCCTATGTTCCTGCACACCACGGTCAGAACTCCCATATGGAGAATGGTGTTTGCCTGATTTTCTCAAGGATGTCACCTTTCATCTATTGGCCTAGAGTCTTGGCAATTGCTGTTGTCTTGGTCCGGTGTGATGCAAGCTTACAAGCAATCGAACTGTCCGGAAATATCACTTTCACAAGATCAGTAAAATGATTGGCAGCAGAAAACGCTTAATGAGGAAATGTGTCAAAGTTTCTGCTCTTATCTGACCCAGAGCCGGGATCGAACCTGGGACCGCGGCGCTGTGAGGCAGCAATGCTAACCACTGTCCCACCATGCTGCCCTGAAGTTTCTGCTCTTATGACTAAGTAGTCTTTCTGTGTGCTTTCCGAAACTTGTGCCGCAGCATGATGTTTCTTGAATCGCATATGTGCCTCTATGTTCTTTGCTCCTCCATTAGTGATGCTGAAGTCCGAAGAGCAGGCGTTAAATTGTGCAGTGTATTCATCCTTTCTTGATTGAACAATAAAGTACCATCTTGATGTATAGTCCTTCTTGAAAGTCTGTTTTCTAGATTTAGCACTAGATGACGAAGTCATGATCGCTACTTAACATTTCATGGATTTTCTTCCTCTCAACAACCTACCTCCCCATGAACTTATTCATTTTGATGATGGTTGTTTATGGTGGTTGTAAATAATGCGGCACTATCTTTCCCCCCCACTGGGTTGCTGTAATAATAATAATGTTTATTAGTGTCAAAAGTAGCCTTACATTAACACTGCAATAAAGTATCTCCCAGATTCTGTATTTCAACATGACAAATTGCATTTCCGTATTCTAATTGATTTTCCGTACAAAATACGGAAAATCCGTACTAGTTGGCAGCTCTGCGTCAAACTTTGTTTGATAATGTGCCTGTGAAGAATCTTGGGATATTTTATAAATATTTTTATTCGGATTCTCATTTTATATAATACACAATAGTGCAAAATATGAGAGTAAAACCAATGTACAAACATAAAACCCCGAAACATAGCTGATCCCCTCCCACAGCCTAACCCCTCCCCCTGCCCCCCTTTTTACATATTGTTTTCTACTGGTTATTTACATTTGCATTGTTACTTAAATCTACAAGAAGCATAAGTAACAAGAGATATATTAAGAGTGTTTAGTGCAAACTAGAGTGCAAGCTGGGAATTAACATAGTTTGTTGCCAATACCCGGAGAACAAATGTGCAGGTTTTGAGGGCGGGCGGGCGGGGGGGGGGGGTTTACTTTAGGCCCCTGGTGGTTGGGTACCCAACCTCTTTGTCCTACTATTGTGTGTGGCTTGCTGGTATTGAAACATACCAGGGGCCTGCTTGCGGTTCCCCCAGGACCCCCTTCCTGTTATTGTTCTGAACATCCTTCCTGGGCTGTCCTTCCTTCCCCTGCAGCCTTTTGGCCCCTCTGCCTGACTTCCCCTGTATTCTGGATGGTATCTCTTGGGATATTTTATGATATTTAAGTTAGCAAATAAATGCAAGCTCTAGTATTCCTATGAAACATTGAGACGTTTTTATATATTATTGACACTATACACCCCACATTCTTGCTGCTGACAGTCATTAAACAACAGTTTCCCCACCTGAGCAAATGGTAATTTTCTTGCCAGCTATACAAGATATAGTTATTATATAGAGGAGTTAAAAATTCAGTTACCTGGATTCCAAAATTCCAAAATTGTTGCAAGAGCACTGCGGAGAAGCCTGGTCCATGCAACACGGCTTTTCTCTGCTCTAGCCATAGGAGAGGAGACAACAGCCTTCAGTGCCTGCAGTGCTGCTCCAACTGCTAAAGACATACAACCATCATGCTTCGTTCCCGCAGTTTCTTTAAGGACTCCTGTGATAAGGTAAAGGACAGTAGGAAGAATAGAAATGCTCCCTGTAAAAACAAAAATATTGGAGCCTTTTCAATGAAATGAAAAATGAGTGCAAAATCAAATTTTTAATATACCTTCAAAAAGATGATAACGCTTGCATTATTTTTGAGGACCATACTTCTCTTCAATACTCTCATTGCCCTGCAATATTTTGCTCAAAGGAAAAATGTTGGGGACCTGATCCAGGTTTCTAGCAATACTGTTCTTACTCTGAGAAGGTACGTAAGCATAATCTGGAAGAATTCCTTAGATTATTGGTACTATTGTGGACAAGATTAGCCACCAATAACCTTGAAAAAGTAAAGAAAGAAATTACTTTTGAAGCGTGGCCACTGCTATACAAACAAACATGGCTCAAAATTAGAGCAAGGTTCCACATGCAATAAAAAAAAAAAATATCAACATAATGACCAAATCATCTGTTTTGGTGATACTGGCATAAGGATAAATGCTGGCCAGAGATGAAGAATTCCTCTGCTCTTCGAACGGTGTCACTGGATCTTTTGCATCTATTAAAAAGATGCTTAGTGCCTCTGTTTAACTCCACTTTCAAAAGACGGCATAATTCTGGCAATGCAATACTGCAATACTCAAGGCTGCAATACGGTGTTAGCCTAGATGATAGGCTCAGATTCTCCAAGCGGGGCTCAAATCTAAACTTCTGACTCGAAGTAGAAATAACCTCTGAACCAAGTGGTCGCCAACAAGGAAGAGCTGGACCTCCTTTCATAAGCTTACATTTGTGAACCCACTCCCTCTTTAACAAAGCAGCCCATGAAGTGTTTAAAAAATAGATTCCAGGCAGCACGGTGGCACAGTGCTTAGCACTGCTGTCTCAGGCCACCGAGGTCCCAGGTTTAA
This sequence comes from Scyliorhinus torazame, assembly GCF_047496885.1. Classification (NCBI taxonomy): domain Eukaryota; kingdom Metazoa; phylum Chordata; class Chondrichthyes; order Carcharhiniformes; family Scyliorhinidae; genus Scyliorhinus; species Scyliorhinus torazame. Next base: position 290,669,578 of record NC_092708.1, read on the forward strand.
TGCCGGCTCTGGGTCACTGTTCGTGTGGAGTTTGCACATTCTCCCCGTGTTTGCATGGGTTTTGCCCCCACAACCCAAAGATATGCAGGGTCGGTGGATTGGCCACACTAAATTGCCCCTTTATTGGAGAAAATGAATTGGATACTCTAAATTAATTAAAAAAACAATTAGATTCCACTTTACATTAATTGAGTTTATCCATTAAAAGACCATTAAACAAATGGAGTGCAATTACACATTAACTTCTTGATGGCAAGGTTGGCAAGATCAGTTTATAGCACAGTGGGCTAAACAGCTGGCTTGTAATGCAGAACAATGCCAGCGATTCAATTACCGTAGCGGCCTCCCGAACAGGTGCTGGAATGTGGCGACAAGGGGCTTTTCACAGTAACTTCATTGAAGCCTGCTCGTGACAATAAGCGATTATTATTTGTTATTATTATTATAACCTAAGTTACAAGGTTATCATCTTTCTGAATTACTCCATTTGTTGACCAACTGCAGAAGGGACTTTAGTTGACGGATTAGCCGCCTTAATACTCTGCATTCATTTTAACCGGCTGCTTGAACTCTGGTACGGCCGCATTTGGAGTATTGCGTACAGTTCTGGTCACCGCATTATAGGAAGGACGTGGTATGGAGGGAAAATCTTATGAGGAAAGGCTGATGGATTTGAGGTTGATTTCGTTAGAGAGAAGAAGGTTAAGAGGAGACTTAATAGAGGCATACAAAATGATCAGGGGGTTAGATAGGGTGGACAGTGAGAGCCTTCTCCCGCGGATGGAAATGGCTGGCACGAGGGGGCACAGCTTTAAACTGAGGGGTAATAGATATAGGACAGAGGTCAGAGGTAGGTTCTTTACACAAAGAGTGGTGAGGCCGTGGAATGCCCTACCTGCAACAGTAGTGAACTCGCCAACATTGAGGGCATTTAAAACTTTATTGGATAAGCATATGGATGATAATGGCATAGTGTAGGTTAGATGGCTTTTGTTTCGGTGCAACATCGTGGGCCGAAGGGCCTGTACTGCGCTGTATCGTTCTATATGTTCTATATGTTGACTATATTTCATGGAAATAGGCACTTGGCAAAGCATGATGGATATTTAGCCTTATTTTTTTAGTCAAGAGGTTCTGTATGAAACAGTCAGAAGGCCATACAATGTAAACAAGCAAATAGCTGCTCACTGTTTTGCTGACAGCAGACAATTATTATTTTTCTTAGGCGAGGAACTCAAGGCCTGCTCGTTTTTTCTGTCTTTTTGCTAATCTGAAGAATGCATTTTTTCCGAGATATAGCTTACTGTAACATATAAATTGCTTGCCTTACCTCTGTAGAGGGGGGACATTTGGAATGACTTTGGTCTATCTAATCCCCCCCACGAACTTTGTGTTAAATAAAGGACCTTTCGCGAAAACTCTAAGTGCTGACTATTATTTTCTTCAACAATTGGCATAGTCATTGCAGTTTCCCTAATTTAACGGGACGCGAACCCCAAAACGATTCTCTAAACAGGACTCTCGCAGCTGAAAGAGAGAGAACCACAGCGCGACCCCAGCTGAAAGGGGGTCTGCTGTTCGGCAGCCTTAATTACTGGCCAGTGACTCATGCAAGGAGAGTTATCTTAATTAATAAATTAATGATAGCTGCATGAGAAGAAAAAAGGTGCCTTCGAGACTAAATTTTTTAAAAAGACTTCGAGGTTCGTGAAAGAATCAACCCCGGTGTGCCCTCCCGATAGTATTTGTAAATGATTTCCGCGGTCGTTGTTATTGTTATGTATATGTTCTCAAGTATTTTGCAGAAGGAACGATGAGCAATAAACTCGACGCCCCCTCACAGGTCGTCCCAAAGCCTCAGTAAAGACATCCGGAGCGAGAAAGAAGGTGAACTCCTTGAAGAAGACAGATAAGGGAGTCAAAATGAGTAAGAAAATGAAAAGAAACAATCGTAAAGCAACGGAATGAGGTAGGAAAACCTATATGCCCTGCTTAATTCATCCGCAACGCAGCATTTGTTTTGCTGAATATCAACAAAACATGTTTTGACTGAAAACAGAAAATGCTGGACAATTTCAACAGTTTGACAGCATCTGTGGAAAGAGGAGCAAATGTTTCGAGCCTGGATGACTCTTTTTCAAAGCATGTTCTGACCCAGTTTGTTTTGGACAATTAAGTATTTTGAAGGTATATTTTATAGAACGCCAGGAGCATGTTGCTAATCATGCAGAGGTGAGGGGGGGGGGGGCACTGAACTGAGCATGATAAGATTTGCAGGAATAGTCCACAGAAGTGCAAATAACTGGATGTACATTTTTTAGTTTGTTACAAAAAATATTCTTGAAGCTCTTGGACTTCCACCATGGTCGCTAACTATTAAAAATTGTTACTATAGGTTAAGTCATACTCCACTGGAAGGGATAGTTGTTCCTTTGAAGACTTGGATTTCAGTTTTAAAATCGCTGGAAAAATACACCTTGTGTGAAAAATCATAAAATAAATGAAACATCTGATCAATACAAACTAATATATCTTGTGGTGATTATAACCAATCATTGATTTTCTTATTTTCAGCTGGCTCTGTTGGAAGGCAAGATAACATGGCACACCATCAAACATCAATAATTCAACAGAATTCATTCAGGAGGCATGACTGCTGAAAATGACAATGTAATCCATGCAATATTCTCATCAGGCTCACATCACAAAGATAAAACATCTTTAACTTAATTCTCACATATAATCCCTCTTTGTCCTTACTGGTCATCAGATACCCATTACATAATTCCTGGTTCTGATAATCATTTGGTGATGGTCAAATATTCCAATGCTCCTATGTAAAGACAGCAAAGTTAGGGGAAGCACCAAGCAACTAATTTATCTGCAATTCCACAGTGCATATTTCAGGAGATAAGTAAGAGATCAAGAATTAAATATACATTGGCGGCGTCCTGCTATTTGCCTAAGATTTTGGACATGCAAGAAATCAAATCTGTTGAGGATGGGGTTGCTACAAATGTTGCAGCTCCTGACAGCTGAAGAGTTCAGTCGGTGTGAAGCAGGTTCTGTTGCGGATTGTTATTGGGGTTGGTGTCAATTGCCATCCTGTGTAACCACTTATCGCCATAATAGCACATGTTGGCCCACAGGTCAGCCATTTTACGGTCATCAACGAGTGTCTTCCAGGTTCGGAAATTGATGTTTATGGCCTTAATTCCATACTTGCAAGTATCCTTGAAGCAGAGCTTTGGGTGTTGTGGTAGTGCGGCCCCCATGGACCACTGATCGGCTCGGGGCCAATCACACGGTAGCGCGTGAATCTTGGTCAGCAGGAAATTTGTGCGGGGGTCCTGGGAACAGGACACTGGACAGTGTAAGACCTGTTGTATAGTGATCTGGGCCTGTTACTTAACCGCCTTTGCCTTTCATCAATAAATCCCTTTGTTAACTAATGGAAGCCTCCAGCATATGTCTCAAGGTATCACATTGGAGAGAGGAGGTAAATGTTTTTAGTAGCAGTCGACAGCCGTCATGAACTGTGGGGACAAGAAAGGAGCAGTTGAGGAAGTTAGAGAAGCTTCTGCAAGAGTTGGAATCACCCAAACAGTGAGTGAAAATGCCCACCATTGGTAAACTTAAGCCATTTGACCATGGGGCTGAGGATTGGAGTCATTACTTCGAACAACTCCGTTATTTTATAACCACGAACGACATCATAGGTGAGGACAATCAGAAGGTGATACGTCTGACAGTTTTCAGGCCCCAAACGTACAATTTGATTTGGAATCTCAAGTCTCTGGTGGCACCCAACTCGAATATCTTTGACCAGATAGTGAAATTGGTTAAATTACATTTCAACTCAAGGCCCTCGATTATTCTCCAACGTTATACGTTTAACTCTGTAGCGAAGGACCATGAAGGGCCTTCATAGCCAGACTTCACCAGCTTGCAGAGGACTGAGTTTTGGACCACGCTTATTGACATGTTGCATGATCGGCTTGATTGTGGAATCCATAACCTGAATACCTAGACGAAGCTTCTGGCAGAGGCCACAATTACATTGGAAAAAACGTTTTAGATAGCTCAAGTGACGGAGTGCGCCGGAAAAGGCATCACTGAGTGCCAAAGTGTGGCTGAAGCAGAGGTTAGCGAAGTATGGGGTGGTATGGCTGCGAGGTCCATGGTGGGATCAACAGACACAACGGAGAATCAGTCATGGCCCTCTGAACTGCACTGAAACCCAAGGATCGGGAAAAAGTCAGGGTGTCAACCCAAGTCAGAGGTGGCCTGCTATCATTGTGGGGGAGATCATCCCCATGAGACCGGTCATGTTCATATGCTTCTGATACAACCAAAGGGGGAACATTCAAGCACACTGCCGAGTTAGACAAAGCGCACCAATGCAGAAAACAAACCCAATTGCAGCAGTCCAAAGTGCCACTGAACATAGTGGAAAAGAGCTCGGAAGAAGAACATGCAATGTATCGGGTGAATGCAGTCCAACTGAATAAGACGGCCCCAATTGAAATTGTCTTAATGGTCAATGGTAGACCCAAGTCGACACTGGTGACCGTAGTGGGGGAGCAGGCTTTCCAATATCTTCATGCAGGAATACATTCCTTAAGGCTGGAGAGTACTACAGCCAAACCTTCCACATACACAGGGGAAATTTTGAAGATCCTCTGAACCGCCAACCACCAATGTCTACAGAGGGTAGGAGGCCAACTTGCCTTTGATTGTTGTGGAAGCGCATAGATCCAGTCTGATGAAAAGACATTGTTTTTCGAAGATTGGGCTCCAAAATATCCAACGGCGTCCTCCAAATTGTCCAACGGAGGTACAAAGATGCCTTCCAAAAGGAGTTGAGCCAGATTAAGGGCATCAAAAGCAAAACATACGTTAAACCAGATTCATACCCTAAGCTCTTCAGAGCTGGACCACTGCCATACGCACTGCACCAGAAGATTGAAGCAGAGCTAAAGAGATTGGAAGCGCTGGGTATAATCAAGCCGGTTCAGTTTTCAGAATGTACGGCACCGATAGTCCCTGTGCTCAAACCAGATCGCTCGGTAAGGATTTGTGGCAACTATAAAATGACCATGGATCAGGCTGCCCAGTTCGATCAGTGTCCGAATAGAGGAGCTGTACACTAAGCTGGCGGGGGGGGGGGGGGGGGGGGGGTCTTACCTATTCAAAATTGGACTTCAATCACACTGATCCGCAACTAGAGTTGGATGTGAAGTCTCAGAGGTTTGCTACAATCAACATCCACAATGGCCTCTTCCAATAAACTAAATTACTATTCAGCATTGCTTCAGCCTGCGCTATTTTAAAGCACACTATGGAAAATCTCCACAAGGGAATTCCAAAGGTGAGTAGTTTACTTTGATCACATGCTAGACACCTGCACTACACCAGGAAAAGGCATGGTCAGTCTAAAGGAAGTGTTAAAGAGGTTTTGGGATGCACGGGTCCACCTAAAACGCGAAAGTGTACTTCAAGCCTCAGAAGTGACCTACCTAGGATTTTGCATTGATGCGACACAGTTGCAACCCCAGAAGCAAAAGTCAGGGTCATAAGAAGGTCAAAGCCCTGCACCCAAAAATGTCAGTGAACCCAAATCATTCCTTGGTATGGTAATTACTATGAAGGCTCTGTCATGATATTCAGGTGAACATCACAGCACATACATACACACATAATGATGAACAGATCAACGGATCAATCAACACGACAGCCAATCACGGACAAGAGCATACACAGTACAAAGCAGGGAACACGACACTTCCTGGGCACTCGAGCAGGAGAGCGCTCAGGGCACAGACCTCATTACCAGCCACTTAGGACAAAGAACAAAGAAATGTACAGCACAGGAACAGGCCCTTCGGCCCTCCAAACCCGTGCCGACCATGCTGCCCGACTAAACTACAATCTTCTACACTTCCTGGGTCCGTATCCCTCTATTCCCATCCTATTCATGTATTTGTCAAGATGCCCCTTAAATGCCACTAAATGTCCCTGCTTCCACCACCTCCTCCGGTAGCGAGTTCCAGGCACCCACTACCCTCTGCGTAAAAAACTTGCCTCGTACATCTACTCTAAACCTTGCCCCTCTCACCTTAAACCTATGCCCCCTAGTAATTGACCCCTCTACCCTGGGGAAAAGCCTCTGACTATCCACTCTGTCTATGCCCCTCATAATTTTGTATACCTCTATCAGGTCTCCCCTCAACCTCCTTCGTTCCAGTGAGAACAAACCGAGTTTATTCAACCGCTCCTCATAGCTAATGCCCTCCATACCAGGCAACATTCTGGTAAATCTCTTCTGCACCCTCTCTAAAGCCTCCACATCCTTCTGGTAGTGTGACGACCAGAATTGAACACTATACTCCAAGTGTGGCCTAACTAAGGTTCTATACAGCTGCAACATGACTTGCCAATTCTTATACTCAATGCCTCGGCCAATGAAGGCAAGCATGCCTTCTTGACTACCTTCTCCACCTGTGTTGTCCCTTTCAATGACCTGTGGACCTGTACTCCTAGATCTCTTTGACTTTCAATACTCTTGAGGGTTCTACCATTCACTGTATATTCCCTACCTGCATTAGACCTTCCAAAATGCATTACCTCACATTTGTCCGTATTAAACTCCATCTGCCATCTCTCCGCCCAAGTCTCCAAACAATCTAAATCCTGCTGTATCCTCTGACAGTCCTCATCGTTATCCTCAATTCCACCAACCTTTGTGTCGTCTGCCAACTTACTAATCAGTCTGCAAACTTACTAATCAGAAATTAGGTTCACCATGTGCTGAATACCAGAGTTTACTATGTTTATAGTTCAATGAAATAAAACTGCGTTGTACCATACACAACCGTGTTGGTTCGTCTGTGTGTCAGAGTACGCAACACTTCAGGCTCATTTTGAATTTAGCCACAATATTTGCACCTTACACCAGCTATCAAAGAAGAATCAGCGGTGGCGACAGAGAGAGCCCCAAAAGGAAGTCTTCCGAGCAGCAAAGCAAGCATTGCAATCCTCAAACCTCTTGGGTCATTTTGACCTGGGTAAAAACGTGCTGACATGTGACCCGTCCCTTTTTTGTGGAGGGGCAGTTTTATCCCACAAAATGGGTGATGGTTGGAAGTGCCTTATCGCCTTTGGTTCAGGACCCTTTCAGAAGCAGAACTGCACGATGCCCAGATTGAGAAAGAGGGCGTAGCGATATCCACGCTGTGAAGAAATTCTACCAGTGAGTGTACGGTTGACAGTTTGACATAGTGACCGACTGAGGTACCCTCAATAATGATGCTTAGAGATTAAACTGTAAAGAAGGCTTTATTAGGCTAATAACTGTGCTACAGATTTGGACGAGAGCTGACTGCTATACAGACCATGAGGCAGGCCTTTATGTATGGCTCCCAGATGGGCGGAGCCAGAGGCGGAGTCCCCAGGGTTCCAAGCCTGGTCTTAAAGGGGACATCACCTTACATGATGATAAGGCAGTAACCATTCATCACATTCACCCCCTGTTTAAAAAGGAGTCCGGCGGGGGTGAAGCGCCATCATAGGTCCACCCGTCTCGGCGGCCGAATCGTCCTCCTCGATCTCCTCAATTCGGGCGGTGGTGCGGCGGGCACGGACGTCCCGGTTGAGGGCACATCCGGGAGCACAGCGGTCGGAGCTTCGGTCCGGGTCGGGGCAGAGGAACTAGGCAGGGCCGGGGGTAGCGGAGCCGGCGCCGGCGGGGTGTGTAAAGGGGGGGCGCACGGTAGGAGCTCACCAACGGGTGGTAGGGCCGGAAGGGGGTGTGTTGTAGGGGGCGACGGGTCCTGCAGGGGAGCGGCGTGGGAAGGGGCGTCTGTGGTGGAGGATCCAGCGGGCGCCAGATCCCGGAGGGAAACCGTATCTTGCCTGCCGTCGGAGTACTCCACGTAGGCGTAACTGGGGTTGGCGTGGAGCAGTCGGACCTTTTCAACTAGGGGGTCCGTTTTATGGCTCCTCGCGTGCCTCCGGAGAAGAACAGGTCCCGGAGCCGTCAGCCAAGGTGGAAGCGAGACCCCGGAGGTAGACCTCCTGGGGAAGAGAAACAATCGGTCATGAGGGGTCTCATTTGTGGCCGTGCAGAGGAGTGACCTAATGGAGTGTAGGGCATCGGGTAGGACCTCCTGCCAGCGGGTGGTTGGGAGATTTCTCGACCGCAGGGCCAGAAGGACAGCCTTCCACACGGTCGCGTTCTCCCTCTCCACCTGCCCGTTTCCCCGTGGGTTATGGTTGGTCGTTCTGCACGAGGCGATGCCTTTGCTGAGCAGATACTGACGCAGTTCATCGCTCATGAACGATGTACCCCGGTCGCTGTGGATATAAGCAGGGAAACTGAACAGGGTGAAGATGCTGTGCAGTGCCTTAATCACCGTGGCTGAGGTCATGTCGGTGCAGGGAATGGCGAATGGGAAATGGGAGAACTCATCGATGACGGTGAGGAAATAGGCATAACGGTTGGTGGACGGGAGGGGCCCCTTGAAGTCCACGCTCAAATCGCTCAAAGGGGCCCGAGGCCTTCACGAGCCGAACCTTGTCTGGCCGATAGAAGTGCGGTTTGCACTCCGCACAGACCTGGCAGGCCCTGACCATGGCCTTGACCTCCTTGGTTGAGTAAGGTAGGTTGCGGGACTTGATGAAATGGACGAGCCGGGTAACCCCCGGGTGGCAGAGGTCATTGTGGATGGCTTGCAGGCGGTCCTCCTGCGCGTTGGCGCATGTGCCGCGGGACAGGGCATCTGGGAGCTCGTTGAGCTCCCCTGGACGATACTTGATATCGTACGAGTAGGTGGAGAGTTCGATCCTCCACCTCAAAATTTTATCGTTTTTTATTTTGCCCCGTTGCGTGTTATCGAACATATAGGCGACCGACCGTTGGTCGGTGACGAGGGTAAACCTCCTACCGGCGAGGTAGTGTCTCCAGCGCCACACAGCCTCCACAATGGCTTGTGCCTCCTTTTCGACTGCAGAGTGTCGAATCTCGGAGGCGGTGAGGGTTCGGGAGAAGAACGCTACTGGTCTGCCTCCTTGATTGAGGGTAGCAGCCAGGGCGATGTCTGATGCATCGCTCTCTACCTGGAAAGGGATGGTTTCGTCCACCGCGTGCATGGCGGCCTTGATGATGTCGGCCTTGATGCGGTTGAAGGCCAATTGAGCCTCAGCCGAGAGGGGAAAAGTGGTGGTCTTTAGGAGTGGGCGGGCTTTGTCCGCATACTTGGGGACCCACTGGGCGTAATAGGAGAAAAGCCCCAAGCACCGTTTGAGGGCCTTGAGGCTGCGGGGGAGAGGGAGTTCCTTAAGAGGGCGCATGCGGTTGGGGTCGGGACCTAGGACCCCGTCTTCCACGACATAGCCGAGGATGGCCAGCCGGGTGGTGTGGAAAACGCATTTGCCCTCGTTATAGGTCAGGTTAAGGGCTCGGGCGGTCTGGAGGAACTTTGAGGTTAGCGTCATGGTCCTGCTGATCATGGCCGCAGATGGTGACATTGTCCAAGTACGGGTATGTAGCCCGCAAACCGTACTGGTCCACCATTTGGTCCATCGCCCTTTGAAAGACGGAGACCCCATTTGTGACACCAAAGGGGACCCTGAGGAAGTGGAAGAGCCGGCCGGCTGCTTCGAAGGCAGTATAGGGGCGGTCTTTTGGTCGGATGGGGAGCTGGTGGTAGGCAGATTTTAGGTCGACCGTGGAAAAGACTCGGTATTGGGCGATCCGATTTACCATTTCCGCGATGCGAGGAAGGGGGTACGCATCAAGCTGCGTGAATCGGTTTATGGTCTGGCTATAATCCACGACCATCCGTTTCTTCTCCCCGGACCGGACTACCACCACTTGCGCTCTCCAAGGGCTGTTGCTAGCCTCGATGACCCCCTCTCCCAGTAAACGCTGGACCTCTGACTTGATAAAAGCCATATCTTGGGCACTGTAGCGCCAGCTCCTGGTGGCGACGGGCTTACAGTCGGGAGTGAGGTTAGCGAATAGCGAGGGGGGTGCGACTTTCAGTGTCGCAAGGCAGCACACCGTGAGGGGGGGGCAAGGGTCCGCCGAACTTCAGTGTCAGGCTTCGGTGGCTGCACTGGAAATCCAGTCCGAGCAGCAGGGGGGCACAGAGGTGAGGGAGGATATAAAATTTGAAACGGGTGTATTTGGCACCCTGGATCGAGAGATCCGCAATACAGTACCCCGTGATTTGTACCGAGTGGGACCCAGATGCGAGGGCTATGGTTTGGGATGTGGGCTGGGTGCGTAGGGAGCAGCGCTTTCCCGTTTCAGGGTGGATAAAGCTCTCCGTGCTCCCGGAGTCGAAGAGGCATGCAGTGTCGTGCCCGTTGACCTGGACCTGCATTATGGAGTTCTGCAGGTGTTTTGGCCGAGTTTGATCGAGGGTGATCGCACCCAGTCGCAGGTAGTCGGAGTCGTAAAATGACTGCTGCCGTTGGTCGCACGTGTCGGGTCGAGAAGGTGGCCGCCGACCAGATGGCCGCTCCCATGATTCGCACGAGGCTGATGACGCGTCAGAAGAGGACGTGTCGGGTCGGTGCGCAGCAGCATTGCGAGGCCTGCGGGCCTGAGAGCCTGATTTTCGGGCCGGCTGTTCTTTGTTTTTCTTCCCGCAGTCGCTGCAGATCGCGGAGCGGGCTGGGCAGCGTGGGCGTGGGTGCTGGCCCTGCCCGCAGAAGTAGCAAGGTGTGCCCCCATGGTGAGCGGGTCGCCGCGTGGCGCAGGCCTGTAATACGGGCGAGTCGGAGGAAGTCCGGGGGGGGGGGGGGCTGGCACAGTCCGCGGGGTACGTACCCAAGTTATGTCGGGCCACCTCCAGCGAGGAGGCGAGCGTTAGCGTCTCCTGGAGGTCTTTTGCCCCGTTTTCGAGCAGTCGCTGCCGGATGTAGGTCGAGCGGATGCCGGACACGAAAGAATCTCTGATGTGCAGGTTCATATGGACTTCCCCTGTCACATCCTGATGGTCACAGTCCCTGGCCAGCGCGGTGAGTTTCTCAACAAACTCGTCGAGCGATTCCCCCGAGCGCTGCCGGCAGGTAGAGAGCAGATGCCGGGCGTGCACCTCATTGACGGGTTTGACAAACCGCTTGCGGAGCAACTCAATCGCTTCCTCATAAGTCGTCGCCTTTTCGAGCGTGGCGGAGATTCTGTGACTCACCCGGGCGTGGAGTAGACGCAGCTGGCGTGGCCCCAGGATGGGAGTCTCTGCGGAGTCCAGGTAGGCCTCGAAGCACCGCAGCCAGTGTTAAAAAATTTCCTTTGCCTCCGGCGTTCGTGCTTCCAGATTGAGCTTCTCTGGTTTTAGGCCTGCGTCCATCCTGAATCTAGTTTAGCCTAATAAATTGAGGTACCCTCAATAATGATGCTTAGAGATTAAACTGTAAAGAAGGCTTTATTAGGCTAATAACTGTGCTACAGATATGGATGAGAGCTGACTGCTATACAGACCATGAGGCAGGCCTTTATGTATGGCTCCCAGATGGGCGGAGCCAGAGGCGGAGTCCCCAGGGTTCCAAGACTGGTCTTAAAGGGGACATCACCTTACATGATGATAAGGCAGTAACCGTTCATCACACCGACCACAAGATGTTACTGGGCCTTTTAAGGGAAAAGAAGCCCCTACTGCCCATAGCCTCAGTGAGGATGCAACTTTGGGCCTTCCTGCTGGCGGCCTACAACTATGCTTTTCAGAACCGGCCTGCCACGCAAATTGCCAATGTGGAAACATTAAGTCACCTGTCCCTACCAAAGAACATTCTGCCACCACCAGAACCTCAGAAGATCATTCTGGCTTTCAGCTTCCTGGATACTCTGCCAGTGTCCACTGGGCACATTCACAGCTGGACTCAAAGAGACTGTACTCTTTCAAAGGTTAAAAGAACGATACGGGCGGCGTTACCAGAAATTGAAACAACAGAGGCCGAACCTCACTCGTCAGGACGAGTTGACATACGAGGGCGGTGTAATTCTGTGGAGATCAGGAGCAGTCCTCCCACCTCCAGCCAGGAGGCCCCTCCTTCAAGACGTACATAGCACTCACCCAGGGCAGACAAAGATAAAGATGCTGGCATGCAGCTATATTGGTGGCCAGACATAAATAAAGCCATTAAAGAACTGGTGCAAAAGTTCCACCCTTGCCAAATGCGGAAATCCTTGTTGCCTTGTGCCACTCTTCATCTATAGTGTGCCACTATAATCAAAGATCCCTCCCACCCGGCTTACTCACTCTTCCAACTTCTTCCATCGGGCAGGAGATACAGAAGTCTGAGAACACGCACGAACAGACTCAGAAACAGCTTCTTCCCCACTGTCACCAGACTCCTAAATGACTCTCTTATGGACTGACTTCATTAACACTACACCCTGTATGCTTCATCCGATGCCAGTGCTTATGTAGTTACATTGTATATGTTGTGTTGCCCTTTTATGTATTTTCTTTTTATTCCCTTTTCTTCTCATGTACTTAATGATCTGTTGAGCTGCTTGCAGAAAAATACTTTTAACTGTATCTCGGTACACGTGACAATAAACAAATCCAATCTAATCCATCCTGAGGAGTGGTCAGGTATCCTGTGGACCAGAGTCCACGTTGACATTGCAGGACCTATGAGCAAGATGTTTTTAGTACTGGTGGATGCTTACTCGTTATCAGTTCAAGAGATGAGGATCACTACCTCTGCAACCCCCATGGATGCCTTGAGCCCAGTGTTTTTCATTTATGGGGATCCGAGTCAATTGTTTTGAATAATGGCACCCACTTTACTGGCGATGATTTCTTGTTTTTTGTGTGAGTAAATGGGATATCTCACGAGGAAGGCCCCCTACACCCAGCATCTGACATCTGGCTGAGAGGGCCTGTGGTGGAGTTACGGGGGTCTGGGGGGTCTCCGGTCTGGCTGACCTATTGATAGGCTCTTTCCTCTGTTGGCTCTTCTAACATTTGCAACTTCTGTATATTGTTTGTTCGGGTAGTTGTAAGTGACTTGAGGGGTGGCTTTCAAGAATGTAATAAGAAACCACTTTATCAGCATTTGGCGAATTTTTTGTTGTACAACTCAACCCCTCATTCCACGATGGGGTTCTTTCTGCCTGTTGAGTTACTCAAGGGCTGTTGGTTGAGAACTCGGTTGGATCTTGTGTTTCCAAATTTGGTGGGGAGGGTGGAGGCATGTCAGGCCTCCCAGAAGAGTTAGCAGTCAGAGCATAGGGTAACAGGTCGTTCCAAGTGGGAGACCCGGATTTGGTCTGTAATTTCGATTCAGTTCGGTCTGGATTAGAAGGAAGGGTTATAAGAACATAAGAACTAGGAACAGGAGTAGGCCATCTGGTCCCTCGAGCCTGCTCCGCCATTCAATGAGATCATGGCTGATCTTTGTGGACTCAGCTCCACTCTCCGGCCCGTACACCATATCCCCAAATCCCTTTATTCTTTAGAAAGGTATCTATCTTTTTCTTAAAAACGTTTAAAGAAGGAGCCTCAACAGCTTCACTGGGCAAGGAATTCCAGAGATTCACAACCCTTTGGGTGAAGATGTTCCTCCTAAACTCGGTCCTAAATCTACTTCCCCTTATTTTGAGACTATGCTCCCTAGTTTTGCTTTCCCCGACCAGTGGAAACAACCTGCCCGCATCTATCCTATCTATTCCCTTCATAATTTTATATGTTTCAATAAGATCCCCTCGCATCCTTCTGAACTCCAATGAGTACAGTCCCAGTCTACTCAACCTCTCGTCATAATCTAATCCCCTCAACTCTGGGATCAACCTAGTGAATCTCCTCTGCACTCCCTCCAGTGCCAATATGTCCTTTCTCAGGTAAGGAGACCAAAACTGAACACAACACTCCAGATGTGGTCTCACCAACACCTTATACAATTGCAGCATAACCTCCCTAGTCTTGAACTCCATCCCTCTAGCAATGAAAGACAAAACTCAATTAGCCTTCTTAATCACCTGTTGCACCTGCACACCAACGTTTTGCGACTCGTGCACCAGCACACCCAGGTCCCTCTGCACAGCAGCATGTTTTAACATCTTACCGTTTAAATAATAATCCATTCTGCTGTTATTCCTCCCAAAATGGATAGCCTCACACTTGGCAACATTGAATTCCATCTGCCAGACCCTAGCCCATTCACCTAACCTATCCAAATCCTTCTGCAGACTTCCGGTATCCTCTGCACTTTTTGCTTTACCACTCATATGGCAGAGTCGGGGCTGGTGTCATGTGTGGTCAATATTAATGGGAAGGGGCAGCACGGTGGTGCAGTGGGTTAGCCCTGTTGCCTCACGGTGCCGAGGTCCCAGGTTCAATCCCGGCTCTGGGTCACTGTGGAGTTTGCACATTCTCCCAGTGTTTGCGTGGGTTTCGCCCCCACAACCCAAAGATGTGCAGGTTAGGTGGATTGAACACACTAAATTACCCTTAATTGGAGAAAAATATATATATATTAATGGGAAGAAAGCAGGTCGACCACTTAATGAGTTAAGTGGTGGCGACCCCCAGCTTGGAGTCAACGAGGCCCACCAGCATCATGAACACTCCTATCACTGTGTGCAGCCAAAAGGAGCCAGAGATTCTTGAATCTGCTCAACCACCTGCACCCATCAAGGCCCGTGAGGCCAGTTTGCCTGTCGTTGAGCTGTTTTCCCAGAAGGGAGCTGAGCCTGTGGTGGGGCTACAGTGGTCTGGGAGGTCACCGGTCCGGCTAACCTATTGATAGGCTCTTTCTTCTGTTGGCTCTTCTAACATTTGTAACTTCTGTATATGTTTTTTGGGGTAGTTGTAAGTGACTTGAGGGCTGAGGGATGTGGTCGCATGACCCCTTTAAGAGGGGGGGCTCCACAGACCACATGACAGGCTTGGGGCCGATTGCGCATTAGCACGTTAAATCTAGCCAATAGGTAACTTGCGCGGGGTCCCTGGGAGCAGTACCCAAGCAGTGTGGGCCTGGAAGCTGAAGTGTCTGTGCCTCTTACTTAACTGCTTTTGCCTTTCATCATATATGCTGGCCTTCATAGCGAGAGGATTTGAGGACAGGTATGTCTTGATGCAATTTTACAAGGCCTGGGTGAGACTACACCAGAATAGTGTGTGCAGTTTTGGTCCCGTTATCTGAGGAAGGGTGTTCTTTCTATAGAAGGAGTGCAGCGAAGATTTATCAGATTGATTCCTGGGATGGCAGGAATGATGTACGAGGAGAGATTGAGATATTCGCTGAAGTTAAACGTGTATGATTCTAGCAGGACTAGTCAGCGTAGACGCAAGGAGGATGTTCCCGATGGTGCGGGAATCCAGAACCACAGGTCACAGTCTGAAGATAGGGGGTAGATCACTTAGGCCTGAGAATAGGATAAATTTCCTCACGCAGAGAGTGGTGAGCTTGTGGAATTCTTTACCACAGAAGGTTGTTGAGGTCAAAACATTATAGGTTTTCAAAACGAGTTAGATATAGGTTTTGGGGCGAAAAGAATCAAAGATTATGGGGGGGGGGGGTGGTGGAGAGAAGAAGAGGCAGGAACAAGCTGTTGGATGAACAGTCATGATCATAAATGAACGGTGGAGCAGGCTCGAAGGGCCAAATGGTCAACTCCTGCTCCAATTTTCTATGTTTCTATGAAATCCAGCTGTACGAGCTAGACTGGGTCCACAAGAGGGGAAAACATACTTGACCTCGCCCTCACCCATCTGCCTGCCAGAAGTACATCTGTCAATAGGTGCATCTGTCCATAAGACTATCAGTAGGAATGACCACTGAACAGTCCTTGTAGAAAGAAAGTCCCATTTTTACATTGAGGATGCCCTCCGCTGTGTTGGGAGGAAATCCACCGTGCTAAATGGGACAGGTTCTGAACAGAAATAGCATCTCCAGACTGGGCAATCTTGAGACAGTGTGGATCATCAATAGCAGCAGGATATTATTCATCCACAATCTGTAACCTCATGGCCTGTCATATCACCCACTCTACCAAGCCAGGGGATCAATTCTGCATCAAAGCAGAGTACAGGTGGGCATGCCAGGCGCAGCACCAGGCACACCTAAAATGAGGGTGTCAAACTGGTGACGCTACAATATAGGACTACCTGTGTGCAAACAGAACAAGCAGGAAGTGACACATCGAGCTACACAATTCCACAACCAACAGATCAGATCTATGTCCTTCAGTCCTGCCATATTGAGTAGTGAATGGTGGTGCACAATTAAACAGCTCACTGGAGGAGGAGGATCCACAAATATCCCCATCTTAAATGATGGGAGGCCTAGCACATAAGTGCAAAAGATATGGTTGAAGCATTTGCAACAATATTCAGCCAGAAGTGCCAAGTGGATGATCCATCTTGGCCTTCTCTGCAGGTCCCCAGTATCCAAATGTCAGTCTTCAGCCAATTTGATTCACTCCACATGATATAAAGAAACGACTGAAGATACTAGATACAGCAAAGGCCCTGGCAACATTCCAGCAATAGTACTGAAGATTTGTGCTCCAGAACTTTGAATCGCTAGCCAAGCTGTCCAGCAATGGGAAAAATTGCCACGGTATGCCCGGTGTACAAAAATCAGGACAAATAGAACCTGGCCAATTACAGGAAGGGAGGTGGCTTTGAGACCAGGAAGAGTTCAACCATGATCTGATTGAATGGCGGGGCAGGCTCGAAAGGCTGAATTATCTATTTCTGCTCCTAATTCCCATGTTTAATGAAACTGACCCAGACTACCAATATAAATACTGTGGTTACAAGGTCAGGTCAGAGACCAGGAATCCAGCAGCGGATAACTCGTCTCTTGACCCCCCCAAAGCCTATCCACCACCGAGAAGGCACAAGTCAGAAATGCAATGGAATACTTCCCACTTAGCTGGATGAATGCAGCTTCAACAACACTCAAGCAGCTCTACACTATCCAAGACAAAGCAGCCCACATGATAGGCACCCCATCCACAAACATTCAGTCCCTCCACCACCAACGCACAGAGGCAGCAGTGTGTACCATCTACAAGATGCACTGCAATAATTCAACAAGGCTTCTTAGACAGCACCTTCCAAACCCATGACCACTACCATATAGAAGAAGGGCGGCAGACTCAATGGGGAACAGCAAGTTTCCGCCAAGCCTATCACCATCCTGACTTGCAAATATATCGCTGTTCCTTTGCTAGGTCGAAGTCCTGGAACTCCCTCTCCTCTCCAACAGCATTGTGAGTAAACCTACACCATATAGACTGCAATGGTTGAGGAAGGCAGCTCACTACACCTTCTGAAGAACAATTAGGGATGGGATATAAATGCTGGCCTAGCCAGCAGCATCCACATCCCATGAATGAAGAAAAAGGATATCATAATCAAGAAACCAGGGGACTCGCATATATCAAAACTCGTTATGCCTGGAGAGCTGTCAACAAACTCAATTGTCCAGGTCCATTTCAAAAGGGGGTCACTGAGCTGATAATGAACATGATTTGCATTTTGATAAGCTTACCCTTGTAGCGGAGTCGAAGGGTCTGCCTTGACAATGGCTTCCCGACACACAGCCAGTTCTAGACACTGGATAGACAGCCCCTTTGAAACCATTGTTAAGAAATAAGGTGACATAGTGATCATTTTGAAATCTATATTCCTTTGAGAAATTCCTTCTGCAGGATGTTTGAGGTGAGGGATGCAGTTAGTGTCCCTGCTGATTTTACCTGCAGGAAGTGCTGCCATCTCCAGCTCCTCCAAGACCGAGTTAGGGAACTGGAGCTGGAGTTGGAAGAACTTCGGATCATTCGGGAGGCAGAAGGGGTCATAGATAGCAGCTTCAGGGAATTAGTTACACCAAAGATTGGAGATAGGTGGGTTACTGTAAGAGGGACTGGGAAAAAACAGTCAGTGCAGGGATCCCCTGCGGTCGTTCCCCTGAGAAACAAGTATACCGCTTTGGATACTTGTGGGGGGGACGACTTACCAGGGGTAAGCCATGGGGTACGGGCCTCTGGCACGGAGTCTGTCCCTGTTGCTCAGAAGGGAAGGGGGGAGAGGAGCAGAGCATTAGTAATTGGGGACTCTATAGTCAGGGGCACAGATAGGAGATTTTGTGGGAGCGTGAGAGACTCACGTTTGGTATGTTGCCTCCCAGGTGCAAGGGTACGTGATGTCTCGGATCGTGTTTTCCGGGTCCTTAGGGGGGAGGGGGAGCAGCCCCAAGTCGTGGTCCACATTGGCACCAACGACATAGGTAGGAAAGGGGACAAGGATGTCAGGCAGGCTTTCAGGGAGCTAGGATGGAAGCTCAGAACTAGAACAAACAGAGTTGTTATCTCTGGGTTGTTGCCCGTGTCACGTGATATGGAGATGAGGAATAGGGAGAGAGAGCATTTAAACACGTGGCTACAGGGATGGTGCAGGCGGGAGGGTTTCAGATTTTTGGATAACTGGGGCTCTTTCTGGGGAAGGTGGGACCTCTACAGACAGGATGGTCTACATCTGAACCTGAGGGGCACAAATATCCTGGGGGGGAGATTTGTTAGTGCTCTTTGGGGGGGTTTAAACTAATGCAGCAGGGGCATGGGAACCTGGATTGTAGTTTTAGGGTAAGGGAGAATGAGAGTATAGAGGTCAGGAGCACAGATTTGACGTCGCAGGAGGGGGCCAGCGTTCAGGTAGGTGGTTTGAAGTGTGTCTACTTCAATGCCAGGAGTATACGAAACAAGGTAGGGGAACTGGCAGCGTGGGTTGGTACCTGGGACTTCGATGTTGTGGCCATTTCGGAGACATGGATAGAGCAGGGACAGGAATGGATGTTGCAGGTTCCGGGGTTTAGGTGTTTTAGTAAGCTCAGAGAAGGAGGCAAAAGAGGGGGAGGTGTGGCGCTGCTAGTCAAGAGCAGTATTACGGTGGCGGAGAGGATGCTAGATGGGGACTCTTCTTCCGAGGTAGTATTGGCTGAAGTTAGAAACAGGAAAGGAGAGGTCACCCTGTTGGGAGTTTTTTATAGGCCTCCTAATAGTTCGAGGGATGTAGAGGAAAGGATGGCGAAGATGATTCTGGATATGAGCGAAAGTAACAGGGTAGTTATTATGGGAGACTTTAACTTTCCAAATATTGACTGGAAAATATATAGTTCGAGTACAATAGATGGGTCGTTTTTTGTACAGTGTGTGCAGGAGGGTTTCCTGAAACAATATGTTGACAGGCCAACAAGAGGCGAGGCCACGTTGGATTTGGTTTTGGGTAATGAACCAGGCCAGGTGTTGGATTTGGAGGTAGGAGAGCACTTTGGGGACAGTGACCACAATTCGGTGACGTTTACGTTAATGATGGAAAGGGATAAGTATACACCGCAGGGCAAGAGTTATAGCTGGGGGAAGGGCAATTATGATGCCATTAGACGTGACTTGGGGGGGATAAGGTGGAGAAGTAGGCTGCAAGTGTTGGGCACACTGGATAAGTGGGGCTTGTTCAAGGATCAGCTACTGCGTGTTCTTGATAAGTATGTACCGGACAGACAGGGAGGAAGGCGTCGAGCGAGGGAACCGTGGTTTACCAAGGAAGTGGAATCTCTTGTTAAGAGGAAGAAGAAGGCCTATGTGAAGATGAAGTGTGAAGTTTCGGTTGGGGCGATGGATAGTTACAAGGTAGCGAGGAAGGATCTAAAGAGAGAGCTAAGACGAGCAAGGAGGGGACATGAGAAGTATTTGGCAGGAAGGATCAAGGAAAACCCAAAAGCTTTCTATAGGTATGTCAGGAATAAGCGAATGACTAGGGAAAGAGTAGGACCAGTCAAGGACAGGGATGGGAAATTGTGTGTGGAGTCTGAAGAGATAGGCGAGATACTAAATGAATATTTTTCGTCAGTATTCACTCAGGAAAAAGATAATGTTGTGGAGGAGAATGCTGAGCCCCAGGCTAATAGAATAGATGGCATTGAGGTACGTAGGGAAGAGGTGTTGGCAATTCTGGACAGGCTGAAAATAGATAAGTCCCCGGGACCTGATGGGATTTATCCTAGGATTCTATGGGAGGCCAGGGAAGAGATTGCTGGACCTTTGGCTTTGATTTTTATGTCATCATTGGCTACAGGAATAGTGCCAGAGGACTGGAGGACAGCAAATGTGGTCCCTTTGTTCAAAAAGGGGAGCAGAGACAACCCCGGCAACTATAGACCGGTGAGCCTCACGTCTGTAGTGGGTAAAGTCTTGGAGGGGATTATAAGGGACAAGATTTATAATCATCTAGATAGGAATAATATGATCAGGGATAGTCAGCATGGCTTTGTGAAGGGTAGGTCATGCCTCACAAACCTTATTGAGTTCTTTGAGAAGGTGACTGAACAGGTAGACGAGGGTAGAGCAGTTGATGTGGTGTATATGGATTTCAGCAAAGCGTTTGATAAGGTTCCCCACGGTAGGCTATTGCAAAAAATACGGAGGCTGGGGATTGAGGGTGATTTAGAGATGTGGATCAGAAATTGGCTAGCTGAAAGAAGACAGAGGGTGGTGGTTGATGGGAAATGTTCAGAATGGAGTACAGTCACAAGTGGAGTACCACAAGGATCTGTTCTGGGGCCGTTGCTGTTTGTCATTTTTATCAATGACCTAGAGGAAGGCGCAGAAGGGTGGGTGAGTAAATTTGCAGACGATACTAAAGTCGGTGGTGTTGTCGATAGTGTGGAAGGATGTAGCAGGTTACAGAGGGATATAGATAAGCTGCAGAGCTGGGCTGAGAGGTGGCAAATGGAGTTTAATGTAGAGAAGTGTGAGGTGATTCACTTTGGAAGGAATAACAGGAATGCGGAATATTTGGCTAATGGTAAAATTCTTGAAAGTGTGGATGAGCAGAGGGATCTAGGTGTCCATGTACATAGATCCCTGAAAGTTGCCACCCAGGTTGATAGGGTTGTGAAGAAGGCCTATGGAGTGTTGGCCTTTATTGGTAGAGGGATTGAGTTCCGGAGTCGGGAGGTCATGTTGCAGCTGTACAGAACTCTGGTCCGGCCGCATTTGGAGTATTGCGTACAGTTCTGGTCACCGCATTATAGGAAGGACGTGGAGGCTTTGGAGCGGGTGCAGAGGAGATTTACCAGGATGTTGCCTGGTATGGAGGGAAAATCTTATGAGGAAAGGCTGACGGACTTGAGGTTGTTTTCGTTGGAGAGAAGAAGGTTAAGAGGAGACTTAATAGAGGCATACAAAATGATCAGGGGGTTGGATAGGGTGGACAGTGAGAGCCTTCTCCCGCGGATGGATATGGCTGGCACGAGGGGACATAACTTTAAACTGAGGGGTAATAGATATAGGACAGAGGTCAGAGGTAGGTTCTTTACGCAAAGAGTAGTGAGGCCGTGGAATGCCCTACCTGCTACAGTAGTGAACTCGCCAACATTGAGGGCATTTAAAAGTTTATTGGATAAACATATGGATGATAATGGCATAGTGTAGGTTAGATGGCTTTTGTTTCGGTGCAACATCGTGGGCCGAAGGGCCTGTACTGCGCTGTATTGTTCTATGTTCTATGTTCTAAATCCTGTGTGCTGTTTAACATTCAAGTGGAATGCCAAGATACACAACCCCAGGATTGAACAGCCTGCTCCTGGAAGCCTGTCTCTGCAGTAAGATTTTCTACCATCACCTGCAGAAGTTTGCGGATGAGACAAAAATTGGTGGGTGGTAAATTGTAAAGAGGCTAACCTTAGATTACAGGCTGGTCAGATGGGCCGATCAGTGATAAAATGGTATGTAATCTAGAGAAGCGGGAGGTGATGCATTTGGTCAGAACAAACAAGTCAAGGGAATACATGATGAACAGCAGGGCCCTGGGAAGCATAGAAGAATCTTGCTGTGCATATACATCGGTCCTTTAAGGTAGCAGGGCAGGTGAAAAAAATGGTTAAGAAGGCATATGGCCGAGGCTAATTTAAGAGCAGGGAGGTTATGCTGGAACTGTATAAAACATTGATTAGGCCACAGCTAGAGTATTGTGTGCAGTTCTGGAATTCACATTTTAGGAGGGATGGGATCACGCTGAAAAGGGTGCAGAGGAACTTCACCAGGATAGAACATAGAACATAGAACAATACAGTGCAGTACAGGCCCTTCGGCCCACGATGTTGCACCGAAAGTCGACGAACAGCTGCCACCTCCGAGAGAACAAAGAACAACAAAGAACAAAGAAATGTACAGCACAGGAACAGGCCCTTCGGCTCTCCAAGCCCGTGCCGACTATGCTGCCCGACTAAACTACAATCTTCTACACTTCCTGGGTCCGTATCCCTCTATTCCCATCCTATTCATGTATTTGTCAAGATGCCCCTTAAATGTCACTATCGTCCCTGCTTCCACCACCTCCTCCGGTAGCGAGTTCCAGGCACCCACTACCCTCTGCGTAAAAAACTTGCCTCGTACATCTACTCTAAACCTCGCCCCTCTCACCTTAAACCGATGCTCCCTAGTAATTGACCCCTCTACCCCAGGGAAAAGCCTCTGACTATCCACTCTGTCTATGCCCCTCATAATTTTGTAGACCTCTATCAGGTTGCCCCTCAACCTCCTTCGTTCCAGTGGATTTATTCAACCGCTCCTCATAGCTAATGCCCTCCATACCAGGCAACATTCTGGTAAATCTCTTCTGCACCCTCTCTAAAGCCTCCACATCCTTCTGGTAGTGTGGCGACCAGAATTGAACACTCTACTCCAAGTGTGGCCTAACTAAGGTTCTATACAGCTGCAATATGACTTGCCAATTCTGATACTCAATGCCCTGGCCAATGAAGGCAAGCATGCCGTATGCCTTCTTGACTACCTTCTCCACCGGTGTTGCCCCTTTCAGTGACCTGTGGACCTGTACTCCTAGATCTCTTTGACTTTCAATACTCTTGAGGGTTCTACCATTCACTGTATATTCCCTACCTGCATTCGACCTTCCAAAATGCATTACCTCACATTTGTCTGGATTAAACTCCATCTGCCATCTCTCCGCCCAAGTCTCCAAACAATCTAAATCCTGCTGTATCCTCTGACAGTCCTCATCGCTATCCGCAATTCCACCAACCTTTGTCTTTCAGTGCCCAAGAACTCTAGTCAGAACTCTAGCATAGACCCTCTTAAGGCAAACTTTATTTTCTCAAGGCTGAGAAACCCAGCCAAGTTGTTAACCCAAGTCTCTACACTCGGGGGCTTCGAGTCCTTCCACATTAATAAAATCCGTCTCCGGGCTACTAGGGAGGCAAAGGCCAAGACGTCGGCCTCTTTTGCCCCCTGAATTCCTGGGACTTATGACACTCCAAAGATCGCTATTTCTGGACTCGGCACCACCCGTGTGTTAAGCAGCTTGGACATTGCCCTCGCGAATCCTTGCCAGAACTCTCTAAGCTCCGGACATGCCCAAAACATGTGGACATGGTTTGCAGGGCTGCCCTTACACCTCATACAACTGTCTTCTACCCCAAAAAACTTGCTCGTTCTCGCAGCCGTCATGTGTGCCCGGTGGACCACCTTAAATTGAATTAGACTGAGCCTGGCACATGATGAGGAGGAATTAACCCTGTCCAGGACCTCTTCCCACAGACCCGCTTCCAATTCCTCACCTAGCTCCTCCTCCCACTTGCCCTTGAGCTCCTCCACCGGGGTTTCCTCCGCCTCCTGTAGTTCCTGGTAGATATCCGACACCTTCCCCTCCCCCACCCAGGTGCCGGAGAGCACCCTGTCCTGTATCCTAAGTGGCAGCAGCGTCGGAAAGGCCACTACCTGTTTTTTCAGGAAGGCTCGTACTTGCAGATATTTAAAGGCGTTTCCTGGCGGCAGATTAAATTTGTCCTCTAGCGTCTTCAAACTGAGAAAGCTTCCGTCTATGAACAGATCTTCCATCCTTCTGATGCCTGCCCTCTGCCAGCTCTGTAACCCACCATCCATCTTACCCGGGACAAACCTGTGGTTGTTACATATCGGGGTCCAAACCGACGCTCCCCCCCCACCCCCCCAACGACTGCTCCAACAGCGATCTCCTTACTCGCGGGGTCTTATTCACCCACACAAAGCCCGAAATGATCCTACTCACCCACTTAAAAAAGGCCTTAGGGATGAAGATGGGGAGGCACTGAAAGACAAACAAAAATCTGGGGAGGGCAGTCATTTTCATGGTCTGCACCCTCCCTGCCTGTGACAGCGGGAGCATGTCCCACCTTTTAAAATCCCCTTCCATTTGTTCCACCAACCGGGTCAGATTGAGCCTGTGCAAGGCACCCCATTTCCTAGCCACCTGTATACTCAGGTAACAAAAACCTTTCTCTACCATCCTGAGCGGCAGCTTTCAGTCTCTGCTCCTGCCCCTTGGCCTGGATCACAAACAACTCGCTCTTTCCCATGTTCAGTTTGTACCCTGGAAAAATACTAAAATCCCTCAGGATCCGCAGAACCTCCCCCATCCCCTCCACAGGGTCCGAAATGTACAGGAGCAAATCATCCACGTATAGCGAGACCCAATGTTGCACCTCCCCCCCCCCCCCCCCCCCCGAACCAGTCCCTTGGGTCTCTCAGCGCCATAGCTAGCGGTTCTATAGCTAGGGCAAATTGTAACGGGGAGAGGGGACACGCCTGCCTCGTTCCCCGGTGAAGCTCGAAGTACCCCGACCTCAGCCGGTTTGTACATGCACTTTCTACAGGTGCCTGGTACAGCAATTTCACCCAGCCAATAAAGTCCTCACCAAACCTGAACCTCCCCAGCGTTTCCCACAGGTACTCCCACTCCACCCGGTCAAAGGCTTCCTCTGCGGCCATCGCTGTTACCACCTCCGCCTCCCCTCCCTCTGAGGGCATCATAATAATATTCAAAAGTCTCCGGACATTGGTATTGAGTTGTCTGCCTTTAACAAACCCAGTCTGGTCTTCCTCCATCACCCCTGGGACGCAATCCTCAATTCCTGTGGCCAGAATCTTAGCTAGCAATTTGGCATCCACGTTTAAAAGAGAAATCGGCCTGTATGACCCGCAATGTTCCGGGTCCTTCCATCGTTTAAGAATGAGTGAGATCAAGGCCTGTGACATTGTTGGGGGGAGGGTTCCTTTCTCTCTAACCTCATTGAAAGTCCTCATCAGGAGTGGGCTCAATATTTCCGAAAATTTCTTATAAAATTCTACCTGGTAACCATCCGGCCCCGGGGCTTTACCCGACTGCATGCCTTCTATACCCTTGACAATCTCCTCCAATTCAATCGGGGCCCCCAGCCCCTCCACCAGGTCCTCTCCCACCTTTGGAAACCTCAACTGGTCCAAAAATTGCCTCATCCCTTCCACTCCCGTTGGGGGCTCTGACTCGTATAGTTTACTGTAGAACTCCTTAAAGACTCCGTTCCCCCCCCCCCCCCCCCCCGCCCCCCCCCCCGGATCCAAGATGATGTTAACCTCCTTATTCTTTACACCCCCGATTTCCCTGGCCGCTTCTCTCTTTCGCAGTTGGTGTGCTAGCATTCTACTCGCTTTCTCCCCGTACTCATAGACTGCCCCCCTTGCCTTCCTCAGCTGTGCTACCGCTTTGTGTCATTTTACATTAAAGGCATAATATAAAACACGTTACTTCTTTACTTGTTACTCTCTTCACATTTGGCGATTAACCAACATTTTCTATTTTCATGCCATTGTGTCACAAATTGGATCTCAATATGCTGGTACACTAAAGGGAACGCCAATGGTTTAGATATAAATTTGCATATTATATATAAATGTACAATTTCATGGTATTGTTGCTGAATATTCAAATCTTCTCAGCAATCCACAGAATCCGATTTTACTTCACCATCAAAGCAGATGGAATCCTTACAAACCGTCTTCAGACTGAATTCGAGGGGACACAAGTTCAAAGTGAGGGGGGGATTTGAGGAAAAACCTTGTTACCCAGAGGGTGGTGACAGTCTGGAATGCACTGCCTGGGAGGATGGTAGAGGTGTACCTGGATGAGCACTTGGCACATCATAACATTAAAGGCCAAGTGCTGGTAAATGGGATTAGGTAGACAGGTCAAGGGTTTTCCATGCATCGGTGCAGACTCGATGTATTATTCTGTGACAGCTTCTGACAGCAGCATAGTTAAACTCAGTCTGTGCATTTTCAGTTCTGTCAAACTTGAACTGAAACCTATCAGCTCGGAAGAAAAATGGATCTTGCCCAGTCCACAAAAACCCTGCTTCTTGATCAGAAAATGGTGCAGATTCAGTTCCAGGACATTTATGAAACAGACTGCACCTTCCTTAAGAATATAGGATACAACACAGTGAAGATATGCTGAGTATAGTGAAATGAAATCAAAGTTGAAGCCATGGTTTATGAAGTAGGCTATTTGTGTATACAATGGGAAATAAAATCTTCTAGTTGGATTGTGATTAGAATTACTGAGTCCCAAAATGGTTAGAGCACAGAAAGACAATATTTGGCACATTGTATCCATTGTTACGGTCTCCACAGGGACTTTTAACAAGAAATTCAAAATCCAGTGAATAACCTTAAAGGATGAACACATTAAGGTTTCAAGTTTTTAAGACTTTCACTTTAACACACAAACTAAAAGCAACATTGGCAACACTATTTCAGTGGGAAATTATCATCTTGCTACAGGAAAGATCTCCAATTTAACATTTAAAGCAACCATAATTCGCCTTCTCTGACCATACGCGAGGCCATATTCTGTCCCTTTACAGGACACTATTCTCCCAGGACTAGTCCGAAATGGTCCTCATCTCCTGAGAGCTTACATCCTTTCTCAGCTCGATAACCTCTGATCTCCGAACTGGCTTTCAGTGAGGGATGAATTGGAGATTCTCCCTTGTAGCTAAAGCTGGGTGAATAGTCCATTCTCTTTTAAATTCTCATGAACCTAGTCTTTTGAATCTGAGCGTGAGCTCGCACTGACATTACTGAGTGATGAACCAAAGAGAGTTGCTGTCTCTATCGCTCTGCTCCAGCTCTCCCTCAGTTCCTCATGGATTGACCTTGTCTGTGAGGTTCATGTATTATTATTTTACGAAAACAGCCTGAAATCCAATCCTACAATTGTTTTTGGAGTTTCCCCCTCTCAAAGCCAATTTGCATGGCAAAGTGAATCACATAGGTCTTGTATCCAAGTGGAGATCCTTTAAACTCCCAACTTTGTTCCACCTTGAAGCTAAAAAGACAGTTTAGATAACCATTTACAAATCTGACATTCCAAACACCTTTCTGGGATTTGGGGGGGCTAAAAGTCCATCCACCATCAGCACAGATGGCTTGGTCACGGTTTACAGGCATGAATGCTTTGCATCTTCTTCAAGGTAAAACATCTTGGCCCCCTCTAATCGTTAACACCCAAGCCACTCAGACTGTCAACAGAATTCAGAACAAGTCACGTTAACCTACTTTATTCCTCTATTGTACTTTAAATTAAAGACAGAGTTCCAAACAATCTTAGAAAATCATGCATTTATAACACTATGCCAGCTCTTTGCAAGAGCAACCCACTTCCCCAGCCTTTCCCCCTTGCTGTACAAAGTTTCTGTTCAAATGCTTAACCAATTTGGTTTTGAAAGTCCTGAATGCATCTGCCTCCACTACATTTTCAGGCATTGCATTCCAGTTCCTCACCACTTGCTGCACATAATGATATTCCTCATGTTGTCTTTGGTTCTTTTGCCATTCACCTGAAATTGGTGTTCTCTGGTTCTTATCCAAATACTTGGTCAATCACTTCAATTAAATCACTCATCCCCATTTTCATAATTTTTTCTGCACAGTCTCCAAAACCTTCACCGTCTTCCTGGTGTGGTGCCCAGAATTGGATGCAATGCTCCAGTTGAGGCTGAAGTGATACTTTATAAAAGCTGTTCAACTCTTCCTCACTTTTGTACTCTATCGCTGTTCAGGATCCCATATGCCTTTTTAACCACTTTCACAGCCTGCTCTGCTGCCTTCATGAATGCTGGTAATTTTTAGTTACCTCTGCAAAGACAATAAAGTGTTAGCAGGTTGTTGAGCAACATTACAGCAGAGCTTGATTTTCTTCTACAATTCCCAGGAGCTGGCTGATAATAAAAGTCACTTGGTTGATTTTGGTCATCAGCATTGCACACTTGAGGCTAATTGCAGTACCCCATCTTAACCACCAGCGGCTTTCAACCAACTACCAATCAAATATGCGAGCTGCTAGTTGATAGGAAAAATATTTTTAAAGCACCTCAAGTTATTTGAGGAATTTAATTGTTCATTTCTATACTGATCTTAATCAAAAATTACTCCAAATTCTAATGCTTGTCTGAATTAAGTAATTAACTTGCTGCTTCCTAACATGCATAAAGCAGCATCATTTTTAAAATTCCAATCATGAACAGAATAATTTTACCTGAGATAGTACTGTTGAATACTGCATCCCTCATACACTGCTTAAAGCTAACAACAGACAATATGATTGACAAATTCAAATTTCAACAGTATAGTACTTCACTTTGCCAATTTAAAAGGAATCAAATACCTATAAACAAAGTTATAACCCATTAACCCCAAGTTAAACTGCTTCAGTGCAACGACTGCACTGGCATCTACTCAACAATGTTGGCAATTAACAAATTTGCTTCCAATCCACACAAAAAAATCAGTTAAAATGTAACTCAGTCAATTTCTTCTGCCAAAAAAGCAACAGAAATTATCAATAATGCTATCAAACGGCACATAGCATGTTGCATCAGTGCCACTCAGTTCCAGGCCTCAACAGAACCTTGATCCATGCTGGTCATGGTTTTTGATGGTCATTTGCTTGGTCCAAGCCAGATTGAAAGTCTCCCAAGGCAGCATTTGAGGCCCGCCCATCTCCTGTTACAACATCAATGAATTTCCCTCTACAGCAAAAAAGAGGACTGGGTTTGTTTGCTAATGATTCCAGTGATTCAACATCTTATAATAATAATAATAGCAACCTTTATTGTCACAAGTAGGTTTACATTAACACTACAATGAAGTTACTGTGAAAAGCCCCTGGTCACCACATTCTGGTGCCTTTTCGGGTACACAGAGGGAAAATTCAGAATGTCCAAGTTACTTAACAGCACGTTGTTCAGGACTTGTGGGAGGAAACTGGAGCACCCAAAGGAAACCTACGCAAATACAGGGAGAACGTACAGACTCCGCACAAACAGTGACCCAAGCCGGGAATCGAACCTGGGACCCTGGCATTGTGAAGCAATAGTGCTAACCACTGTGCTAAATGACAAGCCATCAAAGGGTGTAACTGCACCTTCTTAACCTAAAATGACACAAATATAAAATTGCCCCTTGTAGAAGCCAGGTATTTCTGATACAACTAGTATTGGTAAAAGATAGCTGTTTAAGCATAAATATTAAGCCCCAGTTTTAAATACCCATTTTAAAATGAGGATTTCAGCACTCATAACCTCAGGTCATCTCAAAACATATAGCTTCAATAGATACATGAAACAGCATAATTCCATCATAGATTAAAACAGCACAGTTGCAAGACAATTTGATACTGCTTGTGCTGCTGTCAAGGACAAGGGCTGAATTCCATGGCAACGAGGTGGCAGGAGTCCAGTGCAGTTTGTAGAGCATTGAATCAAACATATATTTGATTCCAGCTTTCTCGACATGAAGTCTCCATTCTTACATTAGCCAAGCTAGCTTAAAACCAGTTTTTGTTGGTAAAGATTAAGCAGAATATCTAATTTCTTAACATAGACAAGTATGCAGATACGCAACATTTAAAGCTAATGTTGCACATTGAAGATGGACGGCTTGCGGTCAAATCAAATGTGTTTGAGTCTAACCCAAACCAATTAGGATTATATTGGGGTGTGATTAGATGACTTAAGACAGATATTAAAGTGTATAACTGAAAAGTTTCCGCCCGCCATTTTAGTCTGTCTTTAATTCTCTGAGTCTGTCAGTCTGTTTAGTCAGTCTGTCTTTGTAGTAATGTAGTGTTTTTG
The DNA here is from genome assembly GCF_047496885.1 of Scyliorhinus torazame. Taxonomy (NCBI): domain Eukaryota; kingdom Metazoa; phylum Chordata; class Chondrichthyes; order Carcharhiniformes; family Scyliorhinidae; genus Scyliorhinus; species Scyliorhinus torazame. The sequence continues at coordinate 290,699,551 of NC_092708.1, forward strand.
ACTTTGAGTTTAGCTGAAGATTAGCTCTCTCTCTCTTCATGTTTCATTTCCAGACTTTAACCTTTTAAAAGTTACTTTCGAGCTGTCTGCCTAAGCAAAAAGATAATGTCTTTGATTCTCTGAAAGCTTCAAATTGTCTACGAATTGCCTTTTAAATGACTTTCAAATTGTAATCAATAGAAGACAAATAAAAGCATTCCTTTTGGCACCTGAGAAGTTTTAACTTCAAATTTCTGCTGAGTCCCAGTAATCGCAAACTGCTACTGGTAACCGAATAGTAGAAATAATATAAATTCCTTCAACTTTACACAGTCGAATAATACTAGGAATCCAACAACTTGGCGTAGTCCAAAAATATTATTAGATCTTTCAACTTGTCATAGTTCGGCAGGAATAGATCTTTCAACTACAGATTCCTTCACCCCACAAACAACATATTTGAACTAACCAGTGACCAGATGAAGAATTGGACCATTTCAACACTGCGACTGCAAGTGGATGGCAAATTATAGGTATCCTACAACAATAACACTCCTTGACCCCTCAAAGTCTCATCACCATTGACAAAGTAAAGTAGAAGGGTAATGCTCAAAAGGCTTTACATCATTAAGGGTAAAGCCTTCTGCTTGATTGATACCTCCACCATAGGACTCAATATCCACCCCCTCTGTGACTGGCTCACTGCAGCAGCAGTAAATATCATCTATTGGCTGCAATAGAGCATTTCACTAACTGTTGACCAATAGCTCCTCTCAAATCTACCACTGAGAGGGACAATATAACAAACATCATGAAATATTATTTCCAAATCACCAATAATTTGGAGTTGGCCATAGAATCACGATTCCTTAAATATTAGAGTCTCAAAATCCAGGAATTCACAATATCACAATTGTGAAACTCAATTAAAAATGTTTCACATTGAAAGCACAAATGGTAGTTGTTGAGGCTCCTTTGAATATTTTCTTCTGTATGAGCGACAGAATGGTCTAGATGGTTAGAAAATTTTACTCAAGGCTACAGGGGATTCACAGCAAATTGTTTCTCATTCAAGTCCAACTCAATGTGGTGAATATACTTCCAATAAATTGTTTGCTTCCCCTTCTTCGTTGTGCATATGTTTGGCCACAATTGCAACCAAAAATATTTCTCCTATTGTAATAAAATTAATTTGCTCAGTCATGATGTCAAGTTATAATGCAGATGCAATATTCAGCTTAGTTTGAAATGTCTCCAGTTGAATAAGATAATTTCAAGTTTACAAATATACCCAAAATATTTCAAATTTAATTTCAAAATGCTTTAATTTCCATAATAATTGTCAGAAACCACAGGTATGAACCTTTTTGAATAATTTTCATCCATACCAGTTCAGAGTGAAAAGCAATAGAGTTCTCAGCAATTACTATTCAATAGAGGCTGCCAGCTATTTCCCTCATATGAACAACATAATGGTAACTGAAATAAAAACACAAAATGCTGGAAAAACATGGGTAAGATAGCAGAATGTGTTAATAGCAGAACAAGGATCGGTACTCTCTGAAAGCAAAAAACAAGAACAAGCCCTACGGGCGGGCGGGGGATTGGGAAAAATAAATCAAAATGGAGGTCAACTGATCTTAATGCCACCTTTAGCACCGAGCATTAGTCTTTAACACTAGCATTACCACTCCCTTTGTCTTGTGCCCATGACATCTTTGTCAACTCTCCTCTGAGCTCCGACCTATCCTTGATTTTCTATTTTGCTTAACCTCCTCTCTTCAACAGTATAAAACCCATTACATTTCTACCTCTTCAGCTCTGAATAAGTCATATAGGCTCGGAATGTTAACTCTGTTTCCCTCTCCACACATGCTGCCAGACCGGAGTTTTATCCAGCATTTCTGTTTCGATTTCCAGCATACACATTATTTTTGCCTTTATTATAATGGCAATCAATCGCTTTTTGTACTCCTTTTATGACTTCATGCGCATTATTATTTTCCACTTAATTGAAGAACAGATTTAATCAGAAACAAATTATCAAGAGCTAAATCTTCTTCAGTTTCAGGAATGCTCACCAGTCTAAACATTAACAGGTCGAAAGCAAAATGCAGTGGGAATGCGGGAAATTGAGTTCTGATAAAATGCCACAAACCCCAAATATTAACTCTGCTTCTTTCTACACGAGAGGCGATTAGACATGCTGAGTATTTCCAAAACGTTCTGATTTCATCAGCAAAGCTAAAGTGGGCGTTGCTCATGGTGCAAATGCAAATTCAAACATATATTCTTAACACTCCAATATAGACACAATAGAACATACAGGTATTTGAAAATCAACATCTTGAAAACAAAGTGACTAAAATTCAAATAGGCAATATAAATTAGTTTTGTAAAATGTGCACAACTTACCTGCAGGAGAGCACACCGAGGTGAGCTCAGAGAGAATTCCCAGGGCCGCTGCTACTAATTTAATACCATCGTCGGTCAACAGCTGATGCTTTCCGTTGCTAATAGGAGCAGCCACAAGTTTAGGGTTTAACTGTGGAAGCTGGCGAACAAGGATAGAGAGGGACAACTCCAGTGTTGCAAAGACGAGAGACTTTCCTGGTACCAGTCCACCTGTATCATTCCCCTCGCCAAATTCTGGTAGTGTCTCTTTTTCAGCAGCACCATCATCAACTAAACATAAGATGTAATTTGACATAAAGTTAAATAGGAAACAGATTTCCTTGTAACTCTGACATAAAACTAGAAAAGGCTGGGTGGTTTCTCCCAATAGCTCGATGGATAAATGGTCTGCATCATTCACAGAATCGTTACAGCAAAGAATGAGTCCATTCATGTCTGCACCAGCTCTCCAAATGAATGTACAATGCATTTAGTACCATTACCCTGCCTGCGCCCCATAAATCCTCATGTTCAGATCACAAAGTCCCAGGCCCAATCCATGATCTGTGTCAATCCATTAGATGAACATGGTGAGAATGAGCCAAGGACATTATGGTACTCATAGAATCATAGAAGTTTACAGCATGGAAACAGGCCCTTCGGCCCAACCAGTCCATGCCGCCCAGTTTTTACCATTAAGCTAGTCCCAGTTGCCCGCACTTGGCCCATAACCCCCTATACCCATCTTACCCATGTAACTATCTAAATGTTTTTTAAAAGACACAATTGTACCCGCCTCTACCACTACCTCTGGCAGCCCATTCCAGACACTCACCACCCTCTGAGTGAAGAAATTGCCCCTCTGGGCCCCTCTGAATCTCTCCCCTCTCACCTTAAACCTATGCCCTCTAGTTTTAGACTCCCCTACCTTTGGGAAAAGATGTTGACTATCTACCTTATCTATGCCCCTCATTATTTTATAGACCTCTATAAGATCACCCCTAAGCCTCCTACGCTCCAGGGAAAAAAAGTCCCAGTCTATCCAGCCTCTCCTTATAACTCAAACCATCAAGTCCCGGCAACATCCTAGTAAATCTTTTCTGCACTCTTTCCAGTTTAATAATATCCTTTCTATAATAGGGTGACCAGAACTGCACACAGTATTCCAAGTGTGGCCGTACCAATGTCTTGTACAACTTCAACAAGACGTCCCAACTCCTGTATTCAATGTTCTGACCAATGAAACCAAGCATGCCGAATGCCTTCTTCACCACCCTGTCCACCTACGACTCCACCTTCAAGGAGCTATGAACCTGTACTCCTAGATCTCTTTGTTCTATAACTCTCCCCAACGCCATACCATTAACTGAGTAGGTCCTGGCCTGATTCGATCTGCCAAAATGCATCACCTCACATTTATCTAAATTAAACTCCATCTGCCATTCGTCGGCCCACTGGCCTAATTGATCAAGATCCCGTTGCAATCCTAGATAACCTTCTTCACTATCCACTGTGCCACCAATCTTGGTGTCATCTGCAAACTTACTAACCATGCCTCCTAAATTCTCATCCAAATCATTAATATAAATCACAAATAACAGTGGACCCAGCACCGATCCCTGAGGCACACCACTGGTCACAGGCCTCCAGTTTGAAAAACAACCCTCTACAACCACCCTCTGCCTTCTGTCGTCCAGCCAATTTTGAATCCAATTGGCAACCTCACCCTGGATCCCGTGAGCTTTAACCTTCTGCAACAACCTACCATGCGGTACCTTGTCAAAGGCTTTGCTAAAGTCCATGTAGACAACGTCAACTGCACTGCCCTCATCTATCTTCTTGGTCACCCCCTCAAAAAACTCAATCAAATTTGTGAGACATGATTTTCCACGCACAAAGCCACGCTGACTGCCCCGAATCAGTCCTTGCCTCTCTAAATGCTTGTAGATCCTGTCTCTCAGAATACCTTCTAGCAACTTACCTACTACAGACGTTAGGCACACCGGTCTGTAGTTCCCAGGCATTTCCCTGCTGCCCTTCTTAAACAAGGGCACAACATTCGCCACTCTCCAATCTTCAGGCACCTCACCTGTGGCTGCCGATGATTCAAATATCTCTGTTAGGGGACCCGCAATTTCCTCCCTAGCCTCCCACAACATCCTGGGATACATTTCATCAGGTCCCGGGGATTTATCTACCTTGATGCGCTTTAAGACTTCCAGCACCTCCTCCTCTGTAATATGCACACTTCTCAAGACATCACTATTTATTTCCCTTAGTTTCCTAACATCCATGCCTTTCTCCACCGTGAATACCGATGAGAAATATTCATTCAGGATCTCATCCAACTCTTGTGGCTCTGCACATAGATGTCCTTGCTGATCCTCAAGAGGCCCTACTCTGTCCCTAGTTACTCTTTTCCCCTTTATGTATCTGTAGAATCTCTTTGGATTCTCCCTTGCATTATTTGCCAAAGCAATTTCATGTCCCCTTTTTGCCCTCCTGATTTCCCTCTTAACTCTATTTCGACAATCTCTATACTCTTCAAGGGATCCACTTGATCCCAGTTGCTTATGTACGTCATATGCCTCCTTCTTCTTTTTGACCAGAGTCTCAATATCTTGAGTCATCCAGGGTTCCCTACTTCTACCAGCCTTGCCCTTCACTCTAAAGGGAATGTGCTTACCCTGCACCCTGGTTAACACATTTTTAAAAGCCTCCCATTTACCAGCCATCCCTTTGCCTGCCAACAGTCTCCCCCAATCTACCTCTGCAAGTTCCTGTCTGATACCATCAAAATTGGCCTTGCCCCATGGCCCCAATTGGCCATGCCCCAATCATGTCTGCAAGTTGAGGATTGGGAGAGTAGTGGGGGGGGGGGAGATGATCCAGTAATCAACTATGAAAACGTACATCTGTACTGCAAGTAGGTAACAGCAGGATTGAGGTAACTCCTCTCTACCACCCCGACATGCCCAGAGATTCCAGATCATAAATGAAAAGCAAATGTTATGCTGTCCGAGCTTGACACCATGTTCAGAAAAGAGAAGAAATTTGGTTGGTAATGGACAAAAGCAGAAGACGGAAATTTTAACTTTTGAGACATAGTGTCAAGAGTTTCATATTTTGGAAGTTCTCTGTTATTTTAAGGATAAAGCAAAATTAAAATGAAATAATTCATATTTAGGCTGCATTAATGAGTAACTTTGCTCATCAATCACCAATCTATTAATCTTTCAGAAGTATCTTTAAAATATTAATAGATAACGACTTCCAGCGGCGGCTATGAAGGAGTAGGTCGCACATTTGGTGGCTCCCGCTTGGGTCGGGCCTTTGGACCTTATCCCCCTATTTTTTTTGTCGGACTTGATTCGGTAAATTGATGGTGGAGGCAATTGTGAAGTGGTCCGAAGGAACGGATGCAGGGGCATGCATAGCGGGCATGTTCGAGAAGTTACTGGGGGATGGGACGTTTTCCCGACCCTTGAAGGTGGACAGCGCTCACAGAGCGCTCGCGAGGAAGCCCCCCCCCCCGCCCCTCCGAGGGCAATGGTGGTGAGATTCCACAGGTACCTGGACAAGGGGAGTATTTTTACGGTGGGCCAGGCAGACACGGAGCTGTAAATGGGAGAATAGCATCCTGCGTATATACCAGGATCCGATTGCAGATGTGGCCAGGAGAAGAGAATCAACCAGATAAAGTCGACCCTTTTCAAGAAAAAGGTTACGTTTGGACTGCTGTATCCGGCCCGTCTTTGGGTCACGTATGAGGAGCAACATTTTTATTTTGAGTCGCCCGAGGAAGCAATAGATGGGAAAATGTCTGGCGCCATGGGCGGGGGTCACGAGGCTTGCTGAAGGGGGTGGTTTACATAGTGCTGCTACTAGGGGGGGGGGGGGGTAAGGGAGGGGGAAAGTGTTCTGCTGATGGGGGACGGATTTTTGTTGTGGGACAAAAAGGAGGTTGGGGGCTGGCTTGCGGATGCATGGGGCGCGGGCTGGCGGATGCATGCGGAGACTGGCCCAAGAAAGGAGATGGCTGATCGGCGTGTGTTGGGGGGGGGGGGGGGGATAAGCCCCCCAACCAGGCTGATCACATGGAACGTAAGAGGGCTAAATGGGCCGGTTAAGGGGGCACACGTGTTCACGCATTTGAGTGGACTGAAGGCGGATGTGGTAATGTTACAGGAGACGCACCTTAGAGTAACTGCTCAGATTAGATTAAGGAAGGGATGGGTCGGACAGGTTTTTCACTCGGGGCTGGACTCGAAGACTAGAGGGGTCGCGATCCTGATTAACAAGCAAGTGTCATTTGAGGCGGGAAAAATAATTGCGAACGTGGAAGGTCAGTACATTATGGTTAGTGGGAAGCTGGAGGGGCTGCCGGTGGTACTCGTGAATGTGTACGTGCCAAATTGGGATGATGTGGTGTTCATAAAGATGTTGGGAAGATCCCGGACCTGGATTCGCACAAGTTGGTCAAGGGGGGGGAACTTTAACGCAGTCATTGACCAAAGGCTAGACCGGTTGAGCTCAAGGACCAGCAATCGTAAAAGAGCTAAAGGGGTTTATGGAGCAAATGGGGGGGGTGGACCCATGGAGATTTGGGCGGCCGAGAGTGAAGGAGTTCTCCTTCTACTCGCATGTGCATAAAGTGTACTCCCGGATTGACTTTTTTATTCTGAACAGGGCTCTACTGACGGGGGTAGTGGACACTGGGTATTCAGCGATCACAATCTCAGATCATGCCCCGCACTGGGTTGACCTACAGGTGAGCAAGGAGGGTGGCCAACGCCCGCACTGGAGACTGGACGTGGGACTTTTAGCAGATGAGGTGGTGTGTGGGAGGCTGAGGAAATGTATCCAGAACTATCTGGAAGTTAACGACACGGGAGAAGTTTTGGTTGCAGTGGTCTGGGAAGCGCTGAAGCCGGTGGTTAGAGGGGAGCTGATCTCGATACGGGCCCACAAGGAGACGGCAGACAGAGCAGAAACGGACCGATTGATAAGGGAAATACTACAGATCAACAGGAGTTATGCGGAAGCCCCAGAGGCAGGGCTTTTAAGGGAACGACGGAGGCTACAGGCGGAGTTTGGCTTGTTAACTACAGGGAAGGCGGTGGAGCAGCTGAGGAAGGCGAGGGAGGCGATTTATGAATGTGGAGAGAAGGCCAGCAGAATGCTCGCGCAGCAGCTGAGAAAGAGGGTGGCAGCCAGGGAGATTGGGAAAGTAAGGGACAGGGATGGGAACCTGGTCGGGGACTCAGCAGGGGTTAATAAGGCGTTTAAGGAGTTTTACAGCAGGTTGTATGAGTCGGAACCCCCAACTGGGCCGGAGGGGATGAGGCAATTCTTAGGGGGGCTGAAGTTCCTGAGGGTGGACGAGGGGTTGGTAGAATGCTGGGGGCCCCGATTGGGTTGTAGGAAATGGGCTAAAGGCCATGCAGTCGGGTAAAGCCCCGGTGCTGGACGGGTACCCAGTGGAGCTTTATAAAAGGTTCTCTGGGATATTGGGTTCGCTGTTGATGAGGACATTTAATGAGGCAAGGAAGAGATGGGTGCTTCTCATTGATCCTGAAGCAGGACAAGGAGTCGGAGTATGCGGGTCCTACAGGCCGATCTCCTTACTAAATGTAGCCGCCAAACTGTTGGCCAAAATCTTGTCCTCTAGGATTGAAGACTGCGTTCCGGACGTGATTGGGGAGGACCAGATGGGATTCGTTAAGGGTAGTGTTATGGGTCAGGGTTTAGAGAACCCCAAAGTGTATCATAAAGTTCACCTGACCCACAACTTTTAATAGATTGTGGTATGGGGAGTACACGGCCCAGTCTACAGGTGTGGTACAGCAGAAATGGATCAGTATTTTTAAAAACAAAACAATGTTTATTCTATGAACTCAAGTTAACCTCTTTAAAACAAACAGTGAATATCTTAGTAACCATTAATTCAAAGATAATCCCCAAAGGCTACAATACTAAGTAATCCTTTAAGCTGTCCTTTTAACATCAAAAAGACTTAACAAACCTTTAATCAGGAGCACATTATGTTCACATTCACTATTGAGAACATTTATAATTCTGAATTCACCAAATGATCCAGAAATAGTCTTCGGGTGGCAGAGATCAACAATACATCTCTTTGTTTAACTTCAGCTGCAGCTCACTGAAAAACAGACACCCCCAAGCTTTTTCTCAAAGCGAAACTAAAAAGCAGAACCAGAGCTCAGCTCCACCCACACTCTGACATCATTGCAGTAACATGAGCAGCTAACCATTTCTTAAAGCGACAGTCTCATGACAGTAGGCAGTTGGCGGCCAATGTAAGAAGGTTGCTGAATGTGATCATGATGTCCCCAGAGGGTAGGGACATGGAGGTAGTGGTCGCAATGGACGCAGAGATGGTCTTTCATCAGGTGGAATGGGGATATCTGTGGGAGCTACTGGGGCGGTTTGGATTTGGGAGAGGCTTGATTGACTGGGTCAGACTGCTGTATCAGGCTCCCGTGGCGAGTGTACGGATGAACAGGTCAACATCAGACTATTTTAGGCTGCACCGGGGGATGAGGCAGGGATGCCCCCTCTTCCCACTGCTGTTTGCGCTGGCCATAGAGCCGCTGGCAATTGCGTTGAGAGCCTCAAGGGGCTGGAAGGGGCTGGTCGGGGGGGGGGGGGGGCGCACAGAATCTCGCTATACGCAGACGACCTGCTCCTATATGTTTCGGACCCACTAGAAGGAATGGAAGAAATTATGAGGATGCTGGGGAATTTGGCCGTTTTTCAGGTTATAAATTGAACATGGAGGTTCGCGATCCAGGCAAAGGGGCAGGAGAGGCGATTGGGGGAGCTACCGTTTAGAGTGGTAGGGGGAAGCTTTTGGTACCTAGGCATCCAGGTGGCGCAGGAATGGGAACGACTACACAAGTTAAATCTGGCCCGACTAGTAGACCAAATGAAGGACAATTTCCGACGGTGGGACGCGCTCCCGTTGTCACTAGCTGGGAGGGTGCAGACAGTGAAAATGACGGTCCTCCCGAGATTCCTGTTTGTGTTTCAGTGTCTCCCCATCTTTATTCCACGGTCCTTCTTTAAACGGGTCAACAAGGTGATCACTGGCTTTGTATGGGCGGGCAAGACCCCGCGAGTAAAAAAGGGAATGCTGGAGCGGAGCTGGGGGAGGGCGGGTTGGCGCAGCCGAACTTTAGTAATTATTATTGGGCGGCGAATATAGCCATGATTAGGAAGTAGGTGGTGGGTCGGTGTGAGAGTGGAGGCGGCATCATGCAAGGACACAGGTTTGGGGGCATTGGTAACGGCGCCTCTGCTGTTCCTGCCGGCACGATATTCCACCAGCCCCGTGGTGATAGCGGCCCTGAGAGTCTGGGGGCAATGGAGGAGATATGTGGGTGCGGAGGGAGCAATAATCACCGGTTTGCCTCGGGGAGGCTGGATGGAGGGTTCCGGAGAAGGCAGAGAGCAGCGATTGAGAGGATGGGAGATGTTTATAGGGGGGAGCTTTTCCAGCTTGAGGGAGTTGGAGGAGAAATGTGAATTGACGAGAGGGAGTGAGTTTAGGTACCTACAGGCACGGGACTTCCTACGCAGGCAGGTCTCAACCTTCCTGCTCCTATCGCCAAGGGGGATACAGGACAGGGTAGTTTCCAGAGTGTGCGTGGGAGAAGGGAGGGTTTCTGACATTTACAAGAAACTCATGGGGTCAGAGGAAATGCAGACCGAGGAGCTGAAATGCAAATGGGAAAAGAAGTTAGGAGAAGAGATAGAGGATGGTCTCTGGGCGGACGCGTTGAGTAGAGTTAACGCGTCCACATCATGTGCCACGCTCAGCCTGATACAGTTGAAGGTCGTTCACCGGGCACACATGACAGTGTCCCGGATTAGCAGGTTCTTTGGGGTAGAAGGTAAGTGCGCAAGGTGTGTGGGAGGGCCAGCGAACCAAGTCCATATGTTCTGGGCATGCCGGCTGGGATTTGCGGATGTCATGTCCAAGGTGTTAAAAACAAGGGTGGCACCGAGTCCAGAGGTGGCGATTTTCAGAGTGGCGGAAGACCCGGGAATCCAGGAGGAGAAAGAGGCAGACGTTCTGGCCTTTGCTTCCCTGGTAGCCCGGAGACGGATACTATTAGCTTGGAGGGACTCAAAGCCCCAGAAGTCAGAGACCTGGCTAAGTGACATGGCTAGCTTTCTCGGTTTGGAGAAAATCAAGTTCGCCCTGAGAGGGTCAATGTCAGGGTTCGTCCGGAGGTGGCAGCCGTTCGTCGACTTCTTTGGTGAAAATTAACCGTCAGCAGAAGGAGTTTAGTTTAGTTTAGAGTAGGGGGTTAGTAAAAGTGGCACCTGTGAGGGAGGAAGATGGCTTTTGCACTATGTTTATATTAGTATGTACATTGTTTCTTCTGTTGTTGTTATAAAACCATAAATATCTCAATAAAATGTTTATTAAAAAAAAATTAATAGACAACCAAGTAATTACAAGGAGGTAGTGTGCCCAATATGTCTATGCATATAGTGTGTGGAGGACGAGAGTAGAATTAGCATGCTTTCCACTTTTGTGTGCTAGTTTCTTCTGCGGCTGACTGGGAAAAAGAGAGCCAAATGTGTAAGTTTCTCAGTGTCAGTACACACTCTCTCCATCTACAATTCATCAGCTGTGCCTCTTGGTGTCAACCTATGTGGCCCCAGGCTAAAGCTTCCGGGCATTCTTGAGCCAAACTCCCAGCTATGGTTGAATAGTTCCACTGCGTGTGGATACCTTTGGAAAATTGAAAGCTGAGAGAGTAAACCCCTACAAAAATCTGAAGTGGAACCCAAAGACAGATTGATGTATAAATATGTCATTTTTCTGGTGCCTCCTGCAACCGAGGCAGTGGCAAGCATTGTGCTTTGCATTCTTTTGGATTCAACCGGAGAGGTTCAGAAAGGATTCCTGACATGACTAGCCCAGGGACTCTATAAACTGAAGAGTACACTACTGTTTTGCAGCAGAGCGCGAGCAAACATTGAATACAGCAATTATGGGTGATTTGCCCAACTCAATTGGCATAGAGAACAAATGTTATGGGCTCCCTCCAAACGTATGAGACCCTCTGTTCCACTGGTCGGCCAATGCCCACCAATGTCGGTCAGACCCCCACTCATGGGTTGCTGATTGCCACAGTTCATCTGCTTCAAGGCTGCTGGGAGCTTACAATCTTTGCTCAGTCAGTGGATGTAATCGATTGCACCAGGCAAATAAGCAAAAGATACCAACTCTTCGATTGCAAAGCTGGAACGTCAGGATCACATACATGGGATTGACAGACAACTTGCCCGCTGATCAATAATACACGCAAGACAGCTGTGAATGACATGGAACTTGAAAGGCTGAACATGGCAAGGCATCCCTGGCTATTCAAGGGTGGATTAATGAAAGAAAAACATGACATACTCACCTGGCAGGGGAAGGGTTCAGGGGACATGCATGAGCAAGATGTCGGCTTCACTGGATGGAACTCATTATTCTCGATGATGCAACCCTCCACAGATGGTCATAGGGTCAACCAGTGAGGGTCAACATGACCATGACACAAGACCCTTCTGCCTCGGATATCATGGACAGGGAAAATGGACAAAGACAACTTGAGCTCTGTTGTTACCATGAGCCAACCAACATTTCTTTCCCAGAACAAGTTATGCTACAAGGTTTCCTGAAGACTTCCACGATCAGGGCATTGGCACCAACTGTATCTGATCACCAGATGTGACTCTCTGAACAGCATTCAACACATACAGAGACAACAGTGTTGACTGTGATGCAGATCACTCCCTGGTGTGCCGAGTCAATTTCAACTCAGAGTCACGACCTATGGTTGGGTCCGGGTGTTCCTGATTGTGGGAAGAAGTGCCCAATGGCCGTGGCTGGCTTGTAAAAATGCAGGCCACGACCAGTTTTCAGAATGCCAGCTGTCCCACGCATGTGAGCCCCCTCAAGCAATTAGCAGGCCTGGAGCCCAGCGAGGCAGACTGCCTCCTCCTGACATCAGCGCGCTGACCCAGGAGCAGATTGTTTGAAAGAAATCAATGCAGTCTACTCTCCAGGAGCGACTGCAGAGAGCAGATCACATGCCCATACACTGATGTCACGTGCTCTGGGTGAAAGAGATTCCTTCATTTTGTAGCTGCCAGCAGCAGTGTGAGCTTCACGGCCACTGGTGAATAACCCATGAAGAAGCTGAAAACAGGAAAAAAGCAGTATAAAGATGATTTTTTGAGGTATGGGTTTATTAATTGTGCCACTGCAAATCAGGATGCAACATTTGTGTGTTACATGCAGGAAATGACTGGCAAATGAAAGTTTAAAACTTCAAAGGTGAGTTTGAGGACAAACCTACGGATGCAATGAGATCTTAAATAATCAGTTGAAGCACTTAACAGAAATGTAACATTGAATGACAAAGCAAGTGACATTAAAGGTAAGCAAAAATGGTGGGTTGCGAAGGTCGGCCGCAATGGGTCGCGAAGGATGGCCGATTGGTAAAAATGGGTCCCGGGCAGAAAAGTTTGAAAAACATTGCACGTGTCTAAGGAGGTTTTTTCATTCAAAGCAAGAAAGTTGCACTCTTGTCGACTTTAGCCATACTGCCTACACAGATGAAGACTTACAGCTTTGAGACTTGACTGAATGGGTGCTCTCTGGCACTCCCACACAGAGTCAAATAAAATGGAATATACTTCGGCACACCAGATATAACATCACACTCTCAACATATGGGGAGCAAGAGTGGAAAATGCTGACTGATGGGTTAGCACCACTCAGATGGAATCGATCATTGAAGCCACGTGGTCCACTCTCATTGGTTAAAACAGAGATCCAAGTGGGAAGACAATGCACTATGAGCTGTATAGTACAACGCTGAATGGTGGTGGGCTAATGACTACCAGTTACAACTTTGTCAGAACATCAGGATATTCAATATTCTTTGAAATGGGGAATGTCGGGGCAGGTATGAAAGGGTCATAAAGGTACGTCAACAAATAAAACAGCTTAATTGAAAGCAAAAAGCGGGGGTGGGGGTCTTCAATGACTGCAATAAACAACTGGAGAGATAGTCGAGGAAGCCCCACTCTGGTATGGCATTCTCTGCCATACTTGCTGCAAGGAAGAACTCCGTTACTGAGAAAGATCTACACACCATTCAAAGTTGCCTGTCATAGCAGAACTGGATACCGAACTCCCGTGGAGGAAATTAGCAAAGCTATTGAATCGCTTGTCACGGGAAAAACTCCAGGTGCTGATGCTATATTGCCTGAACTCATAAAACATCGAAACCAGTATTCCTGCAACATCTGCATGAACTTCTCAGTCTCTGCTATAGCAAGCCTATACCAGAACAATGGTGACCGCAGCAGTTCAATTATCGAGGCACCTCTCCGGGGAGCATTGTAGGAAAAATATTTGCCCGTATTGCTCTCGTCAGACTACAAATCTTTAACACCTGTACCCAGAATCTTAGTCTGGATTCAGAACTGGATTCAGAACTGGAAGACCTACAATTGGTATGATCGTCTTAGTCCAACGGCTGCAAGAGAAATGTCATGACTAAAGGAGACCACTACATAATGCCTTCATCAATCTCACCAAGTCATTTCACCAAATGAGCAGAAGCAGTCTATTTAAGCTACTGGAGAAAATTGGCTGCTCAATGCGATCTCCTCTTTCCATGACAACACGATGGGCAAAGTCAGCTATTGGTCAAAAAGGGTTGTGGCACTGACTTTTTGGCATATTCTTCTTTTTGTTGCTGTCATACACCTCCAGGTCATGTGCAGGTGTTTTTTTACATAACCAAACTAATGGAAAGCTGTTTAGCCTTGTTCACCTCAGATTCAAGACAACAGTACATCGGGTCCGCAGCAGCTCTCGTGAGAATCCCACTAACATTCCCAACTGAGGAGCACCTGCTCAGAGTTTGTGGACAGAGTTTGTTTTGATGATCAGCATCAGGAAGAAAAATGTCAGTGTCCAGGGTGTTTGTTGTATACCACGATGTATCAGCACAATGTGACACTGCAGATTGCCGATAGCTTCACATATCTAGGTTCTGCAATCACCAGAAATCTGTCACTTCATGCCGAAATGAACACATCCATTGTAAAAGCTGCAGCTGTCATATTCAAGCTGAACAAAGGAAGGTGAAACCACAGCAACCTAATTGAGAACACCAAACTGCAAGTCTATCAAGCCTATCCATCCTGCGTCTTCAGCACACTCCTCTTCAGTGGTGCGTTCTGGAGAACATGTGTTAGGTAAGAGAAAAGGCTGAACAGTTTCCATCTTTGTTGTCTCAGATGAATCTGTGGCATCTCTTGGAAGGACAAGGTCACCAACATAGGAGGTCCTAGAGCGTGCAAATTTCATCTGCATACACTCATTGCTGAGCCAACAATGACTGTGCTCATCAGGTGGATGGTAGCCATATACCTAAAGGCTTAGTGAATTGACCATTGGATTACAACCTCCTGGATGTCCAGAGCTCCACTACAACTCTGATGCAAACGAGATAGTAAAATAGTGGACAATGACACTGATAACTGGGAGATCACTGATGGCTGTGACCTCTGAAGGTTTACAGACACAAAACGCTCAGCTGGCTAAGAGGAGGGCTCAGTGAAAATAGAGGCTAGCCATTCATACGTGTTCTCAGTTGACTCCATTCCTCTGCAGCAAATAGGGCAGAGAATGCCACACCAGAGTGGGGCTCCTGGGCCACATTGGGCGATGCTATCACCATGGCGCAACCATCGTCTTATGATACAGAAGGCTGCCATAATAATACATGGAGACAGCATTCGAGATTGATTCATACTGATGTGACAAAACATTTGTCTGGAAAATATTAACTATACAAGATGGCACTTCATACAGAAATATTGCTGGTTCTCGGCTGTGAATTTAGAAATCAATTACATTTCCATTTTCATATACTATTACAGAAAGGTCTATCTTATAGCATACTTTTCCATCATTTAAAGCCCTGTCCAAATTACTTTTCCAAATCAAAAGAAAACAATTCCTACTCCTTTGTGACAGATCACTAGCGCTTCCCACTTTTTGGTTGGCATGAGAATACTTAATAACCATGAAACAGATCGTGGAAAACGGTACTTGAAATGAGACATTTTCCACAATAGTGCATGAAAATGAAAATTTCACAGACCTCTAAATTAAGATTTCCTGATTGAGAGCATTATGTTTTGTCCAACAACTTTCAACTTCTGATGTGTAGAAACATTTTGCTTTGCTTCATCTCAAATTCCCAGCTAAAATAAATATTTAATGTGGGAAACAATGGGCATAAATGTAGATTTCAACTTTTGCCATATACACCACTTCTAAATCAATGCATTGCAACACTGACCAATTTTGGTGCAAAGGTTCTGATAAATTTACAAATGTCTTTATCAATTAGAGGTATTCTAATGAATGCCTACCTTCTGCACTTCTCCTTTTTTCTTTCACATGTTCCTGAGCTGCACGTATAATTTGTTCTACAACTTCAACTACAGCCAGTTGGATGAATGGAGACTCGCGTGTCAGTATTAATCGATGCAGCACATTCAGCAATTCTACTCCAAGTTCCTGAAAAGAGAATTCACATGGATGTCAGTTGAAGAAATAGCAAAGTGGACAAGATAAAATACTATCCCCCCAACCAACCTCTCTCATTTCACTGAAAAGACAGTATTAATCAAATTAAATCCCAATATGATCAGAGTCATGGAATCCAGACAGTGTAGGAGGCCATTCTGTCCACTGAGTCTGCACCGACCCTCTGAAAGAGCACCCTACCTAGGCCCAATCCTCACCCTATCCCCGTAACCCTACCTAGGGCAATTTAACATAGCCAATCTACCTAACGCATCATTGGATTGTAGGAGGAAACCTGAGCACCCAGAGGAAACCCACGCAGACACGGGAAGAATGCGCAAACTCCACAGTCACCCGAAATTGGAATTGAACCCGGGTCTCTCGCGCTGAGAGGTAGCACAGTTAACCACTGTGCCATCGTGCCATGAAAGACACTTTGGATAGATGCTCAAACTGTAAACCTACTGGCATAAAATGAAAGAAAGTCTTACACTTCAGAATGCATAGTAGATGCAACAAGGATGTCAAGGCATTTAATTGAACTAGGGCTTATTATCTCCAAATAAGTGGAAAAATTGAAGTATTATCATTGAATTTCAAGAAATCAGTTTTCAATTCAAAAGAACACAATACCATTCCTCCTGGAGAAAATAAATCACAGAAGTCTCTATACTTACAAAGGTTGCTGCGTAGTGGCAATGACAAATCAGATACTTTGCTTTTGGATTTTAAATCAATTTTCCAAATCAATTTTTTGATTTTCTTCCCTTTGCCTTTTGTAAAGGCAATGATACAAACTAGATTGCCTTTTCACATGAACTATCACTTGCTGGCTTCCTGGAAGAGCTATTCAACTGCAAGTCTAAACCATGAGTATCGACAGATATACTGATTTAGAAGTGATGTGACGGCAGGGGTGGAGAGCAAGTGGATTCCAATACAGTTGTCAGCAGATGCAATTCAATAGGAAATTATTGGAAAGGCCACGTTCCAATTTAACTGCATTAACTAGCCTGCAGACGCTGTAGTCAACAGTACTCTCTCTTTGTTTTAAATTAATGAGCTAAGCACTAAGTAACATATTGAACCCTTTGTAGTCTTAGACTCAGAAATACATCAGATGGTTTATTTCACAGGACCCAGATGGACTGTTTTGTGGTGGGGGTGAATTTAAGCCAGTCAAAATACCAAAAACTAAACAGAACCTACAGTTTTCCCTGCATGCGGATTCTAATTCAATATATATACCACAGTAAAATAAAGTTTAGAAAATAGTTGAATCTACTGTGAGACAAGAGAATGAAGCTGCAAGATGAACCTTAATATAACTGCTACTGGGGAATATCAACTCCATAGAACCATAGTATCCACAGAGGGCAGGAAGCCATTCGGCCCATCGAGTCTGCACCGATCCTCTGAAACAGCACCTTAACCAGGCCTACTCCCCTGACCTATTCCCGTTACCCCACCTAGCCTGCACATCCCAGGACACTGAAGGGCAATTTATCATGGCCAATCCACCTAACCTGCACATCTTTGGATTGTGGGAGGAAACCGGAGCCCCCGGGGGAAACCCACGCAAACACGGGGAGAAAGCACAAACTTCACAGTTGCTCAAGACTGCAATTTAACGCAGGACCCTGGCGCTGGTGAGGCAGCAGTGCTAACCACCCAATAAGTTTTGCATGTGCAATGTTAAGCATGTATAAAATTCCACTTTTATATCCCAAATTTGATCGGAAAAGAGTACCAAATACAATAAATTTCCCTGCTGACACGGTAAACAACTGCACAACATGAAGAGCTACTTAACCAAACAGCTTCGAGGTCTCAGATTTCGGTTAGTCAATCTGCACTTGAGAGCACTCCAGTTAACCCCAATCTCCAAAGTAGAGACAGACAACTCCTTCATGGTTCCCATTCTTCACTATCCGGTTATTGATACTTTAGGTGGGCATGTGGATAGTGGCAAGAGAAGAGTTGGGTTCAGCTATGATAGCTCCATGAATAAACATTCATTCTCATGCATGAAGACTATTACTTCGCAAAGCACTTGGAGCAAGATAGCAGTGAAAGAGAAAAAAGTTGAGGGGGGAAATATTAAAATTTTACACAACAGAACATAGTGTCTTAATCCGATATCTCATTTCAGTTTTAACTTGCATTCTAGTTCAACAAGTAAACCCAATTGCTTTATAACCAGTCGATTGTAAACGAAGAATAACAAATAAAGAGAAGGGTAACAAAATATAGTTTAAATATATCAAAGTTTGGGCGGCACAGTAGCGCAGTGGTTAGCACTGCCTGCTTCACGCCGCCCTGGACCTGGGTTCAATCCCGGCCCTGGATCACTGTCCGCATGGAATGTGCACATTCTCCCCATGGCTGCGTGGGTCTCAGCCCCACAACCCAAAGATGGATTGGCCATGCTAAATTGCTCCTTAATTTGGGGGGAAAAAAATTGGGCACTTTAAATTTATTTAAAAAATAATAAATGTATCAAAGTGTTACTAATACATATGCGAAAATAGGATGCACCAATATGATTTGAAAAGCAATAAGAAATAAAGCACTTAAAGCAGTGATCACCCATTTGTGGTTGCAATAGCTCTCCAGTACATTGCCAAAATGTTAATTTGAGAGCTTGGGGAATGCAGGTTGGTGGACTGTTTTTACTATTATAACGGAGTTGAAACCTCTAAGACATCCGTCTACATTTTCAACAGGAATAAATAAATAACAATTGGGAGTAAAAGTAATTACCCCTTTTCAAGCCCACAATGCAAAGACCAATTCAAGACATGCCAAATCAAAGTTAATCAGTTTGCTCCTCAGGAATTAAATTTTAGACTTACTCAGTCTCTGTGGCTCACTGTCACTGAAGGGAGGTGAAAGTATGTTAATTTATTTAAGCCAAATTGAAAATTGTGAATAGACTTGATAAAGTAACGGGTTCATCAGTTTGTTCTGTTTGGGAAAAAATGGTAATGTGAAGTAAACACAAACTTTATAGAATTTATTCCGATGCAAACCTGACTGCTTCCGATTTTATAACGGGGCCAAACAACATCCAGCAATGACTGCAGAGCATGTAAGCAGGCTACAATGCTTTCCATTGGTGCATCAGGCCGTGGCGAACACAGGAACTCTATACTGATTCCTGTAATTAAAGCAGTATAATAGCACATAATATTTTCCTCAACTCCTTAACCTCACTTAGCTGGTTTCAGAAACCAGTTTGTTCATTTAAAAACAAATCAGTTGCTTTTATTTAAACTAATGACACAAAATATGCATCAAGTTCAGTTTTGTTTCAAAACATAGTCAACGTGCAAGATTATCCTAAAACACCTTTCTTAGCTAAATTGCCATATAACCCTAAAAGTTATAAAAGAGAACAACTGCACTTTTGCTGCCTTTCCCTTTCTTCTGCTGTAATGAATAAGAAATTGTCATACTTTATAGTTCATATTTTTGCAGTGATATTAAAACCTAGGCTAAAATGCTTACAGACAGCAAGTCTGCAAGAGCTGTGATTGATTAAGAGTGAGATAATCAGAGACTTTTGCAGGGAAAGTGTTTTGCTAATAGATATTAAAAGCTATTTTGAATGTTTGCAGATAGAGGGCTAATGTAGTAACAGCTTGAGCCTGGATAAACAAATCAGAGTACATCTTGTAACAAGAGTCAAAAGAACGCTGTGTGCTTTGGGCACGGCTGGTATAGCTAATGGGGGGCAGGAAGAAAGAGGGCATGTTTGTCTGGGCAAAGGGGTTGCCTCCAGAGCTCTATGCTGAGCAGAAGGTTTTCAGCTTGGTCCTCAAAAGGTGTCTTTCTCTTGAAGGACTCTGCATCAAGACAAGTAAGAAAGACCTGGTTATTAACTTTATGCAGAAGTGGTATCTGAAATATATGGGTTTGTTTATTTGGAATGTTGGGCCTGTTTCAGGAAGCAAGTTAAGATACTATAACTGTTAACTATAAAGCTATTTATTTGTTGCTAATGTGCTTGATACTGTGTCCAAATTAAAGTTGGTTTTAATATAAAAGTGGTCTACTGGTCAGTGTCATCACCCCTGTGGTGCAATAACGTTTCCTCACAGTTTTACCAAATGCAAATAGTTGGGTTCTGATCTGGGATTTTAATGAAAATTGAGGTTCTGGTCAGGACACATAACAATTGAAAGCCCATCAGGATGCATAGTACTGCCTTTCCACTTCATGACCAGAAGAAATCTGGAATAGTTTTATGCAGCTTTCTTCAAACTCATCAACAAAATGGGACAAGGAGGACTTAGGTAGCGGCTACAGAGTGAGTGCTCGCATATTTAGTGGCTCCCTCTCGAGGTGGATTTTCAGGTCCCGATTTAGGGGGTGTTTACTGGTGTGAGGTGCATGAGCACTGAGGAATTGAAATATCCCATCTGTGGGGTCGGTTTATGGCTTAACAGATGAGGAGTGTAACAAGTGGCAGCAGCTTGAGTGAATGTTTAGTTGAGCTGCGACAGAGGAAACGATGACGGAGGGTGTTGGGGTGTTATTGCCTGCCCAGTGGGCTAACAAATATCTTGTGGAATTTCTGAATGCGAAGTTGCAGCGATAGAGGCCTTGGAAGACCTGGCATAGGTGAAGGCGCTTAGGGCAGCTATCCAGAGAGTGGGGCAGAGGCTGGAGGTGCAGGGCCCGGCACTACTGAAGGTGGAGGAGTCGGTGGCGGAGCATGAGGATCCAATGGCCTCGTTGGAGGCAGAGATGGCGCCCGTGGCAGAGAGCTACATGAGGTCAAGGGAGAAGGTGTAGGACCTTGAGAACTGTCCCAGGAGGCAGTATCTCCGGACTGTGGGGCTGCCTGAGAGAATCAAGGAAACACAGGCCGCAAAGTATGTGGTGAGCACGTTTGAAATGTTGGTGGGGAGGTGGTCTTGGCAAAGCGGCGGGCCGGTTATAATCGGATCAAGGCTGCCTTCTACAGGATGGAGTGAAGTTTGGGGTGTTGCATCCTGCTCGTCCGTGGGTCACACACCAGAATTGAGTTTTATTTTTACATGCCGGAGGTGGTGAGAGAATTTGAGAGACCATGACTAGGAGGTGTGTGAGGACACTGAACTTTGGAGATGCTAAAGTGGGCAACATGGGTTTACACGGCGGGTGGATTGTTATATTTAATTAATATGGGTGCAGGGTGGGTGAGTGAGTTCTTCGCTTTTTACTGGTTTTGTGGATTTGTGGGTGAAAGGCGGTTGGGTGGGGGGGGGGGGGGGGGGGGGGGGGGGGAAGAGGAGGGGAGGGGGGTAGACGGAGGCCTCGAGTGAGGGCCACCACACTAGATAGTTGGCTAGTTAACGGGAGTGAAGTGGGGGGGGGGGGGGTCAACCTCTGGAGGGAGTGGGGAGGGATGCTGATGTGTGTAGATTTGTGTGGTGCAGTTGGTTAAGAGATGTTGGCGGACATCTTGGGGAGGGCCTGAGGATGAGCGAGGCGTGGACCTGGGGGAGCTGGCTAAAGAGGGGTTATGACTGATTGGCAGGGACAGGGAGATCCCAGCCCGATTGATAGTGTGGAATGTACAGGGTTTAAATGGCCCGCTCAAAAGAGAGAGAGAGAGAGAGAGAGAGAGAGAGAGAAGACAACCCGTGGCGTTATGGAAGCCGAGGGCGAAGGAGTTTTCGTAATTCTCGCACATGCGGCAGATATACTCCCAGATTGATTTCTTTCTTTTACACAAAGTGCCGTTGGCAGGGGTAGATAGATTGCAGTATTCAGCAAGCATGGTCTTTGGCCATGTGCCGCATTGGGTGGAGTTGGGGATGGTGCAGGGGGAGGCTCAGCGGTCGCAGTGGAGGTTGGATGCTGGGTTACTGGAGGACAAGGGGGTGTGAAAGGGGGAGGGTGGACATCCAAAATTCTGTGGAGGTGAATAATATGGGGAGGATTCTGCCTCCACTCTGTAAGGGGGTGGGGGGAACTAATATCAATTCGGGCGCATAGGATGAGAGCGGAGCGGGCTGAGAGTCTGAGATTGATGGAGAACATTCTGAGAGTGGACCAGATATATTCGGTGGCGCCTGAGGAAGTGTTAGTTAAGGAGAGGCAGAAGCTCCAGATGGAGTTTGGTCTGGTGTCCACTGAAAAGGCGGTGGAACAACTGCGTAGAGCCAGAAGGGTGATTAATGAGTATGGGGAGAAAGTGAGTAGAATGTTTGTGCATCAGTTGAGGAAGCAGGTGACGACAAGAGATTGGAAGGGTGAGGGATAAGGGAGACATAGTGGTATCGGAGGCGGTGAATGGCCTTTTATTGGAGTTTGTATAACTCGGAGCTTCAGTGGATGATGAAGGGATGAGGCGATTTTTGGATGGGTTGGAGTTTCCGAGGGTCGAGGAAGCGAAGTTGCAGGGATTGGGGGTCCTGATTGGGCTGAGGGTGGTGATGGATTGCGTGGGGGCGATGCAGTCGGGGAAAGCTCCGAGGCCAGTTAGGTTATCAGTCGAGTTTTAGAAGAAGTTTGGGTTAGAGCTGGGGCCCCTGCTAGTTGAGATGTATAATGAGTCGATGGCTCCGCCCCACACTTTTGCAGACCTCAGTATCACACATTTTAAAGAAGGACAAAGACCTTGAGCAATGTGGATTGTATCACCCGATCTCGCTGTTGAATGAAGGTGCAAAATTATTGGCGAAGGTGCTGGCGTCGTGGATAAAGGATTGCATGCCTGGACTGATAGGATGGGACCAGGCAGGGTTTGTGAAGGGGTGGCAGCTGTCGGCGAATGTACAGAGGCTGCTTAATGTTATTATGATGCCCCCGCGGAGGTCCAAGAAGTGGAAGTGGTTGTGGCAATGGAAGCGGAGAAGGTGTTTGATTGGATTGAATGGGCGTATCTGTTGGAGATGTTGAGTCAGTTCGGGTTTGGGCAGGCATTTGTGGATTGGGTTTGGCTACTGTACAAGTCACCTAAGGCGAGTGTTTGGATGAACAAGGTTAGTTCTGATTACTTTGGGTTACACTAGGGCGGGGGGGGGGGGGGGGGAAGATGAGGCAGCGATACCCGCTCTCCCCACTGCTCTTCGCCCTGGCGATAGAGCCGTTGGCAATGTTGTGGTGGAGAGGTGTCGAGCACCGAGTTTCTTTGTATGCAGATGACCTCCTGCTGTATATTCCGGACCCGGTTGGGAGCTTTGATTGGATCACATGAATCATATTCTTTAATTCCATTTACAGAGAAAAATATTCTAGAACTCTCGAACTTACAAGCTAACTAAATAACTAACCTAGAATGAGATGGAATCTATCAGTGTTGACATCCTCTGGTGATGCTACTACATTTGCCGAAGTAAATTCGTGACCCAGCATCGTTGGGGTTACAGGTCTGGAGAGCCGAGAAGAGCCTTCATCCGGGTCAATTACTATAAAACCTGTACTGTTCAGCCACAATGCTGTAGCATGAAGAATAGGAACCCAAGAGTTATAATAATGTGGCCTTGCACCCTCCATTGTCTCCGAGGTATAGAATGCACCACCTAAGCAAAGAAGATGAAACACACTCTGGATTAGTATTTTAAGACAAGTTTAGAGGTTTAACTCTCCAGGTTTACTGGTTTGAGGAAAAGCTGAATTTTAAAAAAAAAAACTTCATTAGATAAATTCAACTTTATTTATCTGCCAGAGTTTCATATTGGGAGCAAAACAGTGTTCCTAAAAAGGAATCTTAGCTTTTACGATGGCTCAGTGGATGAATTCAGCAACTTCAAACCAAAATCCCAGTTTAAGTTGTGTGCTAGAGTGGAGAACTTCATCATTCCTGGAATGTTTGTTAAGACATTCCTTCATTCCCCATAATCATGAACAAATACTAAATGTCAGAAAGGAAACAAAATAATCGAGCATTATTTAAATGAGTGAATTGAATCAGAGCGACCTGAAACTGACTTGTACTCAGTTAAACCCAGCCACTTTCAGATAAAATCAATAATGCAACTAAACAGAATCATTAACAATATGACGGAGGAACTTCATATCACTCACTTTATTTTAAACACTTTAAATGGTACAGCTATATTTCCCCCTCTTGTCTGAAGAATTCAATGACCTATATTATGGATTTAGAACGTGGGCTCGATTTCATGGAATTTCATTGAGGAACTCAGTGACACATGCTTTCTGAGCTCATACAAAGAATTGTTAATTGGATAGGTGTCAAAGAGTTACTGCGAGCCAACACTTTCAGGTGAGAAAAGGATTTGATAAAGAAAATAGATTCAATGGCAAATTTCGAGGAACCCCAAGTTATAACTACGAGAGAGTCAGGAACAGAGGTAGATTTAGAATAGGGCACCTCCCCATAACATTGTAACACAGAGATAAAAACTCCTGTCAGGAAATACATTTTTAGCTTTCATATATCTCAATTAATTAATTTATTAATTTTCCAATTCAAGGCTTTATAGCTAAAATCAAAATAGATGGATGCTGCAGGGGCACAGCCCACTGAAACATTAACTTGTGGTGCTTAAGAGTGGCAAGATATGGCATTTTGCCTGCATCCTCCGCTCACCTTAGCTTCATGATCCAATTGATGCTGCTCTGGTAAAGTACCGAGGGGAGGACAAGCACTTCCCCACAAGGAGGGAAAATCATCATTTCACTGCATTCATGCACTTCTTTGTAGTCAGTGTCAGAATGGCATTGGTGAATCTAGGGAAGGCCTTGCCTACTCTTTCAGCTGAGGATGGTATTTGGAGAAAAAACAGTTATTTCTCAAGAGACACTATTATATATTAAAAATTCTGAGTGGCTGACAGCACCATCTCAAAATATATCCAAAGCTCCATTGTCAGATGCTATCAATTGGAAAATCTACAGGCATTTTCAAGGTGTAATACTTAATTGGGCTATTTGTGATGACTTAGGTGGGGTATGAAATAGGGTTTTCAAAATTATAGCTGCGCAACTTCAGCTGCCAATGAAAACTGACAGTTTGGGGTGGGGGGAGGAATTGCACTGCTTGAAATTGTGGTGGCAGCAAATATAATCATAGCTTTCAAGAAAATTGGATCATTATTGGAAGACAAAATATTTGTAAGGCTATGGAGAAAAGGCAAGGGCACACGGTTACAGAGAGCAGGCATGGACACAGCAGGCTGAACCACCCGTTTCTGTGCTGTAACCATTCTGATTCTATAAAAACAGGTTGCATCACCATTCACATGGTGGCTCTGGCCATTCAGAGTTGTTTTATAAAGGCACAAGTCTCTGAATCTCAGTTAGGTCAGCAATCAGCCATATTGCTATATATGTAAGAAAGGAACCACAGTGAAATAAAGTGTAAATTGAATTTAAGTCAAATTTATGAAAAATCAATGTCCTGACCTTCAGCTGGAAGCTGATCAGCATATTCTGGAGGCAATGTGAGAAGGGCATGGTCCTGAAGTGCAGCCAGCCAGAGTTTATTCAGTGTTCCCAGTTCGGATTGGACCAAATTGAAAAGACCATCTGCAGATGTAATTGTATCCTGAGAGTCATCATTCGCAGAGGTCTCAAGCTTCAAGAACTGCTTCTCTTTTGGTGCGCACAGTTTTTGCCTTTCAACAGTTACTATGTAAACCTGGAAAGAAACAGAAATGTTTCGCAAATTAACAATGTCCAGAGGTGTCAAGGACACATTCTATTTGGTTAGAGCCAAGAACAGTAGAGGAACCAATATATGATTGGGTATATTCTATAGACCACCAACTAGTGGGAAAGATAAAGGAACAAACTTGCAAGGATATTACGGAGAGTTGCAAAAACTATAGAGTAGTTTTAATAGGGAACTTAAGTTATTCAAATATAGACTGGGAAGGCAGAAAGAGGGAAGAGTTTCTGACTAGTATTCAGAAAGATTTCTATGAGTTTCCAGCAAGATGAGGATCTAGTTCCTGCGAATGGTGTCAAGTATCAATCAGTGAAGATTTAGGAGACAGTAATCATAATAAGGTTTCGTAACAGGTTTGTTTCGAATCACTAGCTTTTGGAGTGCAGCTCCTTCATCAGGTGAATTCAGGTGAAACCTGTTGTTGTAAGACTTCTCGCTGTGCCCACCCCAGTCCAACGCCGACATCTCCACATCATAATAAGGTTTAGGTTAGCTTTGGAAAAAGAGAGAGAGAAATCCAGAGTAAAAGTAATTTACTGGGGAAAGGGCAATTTCAGTGGGAGAACAGATCTGAACCAGGCAAATTAGATTCATCAACTGCAATGAAACAACTAAGTGAGGTGCAAAGACTAGTTAAGTGTGCACTGTGGGGGTTGAGAGTGGTCATTCCACCCCTTGGTCGTTCAAAAGTAATGGATGAAATTCATGAGACTGATCCAGGTGCTTCAAGTGAAAAGTCGAGGCAGGTCGTATGTTTGGTGGCCTAAATGGAACAGGAGTGGCACAGTGGTTAGCACTGCTGCCTCAACCCTTCCTGTGTCTGCGTGGATTTCCTCCAGGTGCTCCGGTTTCCTCCCACAGTCGAAAGATGTGCAGGTTAGGTGGATTGGCCATGCTAAATTGCCCCTTAGTGTCCAAAAGGGTAGGTGGGGTTACTGGGATAGGGTGGAGGCGTGGGCTTAAGTAGGGTGCTCTTTCCAAAGTCTGGTGCCAACTCGATGGCCTCCTTCTGCACTTTAAATTCTATGATTCTATGAATGCACCGCCTTTAAAGAAAAGTTAGTTTGGTTACAGTCAAGGTATATTCCAGTGAGGGAGAAAGGTAGGGCAAACAAAGCCAGAGCTTCCTGGATTTGAAAGACATAGAAGGGAAGATGAAGCTGATAAAGGATGCCTGTGGCCGACTTCCGGTTGCGGCTATGCGGAGCTAAGCCGCACAAATCGGCAGCTCCCGCGAAGACGGACTTTCGGGCTCGATAGAAGAGCCCCAACAGGATTTTTTACACAGCCAACCCGTGGGGAAGAGAGGAGAGAGGTCCCCCACTAACCTGTATGGACCGGACCCGCAGCGAAACGGCCAAAAAAACGGCATTAGAGCAGCGGGAGAAGAAGGGCAAAATCAACAAAATGGCGGCGGCCGGGGACAAAGAAGAGATGCAAGAATTCATTAAGCGCTGCTTCGAGGAGCTGCGCAAGGAAATGGTAGCGCCGATGCTGGCATTAATTGAAGGACTTGGTGTAACCCAGAAAGCCCACGAGGTGAAGATCCAGGACAAAGTGAGTGAGAATGAGGACGCGCTCTTGGGCCTGGCGGTGAGAGTGGAGCAGCACGAGGCGCTACACAAGAGGTGGGCGGGAAGACTCGAAGACCTGGAGAACAGGTCGAGGAGAAACAATTTGAGGATCCTGGGTCTCCCAGAAGGAGTGGAGGGGGCCGACGCCGCGGCATATGCGGGCACGATGACCGGGGCGCTGATGGGCGCGGAGGCCCCCCCCAGGGTTGCTGGAGCTGGAAGGGGCGCATCGGTTGCTGGCGAGGAAGCCCAAAGCAAACGAGCCGCCAAGGGCGATGGTGGTGAGATTTCAACGGTTCACAGATAGAGAGAGGGTCCTGAAATGGGCCAAGAAGGAGCGGAGCAGCAAGTGGGACAATGCTGAGATTAGAATATACCCGGACTGGAGCACGGAGGTCGCTAAGCGGAGAGCGGGTTTCAACCGGGCCAAAGTGGTGCTGCATCGGAAAGGGTTGAAATTTGGAATGTCAGCGCGACTGTGGGTCACATATAACGGCCAACACCACTACTTCGAAACGCCTGAAGAGGGGTGGACCTTTATATTAACTGAAAAGTTGGACTCTAATTGAGGGTTTGCGAGGGTAGGGGTTATTTGAGGGTTGAAGTATGATGGCGGTTGTATATAGGGGGGTAAGCACGTGCAGGGAAGGTGATATGGGCTGGGGACGAGAGACAAGGCCGCAACAGAAGCTGCGTCGGGGGGGGCGGGGCAGGCTCTGGAAAGCGCGGGGTTTTTCTTCCGCGCGCGGGAAGAAAGGTGGGAGGGGGAGCGTAGGAACATCTACTGATGGGGAGATTCCCACACAGGGGGGGGGGGTCAAAGGGATGGCGGGGGAAGCCGGGGTCAGCAGGCAACAGCTGACTTACGGGAGTGATATGGGGGGAGCAAAAAAGCTAGACCGGGGTCTAGCGGGGGGGAGGGAAGTGGGGGGGAAAACAGGGTTGCTGCTGCATTGGCCGAAAGGGAATGGGACACAGAAGAGGTGGCCAGGACGGAGGTGAGGGGGACGCGGACACGGGACTGGCCCAGAAAAGGAGATGGCTAGTCGGACTGGCCCAGAAAAGGAGATGGCTAGTCGGCGGGGGGGTGAGAGCCCCTCCAATCCGGCTGATAACGTGGAACGTGAGGGGCCTGAACGGACCAGTGAAGAGGGCTCGAGTGTTCGCGCACTTGAAAGGACTGAAGGTAGACGTGGCAATGCTCCAAGAGACACACCTGAAGGTGGCGGACCAGGTTAGGTTAAGAAGGGGATGGGTAGGACAGGTATTTCACTCGGGACTGGACGCGAAAAACAGAGGGGTGGCAATTCTGGTGGGAAAACATGTGTCATTTGAGGCCAAGACCATCGTAGCGGACAATGGAGGGAGATACGTGATGGTGAGTGGTAGGTTGCAAGGGACGTGGGTGGTGTTGGTAAATGTATACGCCCCGAACTGGGATGATGCTGGATTTATGAAGCGCATGTTGGGGCGCATCCCGGACCTGGAGGTAGGAGGACTGATAATGGGAGGGGACTTCAACACAGTGCTGGACCCAGCACTAGACCGCTCCAGATCAAGGACGGGAAAGAGGCCGGCGGCGGCCAGGGTGCTCAGGGGGTTTATGGACCAGATGGGGGGAGTGGACCCATGGAGGTTCGCAAGGGAATTTTCTTTCTTCTCCCACGTGCACAAGGCATACTCCCGGATAGACTTTTTTGTGCTGGGCAGGGCGCTCATCCCGAGGGTGGAGGGGACGGAGTATTCGGCCATAGCCGTTTCGGACCATGCCCCGCACTGGGTGGAAGTGGGGCTGAGAGAGGAGAGGGACCAACGCCCGCTGTGGCGGATGGATGTGGGACTGTTGGCAGATGAGGTGGTGTGTGGTAAGGTAAGAGGGTGTATTGAAAGGTACTTGGAGGCCAACGACAACGGGGAGGTGCGAGTGTGGGTGGTATGGGAGGCGTTGAAGGCGGTGATCAGGGGAGAGCTAATCTCCATCAGGGCTCATAGGGAGAAGACAGAGGGCATGGAAAGGGAGAGGTTAGTGGGGGAGATTTTGCGAGTGGACAGGAGATACGCAGAGGCCCCGGAGGAAAGATTACTTGGGGAAAGGCGAAGGCTCCAGACGGAGTTTGACCTGCTGACCACGGGGAAGGCGGAGGCACAGTGGAGGAAAGCGCAGGGGGGCGACCTACGAGTACGGGGAAAAGGCCAGTCAGATGCTGGCACACCAGCTCCATAAGAGGGCGGCAGAGAGGGAAATAGGGGGAGTCAAAGATGGTGGGGGAGCTATGGTCCAGAGTGCAACGGAAATAAATAAGGTATTTAAGGCCTTCTACGAAGAGCTGTACAGATCCCAGCCCCCAGGGGGAGAAGAGGGGATGGGAAGATTCCTGGACCAACTGCAGTTCCCGAGGGTGGAGGACCAAGAGGTGGCTGGTTTGGGGGCACCAATCGGGTTGGAGGAGCTGAGTAAGGGTTTGGGGAGCATGCAGGCGGGGAAGGCCCCAGGGCCGGACGGGTTCCCGGTGGAGTTTTATAGAAAGTATGCGGACCTGTTGGCCCCATTACTAGTGAGGACCTTTAACGAGGCAAGAGAGGAGGGGGTCCCTGCCCCCAACAATGTCGGAGGCGACAATTTCCTTGATCCTGAAGCGAGACAAGGACCCACTGCAATGTGGATCGTACAGGCCGATTTCGCTCCTAAATGTGGACGCTAAGCTATTGGCAAAAGTGCTGGCCACGAGGATTGAGGACTGTGTCCCGGGGGTGATACATGAGGACTAGACGGGATTTGTAAAGGGCAGGCAATTAAATACGAATGTACGGCGGCTCTTAAACGTGATAATGATGCCATCGGAGGGAGAGGCGGAGATAGTGGCAGCCAGGGATGCGGAAAAGCCTTTGACCGAGTTGAGTGGGAGTACCCCTGGGAGGTGTTGCGTAGGTTTGGGTTCGGGGGAGGGTTTATTAGCTGGGTTAAGCTCCTCTACAGCGCCCCAAGCGAGTGTGGTGACGAACCGGCGGAGGTCGGAGTACTTTCGGCTGTACCGAGGAACGAGGCAGTGGTGCCCTTTGTCCCCCCTGTTGTTTGCATTGGCGATCGAACCCTTGGCCATATCACTGAGGGAGTCTAATAAATGGAGGGGGGTGGTCCGCGGGGGGGGAAGAGCATCGGGTGTCGCTATACGCGGACGACCTGCTGCTGTATGTGGCGGACCCAATGGAGGGGATGGTGGAGGTCATGCAGACTTTGAGGGAGTTTGGGGAGTTCTCGGGCTGTAAGCTCAATGTAGGGAAGAACGAGCTTTTTGTACTACAGGCAGGGGACCAAGCAAGAGGGATAGGGGACCTACCGCTGAGGAGGGCGGAGGGGAGTTTTCGGTATCTAGGGATCCAGATAGCCAGGAGCTGGGGGGCCCTACACAAACTGAATCTGACGAGGTTGGTGGACCAAATGGAGGTGGACTTCAAAAGATGGGACATGTTGCCGTTCTCGTTGGCGGGTAGAGTGCAGTCGGTAAAAATGATGGTCCTTCCGAGGTTTTTGTTTGTGTTCCAGTGCCTCCCCATCGTGATCACCAAAGGCTTTTTCAAGAGAGTAGGTAGGAGTATTATGGGGTTTGTGTGGCGAACAAAACCCCGAGGGTAAGGAGAGGGTACTTGGGAGCGCAGTAGGGACCGAGGAGGGCTGGCGCTGCCAAACCTAGGGAGCTACTACTGGGCAGCAAACGTGGCGATGATCCGTAAGTGGGTTATGGAGGGGGAGGGGGCGGCATGGAAGAGGATGGAGATGGTGTCCTGCAAAGGAACGAGCTTGGGGGCACTGGTGACGGCACCGTTGCCGCTCTCGCCATCAAAGTACACCACGAGCCCGGTGGTGGCAGCAACGGGACCTGGGGCCAGTGGAGACGGCACCGGGGTGCAGTGGGAGCCTCGGTGTGGTCCCCGATCAGGGGTAACCACCGGTTTGTCCCGGGGAAGATGGACGGAGGGTTCCAGGGCTGGCACCGGGCGGGGATTAGAAGAATGGGGGACTTGTTCATTGACGGGACATTTGCGAGCCTAGGGGCACTGGAGGAGAAGTTTGAGCTACCCCCGGGAAATGCATTCAGATATATGCAGGTGAGGGCTTTTGTGAGGCGACAGGTCAGGGAATTCCCGCTGCTCCCGACACAGGAAATTCAAGACAGGGTGATCTCGGGTGTATGGGTCGGGGAGGGCAAGGTTTCGGCAATACACCAAGAGCTAGCAGAAGAGTTGAAGGGTAAATGGGAGGAGGAGTTGGGGGAGGAGATCGAGGAAGGTTTGTGGGCTGATGCCCTGGGTAGGGTCAATTCCTTCTCCTCATGTGCCAGGCTCAGCCTGATACAATTTAAGGTCGTTCACAGAGCGCACTTGACGGGGGCGCGGTTGAGTAGGTTTTTCAGGGTAGAGGACAGATGTGGAAGGTGTTCAGGGAGTCTGGCGAACCATGTCCATATGTTTTGGTCATGCCCGGCACTGGAGGGGTTCTGGAGAGGAGTGGCGGGAGCAATATCTCAGGTGGTCAAAGTCCAGGTCAAGCCAAGCTGGCGGCAAGCAATATTTGGAGTAGTGGACGAGCCGGGAGTGCAGGAGGCGAAAGAGGCGGCATTCTGGCCTTTGCGTCCCTAGTAGCCCGGCGAAGGATCTTGCTAATGTGGAAGGAGGCGAAGCCCCCCAGCGTGGAGGCCTGGATAAACGTTATGGCTGGGTTCATAAAGTTGGAGAGGATTAAGTTCGCCTTGAGAGGGTCTGCGCAGGGGTTCTACAGGCGGTGGCAACCGTTCCTAGACTATCTCGCGGAGCGTTAGAGGAAGATTGGTCAGCAGCAGCAGCAACCTGGGGGTGGGGGGTTGATTGTTTGAGGGGACGGACGAGCGGGGGATAACATGGAGGGTGGGGGAAACTGGCACGAACGGGCAAGAGCTAGTGTATAAAGCTCTGTAAATATTTCATCTTACCATGTATATATCTTGCTCAGGGCGATTTTGCGTTATTTTGTTATGGGGGGAGGGGGGGGGTTCATTGTTTGTAAGGGGAAAAAATTGTTTTGTTTTGTTAAAAAACTTTAATATAATTTCAACAAAAAAAAAGAATACCTGTGGCCGATGTCAGACTGATAAAACAAGTGAGAACTTGGTTGTATATAGTAAGTTCAGAAGGGAAGTGAAAAAGGAAACAAATGGGGCAAAGGGAAGAGACTGGTGGCTAACATGAAAGAGTACAAAAGTTTCCTACAGGAATATAACTTACGGGGTCAATCAGGAATCAAAAAGACTTAAGCATGGAAGCAAATTATGGCTTGGTGCTGAATGAATACTTTGCAGCTGTCTTTACCAAGAAAGGCAGTGCTGCCAAGTCGTAGTGAATCACTGCTTGAAAGTGAGTGTTAATAGAACATAGAAAATACAGCACAGAACAGGCCCTTCGGCCCACGGTGTTGTGCCGAACCTTTGTCCTAGATTAATCATAGATTATCATTGAATTTACAGTGCAGAAGGAGGCCATTCGGCCCTTTGAGTCTGCACCGGCTCCTGGAAAGAGCACCCTACCCAAACTCAACACCTCCACCCAACACCAAGGGCAATTTTGGACATTAAGGGCAATTTATCATTGGCCAATTCACTTAACCTGCACATCTTTGGACTGTGGGGGGAAACCGGAGCACCCGGAGGAAACCCATGCAAACACGGGGAGGACGTGCAGACTCCGCACAGACAGTTACCCAAGCCGGAATCGAACCTGGGATCCTGGAGCTGTGAAGCATTGTGCTATCCACAATGCTACCGTGCTGCCCTTAAGAACAAATAAATCTACACTATATCATTTTACCGTAATCCATGTACCTATCCAATAGCTGCTTGAAGGTCCCTAATGTTTCCGACTCAACTACTTCCACAGGCAGTGCATTCCATGCCCCCACTACTCTCTGGGTAAAGAACCTACCTCTGATATCCCTCCTATATCTTCCACCTTTCACCTTAAATTTATGTCCCCTTGTAATGGTTTGTTCCACCCGGGGAAAAAGTCTCTGACTGTCTACTCTATCTATTCCCCTGATTATCTTATAAACCTCTATCAAGTCGCCCCTCATCCTTCTCCGTTCTAATGAGAAAAGGCCTAGCACCCTCAACCTTTCCTCGTAAGACCTACTCTCCATTCCAGGCAACATCCTGGTAAATCTTCTTTGCACCTTTTTCAAAGCTTCCACATCCTTCCTAAAATGAGGCGACCAGAACTGTACACGGTACTCCAAATGTGGCCTTACCAAAGTTTTGTACAGCTGCATCATCACCTCACGGCTCTTAAATTCAATCCCTCTGTTAATGAACGCGAGCACACCATAGGCCTTCTTCACAGCTCTATCCACTTGAGTGGCAACTTTCAAAGATGTATGAACATAGACCCCAAGATCTCTCTGCTCCTCCACATTGCCAAGAACTCTACCGTTAACCCTGTATTCCGCATTCATATTTGTCCTTCCAAAATGGACAACCTCACACTTTTCAGGGTTAAACTCCATCTGCCACTTCTCAGCCCAGCTCTGCATCCTATCTATGTCTCTTTGCAGCCAACAACAGCCCCCCTCACTATCCACAACTCCACCAATCTTCGTATCATCTGCAAATTTACTGACCCACCCTTCAACTCCCTCATCCAAGTCTTTAATGAAAATCACAAACAGCAGAGGACCCAGAACTGATCCCTGCGGTACGCCACTGGTAACTGGGATCCAGGCTGAATATTTACCATCCACCACCACTCTGACTTCTATCGGTTAGCCAGTTTGTTATCCAACTGGCCAAATTTCCCACTATCCCATGCCTCCTTACTTTCTGCATAAGCCTACCATGGGGAACCTTATCAAATGCCTTACTAAAATCCATGTACACTACATCCACTGCTTTACCTTCATCCACATGCTTGGTCACCTCCTCAAAGAATTCAATAAGACTTGTAAGGCAAGACCTACCCCTCACAAATCCGTGCTGACTATCCCTAGTCAAGCAGTGTCTTTCCAGATGCTCAGAAATCCTATCCTTCAGTACCCTTTCCATGACTTTGCCTACCACCGAAGTAAGACTAACTGGCCTGTAATTCCCAGGGTTATCCCGAGTC
Source organism: Scyliorhinus torazame (assembly GCF_047496885.1). NCBI lineage: Eukaryota > Metazoa > Chordata > Chondrichthyes > Carcharhiniformes > Scyliorhinidae > Scyliorhinus > Scyliorhinus torazame. The sequence continues at coordinate 290,733,896 of NC_092708.1, forward strand.
CCTTTTTTGAACAGGGGCACGACATTCGCCACTCTCCAATCCCCTGGTACCACCCCTGTTGACAGTGAAGATGAAAAGATCATTGCCAACGGCTCTGCAATTTCATCTCTTGCTTCCCATAGTGTTCTGGAATGAATTTGTACAAGAGTCCCTTGTTTTATTAGAAGACATCTATTCCAACCAATCAAGGTTTCCAATCAATCAGGTTAGATAAATCACGGGGTAAGCGCACCCCTGCATGTGCTGTTGCAATTTGGGGTTGCAGGGACCAGGGAGAGCAGTTAAAGCGTATTTCAGGTAGACTGGAGTCAAGTACAAATTTTAGTCCCATTAGAAGAAACTTTCAAAGCAGAGTATCTGCTCCCAGGCAGATTGTTCAATATTTTAAAACTCCTATACGAACAAGGACAATGGGTGGCTGGAGAATGGGAGAAATATAGAGAGGCACGGTAGCACAGTGGTTATCACTGTTGCTTCACTGCTCCAGGGTCCCGGGTTCGATTCCCGGCTTGGATCACTGTCTGTGCATCTATTCGGGTACACGGAAGGAGAATTCAGAATGTCCAAATTACCTAACAGCTCGTTTTTTGGGACTTGTGGGAGGAAACTGGAGCACCCGAAGGAAATCCACGCAGACTCTGGGAGAACGTGCAGACTACGCATAGACTGAGTCTGCGTGGATTTCCTTCGGGTGCTCCAGTTTCCTCCCACAAGTCCCAAAAAACGAGCTGTTAGGTAATTTGGACATTCTGAATTCTCCTTCCGTGTACCCGAATAGATGCACAGACAGTGACCCAAGCCGAGAATCGAACCTGGGACCCTGGAGCTGTGAAGCGACTGTGCTATCCACTGTGCAACCGTGCCGCCTAGGACTACTATATAAAGTTAAAACGCATGGGATTATGGGTAGTGCCTCGAGATGGATAGAAAGCTGGTTAGCAGACAGGAAGCAAAATGTTCGTATAAATGGGTCTTTTTCCAATTGGCAAGCTAATGGGGTACCGCAGGGATCTGTGCTAGGACTCCAACTGTTCAGATTATATATTAATGATTTGGACAAGGGAACGAAACGTATTATCTCCAAATTTACAGATGATACAAAGTTGGGTGGGAGGGTGAGCTGCGAGGAGGATGCAGTGGCATTTGGAAAGGTTGAGTGAGTGAGCATATGCACAGTAGATGCAGTATAATGTGGATAAATGTGAGGTTATCCGCTTCAGTAGCGAAAATAGGAAGGCAGATGATTATTTGAATGGGTGTGAATTCAGAGAGGTGGATGTTCACCAAGACCTTGATGTCCAAGTGCATCAGTCGCTGAAAGGAAGTGCACAGGTATAGCAGGCAGTGAAGGCAGTAGGGCAAATGGCAAGTTGACCTTTGTTGCAAAATAAGAGGTCTTACAACACCAGGTTAAAGTCCAACAAGTTTGTTTCGAATCACTAGCATTCGGAGCACCTTTCTCAGGTGAAAAAAGAGGAAGGTTCCAGAAACATATATATATATATATATATATATATATATATATAGACAAAGTCAAAAATGCAAGACGATACTTTGAATGCAAGTCTTTACAGGTCCAGATGGAGCAGGTTAAAGAGGTGTGAATTGTCTCAAGCCAGGACAGTTGGTAGGATTTTGCAAGCCCAGGCCAGATGGTGGGGGTGAATGTAGTGCGACATGAATCCAAGGTCCCAGTTGAGGCCGTACTCATGTATGCGGAACTTGGCTATAAGCTTCTGCTTGGTGATTCTGCGTTGTCGCGCACCCTGAAGGCCGCCTTGGAGAACGCTTACCCGAAGATCAGAGGCTGAATGCCCTTGGCTGCTGAAGTGTTTCCCGACTGGAAGGGAAATTCCTGCCAGGTGATTGTTGCGAGATGTCCGTTCATCCGTTGTTTCAGCATCTGCATGGTCTTGCCAATGTACCATGCTTCGAGACACCCTTTCCTGCAGCGTATGAGGTCGACAACGTTGGCAGATTTGCATGAGTATGTACCACGTTCCTGGTGGGTGGTGTTCTCACGTGCAATGGTGGTATCCATGTCGATGATCTGGCACGTCTTGCAGAGATTGCCATGGCAGGGTTGTGTGGTGTCGTGGTCGCTGTTCTGAAGGCTGGGTAGTTTGCTGCAAACAATGGTTTGTTTGAGGTTGCGCGGTTGTTTGAAGGCAAGTAGTGGGGGTGTAGGGATAACCGTGGCAAGATGTTCGGCCTCATCGATGACGTGTTGAAGGCTGAAAAGAAGATGTGGTACTTTCTCCTCTCCGGGGAAGAATTGGACGACGAAGGGTACTCTGTCGGTTGTGTCCTGTGTTTGGCTTCTGAGGAGGTCAGTGCGGTTTTTTGCTGTGGCGCGTTGGAACTGTCAATCTATGAGTCGAGCACCATACCCCGTTTGTACGAGGGCATCTGTCAGTGTCTGTAGATGTATGTTACGCTCCTCCTGGTCTGAGCAGATCCTGTGTATATGGAGAACTGCCACAGGAGATGGCTTCTTTAATGTATTTAGGGTGGAAGCTGGAGAATTGAAGCATCATGAGGTTATCCGTGGGCTTGCAGTAAAGCAAAGTGCTGAGGTGACCGTCCTTGATGGAGATAAGTGTGTTCAAGAATGCAACTGATTCTGGGGAGTAGTCCATGGTGAGTCTGACAGTGGGATGGAACTTACTGATGTCATCGTGTAGTAGTTTCAGTGATTCTTCGCCGTGGGTCCAAAGGAAAAAAATGTAATCGATGTATCTGGTGTATAACAATGGTTGAAGGTCCTGTGCGGTGAGGCGGTCTTGTTCAAACTTGTGCATGAAGATGTTGGCATATTGAGGTGCGAATTTGGTCCCCATGGCTGTTCAGTGTGTCTGGATGAAGAACTTGGTGTTGAAGGTGAAAATGTTATGATCCAGAATGAAGCGGATGAGTTGCAGAATTGCGATTGGAGATTGGCAGTTGTCGGTGTTGAGTACTGAGGCTGTTGCAGCAATGCTGTCGTCATGGGGATGCTGGTATTGAGTGCCGAGCCGTCCATTGTGACGATGAATGTTCCTGGTTCAATTGGTCGATGGATGCTGAGTTTCTGTAAGAAGTCCGTCGTATCGCGACAGAAGCTGGGTGTACCTTGTACGATGGAATTGGTTGCATTCTTGGACACACTCATCTCCATCAAGGACGGTCACCTCAGCACTTCGCTTTACCGCAAGCCCACGGATAACCTCACGATGCTCTACTTCTCCAGCTTACACCCTAAACACATTAAAGAAGCGCAGCACATGGGCAGCATGGTAGCACAAGTGGATAGCACTGTGGCTTCACAGCACCAGGGTCCCAGGTTCGATTCCACGCTGGGTCACTGTCTGTGCGGAGTCTGCACATTCTCCCCGTGCCTGCGTGGGTTACCTCCGGGTGCTCCGGTTTCCTCCCATAGTCCAAAGACGTGCACGTTAGGTGGATTGGTCATGATAAAATTGCCCTTAGTGACCAAAAGGTTCGGAGGGGTTATTGGGTTACGGGGATAGGGTGGAAGTGAGGGCTTTAGTGGGTCGGTGCATACTCGATGGGCCGAATGGTCTCCTTCTGCACTGTATGTTCTATGTAAGCCATCCCCTATGGACAAGCCCTCCGTACACACAGGATCTGCTCAGACGAGGAGGAGCGTCGCTGAAAGATGCCCTCGTACAAACGGGATATGGCACTCGACACATCGATCGACAGTTCCAACGCACCACAGCAAAAAAATGCACTGACCTCCTCAGAAGACAAACACGGGACAGAGTACCCTTTGTCTTCCAGTACTTCCCCGGAGCGGAGAAACTACGATATCTTCTTAGCAGCCTTCAAAACTTCATCAATGAAGACGAGCATCTTTCCGAGGTCATCCCCACACCCCCACTACTTGTCTTCAAACAACCACGCAATCTCAAACAAACCATTGTTTGCAGCAAACTACCCAACCTTCAGAACAGCGACCACGACACCACACAACCCTGCCATGGCAATCTCTGCAAGACATGCCAGATCATCAACATGGGTACCACCATTACACGTGAGAACACTACCCACCAGGTATGTAGTACATACTCGTGCGACTCGGCCAATGTTGTCTCCCTCATACGCTGCAGGAAAGGATGTCCCGAAGAGTGGTACATTGGCAAGACCATGCAGACGCTGCGGCAACGGATGGACGAACATAGCGCAACAATCGCCAGGCAGGAATGTTCCCTTCCAGTCGGGGAACACTTCAGCAGTTGAGGGCATTCAGCCTCTGATCTTCGGGTAAGCGTTCTCCAAGGCGGCCTCCAGGACGCGCGACAATGCAGAATCGCCGAGCAGAAACTTATAGCCAAGTTCCGCACACATGAGTACCGCCTCAACCGGGACCTTGGATTCATATCGCATTCATTCACCCCCCACCATCAGGCCTTGGCTTGCGAAATCCTACCAACTGTCCTGGCTTGAGACAATTCACACCTCTTTAACCTGCTCCACCTGGAGCTGTGAAGACTTAATTACCTGCAAAGACTCGCATTCAAAATATCGTCTTGCATTTTTGTCTTTGTGTATATATATATATAATATATATATATGTTTCTGGAACTTACCTCTTCATTCACCTGAGGAAGGAGCAGTGCTCCGAAAGCTCGTGATTCAAAACAAACCTGTTGGACTTTAACCTGGTGTTGTAAGACCTCTTACTGTGCTCACCCCAGTCCATGGCCGGCATCTCCACTTCATTCATGGCAAAAGGACTCGAGTATAGGAATAGAGGTGCTGTACTGCAATTGTATAGGGCATTGGTGAGGACACACCTCAGGTATTGTGCAAAGTTTTGATGTCCTTATCTGAGAAATCATTGAATCATAGAATTTACAGTGCAGAAGGAGGCCATTCAGCCCATCGAGTCTGCACAAGCCCTTGGAAAGAGCACCCTACCCAAGACCACAATTCCACCCTTTCCCCATAACCCTGCAACCCCACCCAATCTTTTTGGACACAAAGGGGAATTTAGCATGACCAATCCACCTAACCTGCACATCTTTGGACTGTGGGAGGAAACCGGAGCACCCGGAGGAAACCCACTCACACACGGGGAGAACGTGCAGATTCCGCACAGACAGTGACCCAAGCCGGAATCGAACCTGGGACCCTGGAGCTGTGAAGCAACTGTACTAACCACTGTGCAACCGTGTTGCCCTGTTCTTGCTATGGAGGGAGTGCAGGAAGGATGTTTTTGCTTTGGAGGATGTGCAGCAAAGGTTTACCAGGCTGATTCCTGGGATGGCGGGTCTGCCATACGAGGAGAGACTAAGTTGGTTAGGATAATATTCACTGGAGTTTAGGAGAGTGGGGGGAAATGTCACAGAAACGTACAAAATTCTAACAGGATTAGACAGGGTAGCTCAGAAAGAATGTTCCCGATGGCAGGGGAGTCCAGAACTAGGGGTCATAGTTTGAGGATAACGGGTAAACCTTTTAGGATTGAGATGAGGAGAAACTTTTCACCCAGAGAGAGGTGAAACTGCAGAATTCACTATCACAGAAAGTAGCTGAGGTCAAAATGTTGTGCAATTTCAAGGAGGAGATAAATACAGCACTTGGGGCTAAAGAGATGAAGGGGTATGGGGGGGGGGGGGGGGGGGCAGGATCAGGGTATTGAACTTGATGATCAACCATGATCATAGTGAATGGCAGGGCAGGTCTTCCGGTTGCGGCTATGCCTAGGTAGGTCGCACGTTCGGAAGCTCCCGCCGGGAACTGACTTTTGGGCTCTTCAGAGGGGCCCCAATGGCAATTGTTCGACGGCTTCCAATGTGCGAAGGTGACAGCAAGGTCCCCCCGACATTATATGGATTGGACCAGGAGTGGAGCGGCTAAAAAAGTGATCCTGGTGCAGCGAAAAGTGCAAGGGAGGAAAAGCAAGATGGCTGCGGGTGGAGACCAAGCAGCGTGGGCGCAGTGGTCGCAGGAGCAGCAGGAGTTTCTTAAACGCTGCTTTGAGGAGCGGAGGACATAAATGCTGGCGCCAATGAAGGCGGCGATTGAGAAGCTTGTGTCGACCCAGAAGGCCCAAGGGGCGGCGATCCGGGAGGTGCGGCAAAAAGCCTCGGAGAACGAGGACGAGATCTTGGGCCTAGTGGTGAAGGCGGAGGCGCACGAGGCGCTGCACAAGAGGTGGGCGGAAAAATTCGAGGACCTGGAGAATGGGTCGAGGAGGAAGAATCTTTGGATTCTGGGTCTCCCTGAAGGAGTGGAGGGGCCCGATGCCGGGGCATATATGAGCACGATGCTCAATTCGCTCATGGTGGGTGCCGGAGCTTTCCCAAGGCCCCTGGAGCTGGATGGGGCTCATCGGGTCCTGGCAAGGAGACCCAAAGCCAACGAGCCGCCAAGGGCTGTAATGGTGAGGTTCCACCGCTTTACGGACAGAGTGTGTGTCCTGAGATAGGCCAAAAAAGAGTGGAGCAGCAGGTGGGAGAACACGGAGATCCGAATTTACCAGGACTGGAGTGCGGAGGTGGCTAAGAAGAGGGCTGGTTTTAACCGGGCTAAGGCGGTGCTCCATCGGAAGGGGGTGAAATTCGGGATGATGCAGCCAGCGCGATTGTGGGTCACGTTCCAAGATTGATACCACTATTTTGAAACACCTGATGAGGCATGGAACTTTATTCAGACTGAAAAGTTGGACTTAAATTGAGGGTTTGTCGTGGGGGGGATGTTTACTGTGTTTACTGCGTTTGAGGAATGTTCTTTTTGTTTGAGTGCTGGGTGGGGATGGGTGAATGGATTTGATGTGGGGGCTATAGGAGAGCGTGGGCGTCGGTGTTGGAAGGGCAGGGCCCCATGGAGGAAGAGGGAGGGGTGGAGGCCCGGGGATGGGGAGTTAGGGTAAGGCCGCAAAAAGGAGCTGCGCCAGAGGGGACGGGACCGGCTCAGGAAAGCGCGGGCTTTTTCCCGCATTAGGGAAGGATGGTGCTTGAGAGGAGTGCAAACTGATTGCCAAGGGGTGGGGGGGATTCTCACACTGGGGGGTAAATGCTAGGGGGGGGGGGGGGGCGGAACTGTGTTGCTGCTGCATTGGCCAAAGGGGAGTTGGAAGTAGGAGAGGTAGTCGGAGCGGGGGTCCGCCACCTGGCGGACTGGAGGGTGCGGGAGGCGCGGGCACGTGGCTGGCCTAGAAAAGGAGATGGCTAGTCGGCAGGGGGTGGGGGGAGTAGCCCCCCGATCCGGCTGATAACTTGGAACGTGAGGGGCCTTAACTGGCCGGTCAAGAGGGCCCAGGTGTTCGCGCACTTAAAGGGACTGAAGGCAGACATGGTTATGCTCCAGGAGACACATCTGAAGGTGGCAGATCAGGTTAGGCTGAGAAACGGATGGGTAGGGCAGGTCTTTCATTCAGGGCTGGATGCGAAGAACAGAGGGGTTGCATTACTGGTGGGGAAGCAGGTGTCGTTCGAGGCACTGAATATTGTAGTGGATAATGGAGGTCGATATGTGATGGTGAGTGGTAGGTTGCAGGAGTGTGGGTGGTACTGGTGAACGTATATGCCCCGAATTGAGATGATGCCGGATTTATGAAATGCATGCTGGGTCGGATTCCGGATCTGGAGGTAGGAAGCTTGATAATTGGGGGGGGGACTTCAACACGATGCTGGACCCAGCACTGGACCGTTCTAGGCCCAGGACGGGTAAGAGGCCGGCTGTGGCCAAGGTGCTCAGGGGGTTTATGGACCAGATGGGGGAGTGGATCCATAGAGGTTTGCCAGGCCGCTGGCAAGGGAATTTTCCTTCTTTTCCCACGTCCATAGAGCCTACTCCCGGATAGATTTTTTCATTTTGAGTAGGGCGCTAATCCCGAAAGTGGAGGGAACGGAATATTTGGCCATAGCCATCTCGGACCATGCCCCGCATTGGGTGGAGCTGGAGTTGGGGGAGGAGAGGGACCAGCGCCCGCTGTGGCGCCTTGATGTGGGACTGTTGGCCGATGAGGGGGTGTGCGGGGATGTATTGAAAGATATTTGGAGGCCAACGACAACGGGGAGGTGCAGGTGGGGGTAGTCTGGGTGGGGCTGAAGGCGGTGGTCAGGGGAGAGCTAATCTCCAGTAGGGCCCACAGGGAGAAGAGAGAGGGGAGGGAGAGGGAGAGGTTGGTGGGGGAGATTTTAAGGGTGCACAGGAGGTATGCAGAGGCCCCCCGAGGAGTGGCTACTTAGGGAGCGACGGAACATCCAGACGGAATTCGACCTGTTGACCACGGGGAAAGCAGAGGCACAGTGGAGGAAAGCGCAGGGGGCGATGTATGAGTATGGGGAGAAGGCAAGTCGGATGCTGGCACATCAGCTTCGTAAGAGGGAGGCAGCGAGGGAGATTGGTGGAGTTAAGAACAGAGGGGGGAATACGGTGTGGAGTGCGGTGAGAATAAACAAGGTATTTAGGGACTTCTATGGGGATCTGTACAGGTCTGAGCCCCCAGCGAGGTAGGAGGGGATGCGATGATTCCTAGATCAGCTGAGGTTCCCGAGGGTGGAGGAGGAGGAGGTGGCTGATTTGAGGGTGCCGATTGGCTGGAGGAGCTGGTTAAAGGATAGGGGAGCATGCAGGCGGGGAAGGCCCCGGGGCCGGATGGGTTCCCGGTTGAATTCTACAGGAAATACGTGGACCTGCTAGGCTCGTTGCTAGTGAGGACTTTTAATAAGGCGAGGGAGGGGGGACCTTGCCCCCCGATAATGCCCAGGGCGCTGATTTCTTTGATCTTGAAACGGGACAAGGATCCATTGCAATGTGGGTCGTATAGACCGATCTCGCTCCTCAATGTTGATGCTAAGTTGCTGGCGAAGGTGCTGGCTACGAGAATTGAGGATTGTGTCCCGGGTGTGATTCACGAGGACCAGACGGGATTTGTGAAGGGTACGCAGCTAAATACAGATGTGCGGAGGCTCCTGAATATGATTATGATGCCCCCGGTGGAGGGGGAAGTGGAGGTAGTGGCAGCTATGGACGTGGAGAAGGCCTTTGATCGGGTGGAGTGGGAGTATCTCTGGGAAGTTTTGCGGAGGTTTGGGTTCGGGGAAGGGTTCATCAGTTGGGTCAGGCTGCTATATAGAGCCCCGGTGGTGAGTGTGGCTACGAACTGGCGGAGGTCGGTGTACTTTCGGCTGTACCGGGGGACGAGGCAGGGGTGCCCCCTATCCCCTTGTTGTTTGCACTGGCAATTGAGCCGCTGGTCATGGCACGGAGGGAGTCCAGGAAATGGAGGGGACTGGTCCGGGGAGGAGAGGAACACCGGGTGTCGTTGTGTGCCGACGACCTGTTGTTGTATGTGGCGGATCCAGTGGAGGGGATGGCGGAGGTTATGCGGATCCTTAGGGAGTTTGGGGACTTTTCAGGATATAAACTCAACGCGAGGAAGAGTGAGCTCTTTGTGGTGCATTCAGGGGACCAGGGAAGGGGGATAGACGAGCTACCGCTGAAGAGGGCGGAAAGGAGCTTTCGGTACCGAGGGATCCAAGTAGCTCGGAGTTGGGGGGCCCTGCACAAGCTCAATTTGACGCGGTTGGTGGAGCAGATGGAAGAGGACTTTAAAAGGTGGGATATGCTGCCACTCTCACTAGCGGGTAGGGTGCAGTCGGTCAAAATGACGGTCCTCCCGAGGTTTCTGTTTGTGTTCCAGTGCCTTCCCATTATGATCCCCAAGGCCTTTTTCAAACGGGTAAGCAGGAGCATCATGGGATTTGTGTGGGTGAATAAGACCCCGAGGGTGAAGAGAGTGTTTCTGGAGCGTAGCAGGGACAGGAGGGGGGGCTGGCGCTGCCGAATTTGTGTGGCTATTATTGGGCAGCCAATGTGGCGATGATCCGTAAGTGGGCAATGGAGGGAGAGGGGGCGGCGTGGAAGAGGCTAGAGATGGCGTCCTTTGTGGGCACAAGCCTGTGGGCGCTGGTGACGGCACCGCTCTCGCCGACAAGGTACACCACGAGTCCGGTGGTGGCGGCGACGCTGAAGATCTGGGGGCAGTGGAGGCGACACAGGGGCGAGGTGGGAGCCTCAGTTTGGTCCCCGATTCAGGCGAATCATCGGTTCGTCCCGGGAAGGATGTATGGGGGGCTTTCGGAGCTGGCATCGGGCAGGGATTAGAAGAATGGAGGACCTGTTCATCGATGGGATGTTTGCGAGCCTAGGGGTGCTGGAGGAGAAGTTTGGGCTACCCCCGGGAAACACTTTCAGGTACATGCAAGTGAGGGCGTTTGTGAGGCGGCAGGTGAGGGAACTCCCGCTGCTTCCGGCACGTGGGATTCAGGACAGGGTGATTTCGGGTGTATGGGTTGGAGAAGGCAAGGTTTCGGCGATTTACCAGGAGCTGAAGGAAGAGGAGGAGGCCTCGGTGGAGGAGTTAAAGGGCAAGTGGGAGGAGGAGCTTGGGGAGGAGATAGATGAGGGTCTGTGGGCTGATGCCCTGTGTAGGGTTAATTCTTCCTCCTCTTGCACCAGGCTCAGCCTAATACAGTTCAAAGTTACTCACATAGACAGGGCCGAGGTTGAGTAGGTTCTTTGGGGTGGAGGACAGATTTTGGAGGTGCTCGGGGAGCCCGGCAAATCACGTCCATATGTTCTGGTCGTGCCCGGCGCTGGATGGGTTTTGGAGGGGTTTTGCGAGGACTATGTCCAAGGTGGTGAACGCCCAAGTCAAGCCGAGCTGGGGATTGGCATTATTTGGGGTATCGGACAAGCCGGGTGTGCAGGAGGCAAAAGAGGCCAGTATTCTGGCCTTTGCGTCCCTGGTGGCCCGGCGGAGGATTTTGTTACAATGGAAAGATGCGAAGCCCCCTAGTGTGAAAGCTTGGATCAATGACATGGTTGGGTTCATCAAGCTGGAGAGGATAAAGTTTGCCTTGCTAGGGTCTGTGCAAGGGTTCCTCAGGCGGTGGCAACCGTTCCTAGACTATCTCGCGGAGCGTTAGGAGGTCAGCAGCAGCCCAAGGGCGGGGGGGGGGGGGGGGGGGGGGGGGGGGTGTTCTTTTGGGGTGGTGTTTGGGTGAAGGTTGGGGGGGGGGGGGGTTCCCCTATTTGTGTTTTTAAATGTTATATGGGGGTTTATTGTATATGGGGGAAATCCAATGTATAATTTCTGATTGTTGTGTTCTTGTTTCTTTCTTTTTGTTGGGGGAGGTTTGTTGAAAATTTGTTGAAAAATCTGAATAAATATATATTTTTTAAAAAGTGAATGGCGGAGCAGGGTCGAAGGGCCGAATGACCTCCTCCTGCTTCTATTTTCTTATTTTAGAGTCATAGATATTTACAGCATGGAAACAGACCCTTCAGCACAGCTTGTCCATGCCGCCCAGTTTCTATCACTAAGCTAGTCCCACTTTCCCGCATTTGGCCCATATCCCTCTACACCCACTCTGCCCATGTAACTGTCTAACTGCTTTGTAAATGGTACCCGCCTCTACTACTGCCTCTGGCAGCCCATTCCAGATGCTCACCACTCTGTGTGAAACAACTTCCCCTCTGGTCTCTTTTGTATCTCTCTCCTCTCACCTTAAACCTATGCCCTCTAGTTCTGGACTCTTCTACCTTTGGGAAAAGATGTTGACTATCTATGTTATCTATGCTCCTCATGATTTTATAGACCTCTAAAGGATCATCCCTATGCCTCCTACACTCCAGGTTCTAAAAGTCCCAGCCTATCCAGCCTCTCCTTATAACTCAGACCATCAAGTCCTGGTAGCATCCTCATAAATCTCTTCTGCACTCTTCTAGTTTAACAATATCCTGTCTATAATAGGGTGACCAGAACTGAACACAGTATTCCATGTGTGGTCTTACCAATGTCTTGGACAACTTCAACAAGACATCCCAACTCTTGTATTCAATATTCTGACCAATGAAAACTAGCATGCCGAATGTCTTCTTTGCCACCCTGTCCACCTGCGACTCCACCTTCAAGGAGCTATGAACCTTGACCCCTAGATCTCTTTGTTCTGTAACTGTCCCCAACTCCCTACCATTAACTGAGTAGATCCTGGCCTGATTTGATCTACCAAAATGCATCACCTCACATTTATCCAAATTAAACTCCACCTGCCATTCATCGGCCCACTACATTTTCTATGTATGTATGTAAAAGATATAAAGCTGTATATTTAAGATTGTATTACGCATGACATACTTCTGCCCATGCTTTCAGAACAGCTAGAGTCTCCATTGTTGAGGTACTTTCATTGTACAGATGATTCTGTGCTTCCTTCCCAGCTTGTACTTTGTTCAAGGATGTTGCCAGCAGCTGATGAACTCTTCGAAGATCATTTAGGTCACTCACAACTCCACTTCCAATCCAAGCACTGCAAACCTAATGCAGAATTTAGAAATAATCTTCAATTTAGTCACACTGATTGTATAGGCCCAACAGACAATGCTGCATGTTTAGCACTGGGATATCATTTAATCAAGTACTTCCTCCAGGGTTTGGCAACTATCTCAGAGAAAAAAGGCCAAGTTCCTAAATTAATCTAATTCAATATATATGGTAGCATTTCTCAGTATAGTGCAAGTGGACTTTACCCATAAAGAACTGGAAAATTGAGGTCAGTAGATTCAGTTAAACAAGGTTGCATATTCAAATCTAGTTCTTAATTTTTCTTCAAAAAGTAAAAGTCTTCTCCAAAAAAGTGCAAAACTGTGATTACTATGCTTTTATCTTCAGCTCAAGACTTTTTTCTTTACATTCCCCTCTGCCAGAAGGTAGACTTGTAAGTATTTACTCATTTGTGCGACTGTGACCAATGACAGCTGATGACCCATTCTTATCCTGTATTTGATGGCAAGTTCCAATGGACAGTAATTGGCAGGTAGCCCCGAGTGATTCCTAATCAAAGGGGCATTGCAGCCTGGAATCAGCACAGATAGGGAAAAGGTTCTACAATCAGCTGGTCTTTAGATTTTCTGGCTTTACCAAATGAGTTATTGGGAATATTATCAAAACCAACTTTTAATGTAGATTTTCAATCAAAACTGAGCATTGTTCCCTCACATCAATAGCAATGTAGTCATTCAGCTGAAATCTCCACCTTGGCAAAGTAAGCGTGCAAGAGCTCCACAGTGATAAGATTACATGCTGCATTTTTCCTTCACTACATTAAGAGTGCTGTAAGATCATATTATGCTTCTGATGCAAATCTAAAGTGCTGAAAATTGAAAAACCATTTCAGGTGACAATTGTGAACGACATGTTTGTCCTATAAAAGAAAGTGATACACTTACTTGGCATGCCTTAGCAGTAACATCAGGTGGGGTGTCGGGGGAGAATGCAGGCCTCAGTGCTGCTCCAACCTGAACATCAAATTAGAATATTTAACATGGCTATATCTTCTTGGTGAAAGCAATACAAATGTGTTAAAATTATCACAAAAGGTGTCCGAAAGGAAGCAGAATATTACGCGAATGTTCTGAGCTACAAAAGACGAGATATAGACTCATGCAGCAGCTCCTCAAAGACATAATTTAATTGTTTATCTCAAATGACAGTCAAAGGTAATGATAATGGGATATTGTCGCTTAGCCTGATGTAAAGGGCCAGGTATCTTTATTTTAAAAAAGGGCAGCACGGTAGCATAGTGGTTAGCACAGTTGCTTCACAGCTCCAGGGTCCCAGGTTCGATTCCCGGTTGGGTCACTGTCTGTGCGGAGTCCGCACGTTCTCCCCGTGTCTGCGTGGGTTTCCTCCCACAGTCCAAAGATGTTCTTGCGGGTTAGGTGGATTAGCCATGCAAAATTGCCCTTAGTGTCCAAAAAAGGTTAAGTGGGTGTTACTGGGCCACGGGGATAGGGTAGATATGTGGGCTTGAGTAGGGTGCTCTTTGTAAGGGCCGCTGCAGACTTGATGGGCCGAATGGCCTCCTTCTGCACTGTAAATTCTATGATTCTATGAAAAGCTACGTTTTCAAGGACCAATTTCACATACTTCAATCCATATGATGGGGGCTTGGGAGTCAAAAAAGGGAGAAAATGATCAAGTATTATTAACCAACCAGCAGAGACCTGCAAAACCTTGGATGTTAAATTATTATTTTTATTGCAACAGTACTTATTTAAATTGAAGAGTTCTAGTTTTCTTTCCATCAAACACAAATAGAATCAAAACTGCTCACTCTGGAAAATGTAACATGAATCTGTGCATGTGTAAAATCAGGCCTAGAAGTACAAATATAAATTCTGTCTGTCTCATTTACAGTCATAGAATGTGACAGTCTCATTCGCACCGCCACTGAAGGTGGGCAGAGTTAATGTGTTCACCCCAATGCATCTGAAAAAGATTTCACGGAAACCTGGTATACAGATAAGTTATGGCCCAAGGAAGTACGGATTAATTTTTGGCAAAGATGTGGATCTGGTTCTAAGATTTTGTTGAAAGATCCGTTAACATAGGGAGATAGACTTCCGGGTGCGGCGATGCGGAGCTAAGCCGCACGAGTCGGCAGCTCCCGCTACCACGGACTTTCGGGCTCGCTAGAGGAGCCCCAACGGAACTTTTTTTGACAAAAACCCATGGGGAAGGGAAGAGAGAGGTCCCCCTCCAATGCCTATGAAACGGACCCGAAGTGAAACGGCCAGAAAAGTGGCACTGGAGCAACGGGAGAAGCAGGGTTTAAAAAAAACAAAATGGCGGCAGCCAGGGACAAAGGGGAGCTGCAGGAGTTCATCAAGCGCTGCTTTGAAGAGCAGTGCGAGGAGATGCGCAAGGAGATGCTGGCGCCTATGCTTTCGGCAATTGAAGGACTCGGGATCACCCAGAAGGCCCACGAGGTTAAGATCCAGGAGGTAGAGAAAAGAGTCAGCTAGAACGAGGACGAGCTCGTGGGCCTGGCGGTGAGAGTGGAGCAGCACGAGGCGCTACACAAGAGGTGGGCGGGAAGACTCGAAGACCTGGAGAACAGGTCGAGGAGAAAGAATCTGCGGATCCTGGGTCTCCCCGAAGGAGTGGAGGGGGCTGATGCCGGGGCATACGCGAGCACGATGCTTGGGGCGATGATGGGCGCGGAGGCCCCTTCGAGGTCGCTGGAGTTGGATGGGGCACACCGGGTGCTGGCGAGGAAGCCCCAGGCAAATGAGCCGCCAAGGGCGATGGTGGTGAGGTTTCACCGGTTCACGGACAGAGAGTTGGTCCTGAAATGGGCCAAGAAGGAGTGGAGCAGTAAGTGGGACAATGCAGAGATCCGAATATACCCGGACTGGAGCACGGAGGTGGCAAAGCGGAGAGCGGGTTTCAACCGGGCCAAAGCGGTGTTGCACCGGAAAGGAGTGAAATTCGGAATGCTGCAGCCAGCGCGACTGCGGGTCACATACAAGGGCCAACACTATTACTTCGAAACGCCTGAAGATGCGTGGACCTTTATACAAACTGAAAAGTTGGACTCTAACTGAGGGTTTGTGAGGGTGGGGAGGATATTTGAGGTATGATGTGTGATGGTTGTTGTATATAGGGGGTCAATCACGCGCAAGAAATGTTATATGGGCTGGGGGAGAGCGCGGGGTTTCTCCCGCGCGCGGATAGGCGGGAAGGAGAGCGAAGGAACGCATATTGATTGGGAGACTCCCACACGGGGAGGTCAATGGGATGGCGGGGGAAGCCGGGGTCAGCAGGTGTCAGCTGACTTACGGGAGTGACATGGGGGGAGCAAAAAAGCTAGACAGGGGTCTGGGGGGGGGGGTTTGCTGCTGCACTGGCCGAAAAGGAATGGGACACAGAGGAGGTGGTCGAGGCGGGGGCCCCTGTCTGGGGGACTGGAGGGTGAGGGAGGAGTGGACACGGTGAAGAGGGCTCGAGTGTTCGCGCACTTAAAGGGACTGAAGGCGGACGTGGCCATGCTCCAAGAGACATATCTGAAGGTGGCGGACCAGGTCAAGTTAAGAAAGGGATGGGTAGGACAGGTAAAGCGGGTGTCATTTGAGGCCAAGACTATTGAGGTGGACAACGCAGGGCGATATGTAATGGTGAGCAGTAGGCTGCAAGGGACGTGGGTGGTGTTAGTAAACGTATACGCCCCGAACTGGGATGACGCAGGATTCATGAAGCACATGTTGGGGCGCATTCCGGACCTGGAGAAAGGAGGCCTGATAATGAGAGGGGACTTCAATACAGTGTTGGATCCAGCACTGGACCGCTCCAAATCAAGGACTGGAAAGAGGCCGGCGGCGGCCAAGGTACTTAGGGGGTTTATGGATCAGATGGGGGGAGTGGACCCATGGCGGTTTGCAAGGCCGCAGGCCAGGGAATTTTCTTTCTTTTCCCATGTACACAAAGCCGACTCCCGGATATATTTTTTTGTTCTGGGCAGGGCGCTCATCCCGAGGGCGGAGGGGACGGAGTATTCATCCATAGCCGTTTCGGACCATGCCCCGCACTGGGTGGAACTGGAGCTGGGAGAGGAGAGGGACCAACGCCCGCTGTGGCGGCTGGATGTGGGACTGCTGGCGGACGAGGTGGTGTGTGGGAAGGTGAGGGGGTGTATCGAAAGGTACTTGGAGACCAACGACAACGGGGAGGTGCGGGTAGGGGTGGTATGGACGGCGTTGAAGGCGGTGGTCAGGGGAGAGCTAATCTCCATTAGGGCTCATAGGGAGAAGACAGAGGGCATGGAAAGGGAGAGGTTAGTGGGGGAGATTTTGAGAGTGGACAGGAGATACGCAGAGACCCCGGAGGAAAGATTACTTGGGGATAGACGACGGCTCCAGACGGAGTTTGACCTGTTGACCACAGGGAAGGCGGAGACACAGTGGAGGAAAGCGCAGGGGGCGACCTACGAGTACGGGGAAAAGGCTAGTCGGATGCTGGCACACCAGCTTCGTAAAAGGATGGCAGCGAGGGAAATAGGGGGAGTCAAAGATGGAAGGGGAGCCACGGTTCGGAGTGCGACGAAAATAAACGAGGTATTTAAGGCCTTCTATGAAAAGCTGTACAGATCCCAGCCCCCAGCGGGGGAAGAGGGGATGAGACGATTCCTAGACCAACTGAGATTCCCGAGGGTGGAGGAGCAAGAGGTGGCTGGTTTGGGGGCACCAATTGGGTTGGAAGAGCTGAGCAAGGGTTTGGGGAGCATGCAGGCGGTGAAGGCCCCAGGACCGGATGGGTTCCCGGTGGAGTTCTACAGGAGGTACGTAGACCTGTTGGCCCCGCTACTAGTGAGGACCTTTAATGAGGCAAGAGAGGAGGGGACCCTACCTCCGACAATGTCGGAAGCGACAATTTTTTGATCCTAAAGCGGGACAAGAACCCACTGCAATGTGGATCGTACAAGCCAGTCTCGCTCCTTAATGTGGATGCAAAGTTGCTGGCAAAAGTGCTGGCCACGAGGATCGAGGACTGTGTCCTGGGGGTGATTCACGAGGACCAGACAGGATTTGTAAAGGGTAGGCAGCTAAACACCAATGTGCGGCGGCTCTTAAACGTGATAATGATGCCATCGGTGGAGGGAGAGGCGGAGATAGTGGCAGCTATGGACGCGGAGAAGACCTTTGACCGGGTAGAGTGGGAGTACCTCTGGGAGGTGCTGCGTAGGTTTGGGTTCGGGGGAAGGATTATCAGTTGGGTTAAGCTCCTTTACAGAGCCCCGGTGGCGAGTGTAGTGACGAACCGGCGGAGGTCCGAGTACTTTCGACTGTCCCGAGGGACGAGGCCGGGGTGCCCCCTGTCCCCCCTGTTGTTTGCATTGGCGATCGAACCATTGGCCATGTAATTGAGGGAGTCTAATAAATGGAGGGGGGTGGTCCGAGGGGGAGAGGAGCATCGGATGTCGCTATATGCGGATGACCTGTTGCTGTACGTGGCGGATACAATGGAGGGGATGGTGGAGGTCATGCAAACTCTGAGGGAGTTTGGGGAGTTTTCGGGCTATAAGCTCAATGTAGGGAAGAATGAGCTCTTTGTATTACAGGCGGGGCACCAAAAAAGAGGGATAGGGGACCTACCGCTGAGGAGGGCGGAGGGGAGCTTTCGGTATCTGGGGATCCAGATAGCCAGGAGTTGGGGGGCCCAACATAAACTGAATCCGACGAGGTTGGTGGAGCAAATGGAGGAGGATTTTAAAACATGGGACATGTTACCGCTCTCGCTGGCGGGTAGAGTGCAGTCGGTCAAAATGGTGGTCCTTCCGAGGTTTTTGTTTGTGTTTCAGTGCCTTCCCATCGTGATCACTAAGGCCTTTTTTAAGAGAGTAGGTAGGAGTATTATGGGGTTTGTGTGGGCGAATAAGACCCCAAGGGTAAGGAGAGGGTTTCTGGAACGCAGTAGGGACTGAGGAGGGTTGGCGCTGCCAAACCTGGGGAGCTACTACTGGGCAGCAAATGTGGCGATGATCCGCAAATGGGTTATGGAGGGAGAGGGGGCGGCATGGAAGAGGATGGAGATGGCGTCCTGTAAAGGAGCGAGCCTGGGGGCGTTGGTGACGGCACCGCTGCCGCTCTCGCCGACAAAGTATACCACGAGCCCGGTGGTGGCGGCAACACTAAGGATCTGGGGCCAGTGAGATGGCACAGGGGTGCAATGGGAGCACCGGTGTGGTCGGCGATCAGGGGTAACCATCGGTTTGTCCCGGGGAAGATGGACGGGGGGTTCCAGAGCTGACATCGGGCGGGGATCAGAAGAATGGGGGACCTGTTCATTGACGGAACGTTTGCGAGCCTAGGGGCACTGGAGGAGAAGTTTGAGTTACCCCCGGGAAATGCCTTTAGATATATGCAGGTGAGGGCTTTTGTGAGGCGACAGGTGAGGGAATTCCCGCTGCTCCCGGCAGAAGGAATTCAAGACAGGGCGATCTCGGGTGTATGGGTCGGGGAGGGCAAAGTGTCGGAAATACACCAGGAGATGAAAGAAGAAGGGGAAGCGCTGGTAGAAGAGTTGAAGGGTAAATGGGAGGAGGAGCTGGGGGAGGAGATCGAGGAATGTCTGTGGGCGGATGCCCTAGGTAGGGTTAATTCCTCCTCCTCGTGTGCCAGGCTCAGCCTGATACAATTTAAGTGGTTCACAGAGCTCACCTGACGGGGGCGAGGTTGAGCAGGTTCTTTGGGGTAGAGGACAGATGTGGAAGGTGCTCAGGGAGCCCGGCGAACCATGTCCATATGTTTTGGTCATGCCCGGCACTGGAGGGGTTCTGGAGAGGAGTGGCGGGAGCAATATCTCAGGTGGTGAAAGTCCGGGTCAAGCCAAGCAGGGGGCTAGCAATATTTGGAGTAGTGGACGAGCCAGGAGTGCAGGAGGCAAAAGAGGCCGGCATTCTGGCCTTTGCGTCCCTAGTAGCCCGGCGAAGGATCTTGCTAATGTGGAAGGAGGCGAAGCCCCCCAGCGTGGAGGCCTGGATAAACGATATGGCTGGGTTCATAAAGTTGGAGAGGATTAAGTTCGCCTTGAGAGGGTCATGCAGCGGTTCTACAGGCGGTGGCAACCGTTCCTAGACTATCTCGCGGAGCGTTAGAGGAAGATCGGTCAGCAGCAGCAGCAACCTGGGGGGGGGGGGGGGGGGAGGAACTGCCTGGGAGGGTGGATGAGCAAGAGATAACATGAAGGGTTGGGGAAACTGGCACGTATGGGAGAGAGCCAGTGTACAAAGACATGTAAATATACCATTTTGCCATGTATATATCTTGCTCTGTGCGATTTCTCGTTATTTTGTTACAGGTGGGGGGGGGGGGGTTATTGTTTGTAAGGGAGAAAAATTGCGTTAAAAAACTTTAATAAATATATATTTTTTAAAAAGCATAGGGAGATACGGCAAATTGCCGTTTTAACAAAATTGTGGTTTGTTTTATTTAGAATGTTGTACCATCTCAGCTGCCGTGGTGCAATTTTTCACAGCTATTAAAACGTGAGCAGAGTTTTCAGACTGAGTTGTCAGATGTTCATTAGTAAGAACCAAGCTCAGTGAGATGGAAGTTCTTAGCAAAAATATTTATTTTTTCAGCTTTGTAATTAGACATCAACCAGGCAGGGAAAAGCCACAAGGAGCAGCTAAGTAATTGTAATAACGTTGAATAATGAATCAACACAGGGTGGCAAAGGTTTGCACTCTCCTGAGTGCCCTCTTTGCTTACTGGGAACTTCTTTTCTCCCGAGTTGAAAAGGCATTATTTGATGAATAAACACTATTCCCTTGAATTTTGCCTGTTATAATTTCAGCATCTATCAAAGAAACCAGCTTCCTTTCTATCAATCTTGTTACATGACAAAGTCCTTGTTTAGGATTCAGGTTTCGTAACATGATAATTGCACCTCTAAGTTTGTGTGGTGGCATGCCCATTTTTTTTATTTTATAAAGACTGCGTAGAACCACTGGAGGGTATAGACTGTTGATACTATTTTATTTGCAGAATTCAAGTTGATGTATTCCTTTAATTCACCTGACTGTTTCTAAACTTTTCTCATTCAGATCGAGTGCATCTTCATTTTCAGCAGAAATAATGGCTTTCAAATAGTTTTGGCCCCACTATAGCATGGGACTTAGCATAAGGTAGGTATGTCTTGAACCCCAAAACATTTAGTCAAATAGAACATAGAAAAATACAGCACATAACAGGCCCTTCGGCCCACAATGTTGTGCCGAACATTTGTCCGAGATTAAGAACAAATTAAACCCCATCATTCTACCGTAATCCATGTACCTATCCAATAGCCGCTTGAAGGTCCTTAATGTTTCCGACTCAACTACTTCCACAGGCAGTGCATTCCATGCCCCCAATACTCTCTGGGTAAAGAACCTACCTCTGATATCCCTCCTATATCTTCCACCTTTCACCTTAAATTTATGTCCCCTTGTAATGGTTTGTTCCACCCGGGGAAAAAGTCTCTGACTGTCTACTCTATCTATTCCCCTGATCATCTTATAAACCTCTATCACGTCGCCCCTCATCCTTCTCCGTTCTAATGAGAAAAGGCCTAGCACCCTCAACCTTTCCTCGTAAGACCTACTCTCCATTCCAGGCAACATCCTGGTAAATCTCCTTTGCACCTTTTCCAAAGCTTCCACATCCTTCCTAAAATGAGGCGACCAGAACTGCACAAAGTACTCCAAATGTGGCCTTACCAAAGTTTTGTACAGCTGTATCATCACCTCACGGCTCTTAAATTCAATCCCTCTGCTAATGAATAGAACTTGTCCTGCATGGTAATAAGCCACACAAATCAAGAAGGCTTTCCAGCTTCAAAACTGAGCTTTGTGGAGCCAGCAATAAAGGGCATTTCAGTTGACGTCCGTACCCCCGTGTTCGGAAACAGGCAAACCTGCTACTGCTGCTGCTAGCTGTCTGGTAACTTGCGCTGGAAAGGGTGTAATCTGTGCAAGCCTGAGCGCTAGGCACCTGCAAAAAGCACAGCTATGTATGGCCCAATGCATTAAGCAGCAGTTCCGAAGTGTGGGTTACAACCCCAATGGGGCTGCAGAGGTCAGGTTTGGAGTTGCGAACTTCCCCTCTTCCAAACAGCAATGGCAACCATGGAGAAAGAGACTGCCCAGTCTGAAGATTCTGGTGGGACAGTCTTCGACCAATTGGGTTGATTATGCGATTGATTCCTCATCTTAGTACTCACTCTTCCAACTTCTTCCATCGGGCAAGAGATATAAAGTTTGAGAACACGCACCAGCAGATTTAAAAACAGCTTCTTCCCCACTGTTACCAGACTCGTAAACGACTCTCTCAAGGACTTATGGACTGATCGGATTTCTTCACACATCTTCTCTACTTTTAAAAAAATATTTTTTCTCCTCCTTTTTCACATTTTCTCCCAAATTTACACCCAACAATAAACAATAATCGGCAACGAATGTAATGCCAATCCCCATATCAATAACAACGATCCCATCCTCTCACTAAACCCCAGACATTAGCCCGCATGTTAACATAAACAAATGACAAAAAGGAATCAGGAATCACCCACAGTCACCATGAACACCCCCCCCCCCCCACCCCCCATCCCCAACTAATGTTCGCTGTGATCCAATTCTCGAAAGTGCATAATGAAAAACACCCATGAATTGTAGAACCCCTCCATCCTTCCCCTCAGTTTAAATTTGATCTTTTCAAGCATCAAGAATTCTCGCAGGCCCCCCCGCCACGCCAGGGCACAGGGTGGAGAGGTTGATCTCCACCCTAACAGAGGCCTTCGGGCGATCAACGAGCCGAAGGCTACAAGATCTGCCTCCGCGCCAGTTTCTAACCCCGGCTGATCCGACACCCCGAATATGGCCTCCCGTGGGCCCGGGTCCAGTTTCATGTGCACCACTTTAGAGATTACTCTAAACACCTCCTTCCAGTAATCCTCCAGCTTTGGACAGGACCAAAACATATGAACGTGGTTTGCGAGTCCCCCCTGCAACGTTCACACACATCTTCTACATCCTCAAAGAGCCGGCTCATCCTCGCCCTTGTAAGTTGTGCTCTATACACCACCTTCAGCTGTATCAGCCCCAATCTCGCACACGAGGTGGAGGCATTCACTCTCCGGAGCACCTCACACCAGAACCCCTCCTCCATACCCACTGATACTACCCACTTCTCCAGTCCCCCTGTCGTCAGCACCTCCTCCAGCAAAGTGGAAGCCAGCTCTACTGGGAAGCTCTATATCTCCTTTCTGGCAAAGTCTCGAACCTGCATGTCTCTAAATATTTCCCCCTGCTCCAGCCCATACTTCGTTCCCAGCTCCTTCAATCCCTCAAAACGACCCCCAAGAAACAAATCTTTTAGTGTTCTAATTCCTTTCTCCTCCCATCTCCGAAAAATTTCCATCCCACTTCCCTGGCTCAAATCTATGGTTCCCCCGAATCGGCATTTCCCTTGACCTTGCTCCCCAACCCGAAGTGCTGTCGAAGCTGGCTCCAAATTCTCAACAAAGCTATTACTACCGGACTCCTTGAGTATTTCCCCGGGGCTATCGGGAGCAGTGCTGTTGCTAGTGCTTTCAATCCTGACCCCCTACCCAAACTCTCCTCCATTCTGACCCATTGGGAGTCAATCCCTCTGACCCAGCTCCTTCTCCACATTCGCTGCCCAGTAATATTACATCAGGTTTGGAAGATCCAAACCCCCTGACTGCCTTCCTCTCTGCAGTACCACCTTGTAAATTCTGGCCACCTTCCCTCCCCATATGAACGAGGTAATCATCCCTTCAATCTCTCTAAAAAATGTCTTTGGCAGGAAAATTGGCAGGCATTGAAAAATAAACAGGAATCGTGGCAGCCCATTCATTTTAACCGCCTGTACCCGACCCTCCAGTGACAGAGGGAGACCATCACATCTTCTTTACTTAGTAGTACTACACTTCTGTATGCTTCACCCGATGCCTGTGTCTATGTAATTGCATTTTGTATTTTATGTTTGCTCTATTATACATTTTCTTTTCATGTACGTAATGATCTGTTTGAGCTGCACGCAGAACAATACTTTTCACTGTACATCAGTACACGTGACAATAAACCAATCAAATCCAATATGTGACGCCAAGGTTGTAAACGGTCTGGTTTAGTCTCAGATGGCTGCCAGGAAGAGGGATAGAATTGGTGGCTAAGAAATGAAGTTTGGAGCAGGGGCCAAAAAATATGGCTTCATTCTTCCCATAATTCAACTGGAGAAAATTTCTGTTCATTTAATAATGGATGTTCAAAAAGCAATCTGATACAATAATAGATTTACTTTTCAAAATACAAAAGCATTACAGTATTTCAACTTATTTTCTTTGTTCACTCTGTGACTACTTGTGGGACTGAATGGCACGCAAATTAATTCATGCATTGGTCTACAAAGCAGTGATTTAACTTCAAAGTAACCCACTTGCTATAAAACATTCTTGACACACAATGCAATTTTATGTTACTTACATTTGCTTGGTATTGTTCAAGAATTACATGACCAGGAAACTCTGGCTCAGGAACAGTTGCAAACTTCCTGATGATGATCAGAAGTGCTTCAAGGCCGGACAGCCGCAAGGCATGACTGTGATCTGTGGCAGCTATGAATGCCATGCGAATCAAATCTGCCAGGTGGATCACCAAGAAATCACCTGCAAATAATATTTTAAAGAGGCGCATGGTATATTTATCATAAAAACATTTTTAAAAACATCATAATGAAATCATGTGGTTTTCCATTTTAATACGAACATAGAGCATAATAGATACATACATAGAAGATAGGAGCAAGAGGCGGCTTTTTGGCCCTTCAAGCCTGCTCCGCCATTCATCATGATCATGGCTGATCATCCAACTCAATAGCCTAATCCGGCTTCCTCCCCATAGCCTTTGATCCCATTCTCACCAAGTGCTATATCTAGTCGCCTTTTGAATATATTCAAAGTTTTAGCATCAACTACTTCCTGTGGTAATGAATTCCACAGACTCACCACTCTTTGTATGAAGAAATGTCTCCTTATCGCTGTCCGAAATGGTTCACCCTGAATCCTCAGGCTGTGACCCCTGGTTCTGGACACACCTATCATTGGTAACATCTTCCCTGCATTTACCCTGTCTAGTCCCACTCATTCTTCTGAACTCCAGCGAGAACTATCCCAACCTAGTCACTCTCTCCTCATATGACGGTCCTGCCTTCCGTGGAATCAGTCTGATAAACCTTCGCTGCACTCCCTCGAGATCAAGAACATCCTTCCTCAGAGAAGGAGACCAAAACTGCACACAATACTCCAGGTGTGGCCTCATCAAGGCCCTGTATAATTGCAGCAACACATCCCTGCTTCTATACTCGAAACCTCTTGCAATGAAGGCCAACAAACCAATCGCCTTCTTTACCGCCTGCTGCACCTGCATGCTTACCTTCAGCGACTGGTGCACAAGGTCACACAGGTCCCACTGCACACTCCCCTCTCCCAATTTACAACCATTCAAGTAGTAATCCGCCTTCCTGTTTTTGCTTCCAAAGTGAATAATCTCAAACTTATCCAAATTATACTATCTTCCATTGATTTGCCCACTCGCCCAACGTGTCCAGATCATGCTGTAGGATCCCTGCATCCTCGTCACAATTCACCCTCCCACCTATCTTGGTATCGTCTGTAAATTTTTGAGATGTTACATTTTGTTCCCTCATCCGAATCATTAATATATATGTGAATAGCTGGGGTCCCAGCACCGATCCCTGTGGTACCCCACTGGTTACTGCCTGCCAATTTGAAAAGGACCCATTAATCTTCACTCTTTGTTTCCTCTCTGCCAACCAGTTTTCTATCCACCTCAATACATTTCCTCCAATCCCATGTGCTTTAATTTTGCACAACAATCTCTTATGTGGGACTTTGTCAAACACCTTCTGAAAGTCCAAATATACCACATCGACTGGCTCCCCCTTGTCAACTGTACTGGTTACAGGATGATGCAGGAGGAGTGTGATGAATGTATGACATTTTTATATATATTGTGTAACGTGTTGCAGTAATCATAGAATCCCTACAGTACAGCAGGCCATTTTGCCCACTGATTCTGCACCGACCCTTCGAAAGAGCACCCTACCTAAGCCCAATCCCCACCCTATCCCTGTAACCCACACCGAACCTTTGGATGCTAAGGGGCAGTTCAGCATGATCAATCCACCTACCTTGCACATCTTTGGACTGTGGGAGGATGCACTGTTATTGTTATGCTATTAACATTAACAATTGTTATATTAGAAATGTTCTCAGGGCAGCACGGTGGTGCAGTGGTTAGCACTGCCGTCTCACGCCGCCTGGGTCCCAGGTTCGATCCTGGCTCTGGGTCACTGTCCGTGTGGAGTTTGCGTGGCTTTCGCCCCCACAACCCAAAGGTGTGCAGGGTAGGTGGATTGGCCATGCTAAATTGTCCCATAATTGGAAAAAATAAATTGGGTACTCTAAATTTATTTTAAAAATATTAGTAGTGTTCTTAAAAGAACTTGCATTAAAGTATCCAGATTATTTGTCTGCTAAAGCTGTGATTAAGGGGTTAATGGTTCAGCAGGCTGTGTCACTCATGAGGGGGGCTGGATCTATTTTTAGTTTCATTTTCAGCCCTGCCCTGTCTGTTGTTTTTAGTTTCATTTTTGGAGTTCTGCTCTGGTTTCTGAGGAAAGGAGATGTGCTTCTCAGACGGACTTCTGAAAGCTTCTCTCCGAAGGACTTTGTGAATAAATCCGTATCCCTTTGTCCAGAAGAAGGCCCATCGATGCTGCACCGACCCTCCAAAACACCACTCCCCTGCCCTTTACCCATAGCCCCACTTAACCAATCTTTATTATTGTCACATTATTGGCTTACATTAACACTGCAATGAAGTTACTGTGAAAAGCCCCTAGTCGCCACATTCCGGCGCCTGTTTGGGTACATAGAGGGAGAATTCAGAATGTCCAATTTACCTAACAAGTACGTCTTTCGGGACTTGTGGGAGGAAACCGGAACACCCGGAGGAAACCCACGCAGACACAGGAAGAACGTGCAGACTCCGCACAGTGACCCAAGCGAGAACCTGCATACCTTTGGACGAATTTAGTCTGGCCAATCCACCTAGCCTGCACATCTTTGGACTGTGGGAAGAAACCGGAGCACCGGAGGAAACCCATGCAGACATGGGGAGAACGTGCAAACTCCGCACAGTCACCCAAAGCTGGAATTGAACCTGCACTGTGAGGCAGCAGTGCTAACCACTGTGCTGCCGTGCCGTCCCAACATTTGACCTGGTGTGTGTGGATTTTGCTTAATTGAAATTTTAGAAGTAGATAGGAAAGTAACCTCAGACCTTTCTTTTTTTTTTAAAAGAACGAAGAACTGTTTAATTGTTAATTGGTTGTTAACGTGGTAAATTGTGTGTTAATAATAAGGTTTGTTTTAAATTAAGGATCTCAAGTCATCAGCAGAATCACTCGAGGAGCGAAGTTTCCTCACAGTTTAATTGTTGGAATCTCCTCTGGTTTCCGAATAAAAATTTGGGTCTGGTCCAAGTACCATTAACAGCAGGCCATTCAGCTCCTCATGCCTGCTCCACCATTTAGTAAGATTATGGCTGAACTAATAGTAACCTCAAATCTACATTCGCCTACCCCTAATATCCTATCACCCCCTTGTGGGCCTGGAATCTATTCGCCTCTACGTTAAAAATATTCAAAGAATCTGCTTCCACAGTCTTTTCAGAAAGAGAATTCCAAAGACTCATGACCCGTAGTGAAAACGTTTTGCCTTATTTCCATTTTAAATGGGTGACCCCTTATATTTGAACAGAGGCTCCTCGTTCTAGATTGTCCCACAAGAGAAAACATTCTCTTCCCATCCACCCTGTCAATACCCCTCAGGATCTTATATGTTTCAATCAAGTCGCCTCTTACTCTTCTAAACGCCAGTGGGAAGATAAGTTTGTTTGAACTTTCCTCATTAGTCTGGTAAATGACTACCGGTTGCGGCGATGCGGAGATAAGCCGCACATTTCGGCAGCTCTCGCTAGAACGGACTTTTGGGCTCTCTGGAGGAGCCCCAACGGAAATCTTCTGACCAAATCCCGTGTGGGAAGGTGAAGCAAGGTCCCCCTTCCGTCGTGTATGGAGGGGACTAGAAGTGGAGCGGTGGAAAAAGAGGCTTTGGAGCAGTGGCAGAAACGAGGGGGAAAAAACAAGATGGCAGAGTGCGGAGATCGAGCAGCACGAGGGCCGGACCAGCAGGAGTTTCTCAGGCGCTGCGTGGAGGAGCTTAAAAAGGAGGTGCTGGCGCCAATGCTGTTGGAAATTGAGGGGCTGAAGGAGACCCAGAAGGCCCAGGCGGTAGAGCTCCGAGAGGTGACGGACAAAACTAACGAGAACGAGGACGAGATCTTGGGCCTGGCGGTGAAGATGGAGGCACACGAGGCGCTGCACAAGAGGTGGGCCTAGAGATTCGAGGTCCTGGAGAACAGGTCGAGGAGGAAGAATCTCCGGATTCTGGGTCTCCCCGAAGGAGTGGAGGGGGCTGATGCCGGGGAGTATGTGAACACGATGCTCCATTCGCTGATGGGTGCGGAAGCCTCTCCGAGCCCCCTAGAGCTGGAAGGGGCTCACCGAGTCCTGGCGAGGAGACCCAAGGCTGGCGAGCTGCCAAGGGCGATAGTGGCGAGGTTCCATCATTTCGCGGACAGAGAGTGTCCTGAGATGGGCCAAGAAGGAGCGGAGCAGTAGATGGGAGAATGCGGTGATCCGAGTCTACCAGGACTGGAGCGCGGAGGTGGCAAAGAGGAGAGCTGGCTTCAACCGGGCCAAGGCGGTGCTGCATAAAAAAAGGGTGAGATTCGGAATGCTGCAGCCAGTGCGACTGTGGGTCACTTATCAGGACTGACACCACTATTTCAAAACGCCAGACGAGGCTTGGACCTTTATCCAAACGGAAAAATTGGACTCGAACTGAGGGACTGTGGTTGTGGGGGAGATGTTGACTGTATACAGGGTTGTAAATATGGGTAAAGAATGTTTCACAGGTGGGACGATGGATGGGGATGGGGGAAGAGTTTATGATGGGGGGGACAGTGAGGAATGTGGGCGGCGGTGCTGGAGGGAGGTGAGACTCGGGGATGGGGGAATTGGGATAAGGCTGCAACAAGAGCTGCGCCACAGGGGGCGGGGCTGGCTCAGGAAAGCGCGGGCTTTTTCCCACGTTAGGGAGGGGGCGGATGGAGGAGCCAAGGAGGAGGAGGGATTTCCACACCGGGGGGGGGGGGGGGGGGGGGGGGGGGGGGGGTCAACGGGAAGGCAGGGGAAGCCGGGGTCAGCAGACTTACGGAAGTATTATGGGGGGAGCAAAAGAGCTAGATTTGGATAAAGCGGGGAGGGGGTGGGGGGAGGAGGGGAGGGGGGTAGACAATAGGGTTGTTGCTGCATTGGCCGAGGGGGAACTGAAATTGAAAGAGGTGGTCGGGGCGGGGGGATCCCCGTCTGGGGGACAGGAGGGTGCGGGAGACGCGGGCAAGGGACTGGCCTAAAATAGGAGATGGCTAGTCTGCAGGAAGGGGGGGGGGGGGGTAGCCCCCCAATCCGGCTGATCACATGGTGGAATGTGAGAGGCCTAAATGGGCCGGTTAAGAGGGCCCGAGTGTTCGCGCACTTAAAGGGACTGAAGGCAGACGTGGTCATGCTTCAGGAGACACATCTGAAGGTGGCAGATCAGGTCAGGTTAAGGAAGGGATAGGTAGGACAGGTGCGAAGAATAGAGGGGTGGCAATACTGGTGGGGAAGCGGGTGTCATTTGAGGCCAAGAATATAGTAGCGGACAATGGAGGCTGATACGTGATGGTGAACGGTAGGTTGCAGGGGACTGGGGTGGTATTGGTAAACGTATACGCCCCGAATTGGGATGATGCTGTATTCATGAAACGGATGTTGGGGCGTATTCCAGCCTTGGAGGTAGGAAGCTTGATAATGGGTGGGGATTTCAACACTGTGTTGGACCCAGCACTGGATCGCTCCAGATCTAGGACCGGAAAGAGGCCGGCTGCGGCCAAGGTGCTCAGGGGGTTTATGGATCAGATGGGGGGAATAGATCCGTGGAGATTTGCCAGGCCTTTGGCCAGAGAATTTTCTTTTTTCTCTCATGTACACAAGGCCTACTCCCGGATCGATTTTTTTGTTCTGGGCAGGGCATTGATCCCGAAAGTGGAGGGAACGGAATATTCAGCCATAGCCATTTCAGACCACGCCCCGCACTGGGTGGAACTAGAGCTGGGGGAGGAGAGGGACCAACGGCGGTTGGATGTGGGACTGCTGGCAGACGAGGAAGTGTGCGGGAGTGCATCGAAAGGTATCTTGAAGCTGTTGCTCCTTTTAGCCTTAGTTTTATTAGCTCTGATTATGTCACCTTTGCTCACGAGTTGGCAGGTATCTTTCCGATACCGCCACGTGGTTCAAGCTTGAGTTATGATTAATAAGTCAGCACACCGCTTAGTAAGAGTTAAATCAATGGTCATTTATTATATACAACAATTAATGCTTACACAATAATCCTACTGTCTATATAGAAACCTACCACTACTGGCCAATACTTAACTTTAGGAAGGGCCCACCAGGTCAGGGAAACAAATGGCTTATCGAATCGGATCTGGCCCGCGGGATTCAAAAAGGCTGATACGGGTCAATGGCTAGGAGTCTTTATCGGGTAGCGATCGCTGGAGTCAGACTTACTATTTCTGGTCGATGTTCTTGCGAAGGTCTCGAGCAGGTGAAGAAGGGAGAGAGAGAGAGATCTGAACTTGGCCCCTCACTTTATAGGGCCCAGGGGCTTCCCGCCTCTCGGGGCGGCCCTTGACCCTGAGTCCCAAGTGATTGGACTTGTTCCCAATCACTGGGTTCGATATGTCCAATAATGGGGCGATTCCTTGATCTGGGGGTGGTCGTTCACCTGTCTTTGTTTCGGCCACTGCAGGCGCCGACAGGTCTGGCCCGGCATTCAATTGCTAATATGTTGCAATTGTTCCCGGGGATAGCCGATTAAACTGCAGATGTCTGGGTTGATGTGCTGCTAATAGTCTTGAGTATCGATCTGGGCCGACTTCCCCAGAGCCGAATACGCTATTCTATCTGCAGCTGTCCGTTTGTGTCCTGTTGGCTGCTTTTCCCATCAGCCTTTTCGGTTAGCCATTTTAAAATCGGGTTTTGGCCAAATTAATAGGGAATCAGCCATTTTAGGTGGCTACAAAGCCAACGACAACAGGGAGGTGCAGATGGGAGTAATATGGGAGGCGCTGAAGGCGGTGGTCAGGGGAGAGTTCATCTCCATCAGGGCTCATCGGGAGAAGAGGGCAGGGAAAGGGAGAGGTTAGTGGGGGAGATTTTAAGAGTGGACAGGAGATATGCAGAGGCCCCTGATGAGGGACTACTCAGGGAGAGGCGAAGTCTCCAGACGGAGTTCGACCTGTTGACCACAGGGAAGGCAGAGGCACAGTGGAGGAAGGCACAGGGGGCGATGTATGAATATGGGGAGAAGGCGAGCCGGATGCTGGCACATCAGCTCCGTAAGAGGATGGCAGCGAGGGAAATAGGTGGAGTCAAGGATGGAAGGGGAACTACGGTGCGGAGTGCGGTGAAAATGAATGAGGCATTCAAGGCCTTCTACGAGGAACTGTATAGGTCCCAGCCCCCAGGGGGAAAAGAGGGGATGCGACGATTCTTGGACCAACTGAGGTTCCCGAGGGTGGAGGAGCAGGAGGTGGCTGGTTTGGGGGCGCCAATTGGGGTGGAGGAGATGGTTAAAGGACTGGGGAGCATGCAGGCAGGGAAGGCCCCGGGACCGGATGGGTTCCCTGTGGAGTTCTATAGGAAGTATGTAGACCTGTTAGCCCCGTTGCTGGTAAGGACTTTCAATGAGGCAAGGGAGGGGGGGGACCCTGCCCCCGACAATGTCGGAGGCGACGATCTCTTTGATCCTGAAGCGGGATAAGGACCCACTGCAATGCGGGTCGTATAGGCCGATCTCGCTCCGCAACGTAGATGCTAAGTTGCGGGCAAAAGTGTTGGCTACGAGGATTGAGGACTGTGTCCCGGGGTGATTCACGAGGACCAGACGGGATTTGTAAAGGGCAGGCAGCTAAATACCAATGTGCGGAGGCTCCTAAATGTGATTATGATGCCATCGGTGGAGGGAGAGGCGGAGATAGTGGCAGCTATGGACGCGGAGAAGGCCTTTGACCGAGTAGAGTGGGAGTATCTCTGGGAAGTGTTGCGGAGGTTTGGGTTCGGGGGAGGGTTTATTAGCTGGGTTAAGCTCCTATATAGAGCCCCAGTGGCGAGTGTGGTTACGAATCGGCGGAGGCCGGAGTACTTCCGGCTGTATCGAGGGACGAGGCAGGGGTGCCCCCTGTCCCCCCTGTTGTTTGCATTAGCAATTGAACCTTTGGCCATGGCATTAAGGGAGTCCAGGAAATGGAGGGGGCTGGTTCGAGGAGGAGAGGAGCATCGAGTGTCGCTGTATGCAGACGACCTGTTGCTGTATGTGGCGGACCCAGTGGAGGGGATGGTGGAGGTCATGCAGATCCTAAGGGAGTTTGGGGACTTCTCGGGCTACAAGCTCAATGTAGGGAAGAGTGAGCTCTTTGTGGTGCTTCCGGGGATCAGGAAAGAGGGATAGACGACCTACCGTTGAGGAGGGCGGAAAGGAGCTTTCGGTACTTGGAGATCCAGGTAGCTAGGGGCTGGGGGGCCCTGCACAAACTTAATTTGACGCGGCTGGTGGAGCAGATGGAGGAGGACTTCAAACGATGGGACATGTTGCCACTCTCGCTAGCGGGCAGAGTACAGTCGATTAAAATGGTGGTCCTCCCGAGGTTTCTTTTTGTATTCCAATGCCTTCCAATTGTGATCACCAAGGCTTTTTTTAAAGAGGGTAGGCAGGAGCATTATGGGTTTTATGTGGGCGAGTAAGACCCCGAGGGTAAGGAGGGGGTTCCTGGAGCGTAGTAGAGATAGAGGAGGGCTGGCGTTGCCAAATCTGGGTGGCTACTACTGGGCAGCCAATGTGGCGATGATCCGTAAGTGGGTGATGGAGGGAGAGGGGGCGGCATGGAAGAGGTTGGAGATGGCGTCCTGCAAAGGAACGAGCCTGGGGACGCTGGTGACACCTCCGCTGCCGCTCTCGCCGACAAGGTACACCACGTGTCCGGTGGTGGCGGCAACGCTAAAGTTCTGGGGGCAGTGGAGATGGCACAGGGGTGCGATGGGAGCCTCGGTGTGGTCCCCGATCAGAGATAACCATCGGTTTGTCCTAGGAAGGGTGGACGGGGGGTTTCAGAGCTGGCATCGGGCAGGGATTAGAAGACCATAAGACATAGGAGTGGAAGTAAGGCCATTCTGCCCATCGGGTCAACTCCACCATTCAATCATGGCTGATTTCAACTCCATTTACCCGCTCTCTCTCCATAGCCCTTAATTCCTCGAGAAATCAAGAATTTATCAACTTCTGTCTTGAAGACACTCAACGTCCCGGCCTCCACCGCCCTCTGTGGCAATGAATTCCACAGACCCACCACTCTCTGGCTGAAGAAATTTCTCCTCATCTCTGTTCTAAAGTGACTCCCTTTTATTCTAAGGCTGTGCCCCCGGGTCCTAGTCTCCCCTGTTAATGGAAACAACTTCCCTACATCCACCCTATCTAAGCCAGTCATTATCTTGTAAGTTTCTATTAGATCTCCCCTCAACCTCCTAAACTCCAATGAATATAATCCCAGGATCCTCAGACGTTCATCGTATGTTAGGCCTACCATTCCTGGGATCATCCATGTGAATCTCCGCTGGACCCGCTCCAGTGCCAGTATGTCTTTCCTGAGGTGTGGGGCCCAAAATTGCTCACAGTATTCTAAATGGGGCCTAACTAATGCTTTATAAAGCTTCAGAAGTACATCCCTGCTTTTATATTCCAAGCCTCTTGAGATGAATGACAACATTGCATTTGCTTTCTTAATTACGGACTCAACCTGCAAGTTTACCTTTAGAGAATCCTGGACTAGGACTCCCAAGTCCCTTTGCACTTCAGCATTATGAATTTTGTCACCGTTTAGAAAATAGTCCACGCCTCTATTCTTTTGTCCAAAGTGCAAGACCTCACACTTGCCCACGTTGAATTTCATCATCCATTTCTTTGTCCACTCTCCTAAACTGTCTAAATCTTTCTTGCAGCCTCCCCACCTCCTCCATACTACCTGCCCCTCCACCTATCTTTGTATCATCGGCAAACTTAGCCAGAATGCCCTCAGTCCCGTCATCTAGATCGTTAATATATAAAGAGAACAGCTGTGGCCCCAACACTGAACCCTGCGGGACACCACTTCTCACCGGTTGCCATTCCGAAAAAGAACCTTTTATCCCAACTTTCTGCCTTCTGCCTGACAGCCAGTCGTCAATCCATGTTAGTACCTTGCCTCGAATACTATGGGCCTTTATTTTACTCAGCAGTCTCCCGTGAGGCACCTTATCAAAGGCCTTTTGGAAGTCAAGATAGATAACATCCATTGGCTCTCCTTGGTCTAACCTATTTGTTATCTCTTCAAAGAACTCGAACAGGTTTGTCAGGCAAGACCTCCCCTTACTAAATCCATGCGGACTTGTCCTAAACCGACCCTGCACTTCCAAGAATTTAGAAATCTCATCCTTAACAATGGATTCTAGAATCTTGCCAACAACCGAGGTTAGGCTAATTGGCCTATAATTTTCCATCTTTTTCCTTGTTCCCTTCTTGAACAGGGGGGTTACAACAGCGATTTTCCAATTCTCTGGGACTTTCCCTGACTCCAGTGACTTTTGAAAGATCATAACTAACGCCTCCACTATTGCATCAGCTATCTCCTTTAGAACTCTAGGATGTAGCCCATCTGGGCCCGGAGATTTATCAATTTTTAGACCTCTTAGTTTCTCTAGCACTTTCTCCTTTGTGATGGCTACCATATTCAACTCTGTCCCGACTCTCCGGAATTGTTGGGATATTACTCATGTCTTCTACTGTGAAGACTGAGGCAAAGTACTTATTCAGTTCCTCGGCTATTTCCTTGTCTCCCATCACAAAATTACCAGCGTCATTTTGGAGCGGCCCAATGTCTACTTTTGCCTCCCGTTTGTTTTTAATGTATTTAAATAAACTTTTACTATCATTCCCAATGTTACTGGCTAGCCTACCTTCAAATTTGATCCTCTCTTTCCTTATCTCTCTCTTTGTTATCCTCAGTTTGTTTTTGTGGCCTTCCCAATCTTCTGACTTACTCTTTGCCACATTATAGGCTTTCTCTTTTGCTTTGATACATTCCCTAACTTCCTTTGTCAGCCATGGCTGCCTAATCCCCCCTCTGATAACCTTTCTTTTCTTTGGGATGAACCTCTGTACTGTGTCCTCAATTACTCCCAGAAACTCCTGCCATTGCTGTTCTACTGTCTTTCCCACTCGGCTCTGCTCCCAGTCGATTTTCGTCAGTTCCTCCCTCATGCCCCTGTAGTTACCTTTATTTAACTGTAACACCTTTATATCTGATTCTACCTTCTTTCTTTCAAATTGGAGATTGAATTCGACCATATTATGATCACTGCCTCCTAAGTGCTCCCTTACTTTAAGATCTTTAATCAAGTCTGGCTCATTACATAACACTAAGTCCAGAATGGCCTGTCCCCTCGTGGGCTCCATCACAAGCTGTTCCAAAAAGCCCTCCTGTAAACATTAAATGGGGGACCTGTTCATCGATGGGACGTTTGCGAGCTTAGGGGCGCTGGAGGAGAAGTTTGGACTACCCCCGGGAAACGCTTTCAGGTACATGCAAGTGAGGGCGTTTGTGAGGCGGCAGGTGAGGGAATTCCCGCTGCTCCCGGCACAGGGGATTCAAGACAGGGTGATTTCGGACGTATGGGTCGGAGAGGGCAAGGTGATGGCGATATACCAGGAGATGAAAGAAGAGGGGGAGGCTTTGGTAGAGGAGCTGAAGGGTAAATGGGAAGAGGAGCTGGGGGAGGAGATTGAGGAAGGTCTGTGGGCTGATGCCCTAAGTAGGGTTAATTCCTCTTCTGTGTGTGCCAGGCTTAGCCTGATACAATTTAAGGTTGTTCACAGAGCGCATATGACGGGGGCGAGGCTGAGTAGGTTCTTTGGGGTGGAGGACAGATGCGGGAGGTGCTCAGGAAGCCCGGCGAACCGCGCCAAACTGTTTTGGTCGTGCCCGGCACTGGATGGGTTCTGGAGGGGAGTTGCGAGAACTATATCTAAGGTGGTGAAAGTCCAGGTCAAGCCAAGTTGGGGGCTAGCATTATTTGGAGTAGCGGACGAGCCGGGAGTGCAGGAGGCGAAAGAGGCCGGCATTCTGGCCTTTGCGTCCCTGGTAGCCCGGCGAAGGATCTTGTTAGTGTGGAAAGATGCGAAGCCCCCCCAGTGTGGAAGCCTGGATAAATGTCATGGCAGGGTTTATCAAGTTGGAGAGGATAAAGTTTGCCCTGAGAGGGTCTGTGCAGGGGTTCTCCAGGCGCTGGCAACCGTCCGTTCCTAGGCTATCTCGCGGAGCATTAGATGAAGTTCGGTCGACAGCAGCAGCAACCCAGGGGGCGGGGACGACGACACGGAGGACATCTCTTTTGGGGGGGGGGGGGAAAGAGGGAGGGACAGGGAAGGGTTTTTTTTCTGGGGGGCATCTGAGCAAGAAAATACATAAATGATCTGGAAAGCTGATATGCACGGGAGGAATCCAATGTACAAAGATCTGTATCATATTGATTTGCCATGTTTATGTCTTGCTATGCGAGTTTTCTTTTCTTTTTGTTACGGGGGGGGGGGGGGGGTTTGTTTGTATGGTTGAAAATGTTGTTAAAAAATTCTTAATAAACATTTTTTTTAAAAAAATGAGTCTGTTAAACCTTTTTTGAACTGCTTCCAATGCATTCACAGCCTTTTTAAATCAGGCGATCAAGTGCCCAGTCCAAGCAAAACATAATCTCCCTACTTTTATATTCAATAACATTCTACTACCTTTCCTAATTACTTGCTGTACCTGTAAACTAGCCCTTTGTGATTCATGCATTTGGGCACCCATATCCCTCTGCATATCATAGATTATCATAGAATTTACAGTGCAGAAGGAGGCCATTCGGTCCATCGAGTCTGCACCGGCTCTTGGAAAGAGCACCTTACCCAAGGTCAACATCTCCACCTCATCCCCATAACCCAGTAACCCCACCCAACACTGAGGGCAATTTTGGACACGAAGGGCAATTTAGCATGGCCAATCCACCTAACCTGCACATCTTTGGACTGTGGGAGGAAACCGGAGCACCCGGAGGAAACCCACGCACACACGGGAAGGATGTCCAGACTCCACACAGACAGTGACCCAAGCCGGAATCGAACCTGGGACCCTGGAGCTGTGAAGCAATTGTGCTATTCACAATGCTACCGTGCTGCCCCTCTGCAATCTCTGATTATTTACAAAATATGTTTTTATTCCCCTGCCAAAATGGACAATTTTACACTTCCCACATTCTGCTCCATTTGCCAGATTTCTCCCCCCCCCCCCCCCCCAACAACACACACACAACCACTTACTTTTAGGATGTTTCAGTTTCCTTTCTTGAGCCATGGTCATGTCAAAATGAGCAACATCTATGTTCTCACACTGCATGATAATTCGACATACACATTCTGCTGCAAATACCCTTGTAGGCCAGCGTGGTTTGATGATTGGGTGGAATTGATCATCTTTTCTTGAGGTAAATATTGAATCATCATCTCCCCCATCTTCCTCCTCTTCCTGAGTAGTGTCCACAGGTGCTGTGGTGAAATCTTGAGCACAAATTATCAGAATTTATATATTCTTTGAAAAGATCATTAACATTCGTATTGAAAATAAATAATTGCACAAAAATAATGCAAAAAAAAAAAAAAAAATCGGCAAAATTTTCATCAGATTTTAAAATGGAGTCATGCTCAACAGTTGCTCTGGAGTGGTGGAATCCACATGCACCCTCATAAGTCACAAACTGAGTTTACAAACTCAGCATGCCATCACAGTGAGACAATAATTCTGGTTTAATATACTTCCCCAGTGTCGTGTTGTTCACCCTGGGCTAACACGGACTGCACACGATGCAGTTAACTGATCAAGTATACACCAAACGTGGTGTTGGTTCAATATAAGATTTATTGAACTTCAGTAACGAAGCACACAGCTGCCTGTGGGTTGACTCTCTACTACTCTAAGTGTACTAACTCTAACTATCTAGACCAGGCTAGCTCTGAAGGTGTTGAATGATTTGTACACCCTGACTGTCACTACAGTTGTCACCAGTGGAAAGAGACAGAGTGCTGATGCCTCGTGTGTTTTATAGTTGGAAGCCCCCCTTTGGTGTTTTGTCTTGTGATTGGTCGTGTTCTGTTCTGTATGTTAATTGGTTCACCTGGGTATCTGTCACTGCCTGCTTTTACCGCATGACACCCAGAGAATGGAAAAATGAGGAAGGTAACATCTGGAAGATGTCCCCATGTTGCTCCCAGAGTTCTGACTACTTGGCTACAGATCTATGTGGGTAAATGCAACACAAGATCTCACCGATTAATCCACTCAGACAGAAATGGTCTTTAGCGGGTGGAATTCAACAAGGAGGAAAGAGACTAAAAAAATCTTCCATGGCCCAATTTCCCATGCTTGACAGGAGATTGACACATTTCCCATATTAAAGACTTGAACTCACCAGCTGAGGCAGATAAAACATCA
Organism: Scyliorhinus torazame; assembly: GCF_047496885.1. Lineage (NCBI taxonomy): Eukaryota > Metazoa > Chordata > Chondrichthyes > Carcharhiniformes > Scyliorhinidae > Scyliorhinus > Scyliorhinus torazame. The sequence continues at coordinate 290,772,061 of NC_092708.1, forward strand.
TTGCATAACTTTAACCAGTGAGAAAGTTTTTCAACAGCCATGGATGAAAGGATATGGCTCAGAGTTTCCCGAATGTCTCGACAAAGTTGTTGATCTGATTCTCTGTCCAGTAAACCAAAAAGTGCTCCTTCCAGGCCAGTTTCACTAATATTAACATCTGAAAATAAATACATGGTCAGCATTCTTGTCCACAGCCACATTTTCTGGTTGACAGTTAATACAGCAGGACTCCAGTACTCAGGTTACCTCATTTTAACTTTGCAAAGAAAAAAGGTGATAAATAAATCCCCAACAACTAATTTTGGAACTTCCCCAGCTAAATATAAATATAAATATTGCATTGCATAACATTCCTGAAGCATACTAGACTTTTGATTAGTTTTAATATTTTAAAAACTCAATTAGATGATTATGATGTGGCATTAAGGAGAATGCTTTATTCTTCATTTGCTATCATTGCACAACTATAGCACTAAAAATACTGCTGATTCAGCATGTCACCAATACGCAGAAGTTTGCCACTAAACACTTGGGACTGGGGCAGAATGGCTCCCTCAGCTTTTTTGAAGTTGGCAACATAAGGGAATTTTACTCTCTCCTTGACATGCTATTGCAAAGATTAAACAGAAGTAAAATTTCCAGTGGAACCCATTCAGTCGCTATTAATTGTACTTAATTGCAGGCAGTAGTGGACATTAACTAGGGATTCACTCACGCTCTTATAATAGACACTAAATGAAACTGTGGTTGTTAGAGGTGCATGTGTGTCCAACTCTACAAATAGCTTCTTTCGGTCTATCGTGCACCAAGTGGCTTCCTGGAATATAACAGTAGAAATGTTTTTTTACTCCAATGAAGGGGCAATTTAGCATGGTCAATCCACCTACCCTGCACATCTTTGGGTTGTGGGGGTGAGACCCACGCAGACATGTGGAGAATGTGCAAACGACACATGGACAGGGACCCAGGGCCGGGTTCGAACCCGGGTCCTCAGCGCAGTGAGGCAGTAGTGCTAACCACTGCACCACCTAGTACATTCCATTTCTAATAAATTGAAGCACCATCTTCTGTTTTTTAAAAATAAATTTAGAGTACCCAATTCTTTTTTTTCAATTAAGGGGCAATTTAGCATGGCCAATTCACCTAACCTGCACATCTTTGGGTTGTCGGAGCAAAACCCAGGCAGACACGGGGAGAATGTGCAAAGTTCACACAGAGAGTGACCCGGGGCCAGGATCAAACCCGGGTCCTCAGCGCCATAGGCAGCAGTGCTAACTACCGTGCCGTCACATCTTCTGGTTTATGCAACAATAGAAATTAATTTGTAATATCATGAATATATTACACAAATGTCACCTGTTCTTATATTACAGCCAAACCTTTGGGATAAACAATTACTGTTGTTCAAGAAACTATTTGCAACGTTGGGACAATATTGACTGTGACTACTGTAGTACAGCAAGGTTTGATATCGAGTAAAATGGATACAAATATTTAATTTTCTATGTTTAGCAGGAATCAAAGTCATTGGGTTACACCTTAATGGGTGCATTGCACTGCAACCCCTCTTCCTTTCTGCTTCTTTGTCCTCTTTCAACAATCTTCTCAAACATGTACTTTGACCTTGCCTTCAGTAACCATACTTAACCCTTTCACCACAAGTACTTGGTGTCCAATTATTTACAGTTCAAGGAGGTGCTTTCTCACCTTTTAGCAGGTTGGTTAAATACTGATGATCTGAAAACTGATGCATTCAGAGTTTGCTTTTATTGGGATTGAATGCATACGAAGATCATAACGTACCAAGCTTACTGGATTCCTTGGCCAGAGCCATGGCATGTTCCAGCACCTCAGCAGCTTCCCTCTGCGCAAGTTGACGTAGGCATGCAATCACAGCACGTCTCAACAACAGGTGTGAACTACAGAGGTTTACCTAAAAGACGAAAACGATCTACAGTGAAAAAGGTCAACCTTGGGCAGAGATAATACAATATGTTTTCTACATATAAAGTTTCTCCTCTTACACAAGAAACAAAACAAAATACTGGAATCAAATACACACTCAGGTCTATTACGATCGGTAGGTTATACTGATGTATAATCAAGATTTACTGTTAAGTAAGTTTCATAGAAATCTACTAATAATCCACATCCAATTACTTATTTTCTTTAACAAACATTTTATAAAGGCATTTATGGTTTTATCACAATAAAAGATACAAATACAAATGTAAACATAATTCAGTGCGTAACACCCCCCCAACCAACAACCATATCCCGCCAACTTGGCTTATACGCACACTCCCCAAGTCCCTCCGTCGCTTCACGCTGTTCCCGCCTAAACTAAACTAAACTAACACCCCCTACCCCCTTTATACCCGAACCCCCCCCCTCCCCTTGTTGTATCTGCCAACGGTTTAGTTTCCCCGAAGAAGTCGATAAACGGCTGCAACCTCCGAACAAACCCTAACACTGATCCTCTTCGGGCGAACTTGATTTTCTCAAGCCTGAGAAACCCAGCCATGTTGCGAACCCATACCCCCCCCGATTTCGGGGCTTCGAGTCCCTCCATGCCAATAAGACCCATCTCCGGGCTACCAAGGAGGCAAAAAACTAAATGTCAGGTTCTCTCGCCTCCTGGACTTCCGGGTCTTCCGACACTCCAGAAATTGCCACCCCTGGACTCGGTGCCACCCTCGTTTTTAGCACTGTGGACATGACATCTGCAAATCCCTGCCAGAACTCCCAAGCTTCGGGACATGCCCAAAACATGTAGACATGATTTGCGGGCCCTCCTGCACACCTCACGTACCTGTCCTCTACCCCAAAAAACCTGTTCATCCGGGCCATCTCATGTGTGCCCGGTGAACCACCTTAAATTGCATCAGGCTGAGCCTGGCACATGATGAGGACGTGTTGTCTCTGCTCAGGGCACTCCCACAGGCCCGCTTCCAACTCCTTTCCAAACTCATCCTCCCATTTACACTTGAACTCCCCTATCTGGGTTCCCTCCCATTGTATATTCTTTATAGATTTCCGATACTTTACCCTCCCCGACCCCCGTTTTAGAAACTACCTTGTCCTGTATCCCGTGTGGCTGTAGAAGCGGAAAGGCCGAAACCCTCAATTGCAGATTTAAAAAAACATTCCCACCCGGCAATTCGAACTCCTCCTCCAGATCCTCCAAACAAGGAAAGCTCCCATCAATAAACCGATCCCTCAGCCTCTCAATACCTGCTCTCTGCCACCTTCGAAATTCTTCATCTAACCTCTCTGGGACAAACTGGTGATTGCCACAAATAGCACACACCAATGTTCCCTCTACTCCCATATGCTGCCGCCGCTGCCCCCAAACTCTCAGAGCTGCCACTACCACCGGGCTCGTAGAGTACCGGGCCGGCAAGAACCAGTGCTCCTAAACTTGTGCCCCTACATGATGCTGCCTCTACCCACTCCAACACCGACCCCTCCCCCACTACCCACTTCCTGATCATGGCTATATTTGCCGCCCAGTAATAGTTCCTAAACTTCGGCAGGGCCATCCCCCTGCCCAATCCCCCCTCCCCATCCCCCCTCCCCACCCAAAATCCCCCCCCCCAAAATCCCCCCATCCCCCCAAAATCCCCCCCCCACCCAAAATCCCCCCCCCCAAAATCCCCCCATAATCCCCCCCCCCCCCAAATCCCCCCATCCCCCCAAAATCCCCCCCCCCCACCCAAAATCCCCCCCACCCCCCACCCCCCTCCCAACAACTCGGCTCCGCTCCAGCAGCACTTTCCTTACTCGCAGGGTTTTACCCGCCCACACAAACCCAGAGATCACCGCATCAACCGGCTTAAAAAAGGCCTTATGGTATGAAAATAGGGAGACACTGGAACACGAACAAAAATCACGGGAGAACTGTCATCTTTACGGTCTGTACCCTACCCGTCCATGACAATGGGCGCATGTCCCACCTCCTTCATTTGCTCAACTAACCGGCCAGATTTAATTTATGCAACTGCCCCCATCCCTGTGCCACCTGGATTCCCAAATATCAAAAACATCCTCCCACCACTTTAAACAGCAACTCCCCAAGCCTCCTCTCCTGCCCCCTGGCCTGGATCACAAAAACCTCACTCTTACCCATGTTCAATTTATACCCCGAAAACCGGCCAAATTCCCCTTAGGCACGCATATCTCTCCCAGGGAAATTTGGCTGTCTGGATACAGAATTGGCTGGCTGAAAGAAGACAGCGAGTGGTAGTGGATGGGAAGTATTCCGCCTGGAGGTCGGTGACCAGTGGTGTCCCGCAAGGATCTCTTCTGGGACCTCTGCTCTTTGTGGTTTTTATAAATGACTTGGATGAGGAAGTGGAAGGGTGGGTTAGTAAGTTTGCCGATGACACAAAGATTTGGGGAGTTGTAGATAGTGTTGAGGGTTGTTGCAGGTTACAACAGGAGATTGACAGACTCCAGAGCTGGGCTGGGAAGTGGCAGATGGAGTTCAACATTGATAAATGTGAAGTGATTCATTTTGGAAGGTCGAATTGGAATGCTGAATATAGGGTTAAAGGCAGGATTCTTGGAAGTGTGGAGGAACAGAGGGATCTTGGGGACCACGTACATAGATCCCTCAAAGTTGCCACCCAGTTTGATAGGGTTGTTTAGAAGGCATATGGTGTGTTGGCTTTCATTAACATTGAGTTTAAGAGCCGCGAGGTTTCACTGCAGCTTTATAAAACTCTAGTTAGACCACACTTGGAATATTGTGTCCAGTTCTGGTCGCCTCATTATAGGTAGGGTGTGGATGTTTTGGAGAGGGTACAGAGGAGATTTACCAGGATGCTGCCTGGACTGGAGGGCATGTCTTATGAAGAAAGGTTGAGGGAGCTAGGGCTTTTCTCAATGGAACGAAGAAGGCAGAAAGGTGACTTGATAGAGGTGTACAAGGTGATGAGAGGCATGGATAGAGTGGATAGCCAGAGACTTTTCCCCAGGGTGGAAATGGCTATCACGAAGGGACATAATTTTCAGGTGATTGGAGGAAGTTATTGGGGAGATGTCAGAGGTAGGTTCTTTACAGAGAGTGGTGGGTGTGTGGAAAGGACTGCCAGCAGAGATGGTGGAGTCAGAGTCATTAGGGACATTTAAGTGATTCTTAGACAGGCACATGGACAGCAGTAAATTAAAGGGGTGTAGATTAGGTTGATCTTAGATTAGGATAAATGGTCGGCACAACATCATGGGCTGAAGGGCCTGTACTGTGCTGTACTGTTCTATGTTCTATCCCCCCTAACATAGAACATACAGTGCAGAAGGCGGCCATTCGGTCCATCGAGTCTGCACCGACCAACTTAGGCCTTCACTTCCACCCTATCCCCGTAACCCAATAACCCCTCCTAATCTTTTTGGTCACTAAGGGCAATTTATCATGGCCAATCCACCTAACCTGCACGTCTTTGGACTGTGGGAGGAAACCGGAGCACCCGGAGGAAACCCACACAGACACGGGGAGAACGTGCAGATTCCGCACAGACAGTGACACAGCGGGGAATTGAACCTGGGACCCTGGCGCTGTGAAGCCACAACGCTATCCATTTGTGCTACCGTGCTGCCCTAACGGGTCAGAAATATATCGGAGTAGGTTATCTACATACAACGTGACCCTGTGCTCCACCCCGCCCCCTCCACCCCGCCCCCTTCCAGTCCTTTGATGCTCTCAGCGCCATCGCCAATGGCTCTATAGCCAAGGCAAACAACAGTGGGGAGAGTGGACTTCCCTGTCTTGTCCCCCGATGCAGTCTGAAGTAGTTCGAACTCACCCTGTTCACCCGCACACCCGCCACCGATGCCTGGTACAGCAACCGGACCCAGTCAACAAAGCCCTGCCTAAACCCAAACTGTCCCAGGGCCTCCCACAAATAATTCCACTCCACCCGGTCAAAGGCCTTCTCCGCATCCATAGCAACTACTACCTCCACATCCCTTCCCTCGGGGGGCATCATGATTACATTCAAGAGCTTTCTAATGTTGGCCGTTAACTGCCTGCCTTTGACAAATCCCACCTGGTCCTCCCCTATCACCCCCAGTACACATTCCTCTATTCTCGAGGCCAAAATCTTGGCCAGCAATTTAGCATCAACATTTAGTAGGGAGATTGTATAACCCGCATTGTTCCGGGTCCTTCTCCCGCTTCAAGATTAATGAGATCGAAGTCTGTAACATTGTTGGGGGAAGAACACTCCTCTCCCTAGCCTCATTAAATGCCTTCACCAGCAGCGGACCCAGCATCACAAAAAACTACTTATACAATTCCACTGGGTAGCCGTCCGGTCCCAGGGCCTTGCCCGACTGCATGGCCTCCCATCCCTCTACTACTTCAACAAGCCCGATCGGTGCTCCAGCCCCTCCACCAACCCTTCCTCCACCTTCGGAAACTCCAACCCCTCCAAGAACTGCCTCATTCCCTCCATCCCAGCTGGGGGCTCCGACTCATACAACCGACTGTAAAATTCCCTGCCCCACCGCCTTCCCTGTGGATATCAGACCAAACTCCACCTGCAGCTTCTGCCGCTCCTTCAACAGCCCTGCCTCTGGGGCTTCCGAGTACCTTCTATCCACCTGGAGTATCTCCCTAACCAGCGTATCCATCTCTGCCCGCTCCACCTTCTCCCTATGAGCCCGTATCAAAATCAGCTCTCCCCACTAACTACTGCCTTCAGCACCTCCCATACTGTTGCTGCCGAAACCTCCCCTGTCATTTATCTCTAAATAATTCTGGATGGCCTCCCTCAATCGCTCGCACACTTCCTCATCCGCTAACAGTCCTACATCCAATCTCCATTGCGGGTGCTGACCCCCTCCTTGCTCACCCGTAAATCAACCCAGTGTGGGGTGTGGTCCGATACAACAATCGCCAAATACCCGGCACCTACCACCCCCGCCAGCAAAGCGCTGTTCAAAACGAAAAAAATCAATCCGGGAGTACACTTCGTGTACATGGGAGAAAAAAGAAAACTCCTTTGCTCTTGGTCGTCCGAAACTCCACGGATCTGCTTCCCGCCCCCATCTGTTCCATAACCCCTTTCATTCCTTCGTCACGGCTGGCACCCTCCCTGTCCTCTAACACGACTGATCCAACCTTGGGTTCCATAACCGTGTTAAAGACCCCCCTACATAATCAGTCTATGTGAGTCCAGGTCCTGAATCTTCCCCAGCACCCGCCTCATAAACACCATGTCATCCTAGTTTGGTGCATAGATATTCACTAATACCATTGGCATCCTCTCCAGCTTCCCACTCACCATAACGTACCTACCCCGCAAGTCTGCCACTATGCTCTCTAATTCAAATGACACCCACTTATTGATCAAGATCGCTACCCCTCTAGTTTTAGAGTCCAGCCCCGAGTGAAATACCTACCTGACCAACCCCTTCCTCAGCCTAGTCTGATCCACTACCCTCAGGTGTGTCTCGTGTAGCATTGCTACGTCCACCTTCAAACTCTTCAAATGTGTGAACACGCGAGCCCTCTACCGGCCCATGCAGCCCTCTCACGTTCCATGTGATTTTCCCCGAGAAAGTCGACGAACGGCTGCCACCTCAGGGTGAATCCAACCATTGACCCTCTTAAGGCGAGCTTTATTTACTTGAGACTGAGAAACCCAGCCATGTCACTAACCCAGGTCTCTACACTCGGGGGCTTCGAGTCCCTCCACATTAGGGACCGCATGGTTCGGTTGGAGCAGCAATTGGATGCACTTAGGAGCATGCAGGTGGCGGAAAGCGTCATAGATCGCAGTTATGTAAATGTGGTCACACCCAAGGTGCAGGCAGAGAAATGGGTGACCACCAGAAAGGGCAGGCAGTCAGTGCAGGAATCCCCTGTGGTTGTCCCCCTCTCGAACAGATGTACCCCTTTGGATACTGTCGGGGGGGATAGCCTATCAGGGGAAAACAGCAGTAGCCAGAGCAGTGGCACCACGGCTGGCTCTGATGTTCAGAAGGGAGGGTCAAAGCGCAGAAGAGTAATAGTAATAGGGGACTCTATAGTCAGGGGCACAGATAGGCGCTTCTGTGGACGTGAAAGAGACTCCAGGATGGTATGTTGCCTCCCTGGTGCCAGGGTCCAGGATGTCTCCGAACGGGTAGAGGGCATCCTGAAGGGGGAGGGCAAACAGGCAGAGGTCGTTGTACATATTGGTACTAACGACATAGGCAGGAAGGGGCATGAGGTCCTGCAGCAGGAGTTCAGGGAGCTAGGCAGAAAGTTAAAAGACAGGACCTCAAGGGTTGTAATCTCGGGATTACTCCCTGTGCCACGTGCCAGTGAGGCTAGAAATAGGAAGATAGAGCAGCTAAACACGTGGCTAAACAGCTGGTGTAGGAGGGAGGGTTTCCATTATCTGGACCACTGGGAGCTCTTCCGGGGCAGGTGTGACCTGTATAAGAAGGACGGGTTGCATCTAAACCGGAGAGGCATAAATATCCTGGCCGCGAGGTTTGCCAGTGTCACACGGGAGGGTTTAAACTAGTATGGCAGGGGGGTGGGCACGGGAGCAATAGGTCAGAAGGTGAGAGCATTGAGGGAGAACTAGGGAATAGGGACAGTGTGGCTCTGAGGCAGAGCAGACAGGGAGAAGTTGCTGAACACAGCGGGTCTGGTGGCCTGAAGTGCATATGTTTTAATGCAAGAAGTATTACGGGTAAGGCAGATGAATTTAGAGCTTGGATTAGTACTTGGAACTATGATGTTGTTGCCATTACAGAGACCTGGTTGAGGGAAGGGCAGGATTGGCAGCTAAACGTTCCAGGATTTAGATGTTTCAGGAGGGATAGAGGGGGATGCAAAAGGGGAGGCGGAGTTGCGCTACTGGTTTGGGAGAATATCACAGCTGTACTGCGAGAGGACACCTCAGAGGGCAGTGAGGCTATATGGGTAGAGATCAGGAATAAGAAGGGTGCAGTCACAATGTTGGGGGTTTACTACAGGCCTCCCAACAGCCAGCGGGAGATAGAGGAGCAGATAGGTAGACAGATTTTGGAAAAGAGTAAAAACAACATGGTTGTGGTGATGGGAGACTTCAACTTCCCCAATATTGACTGGGACTCACTTAGTGCCAGGGGCTTAGACGGGGCGGAGTTTGTAAGGAGCATCCAGGAGGGCTTCTTAAAACAATATGTAGACAGTCCAACTAGGGAAGGGGCGGTACTGGACCTGGTATTGGGGAATGAGCCCGGCCAGGTGGTAGATGTTTCAGTAGGGGAGCAGTTCGGTAACAGTGACCACAATTCAGTAAGTTTTAAAGTACTGGTGGACAAGGATAAGAGTGGTCCTAGGATGAATGTGCTAAATTGGGGGAAGGCTAATTATAACAATATTAGGCGGGAACTGAAGAACATAGATTGGTAGGGGATGTTTGAGGGCAAATCAACATCTGACATGTGGGAGGCTTTCAAGTGTCAGTTGAAAGGAATTCAGGACCGGCATGTTCCTGTGAGGAAGAAAGATAAATACGGCAATTTTCGGGAACCTTGGATGATGAGAGATATTGTAGGCCTCGTCAAAAAGAAAAAGGAGGCATTTGTCAGGGCTAAAAGGCTGGGAACAGACGAAGCCTGCGTGGAATATAAGGAAAGTAGGAAGGAACTTAAGCAAGGAGTCAGGAGGGCTAGAAGGGGTCACGAAAAGTCATTGGCAAATAGGGTTAAGGAAAATCCCAAGGCTTTTTACACGTACATAAAAAGCAAGAGGGTAGCCAGGGAAAGGGTTGGCCCACTGAAGGATAGGCAAGGGAATCTATGTGTGGAGCCAGAGGAAATGGGCGAGGTACTAAATGAATACTTTGCATCAGTATTCACCAAAGAGAAGAAATCGGTAGATGTTGAGTCTGGAGAAGGGTGTGTAGATAGCCTGGGTCACATTGAGATCCAAAAAGACGAGGTGTTGGGTGTCTTAAAAAATATTAAGGTAGATAAGTCCCCAGGGCCTGATGGGATCTACCCCAGAATACTGAAGGAGGCTGGAGAGGAAATTGCTGAGGCCTTGACAGAAATCTTTGGATCCTCGCTGTCTTCAGGGGATGTCCCGGAGGACTGGAGAATAGCCAATGTTGTTCCTCTGTTTAAGAAGGGTAGCAAGGATAATCCCGGGAACTACAGGCCGGTGAGCCTTACTTCAGTGGTAGGGAAATTACTGGAGAGAATTCTTCTAGACAGGATCTACTCCCATTTGGAAGCAAATGGACGTATTAGTGAGAGGCAGCACGGTTTTGTGAAGGGGAGGTCGTGTCTCACTAACTTGATAGAGTTTTTCGAGGAGGTCACTAAGATGATTGATGCAGGTAGGGCAGTGGATGTTGTCTATATGGACTTCAGTAAGGCCTTTGACAAGGTCCCTCATGGTAGACTAGTACAAAAGGTGAAGTCACATGGGACCAGGGGTGAGCTGGCAAGGTGGATACAGAACTGGCTAGGCCATAGAAGGCAGAGAGTAGCAATGGAAGGATGCTTTTCTCATTGGAGGGCTGTGACCAGTGGTGTTCCACAGGGATCAGTGCTGGGACCTTTGCTCTTTGTAGTATATATAAATGATTTGGAGGAAAATGTAACTGGTCTGATTAGTAAGTTTGCAGACGACACAAAGGTTGGTGGAATTGCGGATAGCGATGAGGACTGTCGGAGGATACAGCAGGATTTCGATTGTTTGGAGACTTGGGTGGAGAGATGGCAGATGGAGTTTAATCCGGACAAATGTGAGGTAATGCATTTTGGAAGGTCTAATGCAGGTAGGGAATATACAGTGAATGGTAGAACCCTCAAGAGTATTGAAAGTCAACGAGATCTAGGAGTACAGGTCCACAGGTCATTGAAAGGGGCAACACAGGTGGAGAAGGTCGTCAAGAAGGCATACGGCATGCTTGCCTTCATTGGCCGGGGCATTGAGTATAAGAATTGGCAAGTCATGTTGCAGCTGTATAGAACCTTAGTTAGGCCACACTTGGAGTATAGTGTTCAATTCTGGTCGCCACACTACCAGAAGGATGTGGAGGCTTTAGAGAGGGTGCAGAAGAGATTTACCAGAATGTTGCCTGGTATGGAGGGCATTAGCTATGAGGAGCGGTTGAATAAACTCGGTTTGTTCTCACTGGAACGAAGGAGGTTGAGGGGAGACCTGATAGAGGTATACAAAATTATGAGGGGCATAGACAGAGTGGATAGTCAGAGGCTTTTCCCCAGGGTAGAGGGGTCAAATACTAGGGGGCATAGGTTTAAGGTGAGAGGGGCAAAGTTTAGAGTAGATGTACGAGGCAAGTTTTTTACGCAGAGGGTAGTGGGTGCCTGGAACTTGCTACCGGAGGAGGTGGTGGAAGCAGGGACGATAGTGACATTTAAGGGGCATCTTGACAAATACATGAATAGGATGGGAATAGAGGGATATGGACCCAGGAAGTGTAGAAGATTGTAGTTTAGTCGGGCAGCATGGTCGGCATGGGCTTGGAGGGCCGAAGGGCCTGTCCCTGTGCTGTACATTTCTTGTTCTTTGTTGTTATTAATAAGGTCAGTCTCCGGGCTACCAGGGAGGCAAAGGCCAGGATGTCAGCTTCTTTCGCCCCTTGCACTCCCTGCTCTTCCGACACTCCAAAGATCGCCACCTCCGGACTCGGCACCACCCGTGTTTTTAGCACTGTGGACATTGCCTTAGAAAAACCCGGCCAAAACCCTCTTAAGTTTCGGGCATGCCCAAAACATGTGGCCATGATTTGCTGGGTTTCCCACGCACCTCGCACACCTATCCTCTACCCCGAAAAACCTACTCATCCTAGCCGCTGTCATGTGTGCCCGGTGGACTACCTTAAATTGTATCAGGCTAAGCCTGGCACATGATGAAGAGGTATTAACCCTGCTTAGGGCATCCGCCCATAGACTCGCCTCTATCTCTCCTCCTAGCTCGTCATTAAGAACAAAGTTAACCTGGACCTCCGGTGACGGTGGGTGGGAGGCAGCCGCACATTGGAGGGCTACTGTTCGGGAACGGCATTTTTGGGGTTTAACGCCTGATCCCAGGGGCAACAGAGGTGGCAAAAGCAGGGAGAAGGCACAGTGAAGGGAAATGTCGAAAACAAGTAAAAAAACGGCCGTGAAAAAAGCAGCTGAAAGTCCGTCGGGGAGTGGAAATGTCACAGCGGGGACGGCAAGAAAAGTGGAGGCTGGGTCACCAGGGGAGGCCGCATTGCCCACGGCTGAAGAGGTGACTACGGTGATGGCCGCGGAACTCGAAAGGCAGTTCACAAAGCACATGGAGGCGATGAGGAAGGAGATGGGGGCGGTATTGAAAGTGCTCGTGGAGGAGGCGATTGCCCCGGTGAAGGCGGCAGTATTGAGCGCAGTGGCAGAGATGGGGGAGCAAGGCGAGGCACTGAAGTGGAAGAGACATTATTGCAGCACAGTGATCAACTTACCTCGATGGGGAAGGAGATGCGGAAGGTGATAAGAGATCAACAAGGATCTGCGAGCCAAAATGGACGACTTGGAAAACAGATCCAGGCGACAGAATCTGAGGATTGTGGGTCTTCCCGAAGGATTGGAAGGCCCGAGGCCGACTGAGCATTTTGCCACGATGTTGACAAAGCTATTGGGGGAGGGGGATGATCCCTCCCGATATGAATTGGATCGGGCTCATCGGTCGTGGAGGCCTGTACCAAAGGAGAGTAAGCCGCCAAGAGTAGTAACTTTGTGATTTCGTAGGTAGTGTGAAGGAGAAGGTCCTGTGGTGGGCAAAGCAGAAGCGGGTGGTGCAGTGGGCTGGAGCTGGTATACGCATATATCAGGACTATACGGTGGAGCTGGCGAGGAGGCGGGCTGCCTTCAGCCGGGTGGAGAAGGCACTGTACATCAGTAAGGTGCAGTGCGGCATAGTATACCCAGCTAAGTTGAGGATGACCTATAAATCCAAGGACTTTTATTTCGGGACGGCGGAAGCAGCGGAGGGGTTTGCGAAGGCAGAAGGACTGTGGCTGAATTGAGAAGTGGATATGCACCGATGTAGCCTCATGTAACTATTTCTTTCACTGCAGCTGATGTATGTGCTAAATGAGCTAACGTTGTATATACTTGGACAAGGGAAGAGATGGGACTTTAACTTGCAAGGATGGATCTTTGGGGCTTGGGTGGGTATGCGGGGTTTGTGTGCTAAAGGGGATTTCTTGGTTTTCTTGGGACCGGGCAAGGGGGAAAGATACCCGGGTGGGGGCCTCCACGCTGGCCGGTTTAAGCCGGCCAGTGAACGGGAGAGAGGTGGGGGGAGTGGCTGCGGCCATCGGAGCCCGGCAGAGCAGGTTCCGATGAGTCCAGCCGGGGTGAAAAGTTGGGGGGGAAGAAACAGAAGTTGGGGGGAGGAGTTTTGTAAGAGGAAGTGGAGGGGGGGGGGGGGGGGGGGGGGAGAGAGAGAGAGGAGAGAGAGAGAGAGAGAGAGAGAGAGAGAGAGAAGAGGGCCTGCAATGCATGGGTGTCATTTACGGTACTCTTTTGGGGATTGGATGGCATTGAATGTTGGGGGGGGGGGGGGGGGGGAAAGAGACTCTATAGGTCAACAGTGACCATAGGCGATTTCGGATTCCTTTTTCTTTCTCCTTTGTTTGTCCCACCGTTTGTTTTATTTGATGCTTATATTGTCAGGTGGGTCGTTGTTTGGGGTGGTGGGAGGGTGGGATCGTTGTTGTTGATAAGGGAATTGACTTTGTATTTGTTACCGTTTACTGCTTGTTGGTGGGGTGTAAATTTTGAAGAAAATGTGAAAATGGAGAATAAAAATATTTTACAAAAAAAAGAACAAAGTTAACCCGCGTACAAAACTGAGCCACGGCCCAAACTTAGTGCAAAAACAATACATACAAAACCAAAAAAGAAAAGAAATTTTGCAGTAAAGTAACACCATTACACGCCCCCAAGTTCAATGTCCTCCATCACCTGCCAGTCCCCTGGCGTTAACAAAGTTCATCGCCTCATCCGGCGATCCGAAATAAAGTTATTGGCCCTCCTAAGTGACCCACAAACGAGATGGGTACAGCATGCCGAAATTCACCCCCTTCTTAAAGAGAGTCGACTTCACTTTATTGAAACTCGCCCTTCTTTTAGCCAGTTCCGCACTCAAGTCCTGATAAATACACAGCTCGTTATCTTCCCATTTGCAGCTCCTTGTCTGCCTGGCCCACCTCAAGATCTGTTCCTTTTCCAGGAACCGGTGCATTCGTACCATCTCCCTCGGCGGCTCATTCTTCAGCGACTTCCTCATATGCGCTCTGTCCCCCTCCAAGGGCTGAGTAAACGCACCTTCCCCCAGCAGCTTCTCGAACATACACGCCAATATGCCCCTGCCCTCCGGGAGGCAAACAATCCTCAGGTTGTGCCTGTGCCACCTGTTCTCCAGATCCTCCCCTTTCTCTTGCAGCCTTTTCTGATAGTCCTTCATCAGCCCCATCTTCGCCACGATCGCGTTTAGCTGGTCATCATGCTCAGCAACGGCCTCTTCCACCTTCTGGATTGCCTGGCCCTGGGCTTCCAATCTCTGCTCCACCCGGTCAATCCCCGTCTTAATCGGATCCAGGTATTCTTTTCTTTGCTTAGGAAAGCTCTCCTGGAGAAAGACCACCAGCTGCTTTGTTGGCCACTGGTCCGGCAATTCCAGTCCCTGACCCCCCACCACACGTTTCTGTGCTGCAGACTCCACTCACTTCTTTGACCAACAATCTCTCCTTTTCAGACCACCTCTGGTCCACGAATCCATACACTGGTGGGGAATCCTTCTCTTCGACCTCACCAATCTCCTGTTTTATCGATCAAATCCCTTATAAGTCGGGGGAAAAGGTCCCAAAGGTCCACCACGAGCGGAAGCTACCAAATAAGCGACCACTCACCCCATGACCGACACCGGAAGTCCATCGACATCCAATTATAAATAGACTATATTCTTTCCATCTGTTAATTAGGAATAGGAGAAGGCCATTCAGTCCCTCGAGCCTGTCCTGCCATTTAATGAGATCATGGCTGATCTATGGTTTAACTCCATATATCTGCCTTGGGCCCATATCCCTAATATCTTTGCTTGACAAAAATCTATCCACCTCAGATTTAGAATTAACAACAGCTCTAGCTTCAACTGCTATTTGTGGGAGAGAGTTCCAAACCTCTACCACCCTTTGATTGAAGCCGTGCTTCTTAACAGCTCTCCTGAACTGTGTGGCCCTACTTTTTAGACTGTGCCCCCTAGTTTCAGAATCTCCGACCAGTGGAAATAGTTTATCTTTATCTAACCTGTCAGTATCTTGAACACTTTGATCAGATCACCCATAACCTTCTAAATTCTAGTGAAAACATGCATAATTTGTGGAATCTCTCCTTGTAACTTCAACCCCTGTCGTCCAGGTATCATGTTTGTAAATCTATCTTTCACTCCCTCCAAGGTGTGGTGCCCAGATCTGCTCGCAGTACTCTTAGTGGGGTCTAACCAGGGTTTTGTATAGCTGCAGCATAACCTCTGTCTTTACATTCCAATCCTCCATAAATAAAGGCTAGCAGTCCATTCGCCATTTTGATCATTTTCTGCACTTGTTCGTGGCATGTACCTGAAATCCCCAAATTTCTTTGGATATCCACTGTATGTAACCTCTTTCCATTTCGAAAGTGCTCGGCTCTATTTTTTTGGGGTCCAAAATGGATAACCTCACACTGCTTATATTGAATGCCATCTGCCACAATTTTGCCCATTCACCTAGTCTGTCAATACCTCCTTGAAATTTTATGTTATCATTGTGACTGTTTAAAATGCCACCTAACTTTGTATCAGCAGCAAATTTGGATATATGACTTTCGATGCCATCATTAATGAATAATATGAATAATTGAGGCCGCAACACAGAGCCCTGTGGTACACCACTAGTCACCTCATGCCAATTAAGAGTAGAGTTCTTACCCATTATCCCCACTCTGTCGCTTGCCACTCAACCAATTTCCCGACATTGTCAATAATTTGCCCTAAACTCCGTGGGCTTCCACCTTAGTTAACAGTCTCGTATGTGGGATTTTATCAAATGCCTTCTGGAAGTCTATATAAATAACATCCATAGACATTCCCCTGTCCATTACCTCTTCAAAAAATTCAACAAGAGTCAGGCATGACCTTCACTTCACAAATCCATGCCAACTCTCCCTGATTGAACAAAATTTTGAGGTGTTCAGTTACTCCATTCCTGTTTATCGACTCCAGCAATTTCTCCACCACAGACGCTAGGCTAATTTCCTGGTTTCCCCCTTCTTAAAAAGTGGAGTGACATGTGCAATTTTCCAATCCAGAAGGACTACTCTTGAATCTAGGGAACTCTGAAAGATTATAGCTAGGACATCTACAATGTGCTCCCCTACTTCCTTTAACATCCTTGGATGGAAACTGTCAAACCGTGGGGATTTGTCACTCTTTAGTTGCATTAATTTCCTAGTTACCAATGCTGCACTTAAGTTAAGCCCCTGTCGTCTGTCGACTATTAATTTATTCAAGACATCCAGCAAGTTTCCTTTCCAACTCTAAACACTGAGGCAAAGTAATTATTCAACATGTCTGCCTCATCAATGACAATATCTCAACCCAGGCCTGCGTGGGTTTCCTCCGGGTGCTCCGGTTTCCTCCCACAAGTCCAGAAAGACGTGCTTGTTAGGTGAATTGGACATTCTGAATTCTGCTTCAGTGTACCCGGACCGGCACCGGAGTGTGGCGACTAGGGGATTTTCACAGTAACTTCATTGTAGTGTTAATAAGGAAGGAGGAAGATGTTGAAAAAACAGAAGAAACCCGTTAATGTAAGCCTATTTGTGACACTAATAAAGATGATTATAATTATTTTTAGTTTTTAGTGGGCCTTCATTGCTCTTGACCACCCGCTTTCACTTTATATAACTATGACATTTCTTCTTGTTGATCCTGATGCCCCTTGCAAGTTTCCTTTCATAATCTATTTTAGCAGCTCTCATAAGCTGCTTTGTGACCCTTTGCTAATCTGTGTATCTATCCCATTCGTCCGGATCTGTGCTTTGTTTTGCATTTTTGTAAGCTCTTTCTTTATAGTTTTATACTCTCCCTAACCTCTTTAGCCGTCCATGGCTTTTTTTTTGTGAAGTTGAGCCTTTTCCTCTCAGGGATATATACTCGCCCTGTATTTCGTTAAATGTTTCTTTAAATATTCTCCACAGAGCTTCACTCGTTTGACCCATTCCAGATCTTCCCAGTTTACAGTGGACAGTCTCTGTCTCATCCTGTTGTCAGCCTTACCCAAGTCTAAAATTCTAGTATCTGAATCATGCTTTTCCCTTGTAAACGCTACATTGAATTCAATCATTTTGTGATTACTATTTGATAAATGTTTGTATATCTTATCTACTCAAATTCAAGCTGGATTTGCAGAAGTGATAACAGAATGCAAATCACAGGGGATGCACAGAGGGAGAAATCAGACACCTTGTGCACAAGAATAACCGTATGCAAGAACATGGAAATTAAACTACTATACAGTTCATTTTTCAAATACAGGAAGAGGAGGAGCTTCACAAAGCCTTCTGAACATTTCCTGGATACTTGGATCACTGTGGGTCTGAAATTCTGCAGAGTGACAATCAGTCAGGGAGTGGCAGGCATACCCTGGGGATTTGTGGGAGTCTATTAAGGTCACTGTAGGTCTGTATAATAGTTGCCCAGAAGTTAGAAGTGGTTTTAATTCTAACTAATGGTTCCCAGCACAAGACAATTTTCCTTGGACGTTTGCACTTTTCCCATGTGCAACCCTTACCTGGGAACTCCGAAAGAGGGGTCCTCGGTGCATCTTTGGAGTACCCCCCAGTTACAAAGCTCTGGAGTCCAGAAGTTATCACCTTATCTTTATCTTTCCTATAATCACAAGCAAGAGTACAATTCTTCTCTTCCACAGCTGTACTTGTTCATTGAGTTGAGTACACAATGTGCACAAGGACATGACAAAAGAGGCCAATTTACAAAAATAAACACACAAGTCTATGTAGAAAGGCTCAACATCTGTGGAACTGCAATCCTTTTTTCCCCCTTTTTTGTATAAATTTAAGGTACTCAATTTCTTTTTCCAATTAAGGGGAAATTTAGTGTGGCCAATCCACCTACCCTGCACATCTTTGGGTTGTGGGGGGAGACCCCTACGCAGACATAGGGAGAATGTGCAAACTCCACACGGAGAGTGACCCAGGACCGGGATTGAACCTGGGTCCTCAGTGCCATGAGGCAGCAGTGCTAACCACTGCATCACCGTGCTGCACGCCCCTGTGGAATTGCAATCCTGCAACAACTGTAAGACATGTAAACTCAGCAGTCCCAATCAATGTCTTTTTGAGGGTTGTACAACTCTCAGTTAACCAAGCGTTCTAAAGTATTGCTCCAATTCTAGTGAACAAAATTGCTCTTTTTCTCCATAACTTAATTTACGGTTCCTCAGTGGCTAAGGAGGAGAGCATGGATTCCTTAGAGATTGCATCTCATTGCAGGAACAAAAATCAACTTACCCTGTTAAGTAGCAGCCCTAACTTTCTATAGGTTGCTCAACTGGAAATCAATGGGCAAATACACCAATCCATGAATCTCACAGGCAGGCTGAGGGCCATTTCCAGAAAGATAAGATTGCAGCAGTGTAGACTGTACTACAATTGCAGGGTATCTCTTCCTCACCACAGGTTGCTGGGGAATTTGCATATTAACAATACTGACTCATTAGACTCATGGTTATTTTGTCATCAAAACCTGGGCTAATGACCTATGATAATGTAAAGAAACAAACTGCGGCTTGACACTATATTTATATGAACATTTAATCCTAGCTCTTCCTGAAGGTGATAAATCACAGCTCCTCCAGTGAGGAATTGGTGGAGAGTCATCAAGAGTAGAGACTCTGGCTTTTTCTTTTTCTTTCCGTTCCAGTTCATAGCCACTGTTGTCTATGGTAATCTCCCCACAGACCCCAATTTATTGACTGCAGGCCGGATTGATCATGGGACTTGGCGGTCTGACCCGTGTGCTTCGATGAAGCACTGAACTAAGAGTATCTGATGCATCATGAAGATGTGTGAAACAGTACACTCTTGGCATAAAATTAATAATAATAATCTTTATTGTCACAAGTAGGCTTACATTAACACTGCAATGAAGTTACTGTGAAAATCCCCAAGTCGCCACATTCTGGCACCTGTTCGGGTACATAAAGGGAAAATTCAGATTGTCCACATTACCTAACAGCACGTCTTTCAGGACTTGTGTAGGAAACCAGAGCACAGGGAGGAAACCCACGCAGAGACAGGGAGAACGAGCAGACTCCACACAGACAGTGACCCAAGCCGGGAATCGAACCTGGGACCCTGGAGCTGTGAAGCAATAGTGCTAACCACTGTGCTACCGTGTAATTAAGATTGTAACTAGATTCCCTTTCTGTAAAAAAAATATAATGCATATAAATTTAAACAGAATATTGTTACAATTTGAGCACCATTGTCATCATTAGTACATTGATAATTTTTAATTCATACAAGTTTGTGCAGTGTAACATCCCCAAATTACTCCATGCTGAATTCTGGACTGTAACTGAATATGAGCGGCAAGTATACCAATTTACTTGTGCTGGAATTTTAAGTCAAAACAATTCATTTCAAGTTGCACTCAAGGACATTCAGAGCTGGTAATAATGATTTTAAACAGCTGAAAGATCAAGCTTTTACTATAAACCTAATAGATAAGAATTTAGTAGTGCACTCACCTGCAAAGATAAAGAAATGCTGACAATTACAACCAAGCACAAAAGAACAAGCAAAAGTTAAGAGTTAAAGTAAACTGCAATTCTGTGGCTTTAACTTTCGCATTCGCTCTGCAGGTTAGTGTGTGAAAATCAACATCAGTTGACATTATATGAGTTAATTAGTTTCAAACTCAAAGAAGCTCTAGTGAGGAAAATCCGCAAACAGCTAAAATACATACTCCACTCATGACAATCTCAAGGTTTTGGGGAGCTTCTTGCACAATCAAGCAAATAATTTTTTAAAAAGCCAAACCATTTGCCATATTAATCTATGCTGGCTGCTGCCACCTGTGCAGCCTGCAGATGCAATTGATGCTAGTCAAGTAAGGGAAGTACATTAGAAAATTAAGTCAAACGTAAGCCAAGGGTTTTTATCAGTAGGGAAGTTGCATCACACAGCTTGTTTGTATTTAATTTGCATGCCCAGCCAAGTTGTTAGATTGATTATTGGAGTCAGAGCTAAAAACAAACCAATATAAAAAAGTATTTAAACACAATGAAACCAACACTTGTTTGAGGGTGTAGGGGCGAGGGAAATGTTGTGGCAGGTGGGAAATGGGTGGAAGAGGGAAATAACCTACCCAAACAGAATTATCCAATAGGATCTCCTGCACAAAAGAACAAATGACAGACCAGTCACAATCACATCCTGGTTGAACATTTGTTCAAAAAATGGAAACTGGTACCAATTATAATATGCTAACAAGAACTTGACACCACACTGTGCTCTGATTGACGATCTGGTGTCTGCACACCATCACAAAAATACTTTCACAAAGTCCGGATGAAGCAGTAATGGTGCCAGGACCTCTTGGTTCTCCCTTAAAATCCACCCCACGAAGTTAAAAACGCATGGTGAAATGCAAGAAACAGTTTATCATACGGTTTACAAGCTGTGTTAACAAACAAAGTAGTCATGAGATTTAAAACATGGAAAGAGGCCCTTCAGCCCATTACATCCGTGCCAACCATCAAGCACCAAACTATTCTAATCCCGTTTTCCAGCACTTGGTCTGTAACCTTGTATGCAATGGCATTTCAAGTGCTCATCTAAATACTTCTTAAAATTTGTGAGGGTCTCGCCTCTACCACCCTTTCAGGCAGAGAGTTCAACATACCAACCATCCTCTGGGTGAAAACATTTTTCCTCACATTTCCTCAAAACCTCCTGCTCACTACCTCAAATCTATGCCCCCTGGTTACTGACCTTTCCATTAAATCCTGCTCACCCTATGTCCCTCATTATTTTATACACCTCAATCAGGATCCCCCGCAGCCTTCTCTGCTCCAAGGAAAACAAACCCAGCCTATCTCTTGATAGTTGAGGCGATCAAGCACAAGCAACATCCTGGTGAATCTCCTCTGCACCCTCTCTAGTGCAATCACTTCCTTTCTATAGTGTGGTGATCAGAACTGCACACAGTACTCCAACTGGGGCCTAACCAGCGTTTTAACATCTTGCAACAGATTATGCTTAAATAAAACTAGGTGAGTGGTTTTATGCCGTTTTTCTGTGCTCGGGCCAGTTTTATCAGGGGCCCCTTCTGGTTCATGTATTAATCTGGCCTTGGCATGATTAACTTAAAATCCCTAAAAATAAACAAAAGCTGTATAGATTAAGGTTTAAACCACACCAATTGGAGTAACCAATTTAGATTTATAGATGGCACATTTTTAACCAATGCAAGTTGCAGATACCCAAATTCAAATATAAAATGGATATATCTATATGGCATACTTACACATAAACTAGGGACAAGATTGGAAAGGTTCACATGACGTGGTGCAAACATATGCAACTGCTGGAGGCAGGAGATAGCTTGTGCCTGCACAAGACAATCTGGGTTATCCTGCATCACTGCACAGCCAACTAGACAGGAAGTTCTTAACTGGGGGACAGATGTGCTGTTGCCTAGGAATTAAACATACATGGGATTATTTGAACAGCAAGTAATGAATTTATTAACTACTTAGCATACAGTGAAAATAATTTCCAGCATTGACTCTGACAGGAAAGTTGGTGCAGGATCAGTTTATTTTACCAATCATCAGCTGCGGCTCACTCAATAACACTCTCACTTCTGCATCAGGACATTTCAGGTTCAAGTCCCACGCCAGGGTTTGAAAACAAAAATCAAGACTGAAACTGCAATACTGAGCGTGTGCTGTCATTCAGATGAAACATTAAACTAAACTCCATATGCCTGTTGGGGTGGAAGTAAAAGATACCGTGGTACTATTTTACAAAGGAGTTCTCTCTGGTGTCCTGCTTAATGTTCCCTCAATCAACATTAGAAAAACAGATTATCTGGTCATTATCACATGTCTGTTTGTGGGAGCTTGCTGTGTGCAAATTGGCTGCCATGTTCTCTCTGTTACAATGGTGACTCTTTTTTTCTTTCAATATAATTTATTATATTAAAGTTGCTTATATAAATAAGACTCCAAGCTGCTACCTAGACAGAAAGCCACATAAGGAGTCATTGGTGCAAATGACCAAATGTTTGGGTGAAGAGCAAGAAAGAATGGTAGAGATAGAGAGGTTTGAAGAGGGGATTTGAGAGCTCAACGCAATGCCTTTATTGTGCAGCAATTAAAATCAGGAATGCTATTAATGCTCTATTTATTAGATGACATAAGGTTATGTTAAACTTATATAAAACAGAGATTCAGAATCAACAGTAACATTGCACTCAGTTCTGTGTGCCACACTTGAGGAAATATGTCAAGGCATTAAAAAGAGCAGAAAAGGTTCCCAAGAATGGTCTCAGTGGTGAGGAACTACAGTCATGTAGATTGGAGAAACGAGGACTGCTTTCCTTGGTGAAGAAAGATTGAGAGTAGATTTGATAAAAGTATTCAAAATCATGAGGGGTCTGGACAGGAAAAACTGTCCCTATTTCGTGAAAGGCTCGAGAACGAGAGATTGAAGATAATTGGCAAAAGAAACAATGAACACATTATCCCCGTGTCTGCGTGGGTTTCACCCCCACAACCC
The DNA here is from genome assembly GCF_047496885.1 of Scyliorhinus torazame. Classification (NCBI taxonomy): domain Eukaryota; kingdom Metazoa; phylum Chordata; class Chondrichthyes; order Carcharhiniformes; family Scyliorhinidae; genus Scyliorhinus; species Scyliorhinus torazame. The sequence goes on from NC_092708.1 coordinate 290,794,894, forward strand.
AAAGATGTGTAGGTTAGGTGGATTGGCCATACCGAGGGGGGTAGGATACTCTGATTATTAAAACAGTTCACAACACAGTTGTACAAAAAACAAACGGCACAAGCACTAAACTTTGCGCTGGAGAGACCAGATACCCTCGACACTGTACCAACAGAAGGGGGAGGAAGGGGGTGTGGTGGAGAGAGAGAGGAAAGGAGGGTGGTGGGGAGGGCCCAATAGGACACTGCCTGAACTATCTACGGAGGCAGAAAAACAAATCAACCTTCAATTATGATGTGCCAGATTCCGGGAGTCCCCCAGAGTGGGTGCATGAGGAGGGGATTTGAGAGCTTTGTCAGCTCAACACAATGCCTTTATTGTGCAGCAATTAAAATCAGGAATGCTACTAATGCTCCATTTATTAGATGACATAAGGTTATGTTAAATTTATATAAAACACAGGTTCAGAATCAACAGGAGCATTGCACTCAGTTCTGTGTGCCACACTTTAGGAAATATGTCAAGGCATTAGAAAGAGCAGAAAAGGTTCCCAAGAATGGTCTCGGGGCGAGGAACTACAGTCATGTAGATTGGAGAAATTGGGACTACTTTCCTTGGAGAAGAAAGATTGAGAGCAGATTTGATAGAAGTATTCAAAATCATGAGGGGTCTGGACAGGAAAAGCTGTCCCTATTGGTGAAAGGCTCGAGAATGAGAAGACACAGATTGAAGATAACTGGCAAAAGAAACAATGAACACATTCTCCCCGTGTCTGCGTGGGTTTCACCCCCACAACCCAAAGGTGTGCAGGTGAGGTGGATTGGCCATGCTAAATTGCCCCTTAATTGGAAAAAAATAATTGGGTACTTGAAATAAAAAAAAAGAAACGATGAAGACATGAGGAAAAACATGTGCATGCAGCGAGTAGTTAAGATCTGGAATTGACTGCTTGACAGTGTGGTGGAAGCAGCTTCAATCAATGCATTCAAGAGAGAATTTGTTTCATTATGGAACATTATCTGTGTACAGAAGGCAGGGAAATGACACTTGGCAAATTGCTCAGAAACAATGGCCCAAATAGCATCTTTGTGTTGTAACAATTTTGTGAAAGCTCACAAAGCCAGAATGGAGCACAAATATCTAAGGATTCTGCAGCTGGAGAAGATTCCAGAGATAAGGAAAGACCACTGAGGGATTTGAAAACAGGATAAGAACTTTATTGTCAAGGTGCTGGTTAATTAGGAGCCAATGTAGGTCAATTTGGACAAGGATGATGGGTGAATGAGTTGCTGCTGCTTAGAGTTGCGGGCAGCAGCTTTTTGAATGGTAAAGTTTAGAAGGGGTAGATCATCAGAGACTGGCCTGGAGTTTGCTGAAAGAGTCACGTGAAGAGGCATGGATTTCAGCAGCAGATGAGTTTAGGCAAGGTGTGTTGAATGATGTTTTGGAGATAGAAATTAATGATGATGCAGATGTGTGGTTGGCTGATTATCTCAGGGTCAAATGTGACGCCAAAGTTGCAAACAGTGTAGTTCAGCTTCAGAAACTTGATAAGGAGAGAACTGGAGTGTGGAGCGAGGGAATGGAGTTTGTGGCAAACGCCAAAGACAGTGGCCCATAACTCCAGAGCAGTGTGTCTGGAGGGTACCTCAAAGATGCACTGGGGAAACACCCCACCTCCAGAGACGTTCCCAGGTAAGGATTGCACATCATTTGCCCGAGAAGTTCAAACTTCTGAATAGCAACTGCCCTGCACTGGGAACTATCCAAGAACACAATTAAATTGCAAACTTCAGATGGTTGTAACTGTGTTACAACAATATTTACCCAGAAAAACTTCGATGATTTAAGATCATTTCTAGTTTCTTGGTTGTCGTGACCTCTCCCCAAGAGACACACGGCCCCTCGGCTAACTCCCTAAACCTGCTCCCATGGGCTCACCCCCACCCCACATGGAGCAATGACATAACAAGATAAACCGAGCATGTTTCAAAATGCTGCCCACCCAATGAATTACTTTTTGAAGTGTTCTCAGTGAGTAAATGCAGTAACCAAGCGGAGAGAAGAATATTGTCAAAGATCCTGCTGTTCCATGGCATCTTTCATGTCCACCATGAACCACTGCATGAGGCAGACGGACTTTACTTTTAAGGACCAAACAAATATAGCTGCTCCAGTAACACAGCACTCCTTCAGTCCCACAATATGGTGTTAATCATATGCTCAAGCTTGCGGTGGAGCTGCAACAGTCTATTATCAATAAAGCCAAGCTGATTTCCTCTTTTAAATATGCAAAATTGCAGTAAGAATGGAAGAGAACTTTGCCAGGAAATATAAAGGGAAGAATCAATTAAGAATAAAAGAAAAACATTCCAAAACAACCTGAAAACAAGTTTTTTTTTTGAAGACAGTCTAAAGACATACTGTGCTAAAGTGAGTTAACTCAATAAAGTTCAGACTTTTCCCCAACAGCTTTGTTTTGTGCTTATGGCCTAAAGATAGCTTCTGTATGTAGGCCAAGTCTTCTCTGAACCAAAACATGACCTCTTCTAGGCTCCACATATGAAAATAGCATTTTCAGGATTAACAATGAGCTTATAATGCTTTTATCTAATGTAAGGTTATTCAGAATGGGCAAGAGACCCCAGGGCTCCTGGCAAAGAAAAAGGAACTGCAGATGAGCTTTGACCTATTGTCCTTGGGAAAAACGGTTCATCACTTGAGAAGAGCGAGGGGGCGAGCTATGAGTACAGGGAGAAGGCAGGGCACGTGTTGGCAGGTCAGCTGTGTAGGGAGGCGAGGGAGTTGGTGGTGGCTCTGGAACAGATTAACAAGGTGTTTGAGGAGTTTTTTTAGGGGCCTGTATAAGTTGGAGCCACCAGAGGATAAGCGGGAGATGAGGGAATTCCTGGGCATGTTAGAGAGCCCGAGGTTTGGTGAGGTGGAGAGAGGACTGGAGGAGCCAATGGGGGTGGAGGAGGCAAAGGTGGCAATCGGGAGGATGCTTCCAGGGAAGGCGGCGGGGCCGGATGGGTTCTCGGTCGAATTTTATAGAACATTTAAGGATAGGTTGGCGCTGTTAATGATGGAAATGCTCAAGGAAGCGATTGGCAGGGGGGGTCTTGCTGCAAACGATGGGGCAGGCCTCGATCAGGGTATATAGATACATAGAAGATACATCTATCAGGACGAGGCCTTTTGGCCACTCGAGCCTGCTCCTCCATTCATCACGATCATGGCTGATCATCCAACTCAATCGTCTAATCCTGCTTTCTCCCCATGGCCTTTGATCCCATTCTCCCCAAGTGCTATATCCAGCCGCCTCTTGAATATATTCAATTGGGTATAAATTGAATTTAAGAAAAAGTGAGTATTTTATGGTGTCCTCTCTGGGAGTGGGAGCGGGGTAAGGGGGGCTGCCATTTCGTTTGGCAGCATCTCACTTTAGGTATCTGGGGGCGCAGTTGGCCCGGGACTGGGCAGGTCTCCAGAAGCTTGGTGGGGTTGGGTTGGGTTCACGTAGGGGTTCGAGGTTGCAGGCCTTGGCAACAGCGTCACTCCCGATGGCCCCACGGAAGTGCTCGGTGAGTCCAGTGGTAGTGGCCACACTGAAGATCTGGAGGGAGTGTCAGCAGCATTTTAGGTCGAGAGTGGGGTGGTGGGAGGGGCGTGAGGGGTGGATGCGAGGTTCTGGGGATGGGAAGAGAAGGGAATTAAGGCGATGAAGGATTTGCTACTGGGAGGGAGCTTTGCGAGCTTCGAGGAGCTGAGCGAGAAGTTTGGATTGGCGTGGGGCGAACGTTTCAGGTTTATGCTGGTGCGGGACTTTGTGAGGATTTCTCGACCTTCTTGATAGCACCTGCCTCCTCGCTATTGGGAGTCAGTGCTGACTTCCATGTGCGAGGCTAGGGCTGATACAGGTGAAGGCTGTGTACACCGTACAAAGTCTAGGATGAGCCAGCTGTTCAAGGGGGTGGAGATGTCTGAGCAATGTGGGAGAGGCCCTGTGAAGCATGTACATATGTTTTGGGTCTGCCCGAAGCTGGAAAGGATTTGAAGGATGGTTTTCCACACCATTTCGAAGGTTCTGCATGTAGATGTGGATCCTGGTCCCCTGGAAGCCATATTGGAGGTGATGGACGAGCCAGAGCTTCAGGTGGGTGTGGGGACAGATGTCTTAGTCTGCGCTTCGCTGATTGCTCACAGGCATGTCTTGTTGGGGTGGAGGTCATAGAACATAGAACGATACAGCGCAGTACAGGCCCTTCGGCCCACGATGTTGCACCAAAACAAAAGCCATCTAACCTACACTATGCCATTATCATCCATATGTTTATCCAATAAACTCTTAAATGCCCTCAATGTTGGCGAGTTCACTACTGTTGCAGGTAGGGCATTCCACGGCCTCACTACTCTTTGCGTAAAGAACCTACCTCTGACCTCTGTCCTATATCTATTACCCCTCAGTTTAAAGCTATGTCCCCTCGTGCCAGCCATTTCCATCCGCGGGAGAAGGCTCTCACTGTCCACCCTATCTAACCCCCTGATCATTTTGTATGCCTCTATTAAGTCTCCTCTTAACCTTCTTCTCTCCAACGAAAACAACCTCAAGTCCATCAGCCTTTCCTCATAAGATTTTCCCTCCATACCAGGCAACATCCTGGTAAATCTCCTCTGCACCCGCTCCAAAGCTTCCACGTCCTTCCTATAATGCGGTGACCAGAACTGTACGCAATACTCCAAATGCGGCCGTACCAGAGTTCTGTACAGCTGCAACATGACCTCCTGACTCCGGAACTCAATCCCTCTACCAATAAAGGCCAACACTCCATAGGCCTTCTTCACAACCCTATCAATTTCAGGGATCTATGCTTCTGCATCCTGTTCCTCAGCATGCTGGGTTACCGTTGACTGCTGAGGGAGGGAGGGGGTAGATAGGAGGTTTAAAGTGTTGGGGCGTTTGTTGTTGTGAATTGTAAAAATGTTGAAAATGTGGAATAAAAATACTTTAAAAAAAAAGTCAGGAAGATATAGGCTATCACAATGCAATATGTAGACAGCAAAAATCTCTAATCCATCAACCATGTTTGCATTTTCTACCAAGAACAAAAGACAGAGATATTGACAGCACTTGACAATACAAAAGGTGTCTGAAGTCAGGATTATCCCATCAATCCTAACTAAAGACACAATGAGTACAGGATATTGCATAGCAACAGATGTCCAACATTTTGAGACTCCCATTCCTACTAAATGCCATACATCATATCCAAATCTTGTATTTTGACTTAACTTCAAATCAATTTAGGTCTTGCTGAAACAGATCTTCCAACCTCCCTTTTCCAATTTCTTGAGGCAAACAGCACTTATTTTAGCTCAATGTATGTTTGAAAATTATATGAAACAAACAGAAATTCTCCCATTTCCACACAAAAAAAACTATGCTTTCCATGTAAAACACACATTCCTTTATCAGACATAATGAAACATTAAGGAATCAATCAATTGATTAAATACACATGAACACTATTGTTTTAAGTTAATGTAAATTTCAGGCATTTATCATGCAATGGGAAGTACATCTGAAATGCTCCTGAGCATTCTCATCACAATGATTAACTGTTGCAAACACGTTACCTTGCAGTTCTGGTCCCAGTGTGGTAATAAGGACATTCAAACAACCACCCAAACTTTGATGAACTTCTGGATGAGTGAGCGGCACAGTCAACAGCAGCAGCAAGACGAGAGACAAACTTGATTCCACATGGGCATGATACATTGGACCACTGGAATCTATTAACAATGACAAGGAGTGCAGTGCCCAGGTCTACAAATGAAGACAAGAGGAGTATTTATAACAAAGTAGGACCAAGAAAACTTCAACTTGCATTCATTCATACATTGATTACATATTGTGAACAAAGTTGCTTCACAGACAAACCACATTTATATAAAAGGTAATAGATTGAACTTCTTAGATAACATTATTAATCCTTTTGCAATATTGTGAAGGGAATGATCAGTACCATTGAATATTGCAGAATATACACCTTATTCTATATCAAATCAGACATATATATTTAACTCAAAATTAAACATTCTTACACACATTATTTTTATAGCATTCTGTTGTTATACTTTGAAGGCAAGTATACTCGGTTGGGCCAGCAGAATGCAGTGTGGGAGGGTTGGAGGGAGGTTGAGCCAGCGGGAATTTGGAGGAAGTTGTGCCGGAGGTAGGGAGCGTTGGGAAGGAGGCCAGAGATGTGGGACGGACAAAATGAGGACGCACAGCCAGGCCAGAGGTAGGGAACAGAGTGAGTAGGTCATTCATCCCCACAAGCCTGTCCTGCCATTTAATTAGATCATGGGTGATCTGTGGCATAACTCCATATACCTGCCTTTGGCCCATACCCCTTAATATATTTGCTTAGCAGAAACCTATCTATCTCAGATTGAAAATGAACTGTTTTAGCTTCAACTTTGTGGGAGAGAATTGTAAACCTCTACCACCATTTGAGTGAAGAAATGCTTCCTAATATCTCTCCTGAACGGTTTAGCCCTAATTTAGACTAAGCCTCCTAGTTGTAGAATCTCCAACCAGTGGAAATAGTTTATCCTTATCTACCCGGTCTTTCCCTGTGCATATCTTGACTACTTCGATCAGATCACCCCTTGCCCTTCTACATTCTAGCGATAACAGGCCTAATTTGTGCAATCTCTCCTCGTAACTTAACCTCAGCAGTCCAGGTATCATTTTTGTAAACCTATGTTTGTACGCCCTCCAAGGCCAAAATATCCTTCCTAAGGTGTGGTGCCCAGAACTGCTCAGTGTTCCAAGTGGGGTTAATCAGGGGTTTGTATAACTGCAGCATAACTTGTGTAACTTTATACTCCAATCCTCTTGATATAAAGACTTGCATTCCATTAGCCATTTTGATTATTTTCTGCACTTGTTCGTGGCACTTAAAGGATCTATGCACCTGATCCCCCAAGTCGTTTTGGTCATCCACTGTATCTAACCTCTTTCCATTTAGAAAGTACTCTGCCTCTATTCTTTTTTGGTCCCAAATGGTTAACCACATACTTGTTTACACTGAATTCCATCTGCCACAATTTTGCCCATTCACCTAGAAATTTTATGCTATCATTGAGACTGTTGAAAATGCCACCTAACTTTGTATCTGCAGCAAATCTGGACATATAACTTTCTATGCCATTATCCATGTCATTAATGAATAATATGAATAATTGAGGCCGCAACACAGAGCCCTGTGGTACACCACTAGTCACCTCATGCCAATTCGGGAACTGCCAATCAACCAATTTCCTAACCATGTCAATAATTTTCCCTCAACTCCGTGGGCTTCCACCTTCGTTAACAGTTTCTTCTGTGGGACTTTGTTAAATGCCTTCTGGAAGTCTACATAAATAATATCCAAATATCCCTGTCCACTATCTTACGTCACCTCTCAAAAAATTCAATAAGATTAATCAGGCATGACCTTCCCTTCCCATACTGGCTCTCCGTGATCAACCAAAACTTTGAGGTGTTCAGTTACTCCATTCCCGATTATAGATTGCTGCAATTTCCCCACCATAGATGTTAGCCTAACTGGTCTAAAACTCCCTGGTTTCCCCCTTTCACCCTTCTTAAAAAACAAAGTGACATGTGCAATTTTCCAATCCAGAGGGACTACTCCTGAATCGAGGCAACTCTGAAAGATTATAGCTAGGGCATCTACAATTTGCTTCCCTGCTTCCTTTAACATCCTCGGGTGGAAACCATCAGGTCCTGGGGATGTGTCTCTCTTTAGTTTCATTAATAATAATAATAATAATAATAATAATAATAATAGCTTGTCACAAGTAGGCTTCAATGAAGTTACTGTCAAAAGCCCCTAGTCGCCACATTCCGGCACCTGTTCGGGGAGGCCGGTACGGGAATTGAACCTGCGCTGCTGCCTTGTTCTGTATTCCAAGCCAGCTGTTTAGCCCATTGTGCTAAACCAGCCCCTTATATTAATTTTAATATTAATTATTAATATTAATATAATAATTGATTTCCTAGTTATTGATGCTGCACTTGTATTAATTGTATTAAGTCCATCTCCTACAAACTATTAATTTTTTGAGGGACTTCTGGCAAGTTATCCTCCTTTTCAACTGTAAATACTGAGGCAAAGTAATTGTTCAACATATCTGCCATTTCCCCATTATTACTGACAATATCTCCATTTTCAGGTTTTAGTGGACCTACATTGCTCTTGACCACCCATTTATAAAACTATAACATTTCTTCTTAATAATTTTGATGTCCGTTGCAAGTTTCCTTACTTATTCCCTTCTAGTAGCTCTTATAAACTGCATTGTGACATTTTGCTGGGCTCTGTATTCATCCCATTCATCCATGCTATGTTTTACATTTTTGTAAGCCCTTTCTTTTAGCTGTCCCTAACCTCTGTCATTGTCCATGGCTGTTTTTTGTGAGATACAGCCATTTCCTCTCAAGGGTACAAACTTGCTATGTATCTCGTCAAAACGTTTCTTTAAATATTCTCCACTGGATTGGCGGTGAGATCAGAGGCTGGTAGAATCATAGAATTTACAGTGCAGAAGGAGGCCATTTGGCCCATCGAGTCTGCACCAGCTCTTTGAAAGAGCACCCTACCCAAGCCCCCACCTCCACCCTATCCCCATAACCCAGTAACCCCACCCAACACTAAGGGCAATTTTGGACACTAAGGGCAATTTGGCATGGCCAATCCACCTAACCTGCACATCTTTGGACTGTGGGAGGAAACTGAAGCACCCGAAGGAAACCCACGCAGACACGGGGAGAACGTGCAGACTCCGCAAAAGGAATTGAAATTAACAAAATGACCTGTTCTATAGACAGACCACTAGAGGGAAATTGATCAGCTTCACAGTAACGGCTGAAACAGGATTCAACTTGCGTCAGGGGAGTGGTCACGGGCAACGGAGCTCCAGCAGTTGCGCCCTGTTCCCCAGGGGGGAAAAAAAACAAACCGGCTGGACTGCCACCCCCTCCCCTCCTCCCGCATGGCAGGAGAACGCGGGGTACGATGAGCGGGTACCGAGCCAGCGGCGGAGACTGACGTCAACCGGGGTTGACCACAAGGCAGGCAGCAGAACAAAGGAGGACTCCCGTCCTGACCAGAAGCCTCTCTCTCTCTTGACCCTCCTAACCCGGTGTGTAGGTGAGGGAGGAAAAAAAATAACTTCCCCCTTTTTTTTTTTATATAAAAATTTTTTTTTTTTTTTTTTTTTTTTTTAAAAGATTAAAAGAGAAAGAACTTTTAAAAAACTTTTTAAAAACATTTTTTGAAAAAGGGGTTTAAGGGAGGAAAAAAAAAAGTATTGAAGGAGAGAAGGGAGGGAAAAAAAAAGGGGAAAGAGAGAAAATAGGGGGAAAAAAATGCCAGAAGGGAGCCAAAGCAGAGGGAGAAAGGGAACCACAAGCAGAAGGGGCCGTGGGCGAGCCAGCTCAGACAGGCCAACCGGTGCACAAAGCGGCGGAACGGAAAATTCGCCGCAACAAAAAGAACTGGGCAGACAGGAGCATTTCCCCCTTGGGCCAGGGGGGAACTGGAACTGGAAGGCAGCCTTTGCCAAGGCGCTGAGGGAACATCAGCAGGTGCAGAGGCCAGAGCAGACATGGAGGCCGCAGTGCAGGCACTAATGGCCAAGGCCCTGGTGGAGGTGCAGCTCACCCTGGGCAGAGCAGAGGAGAAACTGGAAGCCCAAGAGACGACCATGAAGGAGCTGGCAAAAGCCACGACTGACATGACTGACCGATCACGGCCCTGGAGAAGGAGGTGGCGAGACTGGGCACAACGCAGGGGAGCCTGAAGAGCAGAGTGGACGATCAGGAAAACCGCTCGAATTGGAAAGATGTAAGGATAGTGGGCCTACCAGAGGGGATCGAGGGTAGAAACCCCACGGCATACGTGGCCGAGATGCTGGGCAACTTAGTGGGGAGGAAAACTTTCCCCAACCCACCAGAAATGGACAGAGCACACCGGTCGCTGCGCCCGAAGCCCAAGGCAGGGGATCAACCGAGGGCAGTTATAGCTAAACTGCGTCGGTACCAAGACAGGGAAACAATCCTGCACTGGGCCAGGCAAAACAGAACCTGCAAATGGGAAGGACACTTCATTAGAGTCTACGAGGACATTAGGGCAGACGGGCCAAATTCAATAGAGCGACGTGCGTTTTGGTATGCTGTACCCAGCGAAACTCTGGGTCACATACCAACAAACATGTTTGTCGAGGAACATGGGCTGGAACACCAACAGCTAGGGTAGAAATAAGGGGGCCCCTGGCAAGGGGCAACAGCACGCCGACGGAAGGGGGGGTTGAGGCAACGGCAGGTCCCCCTGCCCCCACCCCCGCCACGGCGAGCGCACCCTGAACAAAAACCAAACCACTACCCGAGGGACCGCTTCAGGTGGGAGACCAGGCCCTAGCCCGGTAGCGGAGTAGGGAGAGCAAGCGCGAGGAGTGCAGGGTAGGACGGGGGAAGAGCAAGCAGAAGCCACAGAGGTCGGGCAAGGGAGAAGCGAGACAGTGACTCCCGAGAGGGGGGCCACCGCACTAGCAGGAAAACGAGCGCCGGGGGCATGCAACAAAGCAGGGCCGCAGGGCGCCCCCAACAGGAGGGGATGGCGCCAGGCAGGGGGACGGGACAGGGACCACTCAACAGAGGCGGGAGAGCAAACGAGGATAGGAACAGGGGAAAGAGGGATAAAGAAGGGTCTACGGGAGAGGGGGGGAAAGGGAGGGGCCGGGGGAGGGGACACAGGGCAAGAGGGACAAACAAGGCTAGAAAGAGAATAATAGGGCTACAAAGTGCCACAACCAAGGGCTCGGAACAAGGAATCGCTGCAGCACCCACCCAGTACTGTCTCTGGGCGAAGGGAGACTCCAGAGTGCAGGGGACTACCTGTGTGGCGGACGCAGTGGGCGGCCATGTCGGGTGCCCCATGGACAAAGGGAAAGCCCAGAGCGCAGGGGCCCGACCGCATGGAGAGAGCAGTGACAGCGACCACCCTAGACGGCCCCCTAACAAAGGGAAACCCCGGAGGGCAGGGGCGCATCCACCAGGGAAGTATGGTTAATCCCACAGGAGCGAGGGGACAGAAGCCCCCCAACCAGGATAGTCACCTGGAACATAAGGGGACTCAAAGGCCCAGTGAAAAGATCCAGAGTCCTCACCTACCTAAGAAATATGAAGGCCGTCATAGGTGTGTCTCTTGGAGGAAGACTGAGAGAGCAGGACCAACTGCGGATAAGGAAGGGCTGGGTGGGACAGACCTACCATTCCTGCTATGGGGCGAGGGCCAGGGGGGGGGGGGGGGGTGGCAATACTGATCAGCAAGAGGACAATGTTTAGGGCGACAAAGACGGTTACGGACCCAGGGACGTCAGCGTGTTACGGAGCCAGCGGTAGTACTAGTTAACGTACGTGCCCAATGCCCCACATGGAGGTTGGATGTTGCCCTACTAGCTGACAAGGCCTTCAACGAAAAGATATCGCAGGCCATAGCAGAGTACACGGAGAACAACCAGAACGGGGAGGTCTCACCCTCCATGTTCTGGAAGGCACTAAAGGCCATAGAAGAGGGGAAATTATCGCTTTCAAAGCGTGAAGAGATAGGGAGGAAAGGGCAGTTAGGCAGCAGCTGGTCGACTCCATACTGGAGGTAGACCGTAAATATTCCGAGGCCCCAACCTTAGAGCTCCTGGCGGAGAGGAAAGAGCAACAAAGGAACTTTGATCTGCTCTCCAACAGGAAAGCAGTGCATCAACTCCGCCAGGCACGTGGGACTCTATACGAACACGGAGACAAAGCCAGCCGCCTGTTGAAAAGACCAGCCGAAAAAGCAGGCAGCCACCAGAGAAATTGCACAAATTAGGGATAACAGAGGCACATTAGAAACAGAACCAGAAAAGATCAACAAAACCTTCAAGGCCTTCTACCAAGGGCTGTACACCTCAGAGCCCCCAATGGGGGAGTCCGGGATAAAACGGTTTCTTGATGGACTGGACATACCAGTCATGGGGGAGAAAAAGGGGCTTGGAAGCACCACTAGCACTGGGAGAGATCATGGACAGCATTAGCCCCATGCAGCCGGGGAAGGCGCCGGGACCAGACGGCAGACTTCTACAAAAAATCTGCGACAGCACTGGCCCCGCACCTGCGGGAGATGTTCACAGACTCGCTAGCTCGGGACACACGCTATCACAGGCCTCAATCTCGCTGATACCTAAGAAAGATAAAGACCCAACGGAATGTGGGTCTCACTGAACGCAGATGCCAAAATCCTAGCCAAAAGGCCAGATGACTGCGTACCAGAGTTGGTCGCAGAGGACCAGACGGGCTTTGTCAAAGGTAGACAGCTAACCTCGAACATCAGGCGCCTGCTGAACGTGATAATGACCCCCTCCGGGGAGAGAACACCAGAGGTGATCGTCTCCCTAGATGCAGAAAAGGCCTTCGACAGGGTCCAATGAAAATACCTCAGAGGTACAGGAGCGGTTCGGGCTTGGAACAGGGTTCACCTCCTGGGTAAAACTCCCATACAACACTCCCAGGGCGAGCGTACGGACCAACACCAACTCCCAATACTTCCAGCTGCACAGGTACACTAGACAAGGAAACCCACTGTACCCGCTGCTGTTCGCTCTAGCGATTGAGCCATTAGCACTAGCGCTCAGAGCAGCAAAAAGCTGGAGGGGGATCCGAAGGGACGGCAGAGAGCACAGAATCTCTCTCTGTGCAGATGATCTGCTCCTCTACATTTCGGACCCACATAGCAGCATGGACGGAATCATCGCGCTCCTGAAAGAGTTTGGCACCTTCTCGGGCTACAAACTCAACATGAGCAAAAGCGAGATCTTCCCGGTACACCCACAAGTAATGGGTGTACACCCAGCACTAATGGGACTGCCTTTGAACAAGCCCAACACAAATTCCGCTACCTGGGGATCCAAATAGCCCATGACTGGAAAGGGATCCATCAATGGAACCTCACCAGTCTGACAGAGGAAGTAAAACAGGACCTGCAAAGGTGGAATATACTCCCACTCTCCCTCGCGGGAGCACTAGACAACCTAATCATGGCGTTCGTATGGGGTGGGGTGGGGCGCGGAGAGGAGAGAAGAGAAACAATGCTAGGATCCCAAAGAAGGTCCTACAAAAAACAAAATCCAGGTGGGGGCTAGCCCTCCCAAACCTACAATTCCACCACTGGGCGGTGATGGCCGAGCGAATAAGGGGATGGCTCAAGGAGCCAGAAGCCGAGTGGGTGCGCGCGGCGGCACTCCCACCCGCACCCAAAAAACACTCCAGCAGACCAGTGGTGATAGCCACCCTCCAGTCCTAGAACCAACTACGGCAGCAATTTGGCCTGACCAAAATGTCGGACAAAGCTCCCATCTGCAACAACCATAGGTTCTCACCAGCGCTGACTGACGCCACCTTTAAAAAGTGGGGACAGGACGGAGGGACACTGACAGTCAGGGACCTATACACAGACGGCAGGATCGCCACACTGGACGAACTGACAGAGAAATTCCAGCTAGCCAGGGGGAACGAGCTAAGGTACCTGCAGCTCAAAAACTTCCTACGAAAGGAGAAAAGGACAGATCCACAACCGCCACGCCAGTCATTACTGGAAGAGTTACTGGACGCAAGCATTCTAGATAAAGGGAACTGTAGCGACATGTATGACCGACTGGTAGAAAGTGCCGACACCGTACTGGACGCAACAAGAAAGAAATGGGCGGAAGACCTGGGGATTGAAATAGGGTGGAGACTCTGGAGCGAAGCACTGCATCGGGTCAACTCCACCTCCACCTCCATGTGTGCAAGGCTCCGCCTGACGCAACTGAAAGTGGTACATAGAGCCCACTTAACAAGAACTCGTATGAGTAGGTTCTTCCTGGAGGTGGATGATAGATGTGAATGGTGCCAAAGAGGCCCAGCCAACCACGCCCACATGTTCTGGTCTTGCCCCAGACTTGCAGGGTACTGGACAGCCTTCTTCGAGGCAATACCCAAAGTGGTGGGGGTGAAGGTGGAGCCATGCCCGAAAGTGGCGGTCTTCAGGGTATCAAACCAGCCAGATCTATTCCTGGGGAGGAGGGCGGACGCCCTTGCCTTTGTCTCCTTGATCACCCGCCATAGAATCCTGTTCGTCTGGCGGTCAGCAGCACCACCCAAAGCTGCAGACTGGCTGTCCGGCCTCTCGGAATCTTTCCAAATGGAGAGAATCAAATTTGCCATCCGAGGGTCAGACGACGGCTTCCACAGAACATGGGAGCTATTCACCCAACTGTTCCAGGACCTGTTTGTGACCAACGAACAAGCAGAAGAATAGCCAGGTAGCCAAGAATCAGGGGAAAGTAGCCAAGGCATGAGGGGAGGGACAGCTAAACCCAAGAGGAAAGAAAGGCGAACTACAGGAGAAGGGGAGGGGGAAAGGGGGCAGAAGGGGGGGGGGGGGGGGGGAGGGAAAGAGTGGGGAGACAGGGAACAATGGAGAGGAACCAGAGAGGTTGGGGGGGGGGGGGGGAGGCAGGGGAATGATAGCCGGAAGGAGGGCACGGGAAACAATAACAAACTTGGCATCTATGGGAACAGAGAGCAAGGAGAATCCAGGCGAAAGACGGGACGAACGGCTCAAGCAGAGGTGAATGCGAGACGACAACGGCAGCGAAATCCGTCCAGGAGAAGCAAGTGACAACACCAACACCAGACCCATTTGCGTATTGCTCTCTGTAATTGTTTCTACGGCACCCAAATGTATATCTACCCCCCAACACCCCCCCCCCCCCCCCACAGATGACTACTTGGGTGTTAAAAATAATATTGCCAATTGTACAGAGTCGCTGCTGTTGAGCTGGTGCATAATACCCAACCAGTTATTTTATTTTATTCATTTACTTTTTCATGGAATTTACAGTGCAGAAGGAGGCGATTCGGCCCATCAAGTATGCACCGGCTCTTGGAAAGAGCACCCTACCCAAGGTGAACACCTCCACCCTATCCCCATAACCCAGTAACTCCACCCAATACTAAGAGCAATTTTGGACACGAAGGGCAATTTATCATGGCCAATCCACCTAACCTGCACATCTTTGGGCTGTGGGAGGAAACCGGAGCACCCGGAGGAAACCCACGCACACACGGGGAGGATGTACAGACTCCGCAGACATTGACCCAAGCCGGAATCGAACCTGGGACCCTGGAGCTGTGAAGCAATTGTGCTATCCACAGTGCTACCGTGCTGCCCTTTGTGGTATGTTTGTCTGTGCTCTTCTCTTATATATATATATTATATACGTATCTTATTCTGTGTACATGACGGTAAATATACTTTGTTCAAAAACTCAATGAAAAACATATATAAAAAAAATTTCAGTCGTTTGATCCATTAACGGTGCTTTCCAGTTTACATTCTCTGTCTCATCCCTTTAAAGTCAACCTCACCCAAGTCTAAAATTCTAGTATCTGAATAGTGCTTTTCACTTTCATACGCTATACTGAATTCAATCATGTTGCGATCAATATTTGATAAATGTTTGCGCACAGTTAGGCTGCTAATTAAATTTGGCTCATGACTCATAAAAAATCCAATATTGCCTGTCACCTTGTTGCATCTAGAACATATTGCTGCAGGAAACTATCCCGGACACATTCCAGAGATTCACTGTCTTTCTGATAGGTGCTTGTCTGCCTCGCCCAACCTACGTGCAAGTTAAAATCCCCCATTAACACTACTTGGCCGTTGTTACACAGAGTCTAATTTCTGCATTTCTACCATTTAACACCTCAGTACTGCTACAGGACATTGATACACAACACCCATTACAATTTTGAATCCTTTTTTGTTCCTCAGTTCCATCCATATGGTCTCCACTGGATGCTTTCCCCTCATTTTATCCTCCCTCATCATTGAGGTGTTAGCATTTATAATCAGTAAGGTTGTTCCACCCCCTCTGCCATCTTCCCTGTCCCTCCTGCAAACTTCATCACCAGGTTCCTAGTCCCGACCATCCTGCAGCGATGTCTCCGTAATAGCTACTACATCATAATCTTCAATTTGCATTTGCGCCTGCAGCTCATCTAGTTTATTTCTTACACTCCATCGATTAGTGTATAGAATATACAGTGCTGAACAGGAGGCCATTCGGCCCATCGAGTCTGCACCAACCCACTTAAGCCCTCACTTCCACCCTATCCCCGTAACCCAATAACCCCATCTAACCTTTTTGGTCACTAAGGGCAATTTATCTTGGCCAATCCACATCTTTGGACTGTGGGAGGAAACCAGAGCACCCGGAGGAAACCCACGCAGACACGGGGAGGACGTGCAGACTCCGCGCAGACAGTGACCCAGTGGGGAATCGAACCTGGGACCCTGACACTGTGAAGCCACAGTGCTATCCACTTGTGCTATCGTGCTGCCCACCGTTATACCCCAAAACCAGTCCCTCAGCACCGATGCTTTATTTGCTTGTTTATTATTTTTCTCTTTTCGTTGAACCAATATACTTCTTGTAGTTTTGCCATTAGCTGCAGTTCCTGACTATTTCTTTACTCTCTGACCAGCTACTTGCTTTTGGAATTGTACTGACTTCCCCTGAACCTTCCCCTGGGTATCCACCCAAGAAAGACCGACAGGCCAACCGACAGACAAGACATAAAAAGATATTCAAGCATGCCATCTACCTGGACGAGCACATACTAGTTACTGTTTGCTTTTACTACATAGCTAGTGTGTTATATCTCATCTTGAACTCTAATTAAACTCAATATACCAACTATATTGATTGTCGACAATACAGATTGACAGTGCTCCCATTAACTATCTTTTTATTTAAATAATAGAATTTTAACAAGCGTTTGTATCAAACAAGAAAGCACACAACCAAAGTTCAATTCATTATTTAATCTTCAGAGTCCCCCAGTACTTAAAGAGGCAAGATTTCTAAAACTTCACAACAATTTGAAATCTGAAACCAATTATTTTAGCAAAGACCCATGCATCTAAATTTTGATCCTGGTTGTGATCCTGTTATTTGCACAAAGCTCAGAAAAGATTACTATGTGAAAGAGTGATATAATTTATGTTATGGTAAGGTTACAGCAATAAATCTCTTCAATAAAGCAAAATTAAAGGAAGATTTTGAAACAAAATTAAATATTCATGCTTTCATATTTACAAACATTTACTTTTGACTCCACATTACAAAATATGAATTACCTGAACTTCGGGAGATGTGCTGTCTTGAGATAAAGTATAAAGAATACTGACACAAGCAGTCAAGTGTTGACTTGAAACTATTCCTCCCAGGTACCTGTAAAGGGAGCCTAAGGCCATAGAGTGCCCTGTGCGCGAAATCACATCTCTGGCAGACTTTAACCTGAAGTCATGAAGAAGTAAACAGTCACTAGAAACAGTAGTTTTGTACTTCAGAACATTAATATTGCTAAAAAGAGAAGTGTTGTTGAATATTTTTGTCTTGAACTCGTCAGAACAAATGCAAGAACACCAAATTTCAAACAATCACAATTTATGCTACAGGAGAAAAAGGTACTGATTATTTGCCAAGTAAGCTCCTGGATAATTCAAAAATACACGGGGCGTTAACATATTACTTTTGCTTGCAGAGAACTGGTCCCTGATAATGAATGTGTATCACTTCTAACAAGCATAAATGAGGCACATTAAGAGTTCAACGGATTACCTTCAGTTGGTTCTTAGTGTAGCTCTTAACAGTTATGAAATCCATTCACTCTGTGCTACATTAGCTTGTAGACTGTGGAGATTGCAACATTTAAGATACAGGGTGTTTCACTGCTTGTTATGTTTGTTTCAGTCTAGTAACAAGGATGGGACTCTGTGCTTTGATCGGTCACCAGATCAGTTCAAGGATCAGTTAACAGTCAGTATAAATTGGGGCAGCACGGTAGCATTGTGGATAGCACAATTGCTTCACAGCTCCAGGGTCCCAGGTTCGATTCCGGCTTGGGTCACTGTCTGTGCGGAGTCTGCACATCCTCCCCGTGTGTGCGTGGGTTTCCTCCGGGTGCTCCGGTTTCCTCCCACAGTCCAAAGATGTGCAGGTTGGGTGGATTGGCCATGATAAAATTGCCCTTAGTGTCCAAAATTGCCCTTAGTGTTGGCTGGGGTTGCTGGGTTATGGGGATAGGGTGGAGGTGTTGACCTTGGGTAGGGTGCTCTTTCCAAGAGCCGGTGCAGACTCGATGGGCTGAGTGGCCTCCTTCTGCACTGTAAATTCTATGATAAAAATCAGAAAAGAAGCATCCCTGTGGGAAGGACAAAAGACAGAGCAACAGAAACAGGTTCCAATTGAGCTTTAAGAAAGGTGAGAGAAACAGGTTGCAAGTTAAAGAAAAGATTGCAGGGAGCAGACTTTTAAGTCTCTGAAATCGTGCTTGTAAGTTAATGCTGGAGTGCACACTGACTGACATCCAGGGAAATGTAATCTTGGAATGGGAGATTGAAACTCTGCGAGGTGGTCCATTGTTGAAGCCATTGAGTTGGAGCAACTGTTGGAGAGAATTCTAAGATGAGATCTTTGAACATGGTGATTGAAAACCCTACTGAGAAAGATGAAATTTCAGTGAGATTGGTTGGCTCACAGTGTGACTAACGTCTGGCTGAATTGTTGAGAAATTCCTGGAATTCATTTTTGGTTGCGTCTATCATTTGTGTAGCGTGTTCGACCAACGTTTGCCTGTTAGTTCGCATGCACCAGATACTTTGCCTGATTGTTAGCATGCAAGGTAAATTGGTTTATCTTTTTGAACTTGGACAGTTAAATTTATTTTTGATTGTTCAAAACCCATGGAATCTTGTGGTTCACTTAGTAAGCCTCTTGAACCTCAAAATTGTCTATTTTGAACAAAATATTATTGGTCCCTCACTAGATCGCTCCCACAATCTGGGGTCTTGCCAAGGATCTAACGGCACTCAGGATTGTTCAGTAAGTGCTGCATAATTGCAGAATCACATCTAACAATGGATGTTTTGTTTCAGGATTTTGCAAGCACAGGCTAGTTGAGCACGGCCTGTACTCTCTCTGCCCATTATGAACAGAAGGAGCATGCGGTTTGTTTTGATTAGCCAATCGCTTGGATGTGCAGCCTACGTACATGGTATGCAGCATCCTGTGGTGGAAAATAATTTAGCCAGTGCACTAACCGGATGTTCCCCTCAGTCCAAAAATACATTCTGTCCACCACACCACTGAGCAATGCTGTGCATGAATTTCCCTGCCAGCGCCACAGGAAAGACAGAAATAAAAAAAGAAGGCAGTATACGAGTATGTTACCATTATTTCTTAGTGTACATCAGTAATCCTCTTTTCAGTGGTCTGAAATCAGCCAGCATTGTGTTTTTAAAAAAATCTGTCAATGTTCTCCTTTTCGCAAAATTTTGAGCCTCGTTTCAGACAAGAGTAACACAATAGTAATTCAGAAAACTGGTCATTTTTCATGCCTTGAGTCTAGGCATGTCAATGGACTATGGGGAGGGCAGGTGTAGTGGTATTGTCACTGGGCTAGTAATCCAGAGACCGAGGGTAATGCTCTGGCGACCCAGGTCCGAATCTCACCATATCTGATGGTGAAATCTGAATTCAATAAAAATCTGAAATTAAAAGTCTGAAATTGATGACCATGAAACCATTGTCGATTGCCGTAAAAACCCATCAGGTTCATTGGTGGCCTTTAGAATCATAGAATCCCTGTAGTGCAGAAAGATGCCATTCGGGCCATCGAGTCTGCACAGACCCTCTGAAAGAGCACCCTACCTCGACCCAATTCCCTACCCAATCCACCTAACCTACACATCTTTGGACTGTGGGAGGAAACTGGAGCACCCGGAGGAAACCCACAAAGACACAGGGAGAATGCACAAACTCCACACAGGCGGTAGCCCAACATCAGAATCGAATTTGGGCTCCTGGCGCTGTGAGACAGCAGTGCCAACTACTGTGCCACCGTGCCGCCCGATGGATTTCTATTGAACCCAATGACACACTCCAATCACTAACAAAGCAATAGTCCAAATTCTTCACACAAGTCGAATCTAGCTAACTCTTCTATAATCTTCAAAGTAAAGATTCAACAGTTCCTGGCACTTAATAACGCCTTTAAAAGGAAAAGGACCTCACAACAAGAAAAATGGAAATGTATTCAAGTGGATATTAGTTTGGAGGGTGACCAAAAATTTGGTCAAGAAGTGACTGTAAACAAGGGAAGGAAATTTACCACCTGGTCCGACCTACATGTGACTCCAGATCCAGAGCAATGTGGTTGACTCTTAACTGCCCTCTGAAATGGTCTCGCAACTACTCAGTTCAAGGGCAATTGAGGGTCGGCAATAAATGCTGGTTCAGCCAGCAACTCCCACATCCCTGAACGAATAAAAAACTGTAGAGGGTTTCTGGTCCATCCACATGTGTGCAATCACCAAGATTGCCCATATCCACATTGCCTTAGCTCATGTTGCTGCAACCCACGTCTATGTTTGTGTCACTTCTAGACTTGACATCCTAACCACGCCTGGCCAGCCTCTCTCATTCTTCTGTAAACCTGACATCTACATCCTCAATCACACCAAGCCCTGTTCACCCCCCAGTCCAACGCTCATTGACCTACATTTGCTCCAGGTTAAGCAACACCTCCACATGGCAGCAGATCTTGTGATAGGAGCAATTACAAGCAAGACAAGACAGGAAGTACCCAAGGACGTTTTATTGCACTGAAGTACTTTCATAACCACAAATTGCTGTTTTGTACACAAGAACACTGAATCACTGCATAAAATTTCTCCAAACATATGATGACAGGGACGATCTGCAAACAAATTTAAGCCACACCACTAAAATTCATTTTTGTCTTGTTTTGAAAGTTTTGCTAAAAGAAAATTACAACCTCTTAGACTCAACCTCAGCTCTTAGACCGGCCACACAATCGTTTAGGATAATTTTTAATGATGCCACCATGTTCAATTTTCCTTGCTGGTCAATCAAGCAGAGTAGCTTCAAGGGCAGCACGGTGGCGCAAGTGGTTAGCACGGTTGCCTCACGGCGCCGAGGTCCCAGGTTCGATCCCGGTTCTGGGTCACTGTCCGTGTGGATTTTGCACATTCTTCCCGTGTTTGCATGGGTTTCGCCCCCACAACCCAAAAGATGTGCAGGGTAGGTGGATTGGCCACGCTAAATTGCCCCTTAATTGGAAAAAAATGAATTAGATACTCTAAATTTATTTTTTAAAAAGGAAAAAGTACTTCCGGTGGCGGCTATGAGGGAGTAAGTCGCGCATTTGGTGGCTCCCGCTCTGGATGGACCTTTGGACCTTTTTTGTGTTTTTGAGCGCTGGCTTTGGAGGCGAAGTCAATCTGGCATTGGTTCCACACATTGGTGTATGGAACGAAGAACCCCAAGGGATCAAAAAGGGAGAAATATGAAGAAAAGCAAGGGCTGGCTGGAGGTTGTGGCAGAGGACAATATGGCTGATGTTCTGCTGTGATGGCCCAACCATCAATGGAGGAGTTGACGCAGGTCATTCAAGAGGGCTTCGCTAGTCAGAAACGGGGCTGTCTTGATCCGATAAAGGAATCGATCGATCGGATGGAACGCAGGCTGGATGCCCAGGATCGGACGATTCAGAAGCTGGAGAAAGTGTTGGCAGACCAGGAGGAGCACCAAACAGTGGTTGAGCTGGAGGTGGGGATGCTGAAGGATCAGCAAAAAAGGCTGTTGGAGAAGGTAGAAGACCTGGAGAATAGAGCTCGCCGGCAGAACTTAAGAATTGTCGGTCTCCTGGAGGGGGCGGAGGCTAGCGCGTTTGTGGCGAGTATGTTTCAGAAGCTTCCGGGGGAAGAGGCTTTTCCCCGATCGTTGGAGGTGGACAGGGCATACAGAGCCACCCCCCCCCCCCCCCCCCCGCCCCCCCCCCCCCCCCCCCCCCCGCAAGTGCGATAGTGGTCCGGTTCCACAGGTTCCTGGACAAAGAGTGTGTTCTCCAGTCGGCCAAGCGTACGTGGAACTGCAAATGGGACAACAACATTTTTCATATTTACCAGAACCTGAGCGTGGAGGTGGCCAAAAGGAGGGCAGGCTTTAACCAAGTTAAGGCGATCCTGTTCCAAGAAGCAGGTGAAATTTGGACAGTTATACCTGGCGCGTCTTTGGGTTACGCATGAGGACCAGCACCATTATTTTGAGTCGCCCAAAGACGCGATGGACTTTGCCAAGAGGAAAGGACTAGTGCTGAACGGAGAACTTTTTGTTTTAAGTTGCAACTTTTTGAGTGATGTTTATATGTTTCTATTGGCATTTCTCTTCTGTATTTGAGTTTGGTTGAAGAAGGGGGAAGTAAAAGTTATTCGGTTTCTGTCGGTTTTCAGTGTTTTGGTGGGGGTGGCTGGTGGGGCTTTTTACTTTGTATTACTTTGATTTACACTATTGGGGGGGGTTTCTGTGTGTTTTTCTTTTTGGGGTTGTCTCGTATGTTAATTGGGCGATTGTTTGGGGTCGGTTTGATGAGGGAAGTGGTTTCGATGGGCGGGGGGGTGCGGGGGGTGGGGGGGAGTGAGGGAACAATAGGTGGGAGACTTCTTGGCGCCAGTGGTGAGGGCCGCCAGGCTAGCTGGGTGAGCTAGTCTACGGAAGCAAAGTGTGAGGGGGGTGCATATGATTAATCTATGGCAGGGGTTAGGTTACAAAGTGTTGTTGCTGGGGGGGGGGGGGTGGAGTTACTCTGCTGACGAGGGAGGGACTTGGGTTTCGGGACAGAGAGGAGGTCAGTGGTGGGAGTTGCCAGGAGGCGGGCCGATGGACGCGTGGCGCGTGAGCGGGTGGCGGGCCCAGGAAAGGGGATGGGTGATTGGTGGAGGGAGGAGCAGGGTGCCCCTCAACTAGGCTGATTACCTGGAATGTTAGAGGGTTGAACGGGCTGGTCAAGAGGGCACTGGTGTTCGCGCATTTGAGGGCTCTGAAGGCTGACGTGGTAATGTTCAGGAGACACACCTGAAAGTGGCTGATCAAGTCAGGCTAAGGAAGGGTTGGGTCAGTCAGGTCTTTAATTCGGGGTTGGACACCAAGACTAGAGGGGTTGCGATTTTGATCAACAAGCGGGTGCAATTTCAGGTGGGCAGTAGTCTCGGACGGGGGGGGGAGGGCCGTTATATCATGTTTAGCAGTAAGCTGGAGGGGAGGAAGGTAGTCTTGGTTAATTTGTACGCGCCAAATTGGGATGACGTGGAATTTATAAAGAGGTTGCTGGGGAAGATACCTGACCTGGACTCGCACAAGTTGGTTATGGGAGGGGATTTTAATTCAGTCATCGACCCCGGCCTGGACCGGTCGTGTTCAAAAACGGGGAGGGTGCCAGCAATGGCAAAGGAACTGATAGGGTTCATGGGGCAGATGGGAGGGAGGGGGGGGGGGGGATGTCAACCCATGGAGGTTCAGGCAGCCGACTGGGAAGGAGTTTTCTTTTTAAAAAAAAAACATTTCTTTATTCTCCTTTTTCGCATTTTCTCACAAATTTACACCCACCAACAATAAACAATAATCAGTAATAAACAATAATCAGTAATAAACAATAATCAGTAACAAATATGTCAATCCCCATATCAATAACACCGATCCCATCCTCCCACCAAACCCAAAACATTCACCCACATGTTCACATAAACAAATGACAAAAAGAAATCAGGAATCACCCATGGCCACCATTAACACCCATCGCCCCCTCCCCCCCAACCCTCCACCCCACCCCCCCCCGCCAACTAATGTTCAATGTTATCCAGTTCTTGAAAGTGCATAATGAATAATGCCCATGAATTGTAGAATCCCTCCATCCTTCCCCTCAGTTCAAACTTAACCTTCTGAAGAGTCAAAAATTCCACCATAACACCCCGCCACGCCAGGGCACAGGGTGGAGAGGCTGCTCTCAAACTCATCAGGATCCACCTTCGGCGATCAACGAGGCGAAGGCTACAACATCTGCCTCCGCGCCAGTTTCCAACCCTGGCTGGTCCGACACCCCGAATATGGCCTTCCGGGGACCCGGGTGCAATTTCACATGCACCACTTTAGAAATTACCCTAAAAACTTCCTTCCAGTAATCCTCTAGCTTTGGACAGGACCAAAACATATGAACGTGATTAGTGGGCCCCCCTCCCCGCAACGTTCACACACATCTTCTACTCCTTCAAAGAATCGGCTCATCCTCGCCCTCGTGAGGCGTGCTCTGTATGCCACCTTCAGCTGTATCAGTCCCAACCTCGCGCATGAGGTGGAGGCATTCACTCTCCGGAGCACCTCACACCAGAACCCCTCCTCCATATCCTCTCCCAACTCTTCCTCCCACTTTGCTTTGATCCCTTCCAGTAGTGCCTTCTCCTCCTCCAAAATAGCTCTGTAGACCGCTGACACTACCCCTTCTCCAGTCCCCCTGTCGTCAGCACCTACTCCAGCAATGTGGAGGCCGGCTCCTCCGGGAAGTTCTGTATCTCGTTTCTGGCAAAATCTCGAACCTGCATGTATCTAAACAGTTCCCCTTGCTCCAGCCCATACTTCGCTTCCAGCTCCTTCAATCCTGCAAACCGGCCCCTAAGAAACAAATCTTTTAGTGTTTTAATCCCCTTCTCCCATATCCGAAAATTTCCATCCCACCTCCCTGGCTCAAATCTGTGGTTCCCCCGAATCGACATTTCCCTTGACCCTGCCCCCAACCCGAAGTGTTGGCGAAAATGCCTCCAAATTCTCAATGAAGCTATTATTACTGGACTCCGAATACTTCCCCGGGGCTATCGGGAGCGGCGCTGTTGCTAATGCTTTCAATCCCGACCCCCTGCACAAACTCTCCTCCATTCTGACCCACTGGGAATCAACCCCTCTGACCCAGCTCCGCACCTTCTCCACATTCGCCGTCCAGTAATAATACATCAGGTTCGGAAGACCCAAACCCCCTGCCTGCCTTCCCCTCTGTAGTAGCACCTTTCTAATTCTGGCCACCTTCCCTCCCCACATGAACAAAGTAATCCTTCCCTCAATCTCTCTGAAAAAAGCCTCTGGCAAGGAAATCAGCAGGCATTGGAAAATAAACAGAAATCGCGGCAACATGTTCATTTTAATCGCCTGTACCCGACCCGCCAGTTACAGAGGGAGACCATCCCACCTTGCCAGGTCAGCTTTCACTCTCCCCACCAAACTAGAAATGTTGGACCTGCGGAGCCCCCCCCCCCCCCACTCCCAGGCAACCTGCACCCCCAGGTACCCAAAGTGAGTCCCTGCCCTACGGAATGGCAGCCCCCCCACCCCTGCCTCCACACCCGGCCGAGATACCACAAAATACTCACTCTTGTCTAGATTCAAAGGAGTTTTATTTTTATTTGCATGTTCACAAGGTTTATTCCCGGATAGACTTTTTAATTTTGAGCAGGGATTTACTGGAGGGGGTGGTGGACACGGGGTATCCGGCCATCACTATTTCGGATCATGCCCCACAGTGGGTGCCCCACAGCAGGCTAGTGAGGAGAGCTTCCAGCGCCCGCAATGGAGGTTAGAGGTGGGGTTGTTGGCGGACGAGGCGGTGTGCGAGAGGCTGAGGAAGTGCATTCAGAATTACCTGCAGGTTAATGACGCGGGGGAAGTCTCAGCAGCGGTGGTTTGGGAGGCGCTGAAGGCAGTGGTGAGAGGGGAGCTGATTTTGATCAAGGCTCATAGGGACAGGACGGATAGGGCAGAAACGGACCGACTGGTTAAGGAGATCTTATAGATAGACAGGAGGTATGCGGTGACCCCGGAGGTGGAGCTCTGAAGGGAACGTCGGTGGCTGCAGGCTGAGTTTGGGGTGTTGTCGACAGGTAAGGCATGGAGCAGCTTAGAAAGGCGAGGGGTGCGCTTTACGAACATGGGGAGAAGGCCAGCAGAATGCTTGCACAGCAGCTTAGGAAGACAGCCAGGGAAATAGAGAGCGTGGTTGATGGGGATGGGAACTTGTGTCATGTGAGAGTACCTTTAAGAAATGGGTGTTTAAGAAATGTACCTTTAAGAAATGAAGCTGCTCATGTTACTGGAGTGACGTCAGAGTGTGGGTGGAGCTGAGCTCTACTTCTGCTTTTTAGTTTCAGTTTGGGAAAAGCTTGGGTATGTGTGTTTTTCAGTGAGCTGCATCTGAAGTAGAGCTGTACTGTTGATCTCTGCCATCCAAAGACTATCTATGGATCACTTGGTGAACCCAGAATTGTAAAAGGTCTCAGTATTGAATGTAAACCTGATGTGCTCCTGTTTGAAGGTTGGTTAAGTCTTTTGGATGTTAAAAGGACTTAGTGTTGTAGTCTTTTAGATTGTATTTGAATTAATGGTTGCTTAGATGTTCACGGTTTGTTTTAAAAAGGTTAACTTGTGTTCATAGAATAAACATTGTTTTGCTTTAAAAAATACTTGTCCTTTTCTGCTGTACCACACCTGTCGAGTGGGCCATGTGCTTCCCATACCACAATCTATTAAAAGTTGTGGGTCAGGTGAACTCCATGAGAACTTTGGGGTTCTCTAAACCCTGACCCATAACACTTGGTAGGGGAGTCGGAAGGGCTAAACAGGACGTTCAGGGACTTTTACAGTCGGCTCTATTGCTCGGAACCCCCCCACGGGGCCGGGTGGGTAGGGAACTGGTAGATACGCTGGGGCCCCGATTAGGGCCGAAGAAATAGTCGAGGGCTTGAAGGCAATGCAGTCAGGTAAAGCCCCGGGGGCGGACGGGTACACGGTCGAGTTCTATAAAAATCTCTCGGGGATAGAATCATAGAATCATAGAAGTTTACAGCATGGAAACAGGCCCTTCGGCCCAACTAGTCCATGCCGCCCAGTTTTTACCATTAAGCTAGTCCCAGTTGCCCGCACTTGGCCCATAACCCTCTATACCCATCTGAAGGAATCTAATAATTGATAGGATCTTAACCTGTCGAACTACGCCAAGTTTGGGGGAAACTTAGTTGATGAATCAAGTCCTGGCGCAATACGACAAGTTGTAAGATTTGTACTATTTGTAGACTGTGTTAAGTTAGTTGTTCGATTCCTTGTATTATTCGACTGTGTAAAGTTGAAGGAATTTATATCATCTCTGCTATTCGGTTATCAGTAGCACTTTGCGAATACTGGAACTCAGCAGAAATTTGCAGTATAAACTCCTCAGGTGCCAAAAAGAATTGTTTTATTTGTAGTCGCTTGATTACAATTTGAAAGTCATTTAAAAGGCAATTCGTAGACAATTCGAAGCTTTCAGAGAATTACAGACATTATCTTTCTTTGCTTAGGCAGACAGCTCGAAAGTAACTTTTTAAAGGTCAAAGTCTGGCAATGAGACATGAAGAGAGAGAGAAAGCTAATCTTCAGCTAAACTCAAACTCAAAGTCAAAAGTGGACTAACATCACTGGCACAGACTGTTAAACTGACAACCCCCAAAAGACATAAACTAAAATGGAGACTAGAATCAAAGGCAAAAACTGACTAAACTAACAGAAAGACAAAACTTAAGCTACAAAGACAATACTCACAAAGACAACAAAACCCCAACCTAACCTAACCTTACCTTACAAAGACAATAAAACCTAAAATGGCGGGGAGAAACTTTTCAGTTATACACTTTCATATCTGTCTTAAATCGTCTAATTACACCCCAATATAATCCTAATTGGTTTGGGTTAGACTCAAACACATTTGATTTGATGGCAAGCCGTCCATCTTCAATGTGCAACATCAGCTTTTCTGACCTAGCTGTTATCTGCATTGTGAACAATGGTGCTGTGTATTCAATCCCTTGACCTTGACAATTAGCACAAGACAGTGTCATTATCTTGAAAATATGCATTTGCCAGAACAACGGACTTCAGTAAAAGTGAATTATGCTGTATAAATGGGTATTTAAAACTGGGGCTCAACATTTATGCTTAAACAGCTATCTTTTACCTATACTAGTTGTATTCGAAATACCTGGCTTCTACACCATCTTACCCATCTAACTATCTAAATGCTTTTTAAAAGACACAATTGTACCCGCCTCTACTACTACCTCTGGCAGCCCATTCCAGACACTCACTACCCTCTGAGTGAAGAAATTACCCCTCTGGGCCCTTCTGAATCTCTCCCCTCTCACCTTAAACCTATGCCCTCTAGTTTTAGACTCCCCTACCTTTGGGAAAAGATGTTGACTATCTACCTTATCTATGCCCCTCATTATTTTATAGACCTCTATAAGATCACCCCTAAGCCTCCTACGCTCCAAGGAAAAAAGTCCCAGGGATATTAGGGCCAGTGCTGGTTAAGGTTTTTAATGAGGCAAGGGATAGAGGGGTGCTGCACCCGATGATGTTGCAGGCCACTATTTTGTTGACATTGAAGCGGGACAAGAACCCGGAGCTATGCTGGTCATATAGGGCGATCTCCCTGCTTAATGTGGATGCCAAGTTGCTGGCCAAAATTTTGGCCTACAGGATTGAAGATTGTGTGCCGGATGTGATTGGCCAATATAAGTTGGTGGCCAATATAAGAAGGCTGCTCAATGTGATCATGATGCCCCCGGAGAGTAGGGAGGTTGAGGTAGTTGTGGCAATGGATGCGGAAAAGGCGTTCGACCAGGTGGAGTGGGACTATCTATGGGAGGTGGGACGACTTGGGTTCGGCAAGAGCTTTATCGACTGGGTCAGGCTGTTGTACCAGGCCCCAGAGGCTAGTGTAAGGACAAATAGGATGACCTTGGACTATTTTAGACTGTACCGGGGGACAAGACAGGGGTGCCCTCTCTCCCCACTGTTGTTTGCGTTAGCTATAGAGCCGCTGGCAATTGCTCTGAGAGCTTCAAGGGGCTGGTTCGGGGGAGGGGGGGGTGAACATAGAGTCTCGTTGTACGCGGACGACCTGCTCTTATATGTATCGGATCCAGCGGCAGGGATGGGCGAAATTATGGCGATTTTGGAGGAATTTGGCCGGTTTTTGGGGTATAAACTGAATATGACAAAGAGTGAGATGTTTGTAGTCCAGGCGAGGGGTCAGGAAGGTCGGCTGAGGGAGCTGCCGTTTAGGTTAGTAGGGGACAGTTTCAGGTACTTAGGTAATACAAGTGGCGCGCGACTGGGGCCAGTTACACAAGTTGAACTTGTCCCGGTTGGTTGAACAGATGAGGGGCGAGTTTCGGAGGTGGGATGCGCTCCCGCTGTCCTTAGCTGGGAGAGTGCAGACGGCCAAAATGACAGTCCTACCGAGGTTTCTGTTCGTATTTCAGTGTCTTCCAATTTTCATCCCGCGGTCCTTTTTTAATAGGGTTAATAAAATCATCCTGGGCTTTGTGTGGGTTTGGATTGGATTTGTTTATTGTCACGTGTACCGAGGTACAGTGAAAAGTATTTTTCTGCGAGCAGCTCAACAGATCATTAAGTACATACACAACATATACAATGTAACTACATAAGCACTGGCATCGGGTGAAGCATACAGGGTGTAGTGTTAATGAGGTCAGTCCATAAGAGGGTCATTTAGGAGTCTGGTGACAGTGGGGAAGAAGCTGTTTTTGAGTCTGTTTGTGCGTGTTCTCAGACTTCTGTATCTCCTGCCCGATGGAAGAAGTTGGAAGAGTGAGTAAGCCGGGTGGGAGGGATCTTACGGTCCTGGGCCGAGCAGTTGCCGTACCAGGCTGTGATGCAGCCCGATAGGATGTTTTCTATGGTGCATCTGTAAAAGTTGGTAAGGGTTAATGTGGACATGCCAAATTTCCTTAAGTTTCCTGAGGAAGTATAGGCGCTGTTGTGCTTTCTTGGTGGTAGTGTCGACGTGGGTGGACCGGGACAGATTTTTGGAGATGTGCACCCCTAGGAATTTGAAACTCCTAACCATCTCCACCTCGGCCCCGTTGATGCTGTCAGGGGTGTGTACAGTACTTTGCTTCCTGAAGTCAATTACCAGCTCTTTAGTTTTGCTGGCATTGAGGGAGAGATTGTTGTCGCTACACCACTCCACTAGATTCTCTATCTCCATCCTGCATTCGGACTCGCCGTTGTTCGAGATCAGGCCCACTATGGTCGTATTGTCAGCAAACTTGTAGATGGAGTTGGAACCAAGTTTTGCCACGCAGTCGTGTGTGTACAGGGAGTAGAGTAGGGGGCTAAGTACGCAGCATTGCGGGGCGCCGGTGTTGAGGACTATTGTGGAGGAGGTGTTGTTGTTCATTCTTACTGATTGTAGTCTGTTGGTCAGAAAATCGAGGATCCAGTTGCAGAGTGGGGAGCCAAGTCCTAGGTTTTGGAGCTTTGATATGAGCTTGGCTGGGATTATGGTGTTGAAGGCGGAGCTGGAGTCAATAAATAGGAGTCTAATGTAGGAGTCCTTGTTTTCGAGATGCTTCAGGGATGAGTGTAGGGCCAGGGAAATGGTGTCTGATGTGGACTGGTTGCAGCGGTGTGTGAATTGTAGTGGATCAAGGCGTTCTGGGAGTATGGAGGTGATGCGCTTCATGACTGGGCAGCACGGTAGCATTGTGGATAGCACAATTGCTTCACAGCTCCAGGGTCCCTGGTTCGGTTCCGGCTTGGGTCACTGTCTGTGCGGAGTCTGCATATCCTCCCCGTGTGTGCGTGGGTTTCCTCCGGGTGCTCCGGTTTCCTCCCACAGTCCAAAGATGTGCAAGTTAGGTTGATTGGCCATGATAAATTGCCCTTAGTGTCCAAAATTGCCATTAGTGTTGGTTGGGGTTACTGGGTTATGGGGATAGGGTGGAGGTGTTGACCTTGGGTGGGGTGCTCTTTCCGGGAGCTGGTGCAGACTCGATGGGCCGAATGGCCTCCTTCTGCACTGTAAATTCTATGATTCTATGATCAACCTCTCGAAGCACTTTATTACGACTGAAGTCAGGGCCACTGGTCGGTAGTCATTGAGGCACGTTGTAAGTCCCCGCGAGTGAAGAAGGTGATGCTCGAGTGGAATCGGGGGGAGGGGGGCTTGCGCTACCGAATTTCAGTAATTATTACTGGGCGGCTAACATAGCCATGATAAGGAAGTGGGTGGTGGGGGCAGGGTCGGTTTGGGGGCGGATGGAGGCAGCTTTGTTTAGGGGTACCAGTCTGGGGGTGTTGATAGCGGCACCTCTGCCGTTCTCGCCAGCAAGGTACTCCACCAGCCCCGTAGTGGTGGCGGCCCTGAGAATCTGGGGTCACTGGAGGAGGTACGCTGGAGCAGTGGGAGCATTGGTCTGGTCCCCAATATGTGCCAATCACCGGTTTGCCCCGGGGAGCTTGGATGGGGGGGGATGGGGGACTTGTTTTTAGAGGGAGCGTCCCTAGCTTGAGGACGCTGGAGGAGAAGTTTGGGTTGGCAAGGGGGAACAAATTTAGATATCTACAGGTGTGGGACTTCCTACGCAGGCAGGTATCATCCTTCCCACTCCTGCCACTAAGGGGGATCCAGGATAGGGTAGTGTCTAGGGGTTGGGTGGGAGAGGGGAGCGTCTCGGACATCTTCAAAGAACTCATGGGGGCGGAGGAGACGCAGACCGAGGACCTGAAGCGTAAGTGGGAGGAGGAGCTTGGAGGTGAGATGGAGGATGGCTTATGGGCGGACGCGTTGAGCAGAGTCAACGCGACCGCAACATGCGCCAGGCTCAGCTTGATCCAATTCAAGGTGGTCCACCGGGCCCACATTTTTAATTTTAATTTTTTTAATTTAGAATACCCAATTCATTTTTTTCCAATTGAGGGGCAATTTAGCGTGGTCAATTCACCTACCCTGCACATCTTTGGGTTGTGGGGGCGAAACCCACGCAAACACGGGGAGAATGCGCAAACTCCACACGGACAGTGACCCAGAGCCGGGATCGAACCAGTGACCTCGGCGCCGTGAGGCAGCAGGGCTAACCCACTGCGCCACCTTGCTGCCCACACCGGGCCCACATGACAGTGGCCCGGATGAGTTGATTCTTTGGGGTGGAGGACAGGTGTGTAAAATGTGTGGGAGGACCAGCGAACCATGTCCACATGTTCTGGGCGTGTCCAAAACTTAGGGGATATTGGCAGGGGTTTGCGGACATCATGTCCAGAGTATTGAAAACAAGGGTGGCAATGAGTCCAGAGGTGGCGATTTTCAGGGTGTCGGAAGACCCAGGAATCCAGGAGGAGAAAGAGGCTGACGTTCTGGCCTTTGCTTCCCTGGTAGTCCGGAGACGGATACTGCTAGCTTGGAGGGGCTCAAAGCCCCCGAAGTCGGAGACCTGGCTAACTGACATGGCGAGCTTTCTCGGTCCAGAGAAGATTAAGTTCGTCTTGAGAGGGTCACTGTTAGGGTTCGCCCGGAGGTGGCAACTATTCATCAACTTCTTCGCGGAGAACTAATCATCAGCGGTAGGGGTTAGGGTAGCGTAGAATAGGGGGTCAATTAGGCGGGTCTTGGTGGGATGGGAGTCAGTGATTGCACTATGTCTATTGTTCTTTGTACATTGTTTTTATACTGTTGCTGTTTGTAATGCCTGTGTGGAGTTTGCACGTTCTCCCAGTGTCTGGATGGGTTTCCTTCAGGTGCTCCAGTTTTCTCCCACGGTCCAAAGATGTGCAGGTTAAGTGGATATTGGCCATGATAATTTTGCCCCGAAGTGTCCAAAGATGTGTGGATTGGGTAGAGTTGCAGGGATAGGGCTTTGGGGGCCAGGAACATCTGAAGAAAATAGCAGCAAAGGATAAGACCAGAAATAACCTGCTAACCAAACTTGTGGATCAAAGTGGAGAACTGCTGGCTTATTACTCCAAACTTCAACATTTGTCCTATCATACTCCTCAGATTACTGTCCACCTCTCTGGCAAAGGTCACTGCACACACACGTCCACATCTTGTAAAACAATTGAATGCAACAATGCGCATTCTAACTGGAACGTTCTGCTCAACACCCCTCCTCTAGCTTTCTCACAATCACCACTCTCCTACACATTCACCAATTGATGAAAAGCTACAACTAATTAAAACCACCCTTGCTGCTCCTCATGATGACCTGTTCAATGTACCTACTGTCGCCTTCCATCTCATTGGCCCATATGGTGGACTTTTCCTGAGCGAGATCTACCAGCAGTCATTCTTTGGTTCAAGGAATGTCAAACATGGGATGTCACTGTAAGGGCCCTTCCTGTTGATCTCCTATTTCCCATTTTTGGGGGCGGCGTGATGTGCTGCCTCACAGCACCAGGGACACAGGTTCAATTCCGGCCATGGGTGACTGTCTGTGTGGAATTTGAATGCTCTCCCAGTGTCAGTGTGGGTTTCCTCCGTATGCTCCGGTTTCTCCCACAGTCCAAAGATGTGCAGGTTAGATGGATTGGCCATGCAAAAAAGAAAAGTCCCTGTGTGTCCAAAAGTTGTTCAGGTTAGGTGGGGTTATAGGGATAGGGCAGGGAAGTGGGCCTAGAAAGGGGGTTCTTTCAGAGGATCGGTGCAGACTTGATGGGACGAATGGCCTCCTTCTGTACTGTAAGGATTCTATGATTCTTCATTTTTGCGGTTATCACTTTGATCCATGGATGCTTATTGGACATATATCTTGATGTCAAGCAGGGGAAGTGAGGAACTCATAAGTTACAGAAGAGGACACTGTTCTAGCCTTCAAACAGAACTCAGACTTTTCGGCACCCGAGAGATCTGTGAGACTCGATTCGATTGATTGGTTGAAAGGCTGTATTCGTCCAGTAACAGGCATTGATTAGATCCTACCAGAGTGGGACGATTTTTTCCAGAGAACGAAGGAAACTACAGTTGGAGTCCTGGATGCTCAGAGGAAAGAATTGCTCGCTCTCGTTTTCTCCAGCAAAGCTGCATGGCTGCTTTATTTCTGAAACTGCAGAGACCTGAATGAATCTGCAGTGAAAACCATTGCAGCCTGGAAACAGAAACCTTGAACTGAAAGCCTAGACTGAAGAAAGGTGTGCTCGAAAACAGCCACCTGAACCAAAAGCTCTTATCCTTTTCACTTCATCATTAATTTACATCCCTCTTTAACCTCTGCGTTTGTCTTGTTTTCTGTATGTATATATATATATATATATATACATATATATATATATGGATAGAGGGACGAGTTTAAGTGGTAGTGGGGGGGGTAGGGGAGGGTGTTAGGAATGAGATAACAGTTAACCTGCTGTATTTTCTGCATATTTAATCATAATTATTGTTATTAACAAAATTAATTGTTTAAATTTACAAACCTGGTGCCTGTTATTATTGAGCAGCCATGCGCCAAAGACTTTGGGTACTTTTCTAAGAATTATTTATTAATTTCAATTGTGTTGCGACTCCGGGTCAAGCGAGGCTGGAATTAGGGTGGCATGGTGGCACAGTGGTTAGCACTGCTGCCTCACAGCGCTGAGGACCCAGGTTCGATCCAACCACCAGGTCACTGTCCATGTGGAGTTTGCACATTCTCCCCGCATTCCATGGGTCTCACCCTGTGATGATATGCATAAAGCAATTCTGTATATATTACACACAACCTCCGACCACTAGATGGCAGTGTAAAACCCACCACGTGACCCTGTGTCCGGGGAGTGGGGTGTAAGATAGACGTATTTTGAAGTAGCTCTATAATAGTTAGTTAGTGCTGGCAGTTTGTTATTTTGTTCATCCAAGTTATCTTTATCACAGTTGTTTCATAATAAATTAGGTAATCATTCTGTAGTTCATCATTCTTATCGGCCAGTCTACAGAACATGACATGGTACCAGGATTGATGATTTAACAAGAACAAGAAGATTCTGCAAAAAATCCGAACTGCTATTGATAACTTTGAAGAACAAGAAAGAAAACTTGTTTTATCCACTAACCTTGCAAGCTACTACCAATTGGTCCTTAACGCACAGTAAAACTTCGAAGCCTGTAATGGAAGGTATCAAGGCACTTCAGCAGCTTCGGATTACCGGTAACATAGGTGAGAATTAGAGGGTACTTAAGCAATAGTTTAAACTCTATGTTGCAGCACTTGGTCTGCAGGCACAGCCTGACGAGAGGCGCATCGCGTTGCTGCTCACTATAGCAGGTCCCCAAGCAATTGAAATGTTCAACACATTTGTCTTTGAAAATGAGGCAGACAGTAAAAACTTCAAAGAAGTTCTTAAACAATTCGATTGGCAATGCTCTCCCCCCCAAAATGAAGCGCTATATCTTTCGTACGCGCACCCAGGAGAGGCATTTGATAGCATCCTCACTGACTTGCGATTGAAGGCGCAGTCGTACAATTTTAGCACGCTCTAGGCGTCAATGATACGAGATCAGATCGTTTTTGGGATCTCCAACGATAAGGTGCGCAAGCAATTTATACGGGAGACAGACCTGCAAATCGAAAATGCTGTCCAAATTTGCTAGTGAGCTTGCAGCAAAGCAAATCAGCATATTAAATCTCCGGCATTTTGGCGCGAAGGCAGAAGAGACGGCAGACGCCATTAATATGGTGACACAGCAAAATGAAAAATGTGCTCCCAGTGCGGGCAGCCATTTTGAGCGGCTGATCTGATCCTCCTGCCTCAGCAATGCCCAGCGTATGGGAAGACATGTGTTAGTTGAAATGGCAGAAATAATTTTGCCACACAATGTTTTTCCAGAAGAAGGCTTAAACAAACAAAGAGTATTAGCTCAGTAGATGAAGTGTACCTCGAGGACACATTTTTTGTAGACACGATCTCCAGCGAAGACAAGGAGATGCAAGTGATACCAAAAAACAAGTGTGCCAATATGCAGCAATAGTGAATTAAAGGCACACAATCACAAGGATAAATGGACAGTGCCATTAAAGATAAATGGCACAGTGATAACAGTCACAGGCCAACCACATCAATCTGTCCGACGTAAAAAAGCTGAAAATTGAACCGAAAATAGTTAACAAAACAGTATTATTAAGACATTATAATGGTTAGAGTGGAGATCAACCTCTCCACCCTGTGCCCTGGCGTGGCGGAGGGACCTGCTGGAATTCTTGACGCTTGAAAAGGTCAAATTTGAACTGAGGGGAAAGGTGGGGGGGGTTAATGGTGACTATGGGTGATTCCCCATTCCTTTTTGTCATTTGTTTATGTTAACATGCGGGCGAATGGCTGGGGCTTGGTGGGAGGATGGGATCATTGTTATTGATATGGGGATTGACATTACATTTGTTACTAATTATTGTTTATTGTTGGGTGTAAATTTGGGAGAAAAATGTGAAAAAAGAGAATATTTTTTTTAAAAAGACATCACAACGGTAATGAAATCTCGTCGTTAGAGCATGACGTCGATGTAAAAAACAAAATTCACAAGTTGAAATTTTCCGTTGTGGCGGCGGACCGCAAATCTTTAATTGCAGTTGGAGCGTGTGAAGAGCTGCAGCTAGTTAGATAGTTCCCGTAACAGCCTCCCCGAACAGGCGCCGGAATGTGGCGACTAGGGGCTTTTCACAGTAACTTCAGTTGAAGCCTACTTGTGACAATAAGCGATTTTCATTTTTCATTTTCATTTCATTTCATCATTTCATTTCACTAGCGCAGACAATGCTGCAACAGGCCCTCACCCCTCGGGAGACACGATACTAACCGATTTCCCTGAAATTTTCCAAGGTTTTGTATTTTACCAGACACATGCAAGATTGAATTAAAGCAAGATGCGAAGCCTGTGATTCATGTGCCGAGATGTGTACCAGCTCCACTGAGAGATAAACTAAAGGCTGAGCTAGGGAGAATGACAGCTTAAGGCGTCATTAAGTGGATTGAAGCACCTACAGACTGGGTTAATCCTATGGTCTGTGAAAAGAAGCACAATGGAGACATACGAATCTGCATGGGCCCTAAGGATTTGAATCTTACTATTAAAAGGGAACACTACCCTATACCAAAAAGAGAGAAGATAATGTGCGAAATGGCAAAAGCAATCTGCTTCAGCAAATTAGACACGTCAGAAGCAAATTAAACACATCACAAGGCTTCTGGCAACTTAAACTAGATAAAGGAAGCACTAAATTATGCACGTTCAACACACCCTTTCGAAGATATTGCTTATTAAGTGTGCCATTTGGCATCATTTTGGCTTCAGAAATCTTTCGTCGTGTCATGGAGCATATAGTTGAAGGGATTCTGGGGGGTTCCGAGGTTATGTGGATGACATAATTATTTGATGATCGAAACGGGAACAGCATGGTAGGCAGCTTCTCAGGGTCCTAAAAAGTATTTTTTTTTAAATGAAGTTGAACAGGGAGAAATGACAAATCAGTGTGCACAGCATCACCCTTCCTGGGAGACAAGCTCTCCGCACAAGGCATTCAGCCTGACCAAGACAAAATAAGGGCAACGTATTTTGCAGTAGTTCTATAATAGTTTGTTATTTTACTTATCCTAGTTATCTTTATCACGCAGTTGTTTTATAATAAATTATTTAAACTAGATGTTCTGTCGTTCATCATTCTTATCGGACAGTCTACAGAACATGACAACCCCACAACACAAAGATGTGCAGGCTAGGTGGATTGGCTACGCTAAATTGCCCCTTAATTGGAAAAAGCGAATTGGGTACTTTGAATTTCTAAAAAAAAAAGTGGCGTTGGAATTGACCACGCAGTAGCCCAGGGGTGCCAACAGTCACCAACATGTTCCTTGGCACAATGAGAGCTTTGAATTACGGCAGAATGGTCCTTGCTAAACAGTTTCAGGACAGGCCAACCTCTACCGCTAAGGCCTCAGTAGAAATCCTTACCAAGGAGTGTGTCCTCTGGGGAGTGGAGAACTTCCTAACTACCAACATTTCCCCCCACTACTCAAACACCTGATGTTTCCCCCTCACTGCTCGAACTCCTGCCCACCTAAAGCTTCAGGCCACTCACAATCTGTCCCCGTGCTTTGTGACCTACACAGTGCATAAGAACTCTCCCTCCTCATGCAGCAGCTTGCATTCGCGCACGCATATGCATGCACACACAAAAACACTCAAACAGCTGTTTGTAAAATATGAAAAGGGCAATATATATTGGAGTTAAAAAGTAAAATTCCATGACACAAGTCAAATGGCAGAAATTCCTCATCACTGGAACAGGAGTGATGGGTGAGCAGAACCTGGTGGAGGATAACATGTGGGTAACAAGAGTCTTGCATACGCTGACATTGATTGACAGGGGCGGGGGAGGGGTGTAAAGTACAGAAGGATGGTGTGGAGGAGGTGACAAAAGAAAAGCAGAGTGTTTCAGGATTAACAGGAGAAAGGCATGAATGATCCTCACCTGTACATTCACAAACCAGAATTTTACTGCAGTGATTAAAAATAAAAATCCTAGCTCATTATTCCCCATGAAACAAATCTACAATTGTTATTTCTCATTCTCATAACTCATACCCGTGTACAGTTTTGTTCCCCTTACTTGGAGGATATAATTGCATTAGAAGCAGTTCAGAGAAGGTTCATTCAACTGAAGGGGCTTGGAAGGACCTATCGGTTAGGATTGTGCTGCAGTTTAGAATGAGAGGTGATATTATTGGAACACACAAACCTGAGGGGACTCGACAGTCTGGATAGAAAGAAAATGTTTCCACTTCTGGGAGAGGTTTGAATTAGGAGACACTTTTAAAAATAAGGGTCTCCCATTTAATATGGGAGTTGACAAAAGTATTTTCATTTAGAGAGTCATTTGTCTCTAGAATTCACTTCCCTAGAAAGCAGTAGAGACTGGATGATGATGATAATGATTTTTTTTTTAAAAAAGGGCAAGTTAGGTAGATTCTTTTTAAAAAAATATATTTTTTATTCGATTTTTAACATTTTAAACGTACAACACAACAAAACAAAAGCAAACAACAAACCCACCACTATCCTAACAACACCCAACAAAAGACCCATTTCCGCATCCTCCCACAGCAGCTGATGGTAAACCAACACTTTAAAATGTAGTATAAACTACATCTCTTGTGGGATCCCCACTTGCACTCCTCAACTTAAACTTGACCTTCTTCAAATACAGGAACTCCCACCAAATCCCCCAGCCATACTGGGGCACAGGGCAGAGAAGATGACCTCCACTCAAACAAGACCTGCCTGCGAGCAATCAGTGAGGCTCCAGTTTGCCGCTCCAGCAAGTCCAAAACCCCAAATATGGCCCCCAGGGGACTAAGCTCCAAGTCAACGCGCAAG
The DNA here is from genome assembly GCF_047496885.1 of Scyliorhinus torazame. NCBI lineage: Eukaryota > Metazoa > Chordata > Chondrichthyes > Carcharhiniformes > Scyliorhinidae > Scyliorhinus > Scyliorhinus torazame. The sequence continues at coordinate 290,834,108 of NC_092708.1, forward strand.
ATCGCTGACATGGTGCGAAAGAAACGACCTCCAAAATCTCTACATCTTCGGGCAGGACCAGAACATACATGTATATGCTTGTCCAGACCCCTCCCACACCGCTCGCGAATGTCCTCCACCTCCTCAAACAACCTGCTCATCTTCAACATCGTCAGGTGCGCCCTATGCACCACATTCAGCAGTATCAGGACCAGCCTTGCACACGAGGTTGAAATGTTCACTCTCCGCAGCATCTCCCACCACAACCCCTTCTCTAGCACCATACCCAGCTTCTCCTCCCACTTGGCCTTAACCCCCTCCAACATTCTCCCATAAATTGCTGAGATGATCCCCCCATCAACATCAATTCACCTTGTTCATGCGCACACTCGCCTTCGGTTCCCTCTATAACAATTGACCCACGCCACAAACTTGGGCCCAAACCAAACCTCTCCAACACCATAAACTAAGAGCTCCACTCTACACGCTCAAATGCCTTCTCTGAGTCCAGTGCAACCACCACCTCCAGCTCCCTCCCCTCTGATGGGGAGAGCACCATATTTAACAAAAGGCGCACGTTCAAAGACAACTGCATACCCTTAACAAACCCCATGTGATTCTACCCAATCACCGGCAGAAGACATTTTTCCAAACGTTTTTAAAAATATATATTTTTTAACACAACCCCTCGTAACAAAATAGCAAGAAATCGCACAAAGCTAGATATATACATGGTAAAATGATATGTTACAGAGCTTTATACACTGGCTCTCTCCCGCACGTGCCAGTTACCCAAATCCTTCATGTTTTCTCTTGCTCATCCACCCCCCAGGCAAGCCCCCCTTCCCCCCTCCCCTCCCAGGATGTGTCCCCCCCCCCCCCCCAGCCGGGTTGCTGCTGCTGCTGACCGAGCTTCCTCTAATGCTCTGCGAGATCGTCTAGGAACGGTTGCCACCGCCTGTAAAACCCCTGCGCAGACCCTCTCAAGGCAAACTTTATCCTCTCCAGCTTCATGAACCCAGCCATGTCGTTTATCCAGGCCTCCACGCTGGGGGGCTTCGCCTCCTTCCACATTAGCAAGATCCTTCGCTGGGCTACTAGGGACGCAAAGGCCAGAATGCCGGCCTCTTTCGCCTCCTGCACTCCCGGCTCGTCCACTACTCCAAATATTGCTAGCCCCCAGCTTGGCTTGACCCGGACTTTCACCACCTGAGATATTGCTCCCGCCACTCCTCTCCAGAACCCCTCCAGTGCCGGGCATGACCAAAACATATGGACATGGTTCGCCGGGCTCCCTGCGCACCTTCCACATCTGTCCTCTACCCTAAAGAACCTACTCAACCTCGCCCCCGTCAAGTGCGCTCTGTAAACCACCTTAAATTGTATCAGGCTGAGCCTGGCACATGAGGATGAAGAGTTAACCCGATCTAGGGCATCAGCCCATAACCCCTCCTCAATCTCCTCCCCCAGCTCCTCCTCCCATTTGCCCTTCAGCTCCTCTACCTGCGATTCCCATCTTCCTTCATCTCCTGGTATATTGCCGACACCTTGCCCTCCCCGACCCATACACCCGAGATCACCCTGTCTTGAATTTCCTGTGCCGGGAGCAGCTGGAATTCCCTCACCTGTCGCCTCACAAACGCCCTCACCTGCATATATCTAAAAGCATTTCCCGGGGATATCTCAAACTTCTCCTCCAGTGCCACTAGGCTCGCAAACGTCCCGTCAATAAACAGGTCCCCCATTCTTCTAATCCCCGCCCGATGCCAGCTCTGAAACCCCCCGTCCATCCTCCCCGGGACAAACCGGTGGTTGCCCCTTATCGGGGACCACACCGAGGCTCCCATTGCACCCCTGTGCCGTCTCCACTGGCCCCAGATCCTTAGCGTTGCCGCCACAACCGGGCTCGTGGTATACTTTGATGGCGAGAGCGGCAGCGGTGCCGTCACCAACGCCCCCAGGCTCGTTCCTTTACAGGACGCCATCTCCACCCTCTTCCATGCCGCTCCCTCTCCCTCCATCACCCACTTGCGGATCATCGCCACATTTGCTGCCCAGTAGTAGCTCCCTAGGTTTGGCAGCGCCAACCCTCCTCGGTCCCTACTGCGTTCCAGAAACCCTCTCCTTGCCCTCGGGGTCCTATTCGCCCACACAAACCCCATAATACTCCTACCTACTCTCTTAAAAAACGCCTTGGTGATCACGATGGGAAGGCACTGAAACACAAAAAGAAACCTCGGAAGACCACCATTTTGACCGACTGCACTCTACCCGCCAGCGAGAGCGGTAACATGTCCCATCTTTTAAAATCCTCCTCCATCTGCTCCACCAACCTCGTCAGATTCAGTTTATGTAGGGCCCCGAACTCCTGGCTATCTGGATCCCCAGGTACCGAAAGATCCCCTCCCCCTCCTCAGCGGTAGATCCCCTATCCCCCTTTCTTGGTCCCCTGCCTGTACTACAAAAAGCTCACTCTTCCCTACATTGAGCTTATAGCCTGAAAAAACACCAAACTCCCTTAGAGTCTGCATGACCTCCACCATCCCCTCCATTGGATCCGCCACATACAGCAGCATTTCCTAGACTCCCTCAATGACATGGCCAAGGGTTCGATCGCCAATGCAAACAACAGGGGGGGACAGGGGGCACCCCTGCCTCGTCCCTCGGTACAGCCGAAAGTACTCCGACTTCCGCCGGTTCGTCACTACATTCGCCACTGGGGCTCTGTAAAGGAGCAACTGATAAACCCTCTCCCGAACCCAAACCTACACAGCACTTCCCAGAGATACTCCCACTCTACTCGGTCAAAGGCCTTCTCCGCGTCCATGGCTGCCACCATCTCCGCCTCTCCCTCCTCCGATGGCATCATTATTACGTTTAAGAGCTGCCGCACATTGGTGTTTAGTTGCCTGCCCTTTACAAATCCCGTCTGGTCCTTGTGAATCACCCCCGGGACACAGTCCTCAATTCTTGTAGCCAGCACTTTTGCCAGCAACTTAGCATCCACGTTGAGGAGCGAAATCGGCCTGTACGATCCACATTGCAGTGGGTCCTTGTCCCGCTTTGGGATCAAATAAATTGTTGCCTCCGACATTGTCGGGGGCAGGGTCCCTTCCTCTCTTACCTCATTAAAGGTCCTCACTAGTAGCGGGGCCAGCAGGTGTACGTACTTCCTGTAGAACTCCACCGGGAACCCGTCCGGTCCCGGGGCCTTCCCCGCCTGCATGCTCCCCAAACCCTTGCTCAGCACCTCCAACCCAATTGGTGCCCCCAAACCAGCCACCTCTTGCTCCTCCACCCTCGGGAATCTCAGTTGGTCTAGGAATCGTCTCATCCCCTCTTCCACCGTTGGGGGCTGGGATCTGTACAGCTCCTCGTAGAAGGCCTTGAACACCTCGTTTATTTTCGTCGCACTCCGTACCGTGACTCCCCTTCCATCCTTGACTCCCCCTATTTCCCTCGCTGCCATCCACTTACGGAGCTGGTGTGCCAGCATCCGACTCGCCTTTTCCCCGTACTCGTAGGTCGCCCCCTGCGCCTTCGTCCACTGTGCCTCTGCCTTCCCTGTGGTCAACAGATCAAACTTAGTCTGGAGACGTCGTCTTTCCCCAAGTAATCTCTCCTCAGGGGCCTCTTCATATCTCCTGTCCACTCTCAAAATCTCAGCCACTAACCTCTCCCTTTCCATGCCCTCTGTCTTCTCCCTATGAACCCTGATGGAGATTAGCTCTCCCCTGATCACCGCCTTCAACGCCTCCCATACCACCCCCACCCGCACCTGCCCGTTGTTGTTAGCCTCCAAGTACCTTTCGATGGACCCCCTCACCTTCCCACACACCACCTCATCTGCCAGCAGTCCCACATCCAGCCGCCACAGCGGGCGTTGGTCCCTCTCCTCTCCCAGCTCCAGTTCCACCCAGTGCGGGGCGTGATCCGAAACGGCTATGGCCGAATACTCCGTTCCCTCCACTTTCGGGATCAGCGCCCTGCCCAGGACAAAAAAGTCTATCCGGGAGTAGGCTTTGTGCACATGGGCCTGCAGCCTAGCAAACCTCCACGGGTCCACTCCCCCCCCCCCCCCCCCACCCCCGCCCCCCATCTGATCCATAAACCCCCTAAGCACCCTGGCCACCGCCGGCCTCTTCCCAGTCCTTGATCTGGAGCGGTCCAGTGCTGGGTCCAACACCGTATTGAAGTCCCCACCTATTATCAGGCCTCCTACCTCCAGGTCCGGAATGCGCCCCAACATGCGCTTCATGAATCCGGCATCATCCCAGTTCGGGGCGTATACATTTACCAACACCACCCACGTCCCCTGCAACTTACCGCTCACCATCACATATCCCGTAAGTCAGCTGACACCTGCTGACCCCAGCTTCCCCCGCCGTCCCATTGACCTCCCCGTGTGGGGGTCTCCCAATCAGTGTGCGTTCCTCCGTTCCCCTTCCCGCCTTTCTTCCCTAGCGCGGGAAAAACCCCACGCTTTCCTAAGCCTACCCCGCCCCCTCTGGCGCAGCTCCTGTCGCGGCCTTGTCTCTTTTCCCCCATCGCCATCCCCCTCTCTCCCCTAGCCCATGAAACATTTCCTGTGATTGACCCCCTATGTACAACAACCATCAAAACATCAAACCTCCCCCCCACCCTCACAAATCCTCAGTTTGAGTCCAACCTTTCGGTTTGTATGAAGGTCCACGCCTCTTCAGGCATTTCGAAATAATAGTGTTGATCCTTGTGTGTGACCCACAGTCGCGCTGGCTGCAGCATTCAGAATCTCACTCCTTTCCGGTGCAACACCGCCTTGGCCCGGTTGAAACCCGCTCTCCTCTTTGCAACCTCCGTGCTCCAGTCCGGATATATTCGGATCTCTGCATTGTCCCACTTGCTGCTCCGCTCCTTCTTGGCCCATTTCAGGACCCTCTCTCTGTCCGTGAAACAGTGAAATCTCACCACCATCGCCCTTGGCGGCTCGTTTGCCTTGGGCCTCCTCGCCAGCACCCGGTGTGCCCCATCCAGCTCCAGCGTCCTCGACGGGGCCTCCGCGCCCATCATCGCCCCGAGCATCGTGCTCGCGTATGCCCCGGCATCGGCCCCCTCCACTCCTTCAGGGAGACCCAGGATCCGCAGGTTCTTTCTCCTCGACCTGTTCTCCAGGTCTTCGGGTCTTCCCGCCCACCTCTTGTGCAGCGCCTCGTGCTCCTCCACTCTCACCGCCAGGCCCAAGATCTCGTCCTCATTCTCACTGATTCTTTTCTGTACCTCCTGGATCTTTACCTCTTGGGCCTTCTGGGTCATCCCTAGTCCTTCAATCGCCGACAGCATAGGCGACAGCATTTCCTTCTGCATCTCCTCGAAGTTTGATTAACTCCTGCAGCTCCAGCCCACACTCCGATTTGTCCCCGGCCGCCGCCATTTTGCTTTTCTTCCCTCGCTTCTCCCGCTGCTCCAATGCCGCTTTTCTGGCCGTTTCACTTCTGGTCCGGTCCATAAAAGTTGAAGGGGGACCTCTCTGTTCCCTTCCCCACGGGTGGTCTTCAAAAAAATTTCCGTTGGGGCTCCTCTAAAGAGCCCGAAAGTCCGTGATAGCGGGAGCTGCCAAATCGTGTGGCTTGGCTCCGCATAGCCGCAACCGGAAGTCAACATTTTTCCAACCTAACCGCCAGCACCATGGCCAGGATCTTGGCACCCACATTTAGCAGACACATTGGCCTATACGACCTACACTCCACCAGGTCCTTACCCTTTTTTGACAATAAAATGGATGCCTATCCCATCGCCCCTACCCCCTTAACTACAGAATCTTCGAACATTTCCACCAACAATGTATTTTCTTTTCTTCCCTTTTCTTCCCATGTACTTAATGATCTGTTGAGCTGCTCGCAGTAAAATACTTTTCACTGTACCTCAGTACACGTGACAATAAACAAATCCAATCCAAACCAATCCAACAGCAGTTCCAGCCTAGCCAAAAACGTTTTATAAAACTCCACCAGGAATCCATCCAGCCCGTGCCTTGCCCAATTGAATCTTCCCAATCGCTGTCCGAACCTCCTCTATTTCCACCAGCCTTGCCCTCTCTTCCTCTGCTACCCCAGGACACTCCAACCCCCCCCCCGCCAAAACAAAATCCCTCATATCAGACCTTTTATAAAACTACTCAAATGCCTTGTTCACCAACGTCCCTGCCCCATCCCAAACCCAAACAATCTTGCATGCAGCCACCTGCCAGAGGAGCTGTCCTGCGAGCAAACGACTGGCCTTCTGCTATTCGCCTGCCTTAACTGCCGCCCCACCTTCTCTGTGGACAGTCGGTCAAACTGTGTCTGCAATTCCTTCCTCCTCATCAGAAGTTCCAGAGTAGACTTCTGGGTGCGGTGATGACCAGCTAGGTCGCACGTTTCGGCAGCTCCCGGTGGAACGGACTTTTGGGCTCTCGATAGGAGCCCCAACGGCAATTTTAACGGCAAAAAACACTGTGCGGTAATCCAGAAGGGAATCCCCCCCTGGACACGGATGGAAAAAAGAGAGGAAAGTGGCCGGATTGCGGTGGATCCTCTAGAGCAGCGGCCAGGAAGGCAGGCACAAAGCAAGATGGCGTTGGAAGGAGGCAGTTTAATATGGGGCCCTGACCAACAAGAGTTCCTGCGGCGTTGCGTGGAAGAACTCAAAAAGGAGATGAAGAAGGAGTTGTTGGCCCCGATATTACAAGCGATTGAGGGGCTAAAGGAGGAGCAAAAGACCCAGGAACAGGAGCTTCGGGTCGTGAAGGCAAAGGCTGCCGAGAATGAGGACGACATACAGGGCCTGGTGGTGAAAACGGAGATGCACGAGGCACAACACAAAAGGTGTGTGGAAAGGCTGGAGGTGCTGGAGAATAATGCGAGGAGGAAGAATTTAAGGATTCTTGGTCTTCCCGAAGGTGTAGAAGGGGCGGACGTCGGGGCATATGTGAGCACGATGCTGCACTCGTTAATGGGATCGGAGGCCCCGACGGGTCTGCTGGAGGTGGAGGGAGCCTATCGAGTTATGGCGCGAAGACCGAGGGCTGGAGAAATTCCTCGAGCCATAGTGGTGAGATTTCTCCGATATAAGGACAGAAAGATGGTCCTCAGATGGGCAAAGAAAACTCGGAGCAGTAGGTGGGGGAACGCGGTGATCCGCGTATATCAAGATTGGAGTGCGGAGGTGGCGAGAAGGAGGGCAAGCTTTAATCGGGCCAAGGCGGTGCTGCACAAAAGGAAGATTAAATTTGGAATGCTGCAACCGGCAAGACTGTGGGTCTCACATCAAGGGAAACACCACTACTTCGAAACGGCAGATGAGGCGTGGACATTTATTGTCGAGGAGAAACTGGAGTGAGCGGGCCATAAAAAGAACGTTTGGGACAAAGTGGGGGATGAATATGTGGGATGAAGGGGGGGGAAAAGAGGGAAGAGATTACTTCCCAAGTTGTTAATCCTGCGACCCTGTAACTTTTCTCTCTTCCCCATGTCGTGGGGGAGGGGGGGGGAGGGAGGATGAGGAGCTGAGGGCGCCGGCCATTGGGGGCGGGGCCAAAAGGGCAGCGCGGGCTTTGTTCCCGCGCGATGGTAATCATGGCGGGAACAGGGAAGCAGGAAGGAGGGGGCCTCGCACAGTGTGAGCCGAGGTCACGTGGGTCGGCCTGAGTTTGCTGACTTCTGGGAGCAACATGGGGGTGCAATTACGCTAGTTTGGGATCTAGCGGGGGGGGGGTTTAAACTGGGTTGCTGCTGCTGGGGAGAAGGGGGAGCTGGTATGGGGGGGGGGGGGGGGGGGGGTGGTCGGGGCGGGGGGGGCGGCGCTTGGGGGAGATACGGCTACGTGGGAACCGGGTGAGGAGCTGGATTGAAAAAGGAGATGGCTCGTCGTCAAGGGGGGGAGGGGTAAAGAGCCCCCCAACCCGGTTGATCACGTGGAATGTGAGAGGGCTGAACGGGCCGATTAAGAGGGCACGGGTACTCGCACACCGAAAGAAACTTAAGGCAGATGTGGTTATGCTTCAGGAGACGCATCTGAAGCTGATAGACTAGTTCAGACTACGCAAAGGATGGGTGGGGCAAGTGTTTCATTCGGGGCTAGACGCAAAAAACAAGGGGGTGGCCATACTAGTGGGGAAGCGGGTAATGTTTGAGGCAAAGACTATAGTGGCGGATTGTGGGGGCAGATACGTGATGGTGAGTGGCAAATTGCAAGGGGAGGCAGTGGTATTAGTGAACGTGTATGCCCCGAACTGGGATGATGCCAACTTTATGAGGCGTATGTTAGGACGAATCCCGGACCTAGAAGTGGGGAAGTTGGTAATGGGTGGAGATTTTAATACGGTGCTGGACCCAGGGCTGGACAGATCGAGGTCCAGGACCGGAAGGACGCCGGCTGCAGCTAGGGTGCTTAAGGACTTTATGGAGCAGAAGGGAGGAGTAGACCCCTGGAGATTTAGTAGACCTAGGAGTAAGGAGTTTTTGTTTTTCTCCTATGTCCACAAAGTTTATTCACGAATAGATTTTTTTGTTTTGGGAAGGGCACTGATCCCAAAGGTGACGGGGACGGAGTACACGGCTATAGCCATTTCGGATCATGCTCCACGTTGGGTGGACCTGGAGATAGGGGAAGAAAAACAACAGCGTCCACCCTGGAGAATGGACATGGGATTATTGGCAGATGAGGGTGTGTGTTTAAGGGTGAGGGGGTGTATTGAAAGGTACTTGGAACTCAATGATAATGGGGAGGTACAGGTGGGAGTGGTCTGGGAGGCGCTGAAGGCAGTGGTTAGAGGGGAGCTGATATCTATTAGGGCACATAAAGGAAAGCAGGAGGGTAGGGAAAGGGAGCGGTTGTTGAAAGAACTTTTGAGGGTGGACAGACAATATGCGGAGGCACCGGAGGAGGGACTGTACAGGGAAAGGCAAAGGCTACATGTAGAATTTGACTTGTTGACTACGGGTAATGCAGAGGCACAATGGAGGAAGGCACAGGGTGTACAGTACGAATACGGGGAGAAGGCAGGTTGCTGGCCCACCAACTGAGGAAAAGGGGAGTTGTTTGTGGTGCAGCGAGGGAGATAGGGGGGGGTGAGAGATGAGGAGGGAGAGATGGAGCGGGGAGCGGCAAGAGTGAATGGAGTGTCCAAGGCATTTTACGAAAGATTATATGAAGCTCAGCCCCTGAATGGGAAGGAAAGAATGATGTGCTTTCTGGATCAGCTGGAATTTCCTAAGGTGGAGGAGCAGGAGAGGGTGGGACTGGGAGCACAGATTGAGAGGAGGAAGTGGTGAAAGGGATTGGGAGCATGCAGGCGGGGAAGGCCCCGGGACCAGACGGATTCCCAGTTGAATTCTATAGGAAATATATGGACTTGCTGGCCCCGCTACTGATGAGAACCTTGAATGAGGCGAGGGAAAGGGGGCAGCTGCCCCCGACTATGTCAGAGGCAACGATATCGCTCCTCCTAAAGAAGGAAAAAGACCCGCTGCAATGCGGGTCCTACAGGCCCATTTCCCTCCTGAATGTGGACGCTAAGATTCTGGCCAAGGTAATGGCAATGAGGATAGAGGATTGTGTCCCGGGGGTTGTCCATGAGGACCAAACTGGGTTTGTGAAGGGGAGACAGCTGAATACAAATATACGGAGGCTGCTAGGGGTAATGATGATGCCCCCACCAGAGGGGGGGAAGCGGAGATAGTGGTGGTGATGGATGCCGAGAAAGCATTTGATAGAGTGGAGTGGGATTATTTGTGGGAGGTGCTGAGGAGATTTGGTTTTGGGGATGGGTATATCAGGTGGGTACAGTTGCTGTATAGGGCCCCGATGGCGAGCGTGGTCACGAATGGACGTGGGTCTGACTATTTTCGGCTCCATAGAGGGACGAGGCAGGGATGTCCTCTGTCCCCGTTATTGTTTGCACTGGCGATTGAACCCCTGGCCATAGCATTGAGGGGTTCCAGGAAGTGGAGGGGAGTACTCAGGGGGGGGGGGCGGGGAGGAGAAGAACACCGGGTATCTCTGTATGTGGATGATTTGTTGCTATATGTGGCGGACCCAGCGGAGGGGATGCCAGAGATAATGCGGATACTTGGGGACTTTGGGGATTTTTCAGGGTATAAACTGAACATGGGGAAAAGTGAGTTGTTTGTGGTGCATCCAGGGGAGCAGAGCAGGGAAATAGAGGATTTACCGTTGAGGAAGGTAACAAGGGACTTCCGGTACTTGGGGATCCAGATAGCCAAGAATTGGGGTACATTACACAGGCTTAATTTAACGCGGTTGGTGGAACAGATGGAGGAGGACTTTAAGAGATGGGACATGGTGTCCCTGTCATTGGCAGGTAGGGTGCAGGCGGTTAAAATGGTGGTCCTCCCGAGATTCCTTTTTGTGTTTCAGTGCCTCCCGGTGGTGATCACGAAGGCTTTTTTCAAAAGAATCGAGAAGAGTATTATGAGTTTTGTGTGGGCTGGGAAGACCCCGAGAGTGAGGTGGGGATTCTTGCAGCGTAGTAGGGACAGGGGGGGGCTGGCACTACCGAGCCTAAGTGAGTACTACTGGGCCGCCAATGTTTCAATGGTGTGTAAGTGGATGGGAGAAGGGGAGGGAGCGGTGTGGAAGAGATTGGAGAGGGCGTCCTGCAGGGGGACTAGCCTACAAGCAATGGTGACGGCACCGTTGCCGTTCTCACCAAAGAAATACACCACAAGCCCCGTGGTGGTGGCTACATTGAAAATTTGGGGGCAGTGGAGACGGCATAGGGGAAGGACGGGAGCTTCGGTGCGGTCCCCGATAAGAAACAATCATAGGTTTGTTCCGGGGAGAATGGATGTGGGATTTGGAGCATGGCAAAGAGCTGGGGTAGTACAACTGAGAGTTCTGTTTGTAGATGGGACGTTTGCGAGTCTGGGAGCGCTGACGGAAAAATATGGGTTGCCCCAAGGGAATGCATTTCGGTACATGCAATTGAGGGCTTTTGCGAGGCAACAGGTGAGGGAATTCCCGCAGCTCCTGACGCAGGAGGTGCAGGATAGAGTGATCTCAGAGACATGGGTGGGGGATGGTAAGGTGTCGGACATATACAGGGAAATGAGGGACGAGGGGGAGATCATGGTAGATGAGCTGAAAGGGAAATGGGAAGAAGAACTGGGGGAGGAGATTGAGGAGGGGCTGTGGGCTGATGCCCTACATAGGGTAAACTCATCGTCCTCGTGTGCCAGGCTAAGCCTGATACAATTTAAGGTGTAACACAGGGCGCATATGACTGGAGCACGGCTTAGTAAATTTTTTTGGGTAGAGGATAGGTGTGCGAGATGCTCAAGAGGCCCAGCGAATCACACCCACATGTTCTGGTCATGCCCGGCACTCCAGGGGTTCTGGGTGGGGGTGGCAAAGGTGCTTTCGAAGGTGGTGGGAGTCCGGGTCGAACCAAGCTGGGGGTTGGCTATATTTGGGGTTGCAGAAGAGCCGGGAGTGCAGGAGGCGAGAGAGGCTGACGTGTTGGCCTTTGCGTCCCTAGTAGCCCGGCGCAGGATATTGTTAATGTGGAAGGAAGCCAAACCCCCGGGTGTGGAGACCTGGATAAAGGACATGGCAGGGTTTATAAAGTTAGAACGGATTAAGTTCGTGTTAAGGGGTTCGGCTCAGGGGTTCACCAGGCGGTGGCAACCGTTCGTCGATTACCTCACAGAAAGATAGAGGGAATGGAAAAGAAGTAGACAACAGCAGCAACCCAGGGGGGAGGGGGGGGGGGGAAGGGGAGGAATCGGACGGACTCTCAGAGATGTTATTGTATATGTATAATATGTATAGGTATTTGTTATAGGTAATTGTATATTGGATTGTTGGATTGTATTTTGAGAGTATTTATTTTGGACAAGGCAGTTGCCATTCAGTTTCGTTTTTGTTTATATATTATTTATTTATTTGTTTAAAACTGGCCACTGTTATTTATATTGCTTTATTGTTGTGTAAAAGAAACACTACGTACTGTTATGTTTGGCCAAAAATCTTGAATAAAATATATTTTTTAAAAAAAGAAGTTCCAGAGTAGGATCCTCTGCATACTTCCCATCCACCTCAACCATTTCCTCCACTAGCTGCCCCCCCTACCCCCCAGTCTTAAACGAGATGATCTAGCCCCTCACTGCCGGCGAGACCTCCCCGTTCTGGTCACCCCCAGTCATCGATCACCATCCCAATCTTTTACACAAAAATTCAGATGCATCTGCAGCCCCACATCCAACCTCTAGGCTGGCCTCTGTGCCAGCTCCTTCTCCAGGACCACATTCACCAAATGCAGAGCATGGTCCAAGATAACAACCAAATACTCTGCTTTCCTCTCCCCCGACTTCCCTATAATGGAGAAGTTGATCCTTGAATATACATTTTGCACCGGCGAAAAGAGAGAATACTGCCTACCCTGCGGATGCAAAAACCTCCACAAATCCGCTCTTCCCCCCCCCCCCCCCCCATCTCCTTCATAAACCCAGCCAGCATTTTCGCCCACCCCCCCACCTCCCCGCTTTTTTTGGGGGGGGGGGGGGGGGGCGGCTCAGCGAGCGCAGCTGAGATCTAGCCACCTTTGGTTCAGCATTGTATTCAAGTCTCCACACCTCCCCAGAATCAACTGGTGCGCATTCAAATTCGGTATGAACAAAGGACAAAGAAATGTACAGCACAGGAACAGGCCCTTCGGCCCTCCAAGCCCATGCCGACCATGCTGCCCGACTAAACTACAATCTTCTACACTTCCTGGGTCCATATGTATTTGTCACGATGCCCCTTAAATGTCACTATCGTCCCTGCTTCCACCACCTCCTCCGGTAGCGAGTTCCAGGCACCCACTACCCTATGGCAGCCACCATCTTCTTCAGAAACCCCATATCACCTAACACCTCCGCCTCCTCGAAGCAATAGTCCCTGGAGTTGTGTGTAATTCTTAACTTCACCGGGTAGACCACCCAAACTGCACGTTGCTCTTGTACAAAGCCACCTTCACCCTGGATCAAAGCAAATTACTACGGATGCTGGAATCGGAAACCAAAGAGAAAATGTTGGAAAATCGCAGCAGGTCTGGCAGCATCTGTAGGGAGAGAAAAGAGCTAAAGTTTCAAGTCTAGATGACCCTTTGTCAAAGCTATAATAGAGAAAGTGGGAAATATTTATACTGTGGAGTGAGAATGAAAGATGAGTAATAGCCACAGAAACCCAGGGAAACAGGGTGCTAATCGCCACAGAAACCACGGAGAAAGGGTGCTAAAGGCAGGGCCCGCAACAGTGTGCAGTCCATCTCCCGCGCCACTACCCTCGCCCCCTCCCCTCCATCCCAGAACAAGGATAGAGTCCCCCTCATTCTCACATTTCACTCCACCAGCCTCCATATGCAAAGCATAATCCTCCGCATTTTTTGCAAACTCCAGCGTGATGCTACCACCAAACACATCTTCCCTTCACTCCCTTTCAGCATTCCATAGAGACCGTTCCCTCCGAGATAATCTACTCCACTCCTCCACTATACCAAACACCTCTCCCATCACCCACGGCACATTCCCATGCAATCGCAGAAGGTGTAACACCTGTCCCTTTAACTCTTCCATGCTTAACATCCCAGGCCCAAAACACTCATTTCAGATTAAGCAGCGTTTTACTTGCACCTCTTTCAATCTGGTCTATTGCATTCGCTGCTCTCAATGTGGTCTCCTCTATATCGGAGAGACCAAACGCAGACTGGGTGATCGCTTTGCTGAGCACCTTTGGTCTGTGCGCATTCAGGACCCTGACCTCCCGTTGCTTGCCATTTTAACAGAAGACCCTGCTCCCATGCCCACATGTCTGTCCTTGGCCTGCTGCAATGTTCCAGTGACGATCAATGCAAACTGGAGGAACAACATCTCATCTTCGGTTAGGCACGCTACAGCCTTCCGGTCTCAACATAGAATTCAACAACTTCAGATGATTAGCTCCACCCCACATGGACCCATTTGTTTTCATCCCATTTCATTTTAACTGTCTTTTACCATTTATTTCTCTCTGGTCTTTCTTTATATATATTTAACCCCCCCCGCCCCGCCCCCCCCCCCCCCCCCCCGCAATCTTATCTACCGTTCCTTACCCTTTATCCTCTTTGCTGCCCCCTCCCCACCCCCACTTCGACATCTGTCACAGTTTAGCCTCTGATGTTAGTTTCTCTGCTGTTTGGCCTCTCACATCTTTTGTTCTCTCTGGGGACTGCCGATAGCACTCTTTCCCCTTGGTTTCTGTGGCTATTAGCACCTCGTTTCCCTGGGTTTCTGTGGTTATGACTCATCTTTCATTCTCACTCAACAGTATAAATATTTCCCATTTTTTCTGTATTATAGCTTTGACAAAGGGTCATCTGGACTCGAAACGTTAGCTCTTTTCTCTCCCTACAGATGGTGCCAGACCTGCTGAGATTTTCCAGCATTTTCTCTTTGGCAGCCTTCACCCTTCCATAGGCTGCCCGTCTTGCCAGCTCTGCTGTGAGATCCTGGTATATAGGAATACCAACACCTTCCCACTTCATCTCTCGATTCTGCTTCGCCCATCTTAGTACTTTCTCCTTCACCTGGTAGCTATGAAAGCAGACTATCACAGCACTCGGTGGCTCATTCGCCTTTGGCCGGAGCGACCGGTGAGCCCTGTCCAGCTCTTAGCGCAAGGGCCCTCCTACTCTGCCAGGAGCTTGGTGAATATTTCTGCATACTCCGTCGGCTTCCGACCCTCCAGCCCTTCAGGTAATCCCATGATCCGCAGATTCTGCCTCGGTGACTGGTTCTCCAGGTTCTCAACTTTGGTTCTCAGCCTTCTGTTACTTTCCTGCACCTTCCCAGAGCCTCCTTTATCAGGGCCAGGCTATCCTCCACCAACTCCTTGAACGAGGCCATCATCTCCTTCCGATGCCTATCAAAATGATTGGCGAATTGATGCTCAAACTCCACCACCATCACTTCAGCCAGCGTGTCCACTGTAACGGGCTCGGCCCCAGCCGGTGAGCTTGCGCTTATCATTTTTCCTCCCACAGAACTCCGCACCAGGTGGACTATTGCTTGCACCTTTTCGTCCCATATTCTTCTTCTGGGTTTCGACATCCTTTACTTGCCGCAAAGTTTCCAGAGATCAATCACATAAAATCTTCTCCCCAAATCTGGATGAAAAGTGCCAAAAACGTAAGCTCGAGCAGGAGTCTCACAATGTCCAACCTCCACTTACATGTCATCACCAGAAGTCAGTTAGGTAGATACTGGATTGATAAGTAGACAGGAAAGTTGAGTTGAGGCCACAGTCAGATCCACAGCTGCATGGCATACTGCTGATCCCAATTCATATGTTTGTATTCAGCACAGATCAAGAAAGGAATATGACACTGGTTCGGTAACACGCAATATCATACATTCTAGTACACAGATAAGCCAAATAGGTGTTTTTATACAATCAAAAAAAGTTTTAGATCAATTTACTCACTTTTCAAAGCTGGTCTGTGCCAGCCTGGCAGTGAAGGCACTATCCGCTACAACCTGTGCCAGTCTGGCCAGGGTCTCTGCTGCTGCACATCTTAACAGAAGATTTGCACTTTCTAAGGAACGCATTACCAGAGTCACAGCAGGTCTTCTCACCTCTTCAGGGCCTAAACTACCTTTGGTACAAGCTAATCTCTGGAAAAGAAAACACAAAATGTTGAACTTCATTTATGGGTGGCACGGTGGCACAGTGGTTAGCTCTGCTGCCTACGGCGCTGAGGACCCAGGTTCGACCCCGGCACCGGGTCACTGCACATTCTACCCATGTCTGTGTGGGTTTCACCCCCACAACCCAAAGGTGTGGTTAGGTGAATTGGCCACATTAAATTGCCCCTTAATTGGAAAAAATATAATTGGGTACTCCAAACTATTTTTTATTTTTTAAAAAAAGAACTTCATTTATACAAACTGAAAATTTCTTCAGCCATGGCCAATATTTTCTAGCAACAAAAGCAATGTTTTTTAAAATTTCCAATTAAGGGGCAATTTAGTCTGCCCAATCCACCTACCCTCACATTTTTGGATTGTGGGGGCGAGACCCACGCAGACACGGGGAGAATGTGCAAACTCCACACGGACAGTGACCTAGGGCTGGGATTGAACCCACGTCCTCTGCGCCGTGAGGCAGCAGTGCTAACCACTGCGCCACCCCTGACATGAGCAATTCTAAAGATTCATTAGCCCAACGTGCATGAATATTTCATAATAACCAGCAAGAACATACTGAACTGCTATACGTACACCAATCCTGAACAAGTCGCTCATGATTCGTGTGACAAAAAGGGAATTGTAAACACAACTAAAGACTTTGTTTTTATAGAGGACCTTTCATAATGTCAGGATATTCCAAAGTGCTTTACAGTCAACAAGCCCTTTGGAAGTGCAGTGACACTTGTAATATAGGAAACAGACAAACAGTTTGCGCACAGCAGCATTGAGCAAATAGTAATGGATAATAACATGATAATTTGTATCTGTTTTTGATGTTTGTTGGCAAGTATCAACTGTACATTGGGGAAAACACCCTAATCTTTGAACAGTGCCATGCGATTCTTTACATCCACGAGGAAACAGATTATCCTTCTTTTAGGTTATGAAATCCATTTTTTTTTCCTATATCCGTGTGCTAAGTTAACCAAATATAGGGGTTGCAATATTTAAGTTACAGGATGTTCCAGTGCACTTTACATTTGGCTCTGCCTAGTAACATGGATGGGACCCTCTTGAAGTACTTTGGTTGGTCACCAAATCAGTTCAAGGGTTGGTGAACATTCAGATGACTCCGTTTTAATCCAAAAACAAGTGTCCCAGAAAGACGCGGGCAGCACGGTGGTGCAGTGGTTAGCACTGCTGCCTCACGGCGCCGAGGTCCCAGGTTCACATAGGAGTTTTCTATAGGCCCCCCAATAGTAGCAGAGATGTGGAGGAACAGATTGGGAAACAGATTTTGGAAAGGTGCAGAAGTCATAGGGTAGTAGTCATGGGAGACTTTAACTTCCCAAATATTGAGTGGAAACTCTTTAGATCAAACAGTTTGGATGGGGTGGTGTTTGTGCAGTGTGTCCACGAAGCTTTTCTAACACAGTATGTAGATTGTCCGACCAGAGGAGGGGCAATATTGGATTTAGTACTGGGTAATGAGCCAGGGCAAGTGATAGATTTGTTAGTGGGGGAGCATTTTGGAGATAGTGACCACAATTCTGTGACTTTCACTTTAGTAATGGAGAGGGATAGGTACGTGCAACAGGGCAAGGTTTACAATTGGGGGAAGGGTAAATACGATGTTGTCAGACAAGAATTGAAGTGCATAAGTTGGGAACATAGGCTGGCAGGGAAGGACACAAGTGAAATGTGGAACTTATTCAAGGAACAGGTGCTACGTGTCCTTGATATGTATGTCCCTGTCAGGCAGGGAAGAGATGGTCGAGTGAGGGGACCATGGTTGACAAGAGAGGTTGAATGTCTTGTTAAGAGGAAAAAGGTGACTTATGTAAGGCTGAGGAAACAAGGTTCAGACAGGGCATTGGAGGGATACAAGATAGCCAGGAGGGAACTGAAGAAAGGGATTAGGAGAGCTAAGAGAGGGCATGAACAATCTTTGGCGGGTAGGATCAAGGAAAACCCCAAGGCCTTTTACACATATGTGAGAAATATGGGAATGACTAGAGCGAGGGTAGGTCCGATCAAGGACAGTAGCGGGAGATTGTGTATTGAGTCTGAAGAGATAGGAGAGGTCTTGAACGAGTACTTTTCTTCTGTATTTACAAATGAGAGGACCGAGATTGTTGGAGAGGACAGTGTGAAACAGATTGGTAAGCTCGAGGAAATACTTGTTAGGAAGGAAGATGCGTTGGGCATTTTGAAAAACTTGAGGATAGACAAGTCCCCCGGGCCTGACGGGATATATCCAAGGATTCTATGGGAAGCAAGAGATGAAACTGCAGAGCCGTTGGCAATGATCTTTTCGTCCTCACTGTCAACAGGGGTGGTACCAGGGGATTGGAGAGTGGCGAATGTCGTGCCCCTGTTCAAAATAGGGACTAGGGATAACCCTGGGAATTACAGGCCAGTTAGTCTTACTTCGGTGGTAGGCAAAGTAATGGAAAGGGTACTGAAGGCTAGGATTTCTGAGCATCTGGAAAGACACTGCTTGATTAGGGATAGTCAGCACGGATTTGTGAGGGGTAGGTCTTGCCTTACAAATTTTATTGAATTCTTTGAGGAGGTGACCAAGCATGTGGATGAAGGTAAAGCAGTGGATGTAGTGTACATGGATTTTAGTAAGGCATTTGATAAAGTTCCCCATGGTAGGCTTATGCAGAAAGTAAGGAGGCATGGGGTAGTGGGAAATTTGGCCAGTTGGATAACGAACTGGCTAACCGATAGAAGTCAGAGAGTGGTGATGGATGGCAAATATTCAGCCTGGAGCCCAGTTACCAGTGGCGTACCGCAGGGATCAGTTCTGGGTCCTCTGCTGTTTGTGATTTTCATTAATGACTTGGATGAGGGAGTTGAAGGGTGGGTCAGTAAATTTGCAGACGATACGAAGATTGGTGGAGTTGTGGATAGTAAGGAGGGCTGTTGTCGGCTGCAAAGAGACATAGATAGGATGCAGAGCTGGGCTGAGAAGTGGCAGATGGAGTTTAACCCTGAAAAGTGTGAGGTTGTCCATTTTGGAAGGACAAATATGAATGCAGAATACAGGGTTAACGGTAGAGTTCTTGGCAATGTGGAGGAGTAGAGAGATCTTGGGGTCTATGTTCATACATCTTTGAAAGTTGCCACTCAAGTGGATAGAGCTGTGAAGAAGGCCTATGGTGTGCTCGCGTTCATTAACAGAGGGATTGAATTTAAGAGCCGAGAGGTGATGATGCAGCTGTACAAAACTTTGGTAAGGCCACATTTGGAGTATTGTGTACAGTTTTGGTCGCCTCATTTTAGGAAGGATGTGGCAGCTTTGGAAAAGGTGCAAAGAAGATTTACCAGGATGTTGCCTGGAATGGAGAGTAGGTCTTACGAGGAAAGGTTGAGGGTGCTAGGCCTTTTCTCATTAGAACGGAGAAGGATGAGGGGCGACTTGATAGAGGTTTATAAGATGATCAGGGGAATAGATAGAGTAGACAGTCAGAGACTTTTTCCCCGGGTGGAACAAACCATTACAAGGGGACATCAATTTAAGGTGAAATGTGGAAGATATAGGAGGGATATCAGAGGTAGGTTCTTTACCCAGAGAGTAGTGGGGGCATGGAATGCACTGCCTGTGGAAGTAGTTGAGTCGGGAACATTAGGGACCTTCAAGCAGCTATTGGATAGGTACATGGATTAAGGTAAAATGATATAGTGTAGATTTATTTGTTCTCAAGGGCAGCACGGTAGCATTGTGGATAGCACAATTGGTTCACAGCTCCAGGGTCCCAGGTTCGATTCCGGCTTGGGTCACTGTCTGTGCGGAGTCTGCGCGTCCTCCCAGTGTCTGCGTGGGTTTCCTCCGGGTGCTCCGGTTTCCTCCCACAGTCCAAAGATGTGCGGGTTAGGTGAATTGGCCAATGATAAATTGCCCTTAATGTCCAAATTGCCCTTGGTGTTGGGTGGAGGTGTTGAGTTTGGGTAGGGTGCTCTTTTCAAGAGCAGGTGCAGACTCAAAGGGCCGAGTGGACTCCTTCTGCACTGTAAATTCAATGATAATCTATGATTAATCTAGGACAAAGGTTCGGCACAACATCGTGGGCCGAAGGGCCTGTTCTGTGCTGTATTTTCTATGTTTTTTATGTTCGTGTGGAGTTTGCACATTCCCCCCTTGTTTGCATGGGTTTCGCCCCCACAACCAAAGATATGCAGCGTGGGTGGATTGGCCATGCTCAACTGCCCCTTAATAGTAAACAAAAATAATTGGGTACTCTAAATGTGGGAGGAAAAAAAGTGTCCCAGAGAGAATGATACAAAGACTGGACAGAAATAGCTCAGTTAAAAGGAAGGAGCAGAGAAACAGGCCCCAAGTTTAGAGAAAGATCTGCAGGATGCAGACTTTAAGTAAAGAGAATGGTTGAGGGAAAAGTGTGTCCCCTTTGGAGTATTAGTGCCCGATTCTGCATGCCCGAAAAATTGAAGTTGCGTCTGTAATTGATATTTTAATTTATACTCAGGAATCCAGGGGAATGGAATCTTAGAAGCAGAGGTTGAAACCCAGAGGGATGAGGTAGGCCATCATTGAAGTACTATTTGGAGATGGAGAGAGAAATCTATTTTGGTCGCATTTATGATCATAAGAGTCATAGAATTTTACAGCACAGAAAAAGGCCCTTTGAGCCATTGTGTCCGTGCCAGCTATCAAACATCTAATCCCATTTTCCAGCACTTGGTCTGTAGCCTTGAATGCTATGGTGTTTCAGTTTTTGTGTGATGTGGTATACTCGACCAAAGTTGGCTCGTTAATTCACATGTACCTCATACGTACTCTGAATTTTAGAGTATAATATAGATATCATCTTTCTAAACTTGTAAAGTTTATTTTTGTTTGTTCAAAACCCGTGGAATCTTGTGGCTTTCACTTAGTGTCTTGAATCTCAAAACTTTAAACAAAATGTTATTGGTCTCTAACTTGCTCAGGCCAAGGATCATAATATCTCATCCGAAAGGGGCCACCTCCAACAATGAAGAATGCCCTCAGCATTGCACAGACTCGTCAGTCTGGATCATGTGCTGCCTCATTAGTGGGACATGAAGCCACAAATTTGTCTCTGGAAAAGAAACGGTCAGAACACTAGGCTATGGATGACACCTTGTGGAAGTAAACAGTAAACTGGAAAAGGTAACATGATCTATGGAAGAAGAGAATTATAAACTAATATTAGAATGTCAGGTTGAAGACAAAAGGTGCAAAAAGTGCATGCTAACAGAAAAACACAAGTGGGCCAGAGGCAATTCTGGTTCAGCACCAACAGGAGGTAAAAGAACACTGCAAATAAGAAGTTGAAGAAAATTAGCATTAACAACTGCTACACAGCCCAAGTGGAGGAAAAGGAGAAAGAAAACATGAATGCACTTCAACTGGTGGAGAAAGATTTGTTGATAAAGGTACAGTTAATATAACCCAGAGCACAGTGCACAATTCTCTGAAATCTAGTACTAACGTTTGAAGAAAATTAGTTTTGTGAATTCTTCAACGTTTTTTTAGTCGTGTAAATCTGATAGATGGTTATTATTCTTCAATTCCAACTGAGAATACTTGGAGATTGTGATTAGAAAGCAAGAATATCATGAAGTGCAAAGTCAATTTGTATTAAGGAATGCTTTTCCGGAAGCAGCTCCAATCAATTTAAAGGGGAAAGTGTGAGGGGGGTCCACTCTTGCTGGGGTAGCTGTGCTGCTTGCAGGCGTGATACCTATATGAGAGATGCTCAAGGTCGGGCATTGCTGGGATGCTGGCCCATTCTCTGAAAGGGCACGAAAGAAGACCTTGTGACCCAGACTACAATATAGGGGGATTGGGTGAACAGACCTGCTGAAAAAAAGCAAGAGGTTGTGGCTCAGTTGGAAAAGACAAGCAAGGCGGCTAGAATTGGGCGCAGAGCTAAGGGAGATTTAGAAAGGTTAACTGATGGCTAAAACGTTAACTGTGGAACTTAGGTGGAGTAATACTGCTATTGGGTGCGATTTGGCTAAATATTGTAGAGTGGCTTTTTGCCTGAGGCAGTTCAGAATTTTGACGGTCTTTGTGGCTGGAAATGGGGCTATATGTGATAAATGGACAGGCCAAGGCAATCAGAGAGTCTACCTTTGCTGTATCTGCTTTTTAATGTGTAATTTATTGTTTATATTGACCACAATTTGCTTGTTAATTCATGTTAATTTTGATTTCATTCTGAAAGTAAAAGTTCTAAAAAGTGAAATTTTGTCCATTGGTTTTCTTCTTGGGATAATTTGGAAAATTTAATTCAATTGGTCTATTGGGGATCATCCCAAGAATGCGAAACACAATGTCAGTTGACTAAATAACCAACCATTTTGTAAACTCAAGCTTAAACTTCCTGCCAATAACCCTACGTTTATGCATTTTACATTGATTTGGTTCACTAATTAGTGATGTAGGTGGAAAACGTTTGCACACTTGTCATTGAATACTTCCAGGGGTGGGATATAGATGGAGATCAATACCCCCTTAATTCTGTCCAATTGTGGGTTAATCAAAATCCTTGGAAGAGACACAAATTTATCATTTTAATGGGAGGTATGCAAGAATCCTTCTGTCTATTTCCTTTGTTCCCATTTATTTTATTGTTTTGGTCCATTCAAAAATTAAATGTGCCTTTAAATAGAGAGAAGAAAGAGAAGAAAGCAGAAGACTTAAAGTATTTAAAACAGCCTCCTTGCCAGGATATTGTATTCTCAGATTTTGTGTTTGGGAGAAGCAGATACCAGGCTCTTCAGCACCAAGTGGGTGAGAGGACTGGTTTTGGAGGGAATCGGTTTGATTGGTTAACTGGCAGCCAATGGGTTGGCCAGGAACAGTGTTCTGCCTGCCAACAGTCAGTGATTGGTGCCTGCTGGGTGATGTTTCTAAGTGAACCTTCCAGAAGTGATTCGACCTTAGAAGTGAAGTGAGCTGTTTCTCTCTCTTTGCTGCTGTCTAAGCAGTGGAGTGTCTAGCATATCGTTTGCTGTGTATCTGAAATTATGCTGAGTCTCAGGGGAGGTAGGCAACTTTGCCCGATAAGATCATATCAAGCCTGGAAGCAAGTACATACCAAAAAACTTCAGATAGACATTGACTGGAAGTCATCCTGTGAATCAAAGATCTTTATCCTTTTATTTCATTAATATTTTTTCTCCCTTTCCACCACTCTTTTCCATGTGTTGTGTGTGTGCATATATAGATAACAAAAAAAGTGTGTGGGGGGGGGGGGGAAAGAGGAATGGGTCATAGATAGCCAGCTACATTTCTGTCAGTTTACTTAAAGATACCATTAATAATATAAGGGTACTCGTGTTTAAAAGTTACCAACTTGGTGACTGTAGTTTATTGGGCTCAACAGTTACATAAATCTAATTTTACTGGCATTGCGGCTCTGGGTCAAGGGGGCTGGAATTGACCGTGCACTAGCCCAGGGTGTTGTAACAGTGATGTAGGTAGAACACTTTCTTTTGCACACTTATCACTGAGCACTCCCAGGGGTGGTACATAGATGCAGATTAAAACACCCTTAATTTTGTCCCATTGTGGGTGAACCAAAAACCTTGGCAGAGCCATAAATTTATAATTTTAATGATTAAATGTCAACAACTTAATTATAGTTAAGTTTCAAGAAACATTCAGCACTTTGAAGCTGGTTGATCAGGTCTGCTATATTTAGACTATCAAATAAACTTCATACACAGCTGGATAGTCACAATGCCTGAGCTCAATTTGAATCCTGTCATTTCAAATTAGTGAAGAGTTTAAAGTTCTCTTTATCCTTAGGGATGATATGAAAACAGTTTACTTGCCTTCAATCCACAGCAGAATGCAGCAAAAACATTTAGCTGCACCGTTTGCTGCTTTGATCCTTTAGTTTGCTTTATGGACTCTGTCAAGCGATCCAATATCTGTGCTCTTAAGGGGAAAAAAATGAATGGTAAATGTTTCATGCAAATCTACAACTGTGACCTGTGGATTTTGATATTCACATTGAAAAGCTAAACAAACCTAAATCGAAACAATAATCCCAACACATACACCAGTTGAAACTCAAAAAATTGCACAAAAGCTATAAAAACCAGCAGCATGCACATCTGCTGTATAGGATCAGCTACAAACTAGAAAAGCAGAGGACACAATACTAATTTGCACACTAATGTTTAGAGAAGCATCTCAGATACAGAAGAAATTACCAAAGGTAAAGTTTCGCAATAGAATGATTTCACTTGTTATATACATTTGTATTATAATATTTGAACTTAACAAATGTGTAACAAGCAGAACAAAGTCATAAAAGTGAGAAATCTACACCTGTGCTTAACATCCACACAAGGGAATATCACTCCAAAAAGGTCCACTGCTGCTCGGATCATAGAGAGTACTGGAGGAAGAGGTGTGGGTATAAATTCCCCATCCGCTAATCTCTCACAGATGGTAAAGGGATCATGTTCGAGGCTTCCACCTCCCAAGATACCACCCAGCTTTAACTGTTAGAGAGAAACAGACAATCTTCGAGCAAATACTTATAAATACAATGCATGCAACAAAAGCATTAAAAGTCTATGCAGGTTCCTACTCCACCATTTAATAAGATCATGGTTGATCTGATCATAACCTCAAATCTACATCCCACCTACCCAGATAGAATCCATGCAGGAGCCCATTTAGCCGGTCAAGTCTGCACTGACCCTCTGAAAGAGCAACCGACCTAGGCCCAGTCCCCCGGCCCTAGCCCCCACCTAACTGTTGGACACTTGGGGGGCAATTTGTCATGGCTGATCCATCTAAACTGCATTTCTCTGGACTGTGGGAGGAAACCGGAGCATCCGGAGGAAACCCATGCAAACACAGTGGGAATGTGCAAACTTCACACAGTCACCAGAGGCCGGAATTGAACCCGGGTCCCTGGCACTGTGAGGCAGTGCAAACCACTGTGCAACCATGCCATGATAGCATCCCACAACAACCTATCACACCCTTGCTTACCAAGAATCTATATCCTCTGCCTTAAAAATATTCAAAGACTCTGCTTCCACCGACTCTTCAAGAAGAGAGTTCCAAAGACGTATGACCCTCAGAGAAAAGATTTATTTTCACCTGGGTCTTAAAGTTGCGACCCCTTATTTTTAAACAGTGACCGCAGGATCTTGTATGTTTCAATGAACTTGCCTCATACTCCTTTAAACTCGAGCCTAGTCTGTCCAGCCTTTTCTCAAAAGACAATCCGCCCATTCCAGGTATTATAGAACACAGAACAGTACAGCACAGTACAGGCCCTTCAGCCCATGATGTTGTGCTGACCATTTATCCTAATCTAAGATCAACCTAACCTACGCCCCTTCAATTTACTGCTGTCCATGTGCCTGTCCAAGAGTTGCTTAAATATCCCTAATGACTCTGACTCCACTACTTCTGCTGGCAGTGCATTCCACGCACCCACCACTCTCTGTGTGAAGAACTGACCTCTGACATCTCCCCTATACCTTCCTCCAATCACCTTAAAATTATGTCCCCACCCTGGGGAAAAGTCTCTGGCTATCCACTTGATCCATGCCTCTCATCACCTTGTACATCTCTATCAAGTCACCTCTCTTCCTTCTTCGCTCCAGTGAGAAAAGCCCGAGCCCCCTCAACCTTTCTTCATAAGACATGCCCTCCAGTCCAGGCAGCATCCTGGTAAATCTCTTCTGCATCCTCTCCAAAGCATCCACATCCTTCCTATAATGAGGCAACCAGAACTGGACACAATATTCCAAGTGTGGTCTAACTAGAGTTTTATAAAGCTGCAGCAAAACCTCGTGGCTCTTAAACACAATCCCCCTGTTAATGAAAGCCAAGACACCTTACACCTTCTTAACAACCCTATCAACCTAGGTGGCAACTTTGAGGGATCTATGTACGTGGTCCCCAAGATCCTCCACACTTCCAAGAATCCTGCCTTTAACCCTGTATTCAGCATCAGTCTGGCAACCTTCTCGTAATTGCATTTGCATACTTTCTTTATAATTCCCCAATAAAAGTAAAGATTTTCAGGACACACGTTACCTATTTCAACTGGACTGATGCTTAGACATGCAGCCAGTTGGCGATTCTGAAGATCAATATACCCAAAGATGTTGTGCCCAGAACTGCTCACAGTACCTTACAGTCAGAAACAGGGGAATTTATAATGGGAACAAAGAAATGGCTGACAGACTAAATACATACTTAAGTTCTGTCTTCACAAAAGAGGACATAAATAAGATACCATAAATGTTGGGGAACGCAGCGCTTAGTGAGAGGGAGAAATTGAATGAGATCAGTATTAGGAGAGAAATTATACTGGGAAACTGATGGGATCGAAGGCCAATAAATCCCCAGGGCATGATAATCTACATCTGGGGTGCAGATGAAGGAAGTGACGTCAGAAATAGTGGATGCATTGGTGGTCATCTTCCAAGGTTCTATAGATACATAGATACATAGAAGATAGGAGCAGGAGGAGGCCTTTTGGCCCTTCGAGCCTGCTCCGCCATTCATCACGATCATGGCTGATCATCCAACTCAATAGCCTAATCCTGCTTTCTCCCCATAGCCTTTGATCCCATTCTCCCCAAGTGTTATATCCAGCTGCCTCTTGAATATATTCAAAGTTTTAGCATCAACTACTTCCTGTGGTAATGAATTCCACAGGCTCACCACTCTTTGTGTGAAGAAGTGTCTCCTTATCTCTGTCCGAAATGGTTCACCCTGAATCCTCAGGCTGTGACCCCTGGTTCTGGATACACCCATCATTGGTAACATCTTCCCTACATCTACCCGGTCTAGTCCTATTAGAATTTTATAAGTCTCTTTGAGATCCCCCCTCATTCTTCTGAACTCCAGCGAGAACAATCCCAATCTAGACAATCTCTCCTCATATGACAGTCCCGCCATCCCTGGAATCAGTCTGGTAAACCTTCGCTGCACTCCCTCGAGAGCAAGAACATCCTTCCTCAGAGAAGGAGGCCACAATTGCACACAATATTCCAGGTGTGGCCTCACCAAGGCCCTGTATAATTGCAGCAACACATCCCTGCTTCTATACTCGAAAACTCTTGCAATGAAGGCCAACATACCATTAGCCTGTTGCACCTGCATGCTTAACCTTCAGCGAATGGTGCACAAGGACACACAGGTCCTGCTGCACACACCCCTCTCTCAATTTACAACCATTCAGGTAGTAATCTGCCTTCCTGTTTTTGCTTCCAAAATGAATAACCTCACACTTATCAAAATTATACTGCATCTGCCATTGGTTTACCCACTCGCCCAACCTGTCCAGATCTTGCTGTAGGATCCCTGCATCCTCGTCAAAATTCACCCTCCCAACTAATTTGGTATCATCTGCAAACTTTGAGATGTTACATTTTGTTCCCTCATCCAAATCATTAATATATATTGTGAATAGCTGGGGTCCCAGCACCGATCCCTGTGGTACCCCACTGGTTACTGCCTGCCAATTTGAAAAGGACCCATTAATCCCTACTCTTTCCTCTCTGCCAACCAGTTTTCTATCCACCTCCGTACATTTCCCTTAATCCCATGCGCTTTAATTTTGCACAATAATCTCTTATGCGGGGGTTTGTCAAACAAGAACAAAGAACAAAGAACAAAGAAATGTACAGCACAGGAACAGGCCCTTCGGCCCTCCAAGCCCGTGCCGACCATACTGCCCGACTAAACTACAATCTTCTACACTTCCTGGGTCCGTATCCTTCTATTCCCATCCTATTCATATATTTGTCAAGATGCCCCTTAAATGTCCCTATCGTCCCTGCCTCCACTACCTCCTCCGGTAGTGAGTTCCAGGCACCCACTACCCTCTGCGTAAAAAACTTGCCTCGTACATCTACTCTAAACTTTGCCCCTCTCACCTTAAACCTATGCCCCCTAGTAATTGACCCCTCTACCCTGGGGAAAAGCCTCTGACTATCCACTCTGTCTATGCCCCTCATAATTTTGTATACCTCTATCAGGTCGCCCCTCAACCTCCTTCGTTCCAGTGAGAACAAACCGAGTTTATTCAATCGCTCCTCATAGCTTATGCCCTCCATACCAGGCAACATTCTGGTAAATCTCTTCTGCACCCTCTCTAAAGCCTCCACATCCTTCTGGTAGTGTGGCGACCAGAATTGAACACTATACTCCAAGTGTGGCCTAACTAAGGTTCTATACAGCTGCAACATGACTTGCCAATTCTTATACTCAATGCCCCGGCCAATGAAGGCAAGCATGCCGTATGCCTTCTTGACTACCTTCTCCACCTGTGTAGCCCCTTTCAGTGATCTGTGGACCTGTACTCCTAGATCTCTTTGACTTTCAATACTCTTGAGGGTTCTACCATTCACTGTATATTCCCTACCTGCATTAACGCCTTCTGAAAGTCCAAATATACCGCATCGACTGGCTCCTCCTTGTCGACTGTACTGGTTACCTCTTCAAAGAATTCCAACAGATTTGTCAAGTATGATTTTCCCTTCATAAATCCATGCCGACTCTGACTGATCCTGCTACTGCTTTCTAAATGTTCCGCTATAAAGTCCTTGATAATGGATTCAAGCATTTTCCCCACTACCGATGTTAGGCTTACTGGTCTATAATTCCCTGCTTTCTCTCTACCTTCCTTTTTGAATATCGGAGTGACGTGAGCTACCCTCCAATCTGCAGGGACAGTTCCAGAGTCCATAGAATCCCGGAAGATGACCACCAATGGATCCACTATTTCCACAACCACCTCCTTAAGCACTCTGGGATGCAGATTCTCAGGCCCTGGGTATTTATCTGCCTTCAATCCCATCAGTTTTCCCAGCACCATTTCTCTACTAATGTTGATCTCCCTCAGTTCTTCCCTCTCACTAAACCTTTCATTCTCCAACATTTCTGGGATCTGATGTGTGTCCTCATTTGTGAAGACAGAACCAAAGTACCTATTTAATTGCTGAGCCATTTCTTTGTCCCTTATTATGCATTCCCCTGTTTCTGTCTGTAGGGGGCCTACATTTCTCTTTACCAATCTCTTTCTCTTTACATATCTGTAGAAACTCTTCATGTCAGTTTTTATGTTCCCTGCAAGCTTCCTTTCGTACTGTACTTTCCCCTTCTTAATCAATCCCTTTGTCCTTCTTTGCTGAATTCTAAAGTGCTCCCAATCCTCAGACCCATTATTTTTCTTGGCCAATCTATATGCTTCTTCCTTGGATCGGATACCATATCTAATTTCCTTTGTAAGCCATGGATTGGTCCTCTTACCCACTTTGCTTTTGTGCCAGACAGGAATGAACAGTTGCTGTAGTTCCTCCATGCGTTCCTTGAATGTTTGCCTTTGTCTATCCACTGTCATCCCTTTAAGTAACTCCCCCCAATCTATCAAGGCCAACTCACGCCTCATATCCTCATAGTTCCCTTTATTAAGATTCAGCACCCTCGTCTCCGAATCAACTACTTCACTCTCCATCTTGATAAAAAATTCTATCATGTTATGACCATCCCCAAGGGGTCTCGTACTGCCAGATTGGCAATAATTCCCTTCTCATTACACAGTACCCAATCTAAGATGGCCTGCTCTCTAGTTCGTTCCTCCACATATTGGTCAAGAAAACCATCCCGTATACACTCCAGGAATTCTTCCTCTACAGCATTGTGGCTAATTTGATTTGTCCAATCTACGTGGGTTAAAATCACCCATGATCACCGATATTCCCTTATTACATGCATCACTAATTTCTTGTTTATTGCCATTCCCAACCTCACCAGTGCAGTTTGGGAATCTATATATGACACCCACAAATGATTTTTGTCCCTTGGTATTTCTCAACTTTACCCATACAGATTCCACATTGTCAGAGTTAATATCCTTTCTCACTATTGTGTTAATTTCCTCTTTAACCAGCAGTGCCACACCACCACCTTTTCTTTTATGCCTGTCCTTCCTAAATACTGAGAACCCTGGGACACTCAGTTCCCATCCCTGTTCACCCTGCAGCCATGTCTCCGTAATCCCAATTATATCATACCCATTTATATCTATCTGCGTGATTGCAAATGCTCCGTGCATTAAGGCACAGAGCCTTTAAGTTAGTCTTTGTCACAATGCTTGTCTTGCTCCCAATATTTTTCTCTACTGCCCTGTTTGAATTTTGTCCTTGGTTTCTCCACCTATCACTTTTCTTCTTCACTTTTCTACCTTTTGCTTTTGTCCTTGCTCCCTCTTTCTCTGACTCCTTGCGTAGGTTCCCATCCCCCAGGCATTTTAGATTAAACCCTCCCCAACTGCTCTAGAAAATAGCCCCCCTAGGACATCAGTTCCAGTCCTGCCCAGGTGTAACCCATCCAGTTTGTACAGGTCCCACCTCCCCCAGAACCAGTCCCAATGCCCCAGGAATCTGAAACCCTGCCCCTGACATCATCTCTTCAGCCACGTATTCATCCTATATATCCCGTCATTTCTACTCTTGACTAGAACGTGGCACCGGTAGTAATCCTGAGATCACTACCTTGGAGGTCTGATTTCTTAACTTCCTTTCTCGCTCCCTGTATTCTGCCTTTAGGACCTCATCCCTTTTTCTACCTATGTCGTTTGTACCGATGTGTACCACGACCACTTACTGTTCACTCTCCCCCTCCAGAATGTCCTGTACCCGCTCCGAGACATCCTTGACCCGAGCACCAGGGTGGCAACATATCATTCTGGAGTCTCGTTTGCGACCACAGAAACGCCTGTCTATTCCCCTTACAATTGAATCCCCTATAACTATTGCACTGTCACACTTATTACTCCTCCCCTCTGCAGCAGAACCAACCGTGGTGCCACGGGTTTGGCTGTTGCTGTTTTCCCGAGAAGCCATTCCCCTCAACAGTATCCAAAACGGTATATCTGTTCTGCAGGGGAATGGCCACAGGAGACTCCTGCACTACCTGCCTTGCTCTCTTGCTCTGATTGGTGGTCACCCATTCCCTTCCTGCCTGCGGAGTCTGAGCCTGCAGTGTGTCGACCTCGCTATACGTGCTAGCCACGATACTCACCGACTCGCGGATGCTCCACAGTGTCTCTGAAACTCGAGCTTCCAGGAGCTGTAACTGGAGACACTTCCTGCACACATGATGACCTGGGGACTGGAACTGTCCCCAACCTGCCACATGGAGCAAGAGGAGCAGACCACGCCTTGGAGCTGTCCTGCCATGAATTATTCCTTTAAATTAAACCTTTGAAATTAAACTTTAGAAAGATGTTTTGTGTCAGATTAAATCCAATCCCCGCATACTATTAATTAGATTTTTTTTAAAAAAATTTTTAAACTGAGTATTTATCCCTCTTGATCTGACAACAAATTAAAAAGTTATTTAAAATCAACTTAAAAATAGTAATTTAAATCAACCCAAAATAGTTATTTAAGTCAAATTTAAAAAATTTAAAAATAGTAATTCAAATCAACTTAAAAATAGTAATCTAAGTCAAATCAAAACTAATATTTAAATCAGTAACTCCAGATATTAATTTAGCCCAGTCTGCCTTTCAGCCATTCAGGTCACAGTCTCGTGATGCGTCACGATACCGTTTTTTTTTCACTTTTGAACAAACAGCTGCCTTACCCGATAGCGCTCTTTCTTGAAGTCTCACCCCTCTCTCTCTCTCCGCGCTCTTTACTGAAGTCTCGCCCTCTCTCCGCGCTCTTTACTGAAGTCTCGCCGTCTCTCACTCCGTGCTCTTTACTGAAGTCTCGCCCTCTCTCTGTCCCTGCTCTTTACTGAAGTCTCGCCCTCTCTCTCTCCGCGCTCTTTACTGAAGTCTCGCCCTCTCTCCGCGCTCTTTACTGAAGTCTCGCCGTCTCTCTCTCCGTGCTCTTTACTGAAGTCTCGCCCTCTCTCTGTCCCTGTTCTTTACTGAAGTCTCGCCCTCTCTCTTTCCGAGCTCTTTACTGAAGTCTCGCTCTCTCTCTCTCCGCGCTCTTTACTGAAGTCTCGCTCTCTCTCTCTCCGCGCTCTTTACTGAAGTCTCGCCCTCTCTCTCTCCGCGCTCTTTACTGAATTCTCGCCCTCTCTCTCTCTCTGTGCTCTTTACTGAAGTAAAATTGAAATTATAGACTCTGGAACAGTTCCCACAGATCGGAGGATAGCTAATGTAACCCCACTATTTAAAGAGAAAACAGGGAATTATAGACCAGTAAGCCTGACGGCAGTTGTGGGAAAATTCTAGAATCCATTATCAAAGATTCTACAGCAGAGCTCTTGGAACACAGTGGCAGGATCGGACAGAATCAGCACAGATTTACAAACGGGATAATCATGCTCAATAAATCTACTGGAATTCTTCGAGAATGTAACTAGTAGAGCTGATGAGGGGGAGCCAGTGGATGTGGACTTTCAAAGGCTTTCGACAAAGTCCCATATAAGATTAGCGGGTATAATTTTTTTTAAATGTTTAATTGGGTTTTTGTTATACATAGCACAGTATAAATACACGCAGGATGATAAGACTTTTTCAAGAAGGGAGGGGGCACCTGGGTGGTGCTTCTAGTGTTATTTACATTTCGGTCGTTTTTTGTTGTTTAGTTACATGAGTTTAGACTTTAGACCGTTTCTTCATTTTGTTCTTTTGTTCTCTTTCCGCCTTGCTGCATTCGTTGTGGCTGTTGTGTTCCCCTGTGTTTCCTTTCCCATTTCTGTTCCCCTCTCTTTCTTCCCTCCTGGTTCTCCTCCATTGTTCTCCCCCCCCCCCTCCCCCCCCTCCTACTTCCCTGCTGTCCCCCTCAGTCCCGCTGAGTTTGGTTATGCTTTATTGTTTCCCCGGGTCTTCCCCCTTATCCCTCTTGCCTTTTGCGTCTTGGCGACCCTATCTTTGCCCCTGGCTACTTAGTTGCTGGCCACAAACAGGTCCCTTTTTCTAAAATGGCAGGCAGTGACTAGTGAGGTACCGCATAGGCAGCACAGTGGCACTCAGTGCCAGGGACCCGGGTTCAATTCCAGCCTCGGGTCACTGTCTGTGTGAGTTTCCTCCGGTTTCTTCCGAACCACAGTCCAAAGATGTGGTTAGGTGGATTGGTCATGCTAAATTGCCCCTTAGTATCCAAAAGATTAGGTCAGGTTACCGGGAAAGGGTCGGGGCCTAGGTAGAATACTCTTTTCAAGGGTCGGTGCAGACTTGATGGGCCAAATGGCCTCCTTCTGCACTGTAGAGATTCTATGAATTCTGTAGATATAATCTGGATAAAAATGAGGTTATCCACTTCGGTAGCAGAAATGGAAAGGCAGAATATTATCTGAATGGCCATAAATTAGGAGAGGGGAATGTGCAAAGGGATCTGGCTGTCCTTGTACACCAGTCGCTGAAGGTAACCTATATAATTCTAACAGGACTAGACAGGATAGATGCAGGAAGAATGTTCCGGATGGTGGGGGAGTCCAGAACCAGGGGTCTGAGGATGTGGGGTAGACCGTTTAGGACAAGGACAATGATGAGACGAGAATTCTTCAACCAGAACGTGGTGAACCTGTGGAATTCACTACCACAGAAAGGAGTTGAGGCCAAAACATTGTATGTTTTTAAGAAGCAGTTCGATATAGCACTGGGGGTGAAGGGGATCAAAATATATGCTGGAGGAGGAGGGAAGCGATTGGATCAGGCGATCGAGTTGGATGGTCAGCCACGATCATAATGAATGGTGGAGCAGGCTTGAAGGGCCAAATGGCCTCCTCCTGCTCCGATGCTCCCAGGCTTTGTACAGCTGAAGCACAACATCTGCCCCTTCTGCCCTGGTCCTCTAGACATAAAAGCCAGCATTCCATTAGCCGTTCTGATTAATTTCTGCACACTTCCATGACATTTTAATTACCTTTGTACCTGCACTTTCCACAAGCCACCCCCACACCACTAGACCTCCATTATTTCCAGCATTTCACCATTTAAATAACAGCTTGTTCAATCCTTTTTAGATCCAAAGTAGATAACCGTAACAATTCGCAAACAGCTTTCCTGACTAACCAAGTGGCATGCACTATTTGCCAAACTGAGTGCATCATTCCTGAATCGAGAGAACTTTGAAAGAATATACTTCGGGATCTGCAACCTCATTTAAACCAGAGATTAGAAATCAACTGGCCCTGGAGATTTGTTTTGTTTAGTGCCATTAATTTCTTGCTTACTTTAATTTTGTTGAGTCCCTGTTTCAACAACAGTTCCTTGAACTGCTTAGCATGCTGACCACCTCCTCTGCTGCAAGTACTGATGCAATGTAGTTATTCAGAGGGTCAGCCATTTCCATATTGTCAATGACAATATCGCTGTTAACAGTTTCCAAGTCGCCCACATTGCTTCTGACTGCCCTGTTTTTGAAAGTAACTGCAAAGTTTTTGTGTTGATTTTGATATCCCTTGCAGGCTTCTTTTCATACCCTTTTTTTTGCAGCTCTATGTGTTTCATCATCTTTTACTGCCCCTTATATTTTTCCAATTCGCAAGGAGCTGCGCAAATTTATTTTTCTTTTAGATTTACGCTGCTTCTCATCTGTTCCATTGCTCATAGCAGCCTTTTTTAAAGCAAGTAGAAAGCTTGTTCTTTAGGGGTGTAAACTGGTTCAGCGTCACATTCAATTTTTTTTGAACATCTGCCATTTTACCCATTAACAGATTTGCCTCGTTTACTGTGAACATTCTCTATTTCATTCCATTGAAATCAGCTTTACTTAAATCTAGAAGCTTAATAGCTGTTTCATGTTTCTCCCTTTCAAACACTACATTGAACTCTACCATATTATGGTCGCTATTAAATACATTTTCATGGACTGTTGGGCAGTTAACTAAATCTGGTTCATTATTCATAAATCTAATATGCCTGCCTCTAGTTGGTTCTGGGATATTCTGTTGGAGAAGACAGAGGAGGCAAGAGCTCTTTTCTCAAAATATGAGAACGGTTGAGAAGTAATCTAATAGAAATATTTTAACAGGGATGTTTAACATGGCAGACATAATAAAGATGTTTCCACTACGTGATTTAAAAATTAGGGGCCACAAATACAAGATAGCCACTAATAATGGCAATCGAGAATTCAGGAAAACTTCTTTACCCAGAGAGTGGAACATGCTATCACAAGTGTTTGATGTAAATAGAAGTTCTACATTTATGAGAAAGCTACTCAAGCACGAGAGAAAAAAGGATATAAAATAGTCACTTGGTAGTACAGAGGGGCGGCATGGTGGAACAGTGGTTAGCACTGCTGCCTCACAGCTCCAGGGACCCGGGTTCAATTCCAGCCTTGGGTCACTGTCTGTGTGGAGTTTGTACATTCTCCGTGTCTGCGTGGTTTCCCTCGGGTGCTCCAGTTTCCTTCCACAATCCAAAGATGTGCAGGTTAGGTGGACTGGACATGCTAAATTTCCTCTAGTGTCCGAAAGATTAGGTGGGGTTACTGGGTTATGGGGATAGGGTAAGGGTTCTTTCAGAGGGTTGGTGCAGACCCGATGGGCCGAATGGCTCCCTTCTTCACCATTGTGATTCTTTGAACCCGAGCATTGCTGAATAAAGAGACATGCTGCCAAAGCTTTTAGCCTTGCACTCATCAGACACAAGGGGCGGGATTCTCCTGCAACTGGCCGGATGGCCCGATGCCGGCACCAAGAGCGGTGTGAACCACTCCGACGTCGGGTGGCCCGGACGTTGCGGAATCCTCCGCAGTTCCGGGGGCTAGGCCGGCGCCCGAGGGGTTGACGCCGCGCCAACGAAGTGCTGCCGTGGGTGGGCGCACGTTGGCGCATGCGCAGAACCGCCGGCGTGTTTCCTGTGCATGCGCAGGGGGTTTCTTCTCTGCGCGGCCCATGGCAGAGCCTTACAGAGGCCGGCGCGGAGGGAAAGAGTGCCCCCACGGCACAAGCCCGCCCGCAGATCGGAGGGCCCCGATCGCAGGCCAGGCTACCGTGGGGGCCCCCACCCCGGGGCCAGCTCCTCCCATGCCCCCCCCCCCCGAAGACTCCTGGTCCCCCCTCCAAGCCTGGTCCCGCCAGGATGGACCATATCCATTTCACACCGGCGGGACTGGCAGCAAACGGGTGGCTGTTCGGCCCATCGGGGCCCGGAGAATTGCCAGGGGGGGGGGGGGGGGAGGGGGGCATTGGCGGCGCGGCGTGATCCCCGCCGCCGCCCGAAAACCGGCGTCCGAGCGGCGGGGCAGGCTTCACGCCGCCCCCCCCGGCGATTCTCTGACCCAGCAGGGGGGGGGGGGGTTGGAGAATCCCGCCCAAGAATACCAAATTTGAAATGGAATAACAATTTATACAACATGAGATAAGGGTACTGATTGGTTGGCAAGTGCACCCTGGTTGGTTGAGGCGCTGCCATAGGGAATGCGCCAAGAATAGTTAACCCCTTTCGTTCAATTTAATAAAAGGCAGTCGACTCTCACTGGTTGAGGTGTTGTCTTGGGGAATACACCAAGGAACTGCTGTCCTCCATGCTGGTGTATAATTGAAAAAAGACGCAATATCTAGAGTTCTTTCTGTTTACGTAGCACAGGGCTTTACATCTGATTAAATGTAGTTTCTATCAAGCGCTAGGTGAGCCATATTGCGAGCCTAATCGGCTGTAAGTCTAATTTTTAGCACGCTCCCGGGATTGTTAATGGTCATTGTCCAATTATGGAATGACATCCAATGTTGGACACCATGGGCGAGATTCTCCGACCCCCCGCTGGGTCGGAGAATCGCCGGGGGCTGGCGTGAATCCTGCCCCCGCCGGTTGCCGAATTCTCCGGCACCGGATATTCGGCGGGGGGGCGGGAATCGCGCCATGCCAGTTGGCGCCCCCCCCCAGCGATTCTCCGGCCCGAAGTCCCGCTGCTAAAATGCCTGTCCCACCGGGGTAGATTAAACCACCTACCTTAGCGGCGGGAGAAGGCGGCGCGGGCGGGCTCCGGGGTCCTGGGGGGGTGCGGGGCGATCTGGCCCCGGGGGGTGCCCCCACGGTGGCCTGGCCCGCGATCGGGGCCCACAGATCCACGGGCGGGCCTGTGCCGTAGGGGCACTCTTTTCCTTCCGCCTTCACCACGGTCTCCACCATGGCGGAGGCAGAAGAGACTCCCTTCACTGTGCATGCGCGGGAATGCCATCAGCGGCCGCTAACGCTCCCGCGCATGCGCCACCCGGAGATGTCATTTCCGCGCCAGCTGGCGGGGCACCAAAGGCCTTTTCCGCCAGCTAGCCCCTTAAGGTTGGGGCTCGGCCCCCCAAGATGTTGAGCACTCCGCACCTTTGGGGTGGCGCGATGCCCGACTGATTTGCGCCGTTTTGGGCGCCAGTCGGCGGACATCGCGCCGATACCGGAGAATTTCGCCCCATGTTCCGAGTTTTGCAAGCCAGGCTGGTTGAGTACAGTCAATACTCTACACCTGTTGTGGACATCTGAAGGAACATGCTGCTGAGAGCAGTATTCATATTTTTCAAAGGGCCTTCCATCAAGGGCGACATTTATATACTATACCTGCTCCTCAATAAATCGGTGATCAGTTTCCTGCAACCAGGCTCCAAGAAGCAGAGCATCATCCTGGTGACAGAGAGATGGAAGCAAAAATGTAGCAGCAAACATTTGATTATCAGCCAGAGTCAATTCAGCAACCAACTCTTTCAGAACAGAATTTAAAATCCCTGTGGTTAAAAGGAAACAAATTTTCAAAGTCAGTGTTGCTCACTTTAATACACAAATGATTAATCCATCACATCTATGAACTCATCAAATTACTGTTGTAATGCAAAAAACAAAACAGCCAACATGTGCACAGCAAGCTCCAAACAGAAACAAGATGATGAGGAGCTAATCTGTTTTAGTGATGTTGATTGGAGGGGTAAATATTGGCCAGGACATGGGGAGAAGCTTGC
This sequence comes from Scyliorhinus torazame, assembly GCF_047496885.1. Lineage (NCBI taxonomy): Eukaryota > Metazoa > Chordata > Chondrichthyes > Carcharhiniformes > Scyliorhinidae > Scyliorhinus > Scyliorhinus torazame. The sequence continues at coordinate 290,871,677 of NC_092708.1, forward strand.
TCTTTTTCTGAGAGTGCCATAGATCTGAGAGGGTAAATGCGAGAGTGCATGGTCAGTGAGGGGTAACTTTGGGCTGAGTAAGACAGAGACCGGATGAGCATATTTGGGAATTTGTTTCAAAGGGGGAATTTTGTGCATAGGATGAAGAGGTGCTTTCAGTAAGGCGACTGCAGGAAGTGAAGTGTGCTGAATGGGGAGTTTTGTGAAGGGCAGGAAGGAGGTGCTGTTTTCTTCTGCACTTTTTCAGCATCCAGTATTTAATTTCCACTTTAGTGCAGCAGGAGCAGGTAAATCAATAACTTATATTATGAGTAACTGTAAGTTCAACAGTATATTTTAAGTACTGCAGTGTTTTATCAGTATTGTAAATTTTACTGGCAGTGCTAAAACCTACTGGGAGGTGTGGGCTTTATTAATTAGCAATTATTAATTAACTCATATTGGAGATGGCAGGGCAGGTGATGTACCGTGACTGCAGGAGGCGAGAGCTTCAGGATACTGGTGTGATCCAGGGCAAACACATCTGCAGTCAGTGTTTACGGCTGAAGGAACTTCAGCTCCAAGTTATTGAGCTGAGCTCCAGACTCTGCGGCACACCAGGGAGGGGAAAGTTACCAGGACACTTTATTCCAGGAGGCGGTCACACCCCTTAGGGATAAGGTATTCTAAATTGATCAGTCAGGGATTGCAAATCAGGCAGGTAAGGGGACCCAGAGGTTAAGTGTGCAGAAGCCTTGAAATTGTCCAACAGTTTTGAGGCTTTTTCAGCTTGTTTGGCTAAGAGTGGGTGTTGCGGAGAGATAAGCTAACTGGCCATGGCACCATGGTATAAGAAGCCATTCAAGCAGGGGGAGCTACAAGGAATATAGTGGTAGTCGGAGACAGTCTAATCAGAGGGATCAATACCATTCTGTGCAGCATAGAGCATGCGTCCAGATGGCTGTGTTGCCTGCCAGGGTTTGGGTCATCTACTTGGGGCTGGACAGCAACTTGCAGTGATAGGCGGAGATCCAATTGTTGTGGTTCATGTAGGTACCAATGACAAAGGCAGAACAAAGAAGGAGGTTCTGCATGATCAGCATGAGGAGTTTGGCACCAAACTAAGAAGCAGAATGTCAAGATCATAATCTTTTAAGACATGTGCAAATTGACAATGGACTTATCAGATTAGGGAGATTAATGCATGGTTCTCAGACTGGTGCAGGAGAAGTGGGTTTTGGTTTGTTGTGCAATGGCACCAATATTGGGGAAAGTGGGATCTGTACCATTGTGAACGGCCTACACCTGAACCATGCTGGGACCAGTGTTCCTGCAGATCACATAACTAAGGAAGTAGAGAAGGTTTTACATTAAGGAGTGGGGACAAGGGATCAAATTTGGGAAGATCTGGCAAAGCAAAGAGGAGAGATGAGGCAAAAGAGAAAGGTATTAGTATGAAAAATGAAACAGACCATGACATAAAGGGGCAGAGAGTGCAAATCTGACAGCAAGTATCAGATGTGACTAGAGGTTATAAAAATAATCAAAAGGATAAAACTAAAGGCTCACTATCTGAATGCAGGAAGCATTCAAAACGAAACAGATGAACTGAGAACGCACATAAAAATAAACAAGTACTATTTGATAGCTACTACAGAGACATGGTTGTAGGAGGAGATGGATTGGGACTTGAATATTGAAGGTCAGAAGAAGTTTAGCAAGTACAGGAAGCTGGGAAAAAGTGGTGGCAGGCTCAGTTAGTTAATGAAGATATTAGCACAATAGAGAAGGACGACCCAATTTCAGGAAACCAGAATGTGGAAATGGTTTGGGCAAAATGAGAAATGGTAAAGGCATTGGTGGGAGACATGTACAGAAATTAACCACATGGTATGGTGGAGCATAAAGGAAGAAATAATGGAAGCTTGTCAGAAAGGTGCCGCGATAATCATGGGAGTTTTTAAATCTACAAAGAGACTGGAAAAGTCAGGTGGGCAAAGCTAGCCTAGATGAAGGGTTCATAATGTTTCTGGGATAATTTGAAATTAGATTTAGATTTGTCACTTGCACTGAGGTAGTGAAAAGTATTGTACTGCATATAGTCCAGGCAGATTGCTCCATACACAAAATCATTGACATAAATATATTAACACAAGACATCAGGTGAAGCATACGGAATATAATGCTACAACTGAAATGAAATGAATGAAATGAAAATCGCTTATTGTCACAAGTAGGCTTCAAATGAAGTTACTGTGAAAAGCCCCTAGTCGCCACATTCTGGCGCCTGTTCGGGGAGGCTGTTACGGGAATCGAACCGTGCTGCTGGCCTGCTTTCAAAGCCAGCGATTTAGCCCTGTGCTAAACAGCCCCTGAGTAGAGACTATGTGTAGAAAGATCAGTTCAGTCCATAAGCAGACCATTCAGGAGTCCTGCAACAGCGAGGAAGAAGCTGTTTTTGCAACTATTGGTGAGTGTTCCCAAACTTTTGTATCAAGTCAGATGGAAGAGGTGGAAGAGAGAATAACCCAGGTGGGAGGGGTCTTTGATTATACTGCCCGCTTTCCCAAGGCAGCGGGAGGTGCAGACAGAGTCAATGGATGGCTCGCGTGATGGACTGGGCAGTGTTCACGACTCTCTGTAGTTTCTTATGGTCTTGGACTGAGCAATCGCCATACCAGGCTGTGATGCAGCCAGATAGGATGCTTTCTACGGTACATCTATAAAAATTGGTAATTGTGGACATGTCACATTTCCTTAAATTCCTGAGGACACTATGTTCAGGAGCCAATCAGAGAGCAGGCTATACTAGACCAGGTATTGTGTAATGAGATGGGATTAATTAATGTTCTCGTACTGAAGGAGCTCCTAAGTATCCATGACCATAACATGATTGAATTGTATATCCAGTTTGAGGGAGAGAGGAGTGGGTCCAGTTTTTAAACTTAAATAAGGGCAAATAGTAGGGCGTGAAAGCAGAGCTGGACAAAGTGAACTGGCAAATTAGATTCAGGGATAGATCAATAAAGATGCAGTGGAAGATATTTAAGGGGATATTTCAGAACACACAGGATAGCAACATTCCAACAAATAAGAAAAAGTCCAGGGAATGGACACACCACACCATCCATGGTTAACTAGAAAAGGTTAAAGCTGGTATCAAACTTAAACAAAAAGCATAGATGGAAGGTCAGAAGATTGGACAGAATACAAGGAACAGCAAAGGATGAATAAAATAATGAGGGGGCAGCACGGTGGTGCAGTGGGTTAGCACTGCGGCCTCACGGCGCCGAGGTCACAGGTTCGATCCCGCCTCTGGGTCACTGTCCGTGTGGAGTTTACACATTCTCCCCGTATTTGCGTGGGTTTCACTCCCAGAACCCAAAAATGTGCAAGCTAGGTGAATTGGCCACGCTAAATTGTCCCTTAATTGGAAAAAATGAATTGGGTACTGTAAAAAAAAATTTAAATAATAATAATGAGGGAAAAAATTAGAGTACAAGTGAAAGCTAGCCAGGAATATAGCAGATAGTAAGAGGTTCCAGACATATTTAAAAAAGAAACGAGTTAGCTAAGTGAGCGTTGTCCTATAGAAAGTGACTTTGGAGAAATAATAACGGAAGACAGGTAAACGGCAGTTGAATTTAACAGGTATTTTGCATCGGTCTTCACTGCAGAGGATACAATCAACATTCCGGAAGCAGCTATAAACCAGTAAATGGAAGGGAGGGAGGAACTCTGTAAAATTACATTCATGAGCAGCACGGTAGCAGTGGTCAGTACTGCTGCCTCACAGCGCCAGGGACCTGGGTTCGATTTCAGCCGTGGGCGACTGTCTGTGTTGAGTTTTGTCTGTGTTGAGTTTGCACGTTCTCCCTTTGTCTGCGTGGGTTTCCTCTGGGTGCTCCAGTGTTGTCCCACAGTCCAAATCTATGCAGGTGGGATTACTGAGATGGGCGGGGTAGTGGGCTTAGGGTCGAGACCCACATGTGGGTGTCGGAAGAGTCGTGGAGCGATCGGTTGTGGTGTGTTCCCGATTGCGAGAAGTTCCCAACTGCAGCGACCGGCTTTTAAGAATGCCGGTCTCGGCAGTCCCCGATTGGTTACGATGTTTGTGGGGGCGGGCAGCGCGAGGTTGGCCTGTGTGCTGGTCACCGCGCGCAGAGTGGTGGGGGGTGGGGGGGATGGGGGGGGGAAAAGAGAAAGAATGGGCTGACGGGCGTCCACATGAACACGATGCTAACATTGATGGCCCCAGCTTGGAGCTCCGCTCTATTGCTTGCCCGATGCGCGCTGCTGGGCTCATCCCCCGCCACCGATCGGCCGTATGCAACCTGCGGCTACTTGGTCAATCCGTTCAACAGCCAGCACAACGTCCGTTTGCACTCCCACGACAGGAAGTACTGGTCGGGAAGTGGTCTGTGACTGGGGTGGCTACAGTGAGAGAAAGCCAGGCCAGGTTTCTCGGAATACTGATTAACCGAGGCCAGTCAATAGGTCTGACATATTTGAACTCTGAAAGAAACCTACAGTCATCACTTTGTGTCAACATTCTCTGGAAACAAGGAAGTAAGTGCTTTTTGTGAGACTGGAGCAGGAGGTTACTTGGATGTTTTGATAGTGCAATGCAGTGGAACCAGTAAGAAATAGTGTGACGTTGTGCGAGTGTGACAAGTTACTTCATCTCCTCTAAAGTTGCAGTTTGTAAAGTGAAAATAAGATTGCACTTTTTTCTATAATTGGTTAATTTCTAAAGAAATGGGAATATATTTAAAACAAAGTTTGTGTGTAAATGTAAGGATGCACATGTTCAACTGAAGTGGTTTTAATTTTTAGCAGTAAAAAGTCATAAATTTGGAAAAATTTGGTATTAGAAATCGTGTTTAAAAGTTAAGAAAAGAATGCCGGCCGTGACCGGCCTTTAAATATGAACGATGAGTCTTTCCGCCAGAGGGAGCAGCAGAGAGAAGGTCATGCGCCCTACACGTCAATGCTTTGGGTGCAAAATCATAAGAGGTGAGATTCCTCAATTTTGTAGCTGCCAATAAGCAAGCAACAGGATGTGTGAAGAACTGAAGATGGGTCATTTTGTAATAAGGTAGAGAGGGCCAGAGATACAAACAAACAAGATCTCATAACTAAATATGCTAGAGAGAGCTTCTCAGGAGAGTCCACGGGAGGACAAGGCAGTGCTGGTGTGAGCTGTATCCCGAGCTCCACGGCCTCTGGTGAACGAACAATTAAGAAGAAACTGAAATCGTGAACAAAGCAGTATGAAGATGATTTCTTGAGGTATGGCACTAATTGTGCCAATGCAAATCAGGATGCAAAGCCCATGTGTGTTGTATGCAGGGAAGTACTAACAAATGAACCTCAAAACTTCAAAGAGATTTGAAGACCAAGCATGGCGAGTTCGAGGACAAAACACTTGATTTTTTTCAAAGCATGCAGCAAGAACTTAAATCGAGAGCTGAAGTCCTTAGCAGAAATGTAACACTGAATGGCGAAGCAAGAGAGATCGTGAGGACCAAGCAGGCCCACCTGCCACATTAAAGGTAAGCAATAATGGTGTGTCGCGAAGTTCGGCCGGCGTGGGTCGCGAACGTCAGCCGGCATGTCTCGCGAACAAATCCTTTTGCACTGTAGAGATTCTGTGTTCTAAGTGGTACTGAGTAAATTTTTGGAGCCGCAGGCTGCCAAGTGCCCAGGTCCTGATGAACTTCTTGCTAGGGTCTTGAAAGAAGCGGCAAGTGAGATGCATTGGTTTTAATTTTCCAAAAATCCTTAGATTCGGGGAAGATAGCAACTGTAACTCTGTTACTCAACAGAAGGGAGCCATAAAGTGAAAAGAGCATGGGGGCGGCACGGTGGTGGTGGTTAGCACTGCTGCCCACGGCGCCAAGATCCCAGGTTTGATCCCGGCCCTGGGTCACTGTACGTGTGGAGTTTGCACATTCTCCCTGTTCTCTGCGTGGGTCTCACTCCCCCATCCCAAAGATGTGCGGGGTAGGTGGATTGGCCATGCTAAATTGCCCCTTAATTGGAAAATAAATAATTGGAAACTCTAAATTTATTTCTATTCTCTGGCCCTGTGCATTTGTAAGTTGTAAAAAATACATATAAAAGTTGTTTCTGTCAAATCTGAACTAAACTGCATTGGTGTGCAACCAAAAGGCAAGAGGTTGGATTTATACAGATCTAAAATTGCAATATCTTCACTTTCATAAGTTGCATATGAGAACATTTATCATGTTCTTGTTCTAAGTGCATTATTTTGCTACTCTTTGGTCTGTTTATATCTTGGTAACTGCAACACACATATTAGTAACTGAGTAATTTGTCACAGAACTTAACTGTCATTGCTTGAGTGCAGTAGCTACAGAATGACAGCTTTTCTGATTAAACCCTATAGGAGGATTTGGACGGGCAAGAACAGATGATGACACATGCCTGTGTCAAATATCTCCGCAGACATGGGGAGAATGTGCAAACTCCACAGGCAGTTACCCAAGGCCAGAATTGAACCTGGAACCCTGGCACTATGCCACCGTGCCGCCCCATGATGAGGAATCTATGAGGAATTCTTAATTGAAGAACATTTCTACCTACCCAAAATTGGACACCATGCAAACAGGAGAAATCTGAGGGATTTTTAATTGATGAACATTTCTACCTACACAAAATTGGACACCAGGCAAACAGGCTGACAATTTAGAAACAAAGGAGGGAGACAAGAGGTGGTGAGGTAGAGCTGGGCATAACCAGGGTCCACTTGGAAACTAACTTGACTGTGGATGATATCCATAAAATAAATATATTTTTTAAAAGCCCACAGGAAAAGGGAAAGAAACATTTCAATACAGCTTGAGCCCACAAAAAAAATCTTACAACCGTAAGTGTACATCTGTTATTAGAAATTGAAATTATTAAATCCATCAGACCCACCTTCATAGGTCTTGGGTGGCAGCAGAGCCAGAATCTCATACAACCGTTGCCTAAACACTACTGAAGCACTCTTCAAAGAAACTCCATAGGATTTGTTAAGTGCAGGCAGTCTAAAAAATATATGTATTTATCACCTTAAGACATAAAGCAAATTATTGCAGAGAGAAGGTTTATATAAATTGTTATTTATTTTACACTTTCAGCTACATGCATTTCAGCCATCAAAAACAATGCTTAAACCTCATTCCAGGCCCATTGAAAAAGAGCTATCCACAAAAATCAATGATACAAGCAGAAAGCCTAAAACCTGGATTTGGGCGAACATTAGTAGAATTTTAACAAATATTTCTTGACACTGGCAGAAATTTGTACACGATGTACCAAAGAAGCCCATTATGAAAATTAACCAACAGCAACTTTTTCTTGGAGGAGGAAGGAAATTTTTTGCTGCAATTAGAAATGTTAATTTTATCCTTTACCACAACAGGCTTATATTTTAAATCAATGATTTACAAACCATAAATAAAAATTAATCAACTGCAATTAAACAACATCCTTCTACAAATCTTTACTAGCAAAGGAATCCATATAACTGTTAGAAAAATACTGACTCCTCAAATGACTGGCTGTTATACAACTTACTTTGTTGATAAAGCCACAGCGAAAGTAAGCAGTGGAAGGAGCCTCTCAATTACATCATCAGTCAACAAATCTCCGCAATGCAACACAAAGCTTTTCATTGCTGAGAAAAAGAAATCAATACAAAATTAACTTAATTGTCCGAAGAATATTTTTGTTTCAAACTCCACTCAAAAATATGGAGTTGTGAAAATATTATCACAACAAAAACATTTTTAAAAAACAAGGTGCTATCCATGATTTAAATTGTATCAATATTCTGCAACTCAAATGCATCGTGAATCTTAATGGTTTTGAGCTGCTGAGATACAGGATGTGCATTTACAGCTTCGCTCTGTATTTCAGCAAAAACATATTTTATTGAAGTCAGTACTCTGAAACAAAAGGCACAAGAGTAAACAGAGCAAATAAATGAGATGTGTCACCTTTCATAAATTCATAAGATATAGGAGCAGAATTAGGCCATTCAGCCCATCAAGTCTGATATGTTCCTCATCAGTTACCTACAATGCTACAGACCAAGATTGCACAATCAGCCAGAGCATCTCCTCCCTAGAACAAATGAGCAGGAGGACGTAATTTAGCCTCCTGAGCCTAAATATCCTCAATGTGATCATGGCTGATCACAACATGGCCTGAACTCCACTGTCCTGCCCGTTCTCCATAACCCTACAACACATTACCAATTAAAAATCTGTTGAACTCCTCCTTAAATTTACTCACTGTCCCTGCATCCACTGCACTGAGGTAGTGAATCCCAGATACACGACCGTTTGGGAGAAGTATTTTCTCCTCAAGTCTGTTTTAAATTTGCTACCTCTTATTCCAAGATTATGTCCTTTCATTTTAGAATGCCCCCACAAGGGGATGTATCTGCTTCACGTTTACTTTATCCATACCTTTTAGCATCTTGAATACCTTGATTAAATCTCCCCTCATTCTTCTAAACTCTAAAGAGCACAGGCCTGAACTGCTCAATCTCTCCTCATACGACAAACCCCTCATCTCTGGAATCAATCTAGTGAACCTCCTCTGAACTGCCCCCAATGCCTCTACATCTTTCCTCAAATAAGGGGACCAAAACTGTGCACAATACTCCAGGTGTGGTCTTACCAGTGCCTTTTATAGTTGCAACAACATTTCCTTACCTTTATACTCAATTCCTTTTGCCGTAAATGCCAACATTCCATTTGCTTTCCTTATTATCTGCTACACCTGCATGCTCGTTTTCTTTGGCTCATGCGCAAGGTCACCCAGATACCTCTGCATCGGAGCACCCCGAAGTCTCTCCCCATTTAGATAAGCCGTCTTTACATTTTTTCGCCCAAAATGCATGACCTCACACTTATCCACATTAAACTCCATCTACCATATTTTAGCCCACTCTCCTAACTTTTTTTTCTATAAACTTAAAGTACCCCATTTTTTTCCAATTAAGGGGCAATTTAGCGTGGCCAATCCACCTAGCCTGCACATCATTGGGTTGTGGGAACGAAACCCACGCAAACACAGGGAGAATGTGCAAACTCCAGACAGACAGTGACCCAGAGCCGATATCAAACTGGAACATCGGCGCCATGAGGCAGCAGTGCTACCCACTGCGCCACCATGCTGCCCCCCACTCTCCTAACCTATCTATATCAATTTGTAAGGTTCTTATTTCCTCATTGCAATTTACTGTCCCACCTATTTTTGTCATCTGCAAATTTGGCTAGAGAACCTTCTATCCCAGTATCCGAGTCGTTAATATAGATTGTGAATAGCTGGGGCCCTGTAGCACCCCACTAGTTACATCTTGCCATCCAGAAAAAGACCCATTTATCTCAAGTGTCGCCTGTCCGTCAGCTAGTCTTCTGTCCAAGCTAATAAATTACCCCATATCCCATGTGATCTCACCTTGTGAATTAACCTTCTGTGCGGCACCTTATCAAACGCCTTCCGGAAGTCCAGATATCTGTAGGTAGATATCTGGAGTATTCACAGGATATCTACAGGATCCCCATTCTCCACTTTGCTTGTTACATCTTCGAAGAACTCAAGCAAATTACACATCTTCGAAGAACTCAGGCAAATTAGCCAAACCCTGATTTGCCCCTCATAAAACCATGCTGACTCTGATGGATAGCGCTTTGGCTTTCCAAATGTCCTGATATTACATCCTTGATAATTGATTCTAACAATTTTCCAACAACAGATGTTAAACTAACTGGTCTGTAATTTCCCACATTCTGCCTCCCTCCTTTTTTGAACATTAGCATTTTTCCAATCCACTGGAACCCTTCCCATGTCCAGGGAATTTTGGATTATAATAACCAATGGATACACTATCTCTGCTGTCACTTCCTTTAACACCCTGGGATGTGGGCCTTCAGGCCTTGGGCTCTTGTCTGCCCCCAATCCCAAGAGTTTGTTGAGTCCCGTTTCCCTATTGATGCTGATTGTTCCAAGTTCCACCCTTTCTATTACATATGAATGGCTCTTTCCTATAGGAATGGTACCAGTGCCCTCCACCGTGAAAACTGAGGCAAAGTATTGATTTAGCATCTTTGCCATTTCTGTGTTCCCCACTATTAACTCACCGGTTTCATCTTCCAAGGGGCCAACATTCACCTCAGCAACTCTCTTCCCTTCTGTATGCCTGTAGAAGCTTTTGCTATCCTTTTTCATATTCTGTGCTCGTTTTGTTTTGTAATTTGCCTTAGCGATTTTTAATCCTTTTTTAGCATCCCTTTGTTTATGTTTGAAAGTTTCCCAATCTTCCAGCCTGCCACTGGCCTTTGCAATATGATATAATTAAGTTTTTGTCTTTATAATGTCCTTGACCTCCTTGTTTAGTCATGGATGTTTTTTTTAAACCTCTTTTACCATCTTTCTTCCTCACTGGGATATATTTCAGTTGTGAGGAATTGAATGTCTCCTTAAATAACTGCCATCACTCATCAGCTGTCCTACTTTTTAAGCCTTCCTGCCCAGTCGATTCAGGCCAAATCTGTCCTCAAGCCTACGTAATTTTCTTTGTTTAATTCCAGAACACTAGTGTGGGACTCCACTTTCTCACCCCCAAACTGAATCTTGAATTCTACCATACTATGGTCACTACTCCCTAGTGGATCCATAACTAGGAGGTCATTAATTAATCCCTCCTCATTACAGAATACCAAATCGAGAGTAGCCTCCTCCCTGGTTGGTTCCAGGGAACAATCTCTAATGCATTCAATGAACTCTGCCTCCAGGCTACACTTGCAAAATTGATCCCTCAAGTCTTTGTGCATATTAAAATCACCCATTATTATTGCTGTACCTTTCTTGCAAGCCCCCAGTATTTCCTGGTTTATACCGTACCACACTGTAGAACTACTGTTTGGGGACCTATAGATTACTCCTACCAAGGACTTCTTCCCTTTGTTATTTCTTATTTCTACCCAGACTGATTCCACATCTTGATCTCCAGTGCTTAAGTAATTTCTCATTACAGCACTGATCCTTTCCTCACCAGCTGGTTAATGAGCTCAACAGCTGGCTTGCAATGCAGAACAAGGCCAGCAGCGCGGGTTCAATTCCCGTAATGGCTTCCCCGAACAGGTGCTGGAATGTGGCAACTAGGGGCTTTTCACAGTAACTTCATTGAAGCCTACTTGTGACAATAAGCGATTATTTTTTTTTTATTAAATATTTTATTGAAAATTTTTGGTCAACCAACACAGTACATTGTGCATCCTTTACACAATATTATAACAACACAAATAACAATGACCTATTTTATAAACAAAAAATGAATAAATAATAAATAACAAAAATGAAAACTAGCCCGAATTGGCAACTGCCTTGTCACAAGTAACACTCTCCAAAAATATAATTTAACAGTCCAATATATAATTATCTGTAGCAACGACCTATACATACTATACAGTATATATTAACAACCCTGAGAGTCCTTCTGGTTCCTCCTCCCCCCCCCCCACCCCCCCGATCCTGGGCTGCTGCTGCTGCCTTCTTTTTCCCATTCCGTCTATCTTTCTGCGAGGTATTCGACGAACGGTTGCCACCGCCTGGTGAACCCTTGAGCCGACCCCCTTAGGAAGAACTTAATCCGCTCTAGCTTTATAAACCCCGCCATGTCATTTATCCAGGTCTCCACCCCCGGGGGCTTGGCTTCTTTCCACATTAGCAATATCCTGCGCCGGGCTACTAGGGATGCAAAGGCCAAAACATCGGCCTCTCTCGTCTCCTGCACTCCCGGCTCTTGTGCAACCCCAAATATAGCCAACCCCCAGCTTGGTTCGACCCGGACTCCTACTACTTTTGAAAGCACCTTTGTCACCCCCATCCAAAACCCCTGTAGTGCCGGGCATGACCAAAACATATGGGTATGATTCGCTGGGCTTCTCGAGCACCTCGCACACCTATCCTCCACCCCAAAGAATTTACTGAGCCGTGCTCCAGTCATATGTGCCCTGTGTAATACCTTAAACTGAATCAGGCTTAGCCTGGCACACGAGGACGACGAGTTTACCCTGCTTAGGGCATCTGCCCACAGCCCCTCCTCGATCTTCTACCCCAGCTCTTCTTCCCATTTCCCTTTTAGTTCATCTACCATAGTCTCCCCTTCGTCCCTCATTTCCCTATATATATCTGACACCTTACCATCCCCCACCCATGTCTTTGAGATCACTCTGTCCTGCACCTCTTGTGTCGGGAGCTGCGGGAATTCCCTCACCTGTTGCCTCGCAAAAGCCCTCAGTTGCATATACCTGAATGCATTCCCTTGGGGCAACCCATATTTCTCGGTCAGCGCTCCCAGACTCGCGAACTTCCCATCCACAAACAGATCTTTCAGTTGCGTTATTCCTGCTCTTTGCCACATTCCATATCCCCCATCCATTCCCCCCGGGGCAAACCTATGGTTGTTTCTTATCGGGGACCCCCCCCAAGGCTCCAGTCTTTCCCCTATGCCGTCTCCACTGTCCCCAAATCTTCAGTGTAGCCACCACCACCGGGCTTGTGGTGTAGTTCCTCAGTGAGAACGGCAATGGGGCTGTCACCATAGCCTGTAGGCTAGTCCCCCTACAGGACGCCCTCTCTAATCTCTTCCACGCCGCTCCCTCCTCCTCTCCCATCCACTTACTCACCATTGAAATATTAGCGGCCCAATAATACTCACTTAGGCTCGGTAGTGCCAGCCCCCCCCTATCCCTGCTACGCTGTAAGAATCCCTTCCTCACTCTCGGGGTCTTCCCGGCCCACACAAAACCCATGATGCTCTTTTCAATCCTTTTAAAAAAAGCCTTCGTAATCACCACCGGGAGGCACTGAAACACAAAGAGGAATCTCGGGAGGACCACCATCTTAACCGCCTGCACCCTCCCTGCCATTGACAGGGATACCATATCCCATCTCTTGAAATCCTCCTCCATCTGTTCCACCAACCGCGTTAAATTTAACCTATGCAATGTGCCCCAATTCTTGGCTATCTGGATCCCCAGGTAACGAAAGTCCCTTGTTACCTTCCTCAACGGTAGGTCCTCTATTTCTCTACTCTGCTCCCCTGGATGCACCACAAACAACTCACTTTTCCCCATGTTCAATTTATACCCTGAAAAATCCCCAAACTCCCCAAGTATCCGCATTATTTCTGGCATCCCCTCCGCCGGGTCCGCCACATATAGTAGCAAATCGTCCGCATACAAAGATACCCGGTGCTCTTCTCCTCCCCTAAGTACTCCCCTCCACTTCTTGGAACCCCTCAACGCTATCGCCAGGGGCTCAATCGCCAGTGCAAACAATAATGGGGACAGAGGGCATCCCTGCCTTGTCCCTCTATGGAGCCGAAAATATGCAGATCCCCGTCCATTCGTGACCACGCTCGCCACTGGGGCCCTATACAACAGCTGCACCCATCTAACATACCCCTCTCCAAAACCAAATCTCCTCAACACCTCCCACAAATAATCCCACTCCACTCTATCAAATGCTTTCTCGGCATCCATCGCCACTACTATCTCCATTTCTCCCTCTGGTGGGGCCATCATCATTACCCCTAACAACCTCCGTATATTCGTGTTCAGCTGTCTCCCCTTCACAAACCCAGTTTGGTCCTCGTGGACCACCCCCGGGACACATTCCTCTATTCTCATTGCCATTACCTTGGCCAGGACCTTGGCATCTACATTTAGGAGGGAAATAGGTCTATAGGACCCGCATTGTAGCGGGTCCTTTTCCTTCTTTAAGAGAAGCGATATCGTTGCTTCAGACATAGTCGGGGGCAGTTGTCCCCTTTCCTTTGCCTCATTAAAGGTCCTCGTCAGTACCGGGGCGAGCAAGTCCACATATTTTCTATAGAATTCGACTGGGAATCCATCCGGTCCCGGGGCCTTTCCCGCCTGCATGCTCCTAATTCCTTTCACCACTTCTTCTACCTCGATCTGTGCTCCCAGTCCCACCCTTTCCTGCTTTTCCACCTTGGGAAATTCCAGCCGATCCAAGAAGCCCATCATTCTCTCCCTCCCATCCGGGGGTTGAGCTTCATATAATTTTTTATAAAATGTCTTGAACACTCCATTCACTCTCTCCGCTCCCCGCTCCATCTCTCCTTCCTCATCCCTCACTCCCCCTATTTCCCTCGTTGCTCCCCTTTTCCTCAATTGGTGTGCCAGCAACCTGCTCGCCTTCTCCCCATATTCGTACTGTACACCCTGTGCCTTCCTCCATTGTGCCTCTGCAGTGCCTGTAGTCAGCAAGTCAAATTCTACATGTAGCCTTTGCCTTTCCCTGTACAGTCCCTCCTCCGGTGCTTCCGCATATTGTCTGTCCACCCTCAAAAGTTCTTGCAGCAACCGCTCCCGTTCCTTACTCTCCTGCTTCCCTTTATGTGCCCTTATTGATATCAGCTCCCCTCTAACCACCGCCTTCAACGCCTCCCAGACCACTCCCACCTGGACCTCCCCATTATCATTGAGTTCCAAGTACTTTTCAATGCACCCCCCTCACCCTTAGACACACCCCCTCATCTGCCATTAGTCCCATGTCCATTCTCCAGGGTGGGCGCCCTCCTGTTTCCTCCCCTATCTCCAAGTCAACCCAGTGTGGAGCGTGATCCGAAATGGCTATAGCCGTATACTCCGTTCCCCTCACCTTCGGGATCAATGCCCTACCCAGCACAAAAAAGTCTATTCGCGAGTAGACTTTATGGACATAGGAGAAAAACGAGAACTCCTTACTCCTAGGTCTGCTAAATCTCCACGGATCTACACCTCCCATCTGCTCCATAAAATCTTTAAGTACCTTGGCTGCTGCCGGCCTCCTTCCAGTCCTGGACTTCGACCTATCCAACCCTGGTTCCAACACCGTATTAAAATCTCCCCCCATTATCAGCTTTCCCATCTCTAGGTCCGGAATGCGTCCTAGCATCCGCCTCATAAAATTGGCATCATCCCAGTTCGGGGCATATACGTTTACCAAAACCACCGTCTCCCCCTGTAGTTTGCCACTCACCATCACGTATCTGCCCCCGTTATCCGCCACTATAGTCTTTGCCTCGAAAATTACCCGCTTCCCCACTAATATAGTCACCCCCCTGTTTTTCGCATCTAGCCCCGAATGGAACACCTGCCCCACCCATCCTTTGCGTAGCCTAACCTGGTCTATCAGTTTCAGGTGCGTTTCCTGTAACAAAACCACATCTGCCTTAAGTTTCTTAAGGTGTGCGAGTACCCGTGCCCTCTTTATCGGCCCGTTCAGCCCTCTCACGTTCCACGTGATCAGCCGAGTTGGGGGGCTTCCTACCCCCTCCCCTTGTCGATTAGCCATCACCTTTTTCCAGCTCCTCACCCGGTTCCCACGCAGCTGTATCTCCCCCAGGCGGTGCCCCCCCGCCCATCCTCTCCCATACCAGCTCCCCCCTCTCCCCAGCAGCAGCAACCCAGTAATTCCCCCCTCCCACCCCCCCCCGCTAGATCCCCCGCTAGCGTAATTACTCCCCCCATGTTGCTCCCAGAAGTCAGCAAACTCTGGCTGACCTCGGCTTCCCCCCGTGACCTCGGCTCGCACCGTGCGACGCCCCCTCCTTCCTGCTTCTCTATTCCCGCCATGATTATCATAGCGTGGGAACCAAGCCCGCGCTTCTCCCTTGGCCCCGCCCCCAATGGCCAACGCCCCATCTCCTCCACCTCCCCTCCTCCCCCCATCACCACCTGTGGGAGAGAGAAAAGTTACCACATCGCAGGATTAGTACATAAAACCCCTCTTTGCCCCCCACATTCGCCCCACCACTTTGTTCGAACGTTCTTTTTAATAACCCGCTCATTCCAGTTTTTCTTCCACAATAAAAGTCCACGCTTCATCCGCCGTCTCAAAGTAGTGGTGCCTCTCTCGATATGTGACCCACAGTCTTGCCGGTTGCAGCATTCCAAATTTTATCTTCTTTTTATGAAGCACCGCCTTGGCCCGATTAAAGCTCGCCCTCCTTCTCGCCACCTCCGCACTCCAGTCTTGATAAACGCGGATCACCGCGTTCTCCCATTTACTGCTCCGAGTTTTCTTCGCCCATCTAAGGACCATTTCCCTATCCTTAAAACGGAGGAATCTCACCACTATGGCTCTGGGAATTTCTCCTGCTCTCGGTCCTCGCGCCATCACTCGGTATGCTCCCTCCACCTCCAACGGACGCGCCGGGGCCTCCGCTCCCATTAACGAGTGCAGCATCGTGCTCACATATGCCCCGACGTCCGCTCCCTCCACACCTTCAGGAAGACCAAGAATCCTCAGGTTGTTCCTCCTTGCGTTGTTTTCCAGTGCCTCCAACCTTTCCACACATCGTTTCTGATGTGCCTCCTGCGTCTCCGTCTTCACCACCAGGCCCTGTATATCGTCCTCATTCTCGGCTGCCTTTGCCTTCACGACCCGAAGCTCCCGCTCCTGGGTCTTTTGTTCCTCCTTTAGCCCTTCGATCGCCTGTAGTATCGGGGCCAACAGCTCTTTCTTCATTTCCTTTTTGATCTCTTCCACACAGCATTTCAAGAACTCTTGTTGTTCAGGGCCCCATGTTAAACTGCCACCTTCCGACCCCATCTTGGTTTTTGCTTGCCTTCCTTGCCGCTGTTCTAAAGGATCCACTGCAATCTGGCCACTTCCCTCTCCTTTTTCCATCCGTATCCAGGGGGGATTCCCTTCTGGTTTACCGCACAGTGTTTTCAGCCGTCAAAATTGCCGTTGGGGCACCTATCAAGAGCCCAAAAGTCCGTTTCACAGGGAGCTGCCGAAACGTGCGACTCAGCTGGTCATCGCCGCACCCGGAAGTCCTCACAATAAGCGATTATTATCTGCTTCCCTATCTGCTTCAAGAAGATGACCATCATTCCTGTACCAAAAAATGCCAAGCAGCGTGCCTTAATGACTATTGGCAGTGGCTCTGACATCCATCATCATGAAGTGCTTCGAAAAGTTAGTCATGGCACGAATCAACTCCAGCCTCTCAGATTGCCTTGATCCACTACAGTTCGCCTACCGCTGCAACAGGTCCACTGCAGACGCCATCTCCATGACCCTGCACTCTACCCTGGAACACCTAGATAACAAAAACACCTCTGTCAGACTCCTATTTATCGACTACAGCTCAGCCTTCAACACCATTATTCCTACGAAACTCATCTCCCAAACTCCGTGGGCTTGGCCTCGGCTCCTCCCTCTGCGACTGGATCCTGAACTTTCTAACCCACAGGCCACAATCAGTAAGGAGAGGCAACAATACCTCCTCCACGATCATCTTCAACACCGGTGACCCACAAGGCTGTGTCCTCAGCCCCCTACTATACTCTTTGTACACCTATTACTGTGTGGCCAAATTCCCCTCCAACTCGATTTTCAAATTTGCTGATGGGTCGGATTTCAAACAATGACAAGACAGAGTACAGGAATGAGATAGAGAATCTGGTGAACTGGTGCGACGACAATAATCTCTCCCTCAATATCAACAAAACGAATGAGATTGTCATTGACTTCAGGAAGTGTAGTGGAGAACATGCCCCTATCTACATCAATGGGAACGAAGTAGAAAGGGTCGAGAGCTTCAAGTTTTTAGGTGTACAGATCACCAACAACCTGTCCTGGTCCCCCCATGTCGACACTATAGTTAAGAAAGCCCACCAATGACTCTACTTTCTCAGAAGACTAAAGAAATTTGGCATGTCAGCTACGACTCTCACCAACTTCTACAGATGCACCACAGAAAGCATTCTTTCTGATTGTATCACAGCTTGGTATGGAGCCTGTTCTGCCCAAGACCGCAGGAAACTACAAAAGGTCGTGAATGTAGGCCAGTCCATCATGCAAACCAGCCTCCCATCCATCGACTCGGTCTATAATTCCCGCTGCCTTGGAAAGGCAGCCAGCATAATTAAGGACCCTGCGCACCCCGGACATACTCTCTTCCACCTTCTTCCGTCAGGATAAAGATACCAAAGTTTGAGGTCACGTACCAACCGACTCAAGAACAGCTTCTTCCCTGCTGCCATCAGACTTCTGAATGGACCTTCCTCGTATTAAGTTGATCTTTTCTCTACACCTTGCTATAACTGTAACATTATATTCTGCAGTCTCCCCTTCCTTCCCTATGTACGGTATGCATTGTACAGCATGCAAGAAATAATACTTTTCACTGTATACTAATACATGTGACAATAATAAATCAAATCAAATATTATTAAATACTGCGTACCTGTGGACATTCAATTCCCAGACATGGTCTCCCTACAGCAATCCCTACCAAGTCATTACCGTTTGTTTCTATTTGCGCCGTTAGCTCATTATGTTTGTTACGAATGTTTCTTGAATTTAGATACAAAGCATATTGCAAAACAATTATGTGAATGTGATACAAAACAATTGCATTTGTTTTAATGTTAAATTTCCGCACTCTTCTGTAATTCCTTGGTGCATAAAGACATTCACCTGTTCTGTCCCTCACTTTTATTTTCTGATAACCATCCAGCACATTGCTAACCTGCACTCTTACCTGGGCTGGTAGAAGGGGCTGGTTTAGTACAGTGGGCTAAACAGCTGGCTTGTAATGCAGAACAATGCCAGCAGCGCGGGTTCAATTCCCCTAACAGGTCCCCTCTTTCTCAGTACTGGTGCCAATGGCCCATCAATTCAAACCCATTTCTCCCACACCAATCTTTGAGCCACACATTTCATTCCTTAATATTATTGATCCTGTGTCAATTATCTCGTGGCTAATCCGGAGATTATTACCTTTTTAGTTCTGCTTTTTAATTTAGCTCCTAGCTGTTCACACCCACTTAGCAGAACCTCTGTCCTTGTTCTACCTATGTCGTTGGTATCAATGTGGACCATGACAACTGGATCTTTACTCTCCCACTGGATCACAAAGTATCCCAAACGCATCCTGTGGACAAGGATCAATTGCTTTGCTTTGTAATGAACGAGCAGTCCTCAAATTACAGTTCGTTTTTTAAAAAAGAACCACTGACACTATAATCAATCCGTTAACCAGAAGGGATAATTTCGCGCTATCGCCATTTCAGCTTCTAGTTTTTCCCTGCCAGAAAACTACGCATCTCCCGAAGTTAATGCTGTTTTAATTAGCAAATACAACTTAAATAACAAAATGGTTTCCTTCCTTTTTCTTCTATCAAGCACAAAAAACATACACACTGTAAATGTCACTACTGTCCCTGAAGACCATAGGCTGCTCTCCCCTTTGAGAGGCGACTGACGGTGATTTAACCTCAGGGTCACCACACTTCAGGTGAGGGGCAAGGTTGAGAAGGTGGAGCCTTCATGAATAACCTGAGCCAATAGGGGAAATAACCCACGCTGTTGGCAGTGATCACGAACCAGCTGTCCAGCCGATGGAGTTAACCAACCACTTTATACAATGTGTTAGTGAAGGACTATTTTCTTCAGTTTTACATTGCAGTGCCAAATATCCTTTATTGCTCAATTTCAATTTTTGCTCATTTTATGTTTGATTATTTCAACTTGTTGCAGTTAGGATATCTTCACTTGTGTGATACAGATTCACATGATACAGATTCCACTTAGCAGTTAATTTCATTCAATAACTAGACGGGCCATGTTAAAGCGCTGCAACAGTTATTGTCTGCAAAACTGAATCATGTTGCATGAGGAGATCCATTTTTTTCTCTTCAACAAAACAAGGAACTTTTATTAACATTCTTCTAATTACTGAACAAATTAATTTGCGCGATCAAACATAAAGTCAGAATTTTTTACTTGACCAATTGCCATATTTAAGGGAAGTTTGACAATTGGCATCTTTTATGAAATTGTGTTAACTTCCTCCCCAGCTAAAAATGACTAACTGTGTTTGAAATAAGTACATCTGTGTTGCAAGACAAGGGGAATTCACAGACAAGCAGACTATTGATCACAAATATCTTACCGCAGAGAGCTCCTGCACGTTCTTCCAATGTCACCTGCCATGTGAAGCAGTCTCCACGACTCCTCTCAGTTTCCCAGTCTTTTGGGGACTGTGGGAATACACTTTTCCAAAGCAAGAGAATTCTTGGAAGATGATAGTGAACGACTGCTGGTCCTGAAATTACAAATTGATCATACAACAAAATAAGAGTCAAATTTGAAAAACTGGAAATTGCAAATAGTTCACCCATGGTGACACAGTTGTGAGCACTGCTGCCTCACAGTGCCAGGGACACAGGTTCAACTCCAACCTTGGGTGAATGACTGTGTGGAGTTTGCACGTTCTCCCAGGTGTCGGTGTGGGTTTCCTCCGGATGCTCCGGTTTCCTCCTACAGTCCAAAGACGTGCAGGTTAGGTGGATTGGCCATGCTAAATTGTCCCTTAGTTCCAAAGATATTCATGGGGTGTGGGCATCGCTGGCTGGGCATTTGCTGTGGGTCTGGAGTCACATGTAGACCAGGTAATGACAAGATTTCCTTCCCTAAAGGACATTAGTGAACCAGATTTGTTTTTATGACCATCGACAATATTTTCATGGTCACCTTTAAACTTTCAATTCCAGGTTTTTATTGAAGTCAAATTTCACCATCTGCCTTGGCAGGATTCGAACTGGGAACCCCAGAGCATAACTCTGGGTCTCTGGATTACTAGTTCGGTGGCAATACCACTAAGCCATTGCCTCCCGCTCAGTCAGGTGACGGCGATAGGGCAGGGAAGTGGGCCTCTGTAGGGTGCTCTTTCAGAGGGTCAGTGCAGACTCGATGGGCCAAATGACCTCCTTCTGCTCTGTAGGGATACTTTTACAAATACTTTAGAAGGAGGAAACAAAGAGATAAAAGATCAATTTATAAAGAGAAATGTTTGACCAAATCAATTTGACCGATGCTAAAATTTGTAATAATGTGTTGCATAACATTATGATCATGGCTGATGTTTCTACTGGACAAACCAGATCCCAGA
This sequence comes from Scyliorhinus torazame, assembly GCF_047496885.1. NCBI lineage: Eukaryota > Metazoa > Chordata > Chondrichthyes > Carcharhiniformes > Scyliorhinidae > Scyliorhinus > Scyliorhinus torazame. Next base: position 290,892,660 of record NC_092708.1, read on the forward strand.
GTTTGACAGATCCTAACTTTTATTTTTCTAAAGAAACCTTGAGGTAGGTCACTGAACAAATTCACAGGAATTGGGTGAACTTCTGACAAAAAGAATAAAATATTTATTAAACAAGAAAAAAAGTATTACATAAGACAAAAAGGTTTGAAAGATTTCAATACAATCATAAGAAAATTATTCAAATATTCCCCATTCTTTCACCCCACCTATTTACAGACAAATTCGGGAGGCAAAACAATTGATCATACTGTCTAATACTCTTGGTATTCAGGAAGCGTATGCAGTACACGTGAACCAATTAGTAATCTGTGGCCACACCACACCAATTCAACCAAAGATTCTATGGATTTCTCAATAGCCCAACTTGTCACACCGTGAGCAAACTGGTCTCGCTGAAACTGCCCTTCTCACCAGGGTTTCCAATCTCCACATTTGAAGAACCTGCCTTGGAATCTTCTCCAAAAGTCACTTCCGCTCAGACAGCTTCAACAAGAGTCAAGCTCCAGGGTTCCAATCTTGCCTTCCAAGGTTCCTTTCCCCTCGATCGTATCGTAATGCAACACCTTTCAAACATGCTTTCTGGACTTCGGTCGTGCAAAAAAACACCACTCCTCCAAAAGGGCACCTTTGCCCTTACAGCCTACAACACAGAGTCACCAACCATTGGTTGCCCTCTCGGATTTTCAGGGTTCCTCTTGAGATCACTTTGTTTCACGTCTGATTCTCACGTCCCTTTTTAATTTGGAGCCTTTTTCTCGATTTGTTTCTTTTTTTATAAATAAATTTAAAGTACCCAATTCTTTTTGTTTTCCAATTAAGGGGCAATTTACCATGGCCAATCCAGCTACCTGCACATCTTTTGGTTTGTGGGGGTGAGACAAACGCAAACACAGGGAGAATTTGCTAACTCCACACGGACAGTGACTGGGATTGAACCTGGATTCTCGCCGCCGTGAGGTAGCAGTGCTAACCACTGTGCTGCCCTTCTGTTTGTTTCTTTCAGCTTTACTGAACAGAACCTTTTTCTGATCTCCATCTTGGTCCCTTACCTGGGATGGTCTTTCTTCAGGGACCTCTTTATATTCTACTCACTGGTTTGGGAGCTTCTTCTTGTTTTGGGACCTTCTCCCAGTCCCCCTGGAACACTTGCTCGTTTATGGGACTCCGGTTCCAGGTCACCTGACCGGCAGTTTGGCCCATTTCACTTCTTTGCTTTCTTTTCTTCAGTGCAGGGCCAGTTCCCAGCCTAAAGAACTTGAAAAAGACTAACTGCGCAATGGCAGCCATTTCTTGGTTGGTGCATGCACAGGAGACCTAATTCCCACTGGGACCTGTAGTTCCAGAATGGCAACTGCCAATTCAGTTAAGTATTGAAGTTTGCTACAATAAGATGATAGCATCTTGAATTCTTGAGTGAAATGTGCACTTGTTGCATTAATCTAGTTGAAGTTACGTTAGTGAACATTTAAAAAAATACTTTTTGTATGAATACAACACATTATTTCATTTAAAACAAAAGAGTTGAGGTTTATGTACATACATTGCCAATTTCCAATCTATATGGTATTTGTTCAGACTCTCCTACGCTAACACAATTGGAGAATTGGTTCCTATGCCCGTCTGAAGAAACACAATTGACCTTTAAGGTTTCATTCCTAAACATTATGTAGTAAGAATGTGCAGGGATATCAGGACAACAGCTGAAAATGTGTCAAATGGAGGGAAAATACTATTGAGAGCACAGAGAATGAACAAGGCCGAACCTGAATGCAAAACGACCAAGAAGGAATGCAAAACCTCAAACTCTGTCGTATAAAAGATTGCGAAGAGGAAACTTAATTTCCAGCCTGCTTGACGAAGTAAAGATTAATTGCCTAAAATATGTTCTTAATGTAAATTGAAAAATAATTAAATAACAACTCTGCAATGTCACTCAAAAAAGCTGAGCTTTTACTTTTTTTAAAATATATATTTTTATTAAGAATTTTTCAATAACAATATTTTCCACCTTATAAACAACCCCCCCTCCCCCCCCGTAACAAAGAAAAGAAAAAGAACTTGCGTGGCAAGACATGAACATGGCAAGTCAATAAAATACAGAGCTTTGTACATTGGATTCTTCCCGTACGTCAGTTTCCGGATCATTCATGTGCTTTCTTGCTCGCATGCCCCCCCACAGGAACCCCCCCAAACGAACGGTGTGTCCCCCTCCCTCTGTTGCTGCTGTCCGACCTTCATCTAACGCTCCGCGAGATGATCTAGGAACGGTTGCCACCGCCTGTAGAACCCCTGCGCAGACCCTCTCAAGGCAAACTTTATCCTCTCTAACTTGATAAACCCTGCCATATCATTTATCCAGGCCTACACACTGGGGGGCTTCGCCTCCTTCCACATTAGCAAGATCCTTCGTCGGGCTACTAGGGACGCAAAGGCCAGAATGCCGGCCTCTTTCGCCTCCTGCACTCCCGGCTCGTCCACTACTCCAAATAGTGCTAGCCCCCAGCTTGGCTTGACCCGGACTTTCACCACCTTAGATATTGTTCCTGTCACTCCCCTCCAGAACCCCTCCATTGCCGGACATGACCAAAGCATATGGACATGGTTCGCCGGACTTCCTGAACACCTCCCACATCTGTCCTCCACCCCAAAGAGTCTACTCAGCCTCGCCCCCGTCATATGCGCTCTGTGAACCACCTTAAATTGTATCAGGCTAAGCCTGGCACACGAGGAAGAGGAATTAACCCTACTTAGGGCATCAGCCCATAGCCCCTCCTCAATCTCCTCCCCCAACTCCTCCTCCCATTTACCCTTCAGCTTCTCTACCAAAACCTCCCCCCTCTTCTTTCATCTCCTGGTATATCGCCGACACCTTGCCCTCTCCGACCCATACGCCTGAAATCACCCTATCCCCTGTGCCGGGAGTAGCGGCAATTCCCTCACCTGCCGCCTCACTTGCATGCACCTGAAAGCGTTTCCCGGGGGTAGCCCAAACTTCTCCTCCAGCGCCCCTAAGCTCGCAAACGTCCCGTCAATGAACAGGTCCCCATTCTTCTAATCCCTACCCGATGCCAGCTCTGAAATCCCCCGTCCATCCATCCTGGGACAAATCGATGGTTGTCTCTGATCGGGGACCACATCGAGGCTCCCGTCGCACCCCTGTGTCGTCTCCACTGCCCCCAGATCTTTAGCGTTGCCGCCACCACCGGGCTCGTGGTATACCTTGTCGGCGAGAGCGGCAGCGGTGCCGTCACCAGCGCCCCCAGGCTCGTTCCTTTGCAGGACGCCATCTCCAACCTCTTCCACGCCGCCCCTCTCCCTCCATCACCCACTTACGGATCATTGCCACGTTGGCTGCCCAATAATAACCACCCAGATTCGGCAATGCCAACCCTCCTCTATCTCTGCTACGCTCCAAGAACCCCCTCCTTACCTGCGGGATCTTGCTCGCCCACACAAATCCTGTAATGCTCCTGCTTACCCTCTTAAAAAAGGCCTTAGTAATCACAATTGGGAGGCATTGGAATACAAAAAGAAATCTCGGGAGGACCACCATTTTAACCGACTGTACCCTACCCGCCAGGGAGAGTGGCAACATGTCCCACCGTTTAAAATCCTCCTCCATCTGTTTCACCAATCGCGTCAAATTCAGTTTATGCAGGGCCCCCCCAACTCCTAGCTACCTGAATGCCCAAATATCGAAAGCTCCTTTCCACCCTCCTCAACGGTAGGTCCTCTATCCCTCTTCCCTGGTCCCCCGGATGGATCACAAAGAGCTCACTCTTTCCCACATTGAGCTTATAGCCCGAAAAGTCTCCAAACTCCCGTAGGATCTGCATTACCTCAACCATCCCCTCCACTGGATCCGTCACATACAGCAACAGGTCATCTGCATACAGCGACACTCGATGTTCCTCTCCCCCTCAAACCACCCCCTTCCATTTCCCCGACTCCCGTAACGCCATGGCCAAAGGTTCAATTGCTAATGCGAACAGCAGAGGGGACAGGGGGCACCCCTGCCTCGTCCCTCGATACAGCCGGAAATACTCCAACCTCCGCCGGTTCGTGACCACACTCGCCACCGGGGCTTTATACAGGAGCTTAACCCAACTAATAAACCCTCCCCCGAACCCAAACCTCCTCAACACTTCCCAGAGATACTCCCACTCTACCCGATCAAAGGCTTTCTCCGCGTCCATGGCTGTCACTATCTCCGCTTCTCCCTCCACCGATGACATCATTATCACATTTAAGAGCCTTCGCATATTAGTGTTTAACTGCCTACCCTTTACGAATCTCGTCTGGTCCTCGTGAATCACCCCCGGAACACAGTCCTCAATCCTCATGGCCAACATTTTTGCCAGCAACTTAGCATCTACATTAATGAGCGAGATCGGTCTATATGACCCACATTGCAGTGGGTCCTTATCCCGCTTTAAGATCAAAGAGATCGTCGCCTCCGACATTGTTGGGGGCAGGGTCCCCCCCTCCCTTGATTCATTGAAAGGTCCTTACCAGCAACGGTGATAACAGGTCTACATACTTCCTGTAGAACGCCACCGGGAACCCATCCGGCCCCGGGGCCTTCCCCGCCTGCATGCTCCCCAGTCCTTTAACCAGCTCCTCCACCCCAATTGGCGCCCCCAGACCAGCCACCTCCTGCACCTCCACCCTTGGGAACCTCAACTGATCCAAGAATCGCCCCATCCCCTCTTTTTCCCCTAGGGGCTGGGACCTATACAGTTCCTTGTAAAAGGCCTTAAAAGCCTCATTCACTTTCCCAGCACTCCGCACCGTAGTTCCCCTGCCATCTTTGACTCCACCTATTTCCCTTGCTGCCATCCTCTTACGGAGCTGGTGTGCCAGCATCCGGCTCGCCTTCTCCCCATATTCATATATCGCCCCCTGTGCCTTCCTCCACTGTGCCTCTGCCTTCCCTGTGGTCAACAGGTCGAACTCCGTCTGGAGACTTCGTCTCTCCCGGAGTAGTCCCTCATCCGGAGCCTCCCGCACACTTCCTCGTCTGCCAGCAGTCCCACATCCAACCTCCACAACGGGCGCTGGTCCCTCTCCTCCCCCAGCTCCAGCTCCACCCAGTGCGGGGCATGGTCTGAAATGGCTATGGCGGAATACTCCGTTCCCTCCACTTTCGGGATCAGTGCCCTGCCCAAAACAAAAAAATCTATCCGGGAGTAAGCCTTATGTACGTGGGAGAAAAAAGAAAATTCTTTGGCCAAAGGTCTGGCAAATCTCCACGGATCTACTCCCCCCATCTGATCCATAAACCCCCTAAGCACCTTGGCCGCAGCCGGCCTCCTCCCCGTCCTAGATCTGGAACGATCTAATGCTGGGTCCAGCACCGTGTTAAAATCCCCACCCATTATCAAGCTCCCTACCTCCAGGTCCGGAATACGCCCCAACATCCGTTTCATGAATCCAGCATCGTCCCAGTTTGGGGCATATACATTCACCAGTACCACCTCCGTCCCCTGCAACCTACCAGTCACCATCATGTATCGGCCTCCCTTGTCCGCTACTATGTTCTTGGGCTCAAATGACACCCGCTTTCCCACCAGTATTGCCACTCCTCTATTCTTCGCATCCAGCCCTGAATGGAACAACTGTCCCACCCATCCCTTCCTTAACCTGACCTGATCTGCCACCTTCAGATGTGTCTCCTGAAGCATGACCACGTCTGCCTTCAGTCCCTTTAGGTGCGCGAACACTCGGGCCCTCTTAACCGGCCCATTTAGGCCTCTCACATTCCACGTGATCAGCCGGATTGGGGGGTTACCCACCCCCCTCCCCCACCGACTAGCCATCTCCTATCTTAGGCCAGTCCCGTGCTCGCGCCTCCCACTCCCTCCAGTCCCCCAGGCGGGGACCCCCGCCCTGACCACCTCTTCCATTTTCAGTTCCCCCTCAGACAGTGCAGCAGCAACCCTAGAACCCCACCCCCCGCTAGATCCACATCTAGCACTTTTGCTCCCCCCATATTACTTCCGTGAGTCAGCTGACCTCTGCTGACCCTGGCTTCCCCCGCCTTCCCGTTGATCTCCCTGTGTGGGAGTCTCTCCTCCTCCTTACCTTCCTCCATCTCCCCCCCCCCCCCCCCCCCCCCACCATTTGGCGCGGGGAAAAAAGCCCGCGCTTTCCTGAACCAGCCCCGCCCCCTGTGGCGCAGCTCCTGTTGCGGCCATCATCCCAGTTCCCTCATCCCCGAGTCTCACCTCCCTCCAGGACCGACGCCCACATTCCCCATCATCATCATTTTGCCTACAGACAGGAAAAAAGGAAATTTTAGGAATTTTAACCAGAACTCTACCCACATCCCCATCCATCATCCCACCCACAAAATATTCTTTACCCATATTTACAACCCCATGTACAACCACATCCCCTCAGTTAGAGTCCAGTTTTTCCGTCTGTATAAAGGTCCAAACCTCTTCTGGCGTTTCAAAATAATGGTGTCTGTCCTGATAAGTGACCCACAGTCGCGCAGGCTGCAGCATGCCGAACCTGACTCTTTTTCTATGCAGCACCGCCTTGACCCGGTTGAAGCCAGCTCTCCTCTTTGCCACCTCCGCGCTCCAACCCTGGTATACTCGGATCACCGCGTTCTCCCATCTGCTGCTCCGCACCTTCTTGGCCCATCTCAGCACACTTTCTTTATCCACGAAGCGATGGAACCTTGCCACTATCGCCCTTGGTGGCTCATCTGCCTTGGGTCTCCTCACCAGGACCCGGTGAGCCCCTTCCAGCTCCAGGGGGGTCGGAGAGGCCTCCGCACCCATCAGCGAATGGAGCATCGTGCTCACGTACGCCCCAGCATCAGCTCCCTCCACTCCTTCGGGAAGACCCAGAATCCGGAGGTTCTTCCTCCTCGACCTGTTCTCCAGGACCTCAATTCTCTCGGCCCACCTCCTGTGCACCGCCTCGTGCGCCTCCATTTTTACCGCCAGGCCCTGGATATCGTCCTCGTTGGTGTTCACCTTATCGTTCACCTCACGAAGCTCCACCGCCTGGGTCGTCTGGGTCTCCTTCAGCCCCTCGATCGCCAACAGCATCGGCGCCAGCACCTCCTTTTTCAGCACCTCCACACATCTCATGAAGAACTCCTGCTGGTCTGGCCCCCACGCAGCTTGCACTCCACCCTCCGCCATCTTGCCTTCTTCTCCCCGTTTTGTTCTCTGCTCCATGGCCTCTTTCCTGTTGCTCCACCGCTGCTCCCTGACAAATTTTGTGTGGGGGGGGACCTCACTGCTCCTTATCACACGGGATCAGTCAAAAAAAAACTCCGTTGGGGCTCCTCTGGTGAGCCCGAAAGTCCGTTTTCTCAGGAGCTGCCGAAACGCTTAGCTCCGCATCGCCGCAACCGGAAGTCAAAAGCTGAGCTTTTACATCAAACAGGGTTAGAGGGAGATAACTGGTCAACAGTGAAGATTTTACGTAATGTTGCCAGTAAGAGGGCAGGAGAGGAAGGCAACGTATGGTGGGAGGAAGGGGGAAGGTAGAAAGGGGTTGGAGGCTGGGGTGGTGGTAGGAAGGGTCAGAGAAAGACTGGTAAGGGGATGATAGAGCGAGTTGGAGATAAAAAGTGGAGGAATTAAAACATGCAGAATAGATTTATAGATGGGAGGGTGCATGACCATCGAATCTCTACAGTGCAGAAGCCATTTAGCCCATCGTGTCTATACCGGCCCTCCGAAAGAGCACCGTAACTAGAGCAGAGCTTGATGTTTCGCCTAACATCGGTGACTTGCTGATTATTTTTGCTCAGTCTTATTAATCTTTGTTTACAGAACACTTATCTCCACATCTATATCGGTGCTTCACTTCAATTCTGTCTCTCCCAATAATATACTCCTTTACCCTGATAAGTGCGCTCCCAATCTTTCTGCTATCAATGTTTCTGCATCTACTGATTCCTCTGTCTCAACCGGCTTTCTCTGCCTTCTCCACCATCTGATTTTTCATAACCTGGTATGTTCTGGAAATCTATGAGCTAACTGTAACACTATCAGATTTTTTTTTTAAATGCAGCTGTCACCTAGCAATGAAAGCAACAATAATGAGTGTTTTCCAACTGGAGTTGTTTTGCCAGCTGTCTACATTCTGTTGCGCACAAAGTTGCAATGGCAATGTGTGGTCTTTCATCCTGGAAAAGCACAATATGTGCAGAGGACCAGTTTTAGACATTCAGCCAGTGGCAGAAGATGGATTAGATGTGGGAGAGTGAGTTTCCACTTGGAACAGCTCGTTGAATGGCCAGGGTCTCGGAATGTTAAGCCAGCAGAGTTGTAAGTGTGACAAGACAGTGCATTTGAATGTAAACGTTATCAAAACATTCATAAAATGCAAGTCCTGAATTTACTATGTTAAACACTCAATAGGCCAGAGGGGAATATCAAAAAACATGAGAGAAAGTACAAGGCTGAAGAAGGTTGGAGAAAGGCTGTAAAGTGATGAGTTTAAATGTAATGCTCATAGGTCACAGAGCTAATGTAGATCTGAGGGAATGTGGAGGATGAGCAGGTAGGACTTTGTGGAAGGATAGCACAAGGGCAGATATGTTTCAGATAAGTTGGTTTATGCAGCATGTTGGACAAACAGTCTGATAGAAAGGAGGCACTTATGGAATTGAAAGAACTGGTGACGAGGCAGAGTTGAAAGTTAGTCCAGGATTATGAAGTACAAGCAATTACAGGTCATTTGTCCTAATAAATCCATGCCAGTGTTTGAAGCTCCACACAAGCCTCCTTTCTACATTTCTTCTTTGAACCAAAGAAGATTCCTTTCTCCCTTCCTGTATGTTCATGAGGTAGAAAAGGGACAAAAAGGCAGACCCATGGGTAGTATCGGAGGAGGAGTTATTGGTTATGTGTGGATTAGGAAAAAAAAACTTAGTTCTACAGAGATGGATAAGAGGAGCAGTCAAGAAGGAGCAAGGCATTTGCGACACAATTGCTCAAGAGTAACATTCATGACTTTGATCAAAGCTGCTTCAGCAGGATTGAAGGGAGGAAACAGGGCTAGAGGGATTTGAAAATGCCATTTTGAAAAAATTTTGTTGCAAAGTAACATGAATGAAGATAAGAAAGTGTCGTTTAGGAAAATAGGTGTCAAAAAAATATTTTGATGAGACATTTTTGATGAGCCTTTAACAATCAGCTGTGGAGTCACAGATCCAGATATCCTTAAAATAATTAAGAATCCTGCAAAAATTTCCTAAGTGCCAGCAGTCCCAATTAAATAAATGCTAACAAATCCATCATTTGACACTAATTACATTTAGTTTTTTGCCTATTAATATTTATTTATTTTAAATATGTTTTTATTAAGAATTTTTCAACAATATTTTCCACCTTACAAACAAAAAACCCTATTAATAATATTGTTTCGACACTCTTACCTAGCGTCATAAGTGCAGAAAACAGAAGCCAACCAGCCTGAGTGCGCTGTATTGAGAGGCGACTATTTTGGATTGCACTACGTAAAAAATCCTCTGCTTGGCTCATAATCAACTGAAAAAGAGGAATTTAAAAATGGGTCTTAAATATACATTGTGTACACATGAATAAAATCAACCTTTTAAAAAGGTGCAATGCAAGTAATAAATTAAAACAGAAGTGGGAAAATGTCTTTAATGACTAAAACATTGCTACCCAGAAGCACAATAACATTAATATGCAACTGAATTGACCTTCAAAGAAAGCAGCCCCCTTCTGACCCACAGATCTTAATCACAATTTACTTCTGCTTCTGAATCTTCAAAATTTTTCTTATTCAATTAAATGGTAACAAAATAATCATTACCTTCCCTTTCCCATGAGGGATACCCAGTGGACAATACTGCACTGCTCCCAACAATGCTGCAACTGCAAAACTGTAACCAGTTACTGCTTCAGGGGAAGATCTGAGAGCACTCAGACGTTCAGTGCAACGATCCAGAAGAGGAGAAACCTCAGATGGCAAGGCCACTGCAAAGCAACGCAAACACCATGCTGCTGCTAATCTAGCTGAAACACTGGGATGGAGCAGCACTGAAGTGACTTTGTCTAGCACACCTGACAGGAGAAAAGAGATGTACAAATTAGAGATTCCACCTGGATTTTCAAATAGAAACATAAACTTCAGCTTTTCGCTGAGACATTCAAAATGTTCTGCCTGCAAGCGGTCTGCCAGGTAGTTTATTCTTGGCACAACGTCATTAATACTGGTAATACAAAGGCAAGTAGAGATGAAGACGACCAGATAACGGAGAACACCCTTTCATAGGGATTGATAGTTCACCCCCACATCCCCTTGGGGCAGCACGGTAGCACAGTGGTTAGCACAGTTGCTTCAAAGCTCCAGCGTCCCAGGTCCGATTCCCGGTTTGGGTCACTGTTTGTGCGGAGTCTGCACATTCTCCACATGTCTATGTGGATTTCCTCCGGGTGCTCCGTTTTCCTCCCACAGTCCAAAGATGTGCAGGTTAGGTGGATTGGCCATGCTAAATTGTCCTTCGTGTCAAAAAAGGTTAGGTGGGGTTACTGGGATAGGTTGAAGGGGTGGGCTTAATTGGGTTGCTCTTTCCAAGGGCCAGTGCAGACTCAATGGGCTGAATGGCCTCCTTGCACTGTATATTCTATGATTCTATGAAAACATAATTGTACATTGAATGGCATCAGAGATTTTACATTCGCTACCTTCCCCAGAAGATCACTGCAGGTGATCACACCAGCCTTCAAATGCTCTTCTACCATTTTGTGCCCATCTCTGCTCTTATTTTGCTCTCTGAAAAATGTGTAAAAAGCCACTGACAATCAGTGCATTTAAATTCTGATCTGCTGTCTGTAAAAATTCATCAATGTGATACGCTGCTTAGCGATGCCACTGTTTTGGACACCTGGAGATCCCCTTAACTTGGTGCAAAATCCAACAGCAGAAAAAATTAGATCCACACCTGAGCGATTGCTTGGCTTTTCTTCAAGGTCAGCAGTAAGTGCAATCACTGCTGGCTGCAATATTCAGACCATCATTTTAACTTATTTAATGGTTCACTATATACTATGTAGTTAATATCTCCAGATGAATTGGAAACAGTGCAACTTTGATGGCATGTGTCGAATTATATGATGGTACTCCATTCTCTTAGATGGTACCTACATATGACCTGCTAATGGACTTCTTTCAGTAACAACTTAAACTGGATGCAATGCACTTACATCGTGAAACATCCTTTTGGCACCTCCCACAGTAGAACAGAAATAAACAGACTGCAAGATAGAGTAAAACTGCGCTCCCTGATGATTTGAAATTGTTCACAAAAATTAGTTGCAGTAAATAAATATGGTTATAACAAGTCATGAGATAGAGAATTAGATTAGGTATTAAGTAATAGAGTGACTTGAACCTACCTTTTACCAGCTGGAATAATTACCTTAATGGCGATAAAATCCAAATTGAGTTTAATGCAAGACAAGACGCATTTTTACATTGATCCTACTCAGGAAATCTGATACGTACAGCTAGTTCTTATAGTAGAGCATCCATAAGATATATGGATGCTCTACTAGAAGTCATAGATCCTCTTGTGGAATTAGTGACCATATGGTTACATTCAATCTGCACCAGGAAGGACCAGGTCAAATCTTGGGGCATCGGTAAAGGGACAAAGGGTAAAAGGCAGTAGGGCGGCACAGTGATTAGCACTGCTGCATCACAGTGCCAGGGACCCAAGTTAGATTCCAGGGTGGGTTTTTCTTTGGGTGCTCCGGTTTCCTCCCACAGTCCAAAGATGTGTAGGTTTGGTGGATTGGCTATGATCAATGCACAGGGTTAGGGGGATAGTGGGAGGGAATGGACCTAGGTAGAATGCTCTTTTGGAGGGTCGGTGCAGGCCCTATGGGCCATATGGCCTCTTCTGCACTGTAGAATCGCCGAATCATAGAATTTACAGTGCAGAAGGAGGCCAGATTCTATGAATTCTATGAAAGCAAAAAACTTCAATTTAACGAGAAGCAAACTCATGTCATTTTCACATTCTCCAATGTAAAAAGTGAAAGCATTGCAAAACATCAATATTCAGTTGAAAATGTTGGACAAAAGCAACCTCAGCTCAGAATTTTGGTATTAGATTCGCGAACAGACCAAAGGGCACACATCTTCACAAAAATTCTTGCCACATTACCTATGGTGGAATCTTGAAGCAATGGGGCAGCAGTAGAACCAAGGCCCTGTACTAGGTTGCCCAACTCTTGTAGGGCACAGACAAGCACATGTTGACTGGCAGACACATCCATTGTACCCACCTTCGTCTCCATATTACTGTCGCTCATTGCAGCATCTGGCAATAAAAATAAATTTAAATCAAAATATCGTAGAAACCAAAGGGTCATAGCACACAAAACATAGCTGCGGTACTTTTAAAAATTAATTTACAGGATGTGGGCTTCGCTGGCGAGACCAGCTTTAATTGCGCATCCCTAGTTGCCCTTAAGTTGGCGGTGAGCTGCCTTCTTGAACCATTGCTGTTCCTGAGGTGTAGGAAACCCACTGTGCTGCTAGAGAGGGAATTCCAGGATTATGATCCAACGACAGTGAAGGAACGGCGATATATTTCCAAGTCAGGATGGTGAGTGACTTGGATGGGTACCTCCAGGTGGTGATGTTCCCACAACTGAAATGTGGTAACGCATCCAAATTATTTATGAATAAAAGAGAGGAGTTCAACAGCTCAAACAACCCAGTGAATTGAAAACCTGAACCGTAGCATTAGTTCACATCTACAATTTACGAACCCCATTATCTGATGTCAAATTTTTCATGCTTGACTGAAGCATTGGTATTTCTGATGGACGATCAAATATCAAACTTCAGCGAAAGACAAAATATTGTAAGAGGGACCCAATCAGAGCAAAGAAATCTCAAGGATACAGAAAAGGAGAAGCTGGATATGTGTGAAACATAAAAGGTGAGGTACAGATTTTACAATTAAGTTCTAGGCATTATCCCATGTAAAATTTAAAGCAACACAGGACTAAACTAAAAATCAGTCAAAATTTTGGAAGAAGTCAGTGGCTCAGTGACGTCACTGGATGAGTAATCCAGAGGCCCAGTGGGGACACAGGTTCAAAATCACACTGTGGCAGCTGGTGGAATTGAAATTCAATTAATAAATCCGGAATTGACAGCAAGCCTCAGTAATGGTAACTATAAAACTATCAATTGTTGTAAAAACCCATCTGGCTCACTAATGTGCTTCAGGGAAGGAAATCTGCCATCCATACCTAGTCTAGCCTACATTTGGTTCGAGGCCTACAGCAATGTGGTCGACTCTTAAAAGCCCTACAGATATTATAAAGAGCAGAAAATGAATCACAAAATAATTTAATTGAGAAGCAGTCACCATGGTAGAGCTGGAATATTAGTAGGAATCACAATAAATGAATTAAACTGAATGTGCAAGTGTATGTGCTCACATGCACATTCTTGTTTGACATGAAGATTTATCTAGATTGGTTCTAGTTTCATACCTGTAGCTTTCTTCTGTTTACCCACAGCCTGACAGATCTCTTTAGCTGCGGCAATTTGAGCTTTCTCTCCAAGCAGACTTCCTACTGTGGCTCGAAGGATAAATGAAACACAATGGCGACAGCATATGGCATCGATTTGAGTCTGAGTAGCTTTTAGGTGGGACACCAACTCCAAAATATGTGCAAGTAGAGCAGCAAAATTCAGTTCCAACCATTGACCACCCAATGTAGAAACAAAAACAACATACGCCTACAAAAGATGAATCAGTGAAAATTATGATAGCTTCTAATTTCAATACCTAATAAAATATATTGTAAAGTTATACAAAACAGTTAATTACTTCTTTCATCACACAGATAGGGTGTTATCTTGAAATGACTGGATAACACATAACATTAAGGTTAAGAACATGGAGCTCAGCTTTGTTTCATTCGTTCATGATGTGATGAAGCAGAAAAATTTGTAATTACTTAAGAATTTTGGGAGAATCTATAAGTATGCTTCAAAAAGATTAAGAATCACTTGTAAACAGAAAAAGTATGGCCACGATTTAGCGGCCCTGCTGATCGTGGGCGCAAAGCCTGTAATTGTTGCTAAAACTTGTGAGCGGCCAAAAACGGGATTTGTACTGACGAGATCGCAGTTGAGATCTTCTTCGTTCCCACCGCCAGTGACATGATCAGGTTCACACCCTATAAGGACATGAATTGGATTTCCAAAAATCTCAATGTATTAACATCGATTTATCGGCCTTGAAGCCATAACATCGGTGCACTACATATCTTCCCACCCAGTTGGCACGGCCGGCGCAAATCACAACTAGCTTTCAAAAAACAAAACAAGCCGTGATGACCACGCCAGATGCGCGGTGGCAAGTATAGCCCCTGGGTGGTGAGGGACTTGGCCAGACAGTGCCCTGGCATAGCCAGGGGGTGTTTCCTCTGGGGACCTCATTGGTGAGAGGGGGACAGTGAAGCCCTGCAGCCAATGCCTGCATGGGTGTGGAGGTAGGGAGAGAGAGAGAGAGAGAGAGAGAGAGAGAGAGAGAGAGAGAGAGAGAGAGAGAGAGAGAGAGAGAGAGAGAGAGAGCGACCCGATATTGGCTTGGTCGGGTTGGTGGTGTCCTCACATTGGTTGGGTGGTCCGATGCTTGGGGTAGGAGCCTTTTACTTCAGTAGGAGTTCAAGGGGCCCTTCGAGATTACAGGCCTTGCTGGCATCTTCAGGCCCCACCTCTTCAACTGACTGTCTGATTCTCACTTTCCCTTTTAAAATGCACAGATATGGCACAAAATACAGCAAGAAAAAACAACTGTGACTCCTGCAAGTTTAATACCGGTTTTCTTGCCTTAGCCAATACTCGGTGCATTTTTGGGACGTATCTGCCCCATAACTTTTATATAAGAAATACTGGGACTTCCGGGTGCGGCGATGACCAGCTAAGTCGCACGCTTCGGCGCCTCCCGTTTTAACGGACTTTTGGGCTCTTATCGGGAGCCCCAACGGCAATTTTCGAAGGCTAAACCCACTGTGAGGCGACATAGAAGGGAGTCCCCCTAGATGTGAATGGACAGAAGAGATAATAGTGGCCAGATTGCGGAGGATCCTCTGGAGCAGCGGCAAAGAAGGGAAGTGAGAAGCATGATGGCGGCAGAGGGAGGCCAGTTGGTATGGGGCCTGGAACGGCAGGAGTTCCTCCGGCGATGTGTGGAGGAGCTCAAGAAGGAGGTGCTGGCGCCGATGCTGCAGGCGATTGAGGGGTTAAAGGAGGCGCAGAAGACCCAAGAGATGGAGCTCCGTGGAGTGAAGGCAAAAGCTGCCGAAAATGAGGACGAGATACAGGGCTTGGTGGTGAAGACGGAGACGCACGAGGCACTGCATAAGAGGTGTATGGAGAGACTGGAAGCCCTGGAAAATAGCTCGAGGAGGAAGAATCTTGGGTCTTCCAGAAGGGGCAGAGGGAGCGGACGTTGGGGCGTATGTGAGCACGATGCTCCATACCTTAATGGGAGCTGAGGCCCCGACGGGCCCCCTGGAAGTGGAGGGAGCGTATCGAGTCCTCGTGAGAAGACCAAAGGCAGGAGAAATACATCGAGCAATAGTGGTGAGGTTCCACCGCTACAAGGACAGGGAGATGGTCCTGAGATGGGCGAAAAAGACACGGAGCAGCAGGTGGGAGAATGCGGTGATCCGCGTGTATCAGGATTGGAGTGCGGAGGTGGCGAGAAGGAGGGCGAGTTTCAATCGGGCCAAGGCGGTGCTCCACAAGAGGAAAGTGAAATTCGGAATGTTGCAGCCGGCAAGACTGTGGGTTACACACCAGGGTAAACACCACTACTTCGAGACGGCAGACGAGGCGTGGACATTTATTGAAGAGGAGAAGTTGGACTAGATTGGAGAAAGAGTGTTTGAAATGAAGTAGTGAGGTGGTGGCAAGGGACTGTGAATCAGATGGGGGAAAATTTTCTTTCCCCTCGAAGTGGGGGGACACACGAAGAAATGTGGGCGCCGGTGGGGAGGGGGAAGGAGAGAGGGAGCTGCGCCATCAGGGGCGGGGCCGAGAGGGAAGCGCGGGCTTTGTTCCCGCGCTATGGAAATTGTGGCGGGAAATGGGGGCGCAGGAAGGAGGGGGACTCACATAACGGGAGGCTAAGGATAAACGGGGGAAGCCGAGGTCAGCCAGAGTTTGCTGACTTCCGGAAGCAATATGGGGGGAGCAACTAAGCTAGAGAGGGATCTAGCAGGGAGGGTGGGGGGGGTTAACTGGGTTGCTGCTGCTAAGGGGAAGGGGGAGCTGTTACAGGATGGGATGGTCGGGACGGGAGGGCGCCGTCGGGGGGATAAGCGGGTGCGTGGGAACCGGGTGAGGAGCCGGTCTAAAAAAGAGGATGGCTAGTCGACGAGGGGGGGGCGGTAAAGAGCCCCCCAACCCGAATGCTAATATACGGAGGCTGCTGGGGGTGATGATGATGCCCCCACCGGAGGGGGAGGCGGAGATAGTGGTGGCGATGGATGCAGAGAAAGCATTTGATAGAGTGGAGTGGGTCTACCTGTGGGAAGTACGGAGGAGATTTGGATTTGGAGAGGGGTTCATTAGATGGGTTCAGCTCCTGTACAGGGCCCCGGTGGCAAGTGTGATTACAAATAGGCAACGATCTGACCACTTCAGACTATATAGGGGTACAAGACAGGGATGTCCCCTGTCCCCGTTACTGTTTGCGTTGGCAATTGAGCCACTGGCCATAGCGCTGAGGGGCTCTAGGAAGTGGAGGGGGGTACTTAGAGGAGGAGAAGAGCATCGGGTGTCATTATACGCGGATGATTTGTTGTTGTATGTCGCGGACCCAATGGAGGGGATGCCTGAGATAATGCAGACACTCAGGGAGTTTGGAGAATTTTCAGGATATAAATTGAATATGGGGAAGAGTGAACAGTTTGTGATGCACCCCGGGGAACAGGGCAGGGGAACAGACGATTTACCGTTGAGGAGGGTAACAAGGGATTTCCGGTATTTAGGGATCCAGGTGGCCAGGAACTGGGGAACCTTGCATAAGCTTAACTTGGCACGACTGGTAGAGCAGATGGAAGAGGACTTTAGGAGGTGGGACATGGCGCCCCTGTCACTGGCGGGCAGGGTGCAGGCGGTTAAAATGGTGGTCCTTCCGAGGTTTCTTTTTGTGTTCCTGTGCCTCCCTGTACTGATTACAAAGGCCTTTTTCAAGAAGGTGGACAAGAGTATTATGAGCTTTGTGTGGGCTGGAAAGACCCCAAGAGTAAAGAGGGGGTTCCTGCAGCGCAGTAGGGACAGAGGGGGACTGGCACTGCCGAGTCTAAGTGATTATTATTGGGCCGCCAACGTGTCAATGATATGTAAGTGGATGAGGGAAGGGGAAGGAGCGGCGTGGAAAAGACTGGAGATGGCGTCCTGTAGGGGAACTAGCCTAAAAGCACTGGCGACGGCGCCGTTACCGTTCTCCCCGAAAAAATACACCACAAACCCAGTGGTGGTGGCAACTCTGAAAATTTGGGGGCAGTGGAGACGACATAAGGGAGTGACGGGTGCCTCAGTGTGGTCCCCGATAAGGAACAACCATAGGTTCGTCCCGGGAAGGATAGATGGGGGATTTAAATCTTGGCAGCGAGCAGGAATTGCGAAATTGAAGGACTTGTTCTTAGACGGGATGTTCGCGAGTCTGGGAGCACTGACAGAAAAATATGGGTTGCCACCTGGGAATGCATTTCGCAATATGCAAGTGAGGGCATTTGTGAGGCAACAGGTGAGGGAATTTCCTCCGCTCCCAGCGCAAGAGATCCAGAACAGAGTGATTTCGGGGGCATGGGTGGGTGATGGTAGGGTGTCAGATATATATAGGGAAATGAGAGACGAGGGGGAGACGATGGTAGAGGAGCTGAAGGGAAAATGGGAGGAGGAGATGGGGGAAGAGATTGAGGAGGGGCTGTGGGCAGATGCCCTAAGATGGGTAAACTCTTCGTCCTCGTGTGCCAGGCTCAGCCTGATACAATTCAAGGTTCTACACAGGGCGCATATGACTGGAGCAAGGCTGAGGAGATTTTTTGGAGTGGAGGATAGGTGCGGGAGATGCGCGGGAAGCCCGGCGAACCACACCCACATGTTTTGGTCATGTCCGGTATTGCATGGGCTCTGGGTGGGTGTGGCAAAAGTGAATTCAAAGGTGGTGGGGGTCCGGGTCAAACCAGGCTGGGGGTTGGCTATATTTGGGGTTGCAGATGAGCCGGGAGTGCAGGAGGCGAGAGAGGCCGATGTTTTGGCCTTTGCGTCCCTAGTAGCCCGGCGGAGGATTCTACTTATGTGGAAAGAAGCTAAACACCCGGGCGTGGAGGCCTGGATAAACGACATGGCAGGGTTCATAAAATTGGAGCGGATAAAGTACGCACTAAGAGGTTTGGCTCAAGGGTTCACCAGGCGGTGGCAACCGTTCCTCGACTATCTCGCAGAGCGATAAGGGAAAATAGGAAAGGTAGCAGCAGCAACCCAGGGGGGAGGGGGAGGGCTCATTTGGGTCCTCAGGGGTTTTATGTGTGTGTTTATATATTAGTTATTTCTATTAGACGTTACGAAGTTACTATTTCTGTTGTTTCTTATTTTGTTGTTGGCAGTTGCCGTTAGTTAGCATATTATTTATTTAAAAAACGATCAATGTATATATTATTACAAAGTTGTAAAATGGGAAATTTTTGTTTGATCGAAAAACTTTAATAAAATATATTTATTAAAAAAAAAGAAATACTGGTGATGTGACCTGCTGATCCTTTTTTTTTCGTTTTTATAAATTTAGAGTACCAAATTCATTTTTTCCAATTAAGGGGCAATTTAGCGTGGCCAATCCACCTACTCTGCACATCTTTGGGTTGTGGGGGCGAAACCCATGCAAACACAGGGAGAATGTGCAAACTCCACACAGACAGTGACCCAGAGCCAGATCGAACCTGGAACCTCGGCGCCGTGAGGCAGAAGTGCTAACCACTGCACCACCATGATGCCCCTGACATGATGATCCTTGACCTGGAAGCAGTACCAAAAGGAAGTTAAAATATAGAGACTGTGTGGCAGAGATAGAGAGCTGAGGGAGCAGAGGCAGTCGACATGCATCAGAGAACTGGATTCTTCAGCAGTCGAAAAGCACATCAATAACTGCTGCCACTGTTTCACTTCCAAGTGACCGAAGGCCCAGAATCAGCCATTTCATGCACAGCTGTTGTAGTTCTGAGAAAGTAGTTAGCCGAGCCAACACTGACTTTTCAACAGGCCATTCAAATAGTATTGTCCCGAGAGAGCGCAGAACGAGGAGTGCAGGAGCTACAGGGAATGGAGGTGCATGCCTTGGGGCACAACCCCTTCCGTCCAAAAGCGCCTCCCACACCCTGCGGTACCTCGGGCGGGGCGGCGTCCAGATCAACGCCAGTGGCCGCCAGACGTTCCTCCCCAAAGGGAGCCTTCTCCAGAATCGATGGATGAGGAGCCATGTCAGTGTCGGACTTGTGGGCGCCGACCCCATCCTGGGGAAGCCAGAGGCTCCGTCGTTCTGACAGAAACTGGGGTCAGCCTAGGGGCCGTACCTTCGATTTGGATGAACCTGCGGCGACTACTCCAGAGGACAAGGAGTCGGAGGACGACTGCCTGCAGCTGCATTGTGTGGCAGCTCCCAGTGTGGCCCCATTAAGGTGACAGTACGGGTCAATGGTCACCAGCTTGAGATGGAGTTGGACATTGGCGCAGCAGTCTCCTTGATCGCCCAGAGGACATTCAACCACATCAAGCAGGGTATACAGACCCTTACATTAACCGATACACAGGCCAGGTTGGCCACCTACACGGGGGAACCATTGGACATTGCAGGAAATATGATGACCGCTTTTGTTTATGGACGCCAGGAGGGGCGTTTCCCACTTATCATCGTGGTGCGCGGCCACGGGCCCGGCCTGTTGGGTCGAGACTGGTTGCACCATTTGCGGCTGCAGTGACTGCACATCCTCCAAACAGGTTCTGGCGGGTTGACGGAGGTACTAGTTCGGTACACAGATGTATTCTAGCCTGGTTTGGGGAAAATAAAAGGGGCCGTAGCCCGTATCCAAGTCGAACCAGGAGCCTTACGCCTTGCTCGAGAAGGTAGAAGGGGCGCTCACTCGTTTGGAGTCCTTGGTCATTATCAGGGCCGTCCGTTTCGCTGACTGGGCACCGCCAATTGTACCTGTAATGAAGCCAGATGCCACAGTTCGCTTATGCGGCGACTATAAACATTGTGAATACGGTTTCCCGGCTCGACCGATATCCAATGCCCTGCATAGAAGATCTCTACGCGATGCCTGCAGGCGGACTCTCGTTCACGAAATTAGATACGAGTCATGCCTACCTTCAGTTAGAGCTGGACCCTGCCTCCCGGCCATACTTAACTATTAATACACACCGGGGCCTGTACGAATATACACGGTTGTCCTTTGGGGTATCCTCTGCCTGTGCTATCTTTCAACGCATGGAGGGCATGTTGAGAGGTTTACCGCGTGTCGCTGTCTACTTAGACGTTTTGATTACAGGGACGTCGGAGCAGGAACATTTTGAAAATTTGGAGGCTGTCCTTAGATGCTTTTCAGAGGCTGGAGTCCGTTTATGTCGTACAAAGGACGTCTTTCAGGCTAAGGAAGTAGTCTACCTGGGTTATCGGGTAGACCGCGAAGGTTTGCACCCCGTCGCAGAGAAGGTGCGTGCAATTCAACAGGCCCCCGCCCCTACTGACACTTCACATCTTTGTTCTTTTCTCGGTCTCGTAAACTATTACGCGAAGTTCCTCCCCAATCTGGCAACTACGCTGGCCCCGTTGTAGCTTCTGGTAAAGAAGAATCACACCTGGGTTTGGGGTCAGCCGCAAGAAACCGCTTTCGGGCGGGTAAAACAGCAATTGTTGTTGTCTGGGTTACTAACCCACTGTGACCCTGGAAAGCCTTTGCTCATCACATGTGATGTATCTCCATATGGTATTGGGGCCGTCCTGGCCCACAAGATGGAGAGCGGGGCCGACTGGCCAATAGCTTTTGCTTCCCGCACATTGACTGCAGCGGAAAATAAGTACGCGCAGATCGAGAAGGAGGGCCTGGCGGTGGTCTTTGTCGTGAAACGCTTCCACCAGTATTTGTATCGCCGCCACTTCACTATCGTGTCTGATCATAAGCCTCTGCTGGGACTTTTCCGAGAGGATAAGCTAATACCACCCATTGCTTCCGCACAGATCCAGCGCTGGGCTTTGTTGCTCGCTGCCTACGAACATTCTCTTGAGCATAAACCAGAGACCCAGCTAGCGAATGCCGATGCACTGAGCCGATTGCCTTTGTCGACCGGCCCCATGTTGACCCCTACGACCGGTGAGGTGGTTGCAACCCTAAATTGTATGAACTCCTTGCCTGTCCTTTTTTTTTCTCTCTGTACTTGTTAAGTGGATAAATGGATGGGATGGCAGAGAGGGCAGTGCAATGTTCCTCCTGCAGGATGTTCGCGGTGAGGGACACCGCCAGTGGCCCCGCTGAGTTCAACTGCGGGAATTGCACCCATCTATAGTTCCTCAAAGACTGTGTCAGGGAGCTAGAGCTGGATAAACGGAGGATCATTCAGGAGGCAGAGTCGGTTATGGATAGAAGCTACAGGGATGTAGTTACTCCTAAGAATGAAGGTAGCTGGGTGACGTTTAAAAGGAGGGGGTAGAAGCAGTCAGTGCAGGGATCCCCTGCGGTTGTTCCCCTCAATAACAGGTATACCGTTTTGGATACTGTTTGGGGGGGGGGGGGGGGGGCCTACCAGAGGTAAGCCACGGTGACGTCGGTCCCTGTGGCTCAGAAGGGAAGGGCGGAGAGCAGGAGAGCATTAGTTATTGGAGACTCTATAGTTAGAGGTACAGATAGGCGGTTCTGTGGCAACGATAGAGACTCACGGTTGGTGTGTTGATTTCCAGGTGCCAAGGTCCGTGATGTTAAGAGGTGTTAAGATTCAGAACAGAGGTAAAAAAGCCAACATAAGTGTACTTTACCTGAATGCTCGTAGTATTCAGAATAAGGTAAATGAGTTGATGGCGCAAATCATTGTGAATGACTATGATTTAGTGGCCATGACTGAAACATGGTTAAAGGATGGTCACGACTGGGAGTTAAATATCCGAGGGTATCAAACTTTTCGGAAGGACAGAGTGGATGGTAAGGGAGGTGGTGTAGCTCTGTTATTTAAGGTGACATCCGGGCAACAGTAATGGATGACATCGGTGCTATGGAGGATAAGGTTGAATCCATTTGGGGTGGAAATCAGGAATAGTAAGGCGAAAAAGGTCACTGATAGGAGTAATCTATAGGCCACCAAATAGTAACATTATGGTGGGGCAGGCAATAAACAAAGAAATAACTGATGCATGTAGAAATGGTACAGCAGTTATCATGGGGGATTTTAATCTACATGTCGATTGGTTTAACCAGGTCGGTCAAGGCAGCCTTGAGGAGCAGTTTATAGAATGTATCCACGATAGTTTCCTAGAACAGTATGTAACGGAACCTACAAGGGAACAAGCGGTCCTAGATCTGGTCCTGTGTAATGAGACAGGATTGATTCAGGATCTCATAGTTAGGGATTCTCTCGGAAGGAGCGATCACAATATGGTGGAATTTAAAATACAGATGGAGGGTGAGAAGGTAAAATCAAGCACTAGTGTTTTGTGCTTAAACAAAGGAGATTACAATGGGATGAGAGAAGAACTAGCTAAGGTAGACTGGGAGCAAAGACTTTATGGTGAAACAGTTGAGGAACAGTGGAGAACCTTCCAAGTGATTTTTCACAGTGCTCAGCAAAGGTTTATACCAACAAAAAGAACGGTAAAAAGAGGGAAAATCGACCGTGGATATCTAAGGAAATAAGGGAGAGTATCAAATTGAAGGAAAAAACATACAAAGTAGCAAAGGTCAGTGGGAGACTAGAGGACTGGGAAATATTTAGGGGGCAACAGAAAGCTACTAAAAAAGCTATAAAGAATAAGATAGATTATGAGAGTAAACTTGCTCAGAATATAAAAACAGATAGTAAAAGTTTCTACAAATACATAAAACAAAAAAGAGTGGCTAAGGTAAATATTGGTCCTTTAGAGGATGAGAAGGGAGATTTAATAATGGGAGATGAGGAAATGGCTGAGGAACTGAACAGGTTTTTTGGGTCGGTCTTCACAGTGGAAGACACAAATAACATGCCGGTGACTGATGGAAATGAGGCTATGACAGGCGAGGACCTTGAGAGGATTGTTATCACCAAGGAGGTAGTGATGGGCAAGCTAATGGGGCTAAAGGTAGACAAGTCTCCTGGACCTGATGGAATGCATCCCAGAGTGTTAAAAGAGATGGCTAGGGAAATTGCAAATGCACTAGTGATAATTTACCAAAATTCACTAGGCTCTGGGGTGGTCCCGGCAGATTGGAAATTAGCAAACGTGACACCACTGTTTAAAAAAGGAGGTAGGCAGAAAGCGGGTAATTGTAGGCCAGTGAGCTTAACTTCGGTAGTAGGGAAGATGCTGGAATCTATCATCAAGGAAGAAATAGCGAGGCATCTGGATGGAAATTGTCCCATTGGGCAGACGCAGCATGGGTTCATAAAGGGCAGGTCATGCGTATCGAATTTAGTGGAATTTTTTGAGGACATTAACAGTGCGGTAGATAACGGGGAGCCAATGGATGTGGTATACCTGGATTTCCAGAAAGCCTTTGACAAGGTGCCACACAAAAGGTTGCTGCATAAGATAAAGATGCATGGCATTAAGGGGAAAGTAGTAGCATGGATAGAGGATCGGTTAATTAATAGAAAGCAAAGAGTGGGGATTAATGGGTATTTCTCTGGTTGGCAATCAGTAGCTAGTGGTGTCCCTCAGGGATCAGTGTTGGGCCCACAACTGTTCACAATTTACATAGATGATTTGGAGTTGGGGACCAAGGGCAATGTGTCCAAGTTTGCAGACGACACTAAGATAAGTGGTAAAGCAAAAAGTGCAGAGGATACTGGAAGTCTGCAGAGGGATTTGGATAGGCTAAGTGAATGGGCTAGGGTCTGGCAGATGGAATACAATGTTGACAAATGTGAGGTTATCCATTTTGATAGGAATAACTGCAAAAGGGATTATTTAAATGATAAAATATTAAAACATGCTGCTGTGCAGAGAGACCTGGATGTGCTAGTGAATGAGTCGCAAAAAGTTGGTTTACAGGTGCAACAGGTGATTAAGAAGGCAAATGGAATTTTGTCCTTCATTGCTAGAGGGATGGAGTTTAAGACTAGGGAGGTTCTGCTGCAATTGTATACGGTGTTAGTGAGGCCACACCTGGAGTATAGTGTTTGGTTTTGGTCTCCTTACTTGAGAAAGGACGTGCTGGCACTGGAGGGTGTGCAGAGGAGATTCACTAGGTTTAATCCCAGAGCTGAAGGGGTTGGATTACGAGGAGAGGCTGGGACTGTACTCGTTGGAATTTAGAAGGATGTGGGGGGATCTTATAGAAACATATAAGATTATGAAGGGAATAGACAGGATAGATGCGGGTAGGTTGTTTCCACTGGCGGGTGAAAGCAGAACTAGGGGGCATAGCCTCAAAATAAGGGGAAGTAGATTTAGGACTGAGTTTAGGAGAAACATCTTCACCCAAAGGGTTGTGAATCTATGGAATTCCTTGCCCAGTGAAGCAGTAGAGGCTCCTTCATTAAATGTTTTTAAGATAAAGATAGATAGTTTTTTGAAGAATAAAGGGATTAAGGGTTATGGTGTTCGGGCCGGAAAGTGGAGCTGAGTCCACAAAAGATCAGCCATGATCTCATTGAATGGTGGAGCAGGCTCGAGGGGCCAGATGGCCTACTCCTGCTCCTAGTTTTTATGTTCTTATGTCTCTGATCGTGTTTTCAGGATCCTTAAGGGAGAGGGGGAGGGGGAGCAGCCACAAGTCGTGGTACACATCGGTACCAACGACATAGGAAGGAAAAGGGACAGGGATGTAAAACAGGAATTTAGAGAGCTCGGGTGGAAGCGGAGAGCCAGAACAGACCGTGTTGTCATCTCTGGTTTGCTGCTAGTGCCACGTGCTTGCGAGGTGAGGAGCAAGGAGAGAGTGCAGTTAAACACATGGCTCCAGGGTAGGAGGGAGGGTTTCAGTTATTTGGATAATTGGAGCACATTCTGGTGAAGGTGGGACCTGTACAAACAGGACGGGTTACACCTGAACCAGAGGGGCACCAATATCCTGGGAGGGAAATTTGCTACAGCTCTTCAGGGGGGTTTAAAACTAATTTGGCAGGAGGATAGGAAACTGATTTGTAGTCCAGGAGATAGCGTTGCTGGAGTTCAGGATGTTGAGGGTAGTACAGTACTGAGGAAGGTACCAAAGTCACCAAGAGTGGACCTGCAGGCATGAAGGTGGTTTGAAGTGTGTCTACTTCAATGCAAGGAGCATCAGGTATAAGGTTGGTGAGCTTGAAGCATGGATTGGTATCTGGGATTATGATGTTGTGGTCATTACGGAGACGTGGATAGAACAGGGGCAGGAATGGTTGTTGGAGGTTCCAGGGTTTAGATGTTTCAGTAAGATTAGGGCAGGTGGTAAAAGAGGTGGAGGAGTAGCGTTGTTAATCAAGGATGGTATAATGGCTGCAGAAAGGCAGTTTGAGGAGGATCTGTCGACTGAGGTAGTGTGGGCTGTAGTTAGAAATTGGAAAGGAGCGGTCACTTTGTTAGGAGTTTTCTATAGGCCCCCAAACAGTAACAGAGATGTGGAGGAAAAGATTGCAAGGCAAATTTTGGATAGGTGCTGTAGCACAGGGTAGTTTTCATGGGTGACTTTAACTTTCCAAATATTGATTGGGACCACTATAATTCGAATAGTTTTGATGGGGCTGTTTTTATCCAGTGTGTGCAGGAGGGTTTTCTCACACAATATGTGGATAGACCGACAAGAGACAGGGCCACATTGGATTTGGTACTGGGTAATAACAAACAAAGAACAAAGAAATGTACAGCACAGGAACAGGCCCTTCGGCCCTCCAAGCCCGTGCCGACCATGCTGCCCGACTAAACTACAATCTTCTACACTTCCTGGGTCCGTATCCTTCTATTCCCATCCTATTCATATATTTGTCAAGATGCCCCTTAAATGTCACTATCGTCCCTGCTTCCACTACCTTCTCCGGTAGCGAGTTCCAGGCACCCACTACCCTCTGCGTAAAGAATTTGCCTCGTACATCTACTCTAAACCTTGCCCCTCTCACCTTGAACCTATGCCCCCTAGTAATTGACCCCTCTACCCTGGGGAAAAGCCTCTGACTATCCACTCTGTCTATGCCCCTCATAATTTTGTATACCTCTATCAGGTCTCCCCTCAACCTCCTTCGTTCCAGTGAGAACAAACCGAGTTTATTCAATCGCTCCTCATAGCTAATGCCTTCCTACCAGGCAACATTCTGGTAAATCTCTTCTGCACCCTCTCTAAAGCCTCCACATCCTTCTGGTAGTGTGGCGACCAGAATTGAACACTATACTACAAGTGTGGCCTAACTAAGGTTCTATACAGCTGCAACATGACTTGCCAATTCTTATACTCAATGCCCCGGCCAATGAAGGCAAGCATGCCGTATGCCTTCTTGACTACCTTCTCCACCTGTGTTGCCCCTTTCAATGACCTGTGGACCTGTACTCCTAGATCTCTTTGACTTTCAATACTCTTGAGGGTTCTACCATTCACTGTATATTCCCTACCTGCATTCGACCTTCCAAAATGCATTACCTCACATTTGTCCGGATTAAACTCCATCTGCCATCTCTCCGCCCAAGTCTCCAGACAATCTAAATCCTGCTGTATCCTCAGACAGTCCTCATCGCTATCCGCAATTCCACCAACCTTTGTGTCGTCTGCAGACTTACTAATCAGACCAGTTACATTTTCCTCCAAATCATTTATATATACTACAAAGAGCAAAGGTCCCAGCACTGATCCCTGTGGAACACCACTGGTCACAGCCCTCCAATTAGAAAAGCATCCCTCCATTGCTACTCTCTGCCTTCTATGGCCTAGCCAGTTCTGTATCCACCTTGCCAGCTCACCCCTGATCCTGTGTGACTTCACCTTTTGTACTAGTCTACCATGAGAGACCTTGTCAAAGGCCTTACTGAAGTCCATATAGACAACATCTACTGCCCTACCTGCATCAATCATCTTAGTGACCTCCTCGAAAAACTCTATCGAGTTAGTGAGACACGACCTCCCCTTCACAAAACCGTGCTGCCTCTCCCTATTACGTCCATTTGCTTCCAAATGGGAGTAGATCCTGTCTCGAAGAATTCTCTCCAGTAATTTCCCTACCACTGAAGTAAGGCTCACCGGCCTGTAGTTCCTGGGATTATCCTTGCTACCCTTCTTAAACAGAGGAACAACATTGGCTATTCTCCAGTCCTCCGGGACATCCCCTGAAGACAGCGAGGATCCAAAGATTTCTGTCAAGGCCTCAGCAATTTCCTCTCCAGCCTCCTCCAGTATTCTGGGGTAGATCCCATCAGGCCCTGGGGACTTATCTACCTTAATATTTTTTAAGACACCCAACACCTCGTCTTTTTGGATCACAATGTGACCCAGGCTATCTACACCCCCTTCTCCAGACTCAACATCTACCAATTCCTTCTCTTTGGTGAATACTGATGCAAAGTATTCATTTAGTACCTCGCCCATTTCCTCTGGCTCCACACATAGATTCCCTTGCCTATCCTTCAGTGGGCCAACCCTTTCCCTGGCTACCCTCTTGCTTTTTATGTACGTGTAAAAAGCCTTGGGATTTTCCTTAACCCTATTTGCCAATGACTTTTCGTGACCCCTTCTAGCCCTCCTGACTCCTTGCTTAAGTTCCTTCCTACTTTCCTTATATTCCACGCAGGCTTCGTCTGTTCCCAGCCTTTTAGCCCTGACAAATGCCTCCTTTTTCTTTTTGACGAGGCCTACAATATCACTTGTCATCCAAGGTTCCCGAAAATTGCCGTATTTATCTTTCTTCCTCACAGGAACATGCCGGTCCTGTATTCCTTTCAACTGCCACTTGAAAGCCTCCCACATGTCAGATGTTGATTTGCCCTCAAACATTCGCCCCCAATCTATGTTCTTCAGTTCCCGCCTAATATTGTTATAATTAGCCTTCCCCCAATTTAGCACATTCATCCTCGGACCACTCTTATCCTTGTCCACCAGTACTTTAAAACTTACTGAATTGTGGTCACTGTTACCGAAATGCTCCCCTACTGAAACATCTACCACCTGGCCGGGCTCATTCCCCAATACCAGGTCCAGTACCGCCCCTTCCCTAGTTGGACTGTCGACATATTGTTTTAAGAAGCCCTCCTGGATGCTCCTTACAAACTCCGCCCCGTCTAAGCCCCTGGCACTAAGTGAGTCCCAGTCAATATTGGGGAAGTTGAAGTCTCCCATCACCACAACCCTGTTGTTTTTACTCTTTTCCAAAATCTGTCTACCTATCTGCTCCTCTATCTCCCGCTGGCTGTTGGGAGGCCTGTAGTAAACCCCCAACATTGTGACTGCACCCTTCTTATTCCTGATCTCTACCCATATAGCCTCACTGCCCTCTGAGGTGTCCTCTCGCAGTACAGCTGTGATATTCTCCCGAACAAGTAGCGCAACTCCGCCTCCCCTTTTACATCCCCCTCTATCCCGCCTGAAACATCTAAATCCTGGAACGTTTAGCTGCCAATCCTGCCCTTCCCTCAACCAGGTCTCTGTAATGGCAACAACATCATAGTTCCAAGTAGTAATCCAAGCTCTAAGTTCATCTGCCTTACCCGTAATGCTCCTTGCATTAAAACATATGCACTTCAGGCCACCAGACCCGGTGTTCAGCAACTTCTCCCCGTCTGCTCTGCCTCAGAGCCACACTGTCCCTATTCCCTAGTTCTCCCTCAATGCTCTCACCTTCTGACCTATTGCTCCCGTGCCCACCCCCCTGCCATACTAGTTTAAACCCTGCCATACCCCCTGCCCACCCCCCTGCCATACTAGTCTAAACGTAATGAACCGGGCCAAGTGTTAGATTTGGTTGTGGGAGAGCACTTTGGAGATAGTGACCACAATTTGGTGACTTATAACCTACCTGCCTACCACTGGCTGGGGACTAATGGCAATCCCACAATCCTTAGGGAGTATAAACTTCCCCAATGAGGGGGGCGGAGCAATTATAAGCAGAGTCCCTGCATAAATAGACCTGGCCAGTATGGAACCAGCTAGAGAGAGGAGTGAGCAACAAGGGTGTACTGCTGCTGTTGTATATATATGTAATTGTAAATAAATGTTATTTCTTTCTATTCTACAAACTCGTGCTCGATTCTTCATGGCCCTCACAAAAGCGAGGTTACCAATAAGGCCAATCTTATAGAGCATGGAACCGTGAGAATCCCAATGCATATATTTACCAGTAAAGGTAGGCTTGCAGTCGACTTGTTGTAGAGAACCTCCTGACAGATTTTTCAACTGCTATGTCAAGGAAAAGTAGTTAATTTGACTGCTCCATTCCAAAGGTGAATTTGAGCGCAAGATGAAACCAATTAAGGCATGCAAGGAAATTATTACATGCAGCAGTGGATTTAAATATAGCAAGTGCATCATCCACGTCAGACATATGCAACAGGGACTTCCGGTTACACAATGCAAGGGGAAAGCCAATTTTTAAAAAAATAAAATTTTAAACCCTCTTTTCTGGCGTCACAACCTTTTCAAAAACCTCAATTTAGTGAAATAGAGTTTCTTACCTTATGCAGATATCCAGGAGAGTCAAAACTACGAAGGATTCAGGCTGAAATCTGTCAACGGATTCTGAAACCTAAGATGGTGGGAGTGGGTTCTCCTTGTCCATTCACTCCACTCACGGCCGAGGATCACATCAGCATTTTAACGAGCAAACTACAGAAACACTGTCAGAATTTGTCGGTGGATCTTAAAAGATAGATTGAAGATGAATTGATCCTCATTCGTTTGGCCTTAAAAAGCACAAATAAGACCATCGAGAGTGATCAGATCACCTCTCTAGAGTCGATCTTACTTTGGTGGTCAAATGTAATAAGCCATTGAAGGCCAAACTGAGTGACCAGGAAAACAAATCCAGGAGGCAAAACATTTGTATTGTGGGATTGCCGGAGGGGATGGACAGCTGCACCCCTACTGAATATTTTTCGGGCATATTTTACAAGATGGTGTGTGTGTGTGTGTGTGGGGGGGGGGGGGGGGGGGTTCATATCACCCCCAGAATTAGACTTTAGGCTCTTCCACTTTATATTTCGATGCTCTCTGGCCCAGCGAAGGACCAGTTTTATTTCCTTAAAGCTATGAAATCGTACGGTGACCCCACGAGGTAGAGCGAGGCTTCGGTCGCAGGGAGCGATGGGCCTGCTCGAACTTCAGTAGGGTGTAACCCGCCATCCCCTCAGGCAATCCCACAATGCAAATGTTCCACCGTCTGGATCTATTTTCAAGGTCACTTAAGTTTGGCCTTCAATGACTTATTACATATGACCACCGAAGTAGGATCGGCCTCCAGAGGTGATCTGATCCCTGTGGTCTGTTAATGCCATCTCGATGCCTTTAATAATGGTGCCATATGCCTCAATGGTTGTGTTCGTTTTTTGTAGGGTAGAGTGAATATGGGCCAGGGCCTCCTCAATCGACCCTTTAAGATCCCCCACCAAATTTTAACGGTGTTTCTCTAGTTCACGCGCCATGATGCAACCGAGATCTTCGGCTGTCAGTGGAGTGGTCAGAAAAGGAAAAGGGGAGCCCGCCACCTTACTCCAGAAGAATCCTGCAAAGTCTCCGAATCAGATGACATATTTTGGCCCGAATCCTTTTTATTCTGGTCTCTCCTGGGCATCTTCGTACGGTAAGAGTTTTATTTTGTTAAATTATCAGTTTTTTAATAAAGTTAACTGATTTAATGGCAAAGAAAGTCATATATCCAAATTTGCGATGATACAAAGTTAGGTGGCATTGTAGACAACTTAGATGACAGCATGAAATTGAAAGGAGATATTGACAGACTTGATAAATGGATAAAATTGTGGCAGATGGAATTTAATGTAAGCAAGTGTGAGGCTATCCATTTTGGACCAAAAAAGGATAGGGCAGAGTGCTTTCTAAATGGAAAGAGGGGTTAGGTACAGTGGATGTTAAAAAAGATCTGGGGGTTCAGGTGCATTGATCCTTTAAGTGCCACGAACAAGTGCAGAAAATATCCAAAAAGGCTAATGGAATGCTTGCCTTTATATCTAAAGGATTGGAATATAGAGGCACCGGGGTTATTCTATAAAAAACCCTGGTTAGACCCCCCTACTTGGAGTACTGAGAGCACCTTAGGAAGGATATTTTGGTCTTGGAGGGAATGCAACATAGGTTTACAAAAATTATACTTGGATTACAGGGGTTGTATTAAGAGGGGAAATTACTCAAATTAGATCGGTTTTCGCTAGAATGTAGAATGTAGGTTACGGGGTGATCTGATCGAAGAAAAGACCGGGTAGATAAAAATAAAACTATTTCCATTGTTTGGAGATTCTAAAACTAGGGGGCATAGTCTAAAACATTAGGGCTAGACTGTTCAGGAGAGATGTCAGGAAACACTTCTTCATTCAAAAGGTGGTGGAGTTTTGAAACTCTCGCTGACAAAACAACAGTTGAAGCTAGATCAGTTGTTAATTTTAAAACTGAGATAGACAGATTTTTGTTAAGCAAAGATATTAGGGATATGGGCCAAAGGCAGGTAGTATATGCAGTTAGGTCTCAGATCAGCATGATCTAATTGAATGGCAGTACATGCTTGAGGGGTTGAATATCTTATTCCTGTTCCTATGTTCCTAGAAACTGGTTAAAAATAAGCCATTTTCCAGTAGAGACTCCTCATGCACGTCCTCTCTCTACATTGTGTCACTAGAAGTCCTCGTGGACAGAATGTACCAGGGCAATTTTCCACTTGGTAGGTAGATGCCAGTTTTCTCGCTCTGCTGGCTTGACTAGGAGTATGGTTGGTTCTGAAATCATAGAACCTAAGAATGGTTACAGCACAGGAGGAGTACAAGTCTTCAGTACTACAGCCTGGGCTGTTATCTGGGCCCAGAGCCCTTGTTGTGCCCAGTGCACTCAGCCATTTTTCGATATCACATTAAGTGAATCAAATTGGCTGAATACAGACATCTATAAGAGAGAGGAGATGGTTGCTCAATCATTTACTGAAAATTTTAATTCGTAACCACCACAAAATCATGCCCTAAGGGCTTCCTTCAATCTTAATGATGGTTTGCTTGCGAAGGATTAACCAGTTGTCGCAGCTGTACCACTGGTACAGCACAATACACAACAAAAGACCATTTCCCTCTGAAGTGAGGAGGTTGGTCACAAGCAAGCAACATAAAAGGAGAACAAATTCCAGGCTTGTGACAATCGTATCTCAAAAAGCAAATTCTCACTCAAATATTTTTAAATAGTCCAGAGATTTCTAAAGAACATTTATCAACCACATTTGATTCTTTGATAAATAAAAATAATGTTCAAGTGATAAAACCAAACTGCGCAAATGATTTCTCAAAGGCAACGCTCAAATGTAATTTCTAACCTGAGTTACTCCAATCCTAATATCCCGGTTGACAGAGCTGCCTCCTTTTAGCATCTCTCCACTGACACGCAAGAAACCACTGCCTCCTCGCAGAAAGCCAGAAGCCAGCAAATCCATTGCTTCTTCCAATGAGGTTTTACGAGCAACCTGCCTTGCACCTGGAGAAAAAAATGAATAATTGATGTTAATTTAAAAGCAATAAACTGGTATGCTAGTCCCACACAGCAGAGAGTTTTCCAATATATTGACTCATGAAATTGAATCTACGATATTAGAGAGACTCAATGCAGACTTCCAGTCCAAACATGTTGGTCAATACGGAGACATTAGAATTCAAATCCTGATTTCATGTGTTACTATCCGCACAGACGAATAACATTTAAAAAAACAAAGGAATCCCCACAAAGCCCATGGGAAGAAAACCAATGGATAAGATTTAACGTCTTAAAACTTGTACTGTAACAAACCAATTATCATCAACATCACAAGAAATAGGAGGATTGGGCCGTATGGCCAGTCGAGTCTGCTCTGCCATTCAATACAATCCTGGTTGAGATCAGACTTCAACGCCATTTTTCCACCTGTTCACTATACCTTCCGAGCCACCAAAATCTGTCCAACCCAGCCTCAAAATGTATCCAACAATGAAGCATCCACAATTCTCCAGGGTAGATTCACAACCATTTGAGTGAAGCAATTTCTCCTCATCCCAGCTCGGAACGATCAACCCCTTATTCTGAGATTGTGCCCATGTTTTAGAGTTCATAAGCAGTGGAAACAATCTCTTTGCATTTACCCGATCAAGTCACCTCAGAATTCAATGGAATAGCTTCTCATTCTTCTAAACTCCAAGGAATGGGAGCCAATCTACTTACCCTCTCAACATAGGACAAACCTCTCACCCAGGGACCATGTTCCTGAACGTTAGCTGTGCTGCCTCCAATGCAAGTAGATCCTTTCTAAAATGTGGAGACCTAAACTACACAGTATTCCAGATGTGGTCTCACTAAAACCCTGTACAACTGTAACAAGATCTCTTTATTCTTGAACTCCAATCCCATTGCAATGAAGACCAACATGCAATTTGCCTTCTTAATTGCTTGCTGCACCTGCATGCTAACTTCCTGTGTTCTTTGTATGAGCATACCCAAGTCCCTTTGAAGATAACAGTGCACGCTTCTCACCTTTAAAAAAATATTCTCCTTTTCTATTCTTACGACAAAGTGAATGACTTCACCTTCTATTCCATCTGCCATCTTGCTACCCATTCACTTAACCTGTCTGTATCTCTCTGCACCCTCCCTACAGCTTACCTTCCCACTCAGCTTTGCATCAATAAACTTTAATACATTACTCTATCTCTCAACCAAGTAATTAATCTAGATTGAAAATAGCTGACGCCCCAGCACTGATTCTTGCAACACTCCACTATTCACGGCCTATCAACTTGAACCATTTATGCCGACTCTCTGCTTTTTATCCATTAATCAATCCTTTTCCCATGCTAAAATACTAGCCTCAATGCCATGGGCCCTTATTTTGCCTATTAACCTTTTGTGTGGTACCTAATAAAATTACTTTTGGAAATCCAGGGATGCTACTGGTGCCCCTTTATCTACCACAACAGTTACATCCTCAAAAAAAAAAATTTTAAACAGGATTTCCCTCAAAGAAAACGATGTTGGCTTGCTTTAATCACATTATGCTTTTAAGTGTTGAGACTTCCTTAATAATAGATACCAGCATTTCCCTAACAACTGATGTTAAGTTAATTGGCCTGCAGTACACTGTTTTCTTTCTCGCTCCTTTTTTGAAAAGCATCCGACAATTTCTAATCTAATTCCATTGTGCATTCATAATGTTTTTAAGTGTCTCCTCACACGAAGCCTTGTAGCAGAACAGGGGCACTTTAAGAGAACGATTGCATGATGCCATTGGACCGGCCGTTTGCGCGGGAAAACGGGTAGGCTAACATTGCAGCCTGCAGTGTTAACATCTTCTAAATAAAGCTCCGAGTCTCCAAGGCCTGCAGACTCAATCTTGAATCCATAAAAACTGGCGACGAGGTAGGCATACAGTGTTTGTAGACACACAAAGAGATAATAAATAATTGAAATCATCGCTATATGAAAACTGGTGATGGGGAGCCAAATTGCAACTGAAAAATCACCGAAATAGCCGAAGGAAACTAGCTTGGAGAGAAGCCTCCATGTGTTCCGTCCAAAATAAATTCGGTAGCCGTGAGTAGCAAGTGCCCTGCAACAACAAATTTAGAGCTGGGGGTGTTGCAAAACACAAAGGGGAACAGGCTGAGCATGGATTGTGCCTTGTTGTGGGGAGAAAGGAAGCAAGGTAGCACTAAAAATTCATGGCACATTGTGCAAATGTAGATCCTTCCAGAGAAAAATGATGGGAGTTTTGGCAGCGTGGAGCCATTTGATGAGAATACAGAACAATGGAGTTCATATACAGAACGATTTGGCAATTTTGTTCAAGCTAACAAGACAGCAGCAGATATAAAAGTCCCAACATTCCTGAGCATAATGAGGGTGGGCACTATTCACCAAAACCTTTAGTCATCGCAGAAAGGTACAGGTTTCATAGGGGCAACCAAGAAGCTGAAAAAGATTGGCTGAACACTACGAACTCAGGGATATGTTAAATGATACCATCAGATAGATCAGTCTCTGGTTGAAGGAGCGAAACTATTCAAAAGTGATTGTTAACCAAAAGCAACCTGACCTCAAATAAAGCTTTGGAATTTGCTGTATCATGGAATTAAAAGCCAAAGAAACGTAACCGTTGAGTTCAAGCACAAGAATTTGCATGGTGTTGGTCAAAACACTAACACAAACACAAGGCACTTGCCTTGGGTGTGCAAAGCCCAGGCACTCAGCAGCAGATCGTTGGTGTATAGACATCATGCACAGAAATTGTGGCAGGAAGGGCTACATTGCACACGCATGTGAGAAAAAGAAACAAGCTGCAGGCAAAAGTTGCAGGATGCAACGGCGAATGAAACAAACGTCAATCGAATCAAGGAAAAAAAAGCGTCCACATGCCGCAAAAAGGACGGGAGTAGGAACTCGATTCACATTCCGAAGACGAGCTATCATTAAATGTACTCGCTATTGCTGGTGCAACAAACAGATATTGGGTCACTCCATTATTGGACGGTCAGCTGGTGAAGTTGGAGGTGGACACTGGAGCAGCTGTCTCGCTGGTGGCTGCAATGCCAAAAATATTACTCTGCAACCCTTGCAGTGTTAAAAACCTACACTGGAGAAGTGAGGGCCTGTATTGATGTAAAAGTGCAATTAAATAGACAGACGGCAGATTCTTTCTTTCACATATTAAGGGAAATTATCTGGCACTAATGGGAAGAACTCAGCTGGAAAAGGGCATGTTAAATTGAGCCGAGTTGAATATGACAGATACCGAATCAGACCTGCCCAAAATCTTGAAGAAACATGCCATTGGCTTCAACGTGAACGGGGAAGCATGAATTAATGGTTGCCAAGATGTTCACTGTATGTTTTCATAGAATTTACAGTGCAGGAGGCGGCCATTCGGCCCATCGAGTCTGCACCGGCCCCTGGAACGAGTACCCTACCCAAGCCCACACCTCCACCCCATCCCCATAACCCAGTAACCCCACCCAACACTAAGGGCAATTTTGGACACTAAGGGCAATTTATCATGGCCAATCCACCTAACCTGCACATCTTTGGACTGTGGGATGAAACCGGAGCACCCGGAGGAAACCCACGCATACACAGGGAGAACATGCAGACTCCACACAGACAGTGACCCAGCGGGGAATCGAACCTGGAACCCTGGAGGTGAGAAGCAACTGGGCTAACCACCATGCTACCCAAAGGTTAAGCTTTTTTAAAAATATATTTTTATTGGTACTTTCAATTTATACACAGTAACACTTTACGTTTAATATTTACAGCACATGTGGTTCTTATATACATTGTCAATCTTGGAGTTTCCTCCACCCCTTCCCTCCCCTAGCCACTCCTTGGTATCCCACTCTTTCATTCAGGGTATCAGTAAAGCGAAAGATCAAGGAAGAAAGTCAGGCAAAATTCTTAAAGGCTAGGTCAGTGCGGTACACAATCAGATCCACGGTTGAGGCAGAATTAGAATGGCTGGTTAGAATGGGAGTCCTTGAACCCACTGCTGGTTAGAACGGGAGTCCTTGAACCCACGGCTGGTTAGAACGGGAGTCCTTGAACCTGTTAACGTGAGTGATTGGGTTACGCAATTATACCAGTGATGAAAAAGAAAGTTGGATCTATAAGCATGTGGGGTGATTTTAAAGTCTCCAATAATCCTGTACTGTATGCAGAGCAGTACCCTCTATCTCGGATTGAAGACCTACTCGCTGGGTTGGCTGGAGGCCAACATTTCAGTAAAATCAATCTTAGTCAAGCATATCTTCAAATAGTTTTGGGAGCCATTTGGAGGAGAAGGAGCAGTCTCTGACAGGGAGAGAACCTGAGAACATCTAAGACACTCAGAAGGTAAGAAGGCAAGTAAGTGATTTTTACTCATTTTTACTTTTATACCTTTTTCAAATTGTGTGTGTAGGGGGGGAAACTGAAGTGACATCACGGAAACGCTGTGACCCGAGTGGCTGGTTGGGAATCTACACTAAATTTTAAAAATTAAGCATTGGTAACTAATTAAACATAATTACTTAATTATAATTTAGAGGGGTATCTAAGCCAGAGATCGGAGAGTACTATATTTAGCTTTCGCATTTATATTAGAAATCTAGTGCTAGGAAACAGATAGTTAACAGTAACTTTTTAAAAAAAATTTAAAATATATTTTTAAAAATGTTAAACTTTTAATTTTAATTAATTGACGCAATGTCAGTTAGAGGGGTGCAGTGCTCTGACTGTGAGATGTGGCAGGTCCGGGAGGCTTCCAGTGTCCCGGATGGCTTCATCTGCAGAAAGTGCACCCAACTGGAGCTCCTCACAGACTGCATGGTTCGGTTGGAGCAGCAATTGGATGCACTTAGGAGTACGCAGGTGGCGGAAAGCGTCATAGATCGCAGTTATATAAATGTGGTCACACCCAAGGTGCAGGCAGAGAAATGGGTGACCACCAGAAAGGGCAGGCAGTCAGTGCAGGAATCCCCTGTGGTTGTCCCCCTCTTGAACAGGTATACCCCTTTGGATACTGTTGGGGGGATAGCCTATCAGGGGAAAACAACAGCAGCAGCCAGAGCAGTGGCACCACGGCTGGCTCTGATGTTCAGAAGGGAGGGTCAAAGCGCAGAAGAGCAATAGTAATAGGGGACTCTTATAGTCAGGGGCACAGATAGGCGCTTCTGTGGACGTGAAAGAGACTCCAGGATGGTATGTTGCCTCCCTGGTGCCAGGGTCCAGGATGTCTCCGAACGGGTAGAGGGCATCCTGAAGGGGGAGGGTAAACAGGCAGAGGTTGTTGTACATATTGGCACTAACGACATAGGCAGGAAGGGGCATGAGGTCCTGCAGCAGGAGTTCAGGGAGCTAGGCAGAAAGTTAAAAGACAGGACCTCTAGGGTTGTAATCTCGGGATTACTCCTGTGCCACGTGTCAGTGAGGCTAGAAATAGGAAGATAGAGCGGCTAAACACGTGGCTAAACAGCTGGTGTAGGAGGGAGGGTTTCCGTTATCTGGACCACTGGGAGCTCTTCCGGGGCAGGTGTGACCTATATAAGGACGGGTTGCATCTAAACTGGAGAGGCATAAATATCCTGGCCGCGAGGTTTGCTAGTGTCACACGGGAGGGTTTAAACTAGTATGGCAGGGGGGTGGGCACGGGAGCAATAGGTCAGAAGGTGAGAGCATTGAGGGAGAACTAGGGAATAGGGACAGTGGGGCTCTGAGGCAGACCAGACAGGGAGAAGTTGCTGAACACAGCGGGTCTGGTGGCCTGAAGTGCATATGTTTTAATGCAAGAAGTATTACGGGTAACTTAGAGCTTGGATTAGTACTTGGAACTATGATGTTGTTGCCATTACAGAGACCTGGTTGAGGGAAGGGCAGGTTTGGCAGCTAAATGTTCCAGGATTTAGATGTTTCAGGCGGGATAGAGGACGATGTAAAAGGGGTGGCGGAGTTGTGCTACTGGTTAGGGAGAATATCACAGCTGTACTGCGGGAGGACACCTCAGAGGGCAGTGAGGCTATATGGGTAGAGATCGGGAATAAGAAGGGTGCAGTCACAATGTTGGGGGTTTACTACAGGCCTCCCAACAGCCAGCAGGAGATAGAGGAGCAGATAGGTAGACAGATTTTGGAAAAGAGTAAAAACAACAGGGTTGTGGTGATGGGAGACTTCAACTTCCCCAATATTGACTGGGACTCACTTAGTGCCAGGGGCTTAGACGGGGCGGAGATTGTAAGGAGCATCCAGGAGGGCTTCTTAAAACAATATGTAGACAGTCCAACTAGGGAAGGGGCGGTACTGGACCTGGTATTGGGGAATGAGCCCGGCCAGGTGGTAGATGTTTCAGTAGGGGAGCATTTCGGGAACAGTGACCACAATTCAGTAAGTTTTAAAGTGCTGGTGGACAAGGATAAGAGTGGTCCTAGGATGAATGTGCTAAATTGCAGGAAGGCTAATTATAACAATATTAGGCGGGAACTGAAGAACATAGATTGGGGGCGGATGTTTGAGGGCAAATCAACATCTGACATGTGGGAGGCTTTCAAGTGTCAGTTGAAAGGAATTCAGGACAGGCATGTTCCTATGAGGAAGAAGGATAAATACGGCAATTTACGGGAACCTTGGATAACGAGAGATATTGTAGGCCTCGTCAAAAAGAAAAAGGAGGCATTTGTCAGGGCTAAAAGACTGGGAACAGACGAAGCCTGTGTGGAATATAAGGAAAGTAGGAAGGAACTTAAGCAAGGAGTCAAGAGGGCTAGAAGGGGTCACGAAAAGTCATTGGCAAATAGGGTTAAGGAAAATCCCAAGGCTTTTTACACGTACATAAAAAGCAAGAGGGTAGCCAGGGAAAGGGTTGGCCCACTGAAGTATAGGCAAGGGAATCTATGTGTGGAGCCAGAAGAAATGGGCGAGGTACTAAATGAATACTTTGCATCAGAATTCACCAAAGAGAAGAAATTGGTAGATGTTGAGTCTGGAGAAGGGTGTGTAGATAGCCTGGGTCACATTGAGATCCAAAAAGA
This sequence comes from Scyliorhinus torazame, assembly GCF_047496885.1. Classification (NCBI taxonomy): domain Eukaryota; kingdom Metazoa; phylum Chordata; class Chondrichthyes; order Carcharhiniformes; family Scyliorhinidae; genus Scyliorhinus; species Scyliorhinus torazame. The sequence goes on from NC_092708.1 coordinate 290,932,561, forward strand.
CGAGGTGTTGGGTGTTTTAAAAAATATTAAGGTAGATAAGTCCCCAGGGCCTGATGGGATCTACCCCAGAATACTGAAGGAGGCTGGAGAGGAAATTGCTGAGGCCTTGACAGAAATCTTTGGATCCTCACTGTCTTCAGGTGATGTCCCGGAGGACTGGAGAATAGCCAATGTTGTTCCTCTGTTTAAGAAGGGTAGCAAGGATAATCCAGGGAACTACAGGCCGGTGAGCCTTACTTCAGTGGTAAGGAAATTACTGGAGAGAATTCTTCGAGACAGGATCTACTCCCATTTGGAAGCAAACGGACGTATTAGTGAGAGGCAGCATGGTTTTGTGAAGGGGAGGTCGTGTCTCACTAACTTGATAGAGTTTTTAAAGGAGGTCACTAAGATGATTGATGCAGGTAGGGCAGTGGATGTTGTCTATATGGACTTTAGTAAGGCCTTTGACAAGGTCCCTCATGGTAGACTAGTACAAAAGGTGAAGTCACACGGGATTAGGGGTGAGCTGGCAAGGTGGATACAGAACTGGCTAGGTCATAGAAGGCAGAGAGTAGCAATGGAAGGATGCTTTTCTAATTGGCGGGCTGTGACTAGTGGTGTTCCGCAGGGATCAGTGCTGGAACCTTTACTGTTTGTAGTATATATAAATGATTTGGAGGAAAATGTAACTGGTCTGATTAGTAAGTTTGCAGACGACACAAAGGTTGGTGGAATTGCGGATAGCAATGAGGACTGTCAGAGGATACAGCAGGATTTAGATTGTTTGGAGACTTGGGCGGAGAGATGGCAGATGGAGTTTAATCCGGACAAATGTGAGGTAATGCATTTTGGAAGGTCTAATGCAGGTAGGGAATATACAGTGAATGGTAGAACCCTCAAGAGTATTGAAAGTCAAAGAGATCTAGGAGTACAGGTCCACAGGTCACTGAAAGGGGCAACACAGATGGAGAAGGTAGTCAAGAAGGCATACGGCATGCTTGTCTTCATTGGCCGGGGCATTGAGTATAAGAATTGGCAAGTCATGTTGCAGCTGTATAGAACATTAGTTAGGCCACACTTGGAGTATAGTGTTCAATTCTGGTCGCCACACTACCAGAAGGATGTGGAGGCTTTAGAGAGGGTGCAGAAGAGATTTACCAGAATGTTGCCTGGTATGGAGGGCATTAGCTATGAGGAATGGTTGAATAAACTCGGTTTGTTCTCACTGGAACGAAGGAGGTTGAGGGGCGACCTGATAGAGGGCTACAAAATTATGAGGGGCATAGACAGAGTGGATAGTCAGAGGCTTTTCCCCAGGGTAGAGGGGTCAAATACTAGGGGGCATAGGTTTAAGGTGAGAGGGGCAAAGTTTAGAGTAGATGTACGAGGCAAGTTTTTTACGCAGAGGGTAGTGGGTGCCTGGAACTTGCTACCGGAGGAGGTGGTGGAAGCAGGGACGAGTGACATTTAAGGGGCATCTTGACAAATACATGAATAGGATGGGAATAGAGGGATACGGACCCAGGAAGTGTAGAAGATTGTAGTTTAGTCGGGCAGCATGGTCGGCACGGGCTTGGAGGCCCGAAGGGCCTGTTCCTGCGCTGTACATTTATTTGTTCTTTGTTGACAGTAATTGATGATTGTAACACACAAAGGGTTAGAAAAGATGACCATTTAGCATCATATTGCACCAGCATTGTTCCAACGAGCTATGAACCAAATCTTAAGTGGATCACACAGAGTTCAATGTTACCTAGATGACATCTTGGTTACTGGGAAGAATGAGGAAGAACATCTCCACAACCTGGATGCCACACTTTCAGAGATTAGAAGATTATGGATTAAGAGTTTGAAAAGACAAATGTCAATTTTTCCAATCTTCAATTGAATATCTGAGTCTTCTCATTAACGTCAATGGACTGCACAAGTCTCCTTCGAAAGTCAAACCCATTAACAAGGCACCTGCACCTCAAAATGTCAACCAACATCGACCTTTCTTAGATTTACTAAATTATTACAGAAATGTTCTCCCTAATCTGGCAACTATCTACTGTGTCAAAATAAAAAGTTGAAATGGGGAGGAGAATCAATGTGAGAGAACAATGGTGTAAGCCAAAGAAGCACTACTCAAGTTATAATTCCTGATGCATATTGCTCAAAATTTACCCCTGCAACTGGCATGTGGCACATCACGTTATGAGGTTTCGGCGGTGGTTTCCCACAATGCTCACAGGTGAAGAGAAGCCAATAGCCTTTGTATCAAGGACATTGAATAAAGCCAAAAGCAATTATGTGCAGATAAAGTCCTCGAAATCAGTTTTGGAATCAAGCATTTATTCCAATTCCGGTATGGGTAGAAATTCGATTTATTGACAGACCATTGCCCACTATCAACGATTTTCGGACCTCGTTCCAGGATTCCATCACTGGCATGAGTAGAACATAGAGACTGAAGTAAGCCATTCAGCCCCTCCAGCCTGTTCTGCCATTCAATGAAACTGGCCTCTCGGAGGCCCAACTCCCTATACTTGCCTTTGGCCCATATCCCTTAATACCTTTGTATTTTGGCCCTAATTTTTAAGAATCTCCAACCAGTGAAAATAATTTATCTTCATCTATCCGGTCTTTCCCGGTTAATATCTTGAAGACTTTGATCAGATCATATAATCTCTCCTCATAACTTAACCCCTAAAGTCCAGGTATAATTCTTGTAGATCTATGTTGTACTCCCTCCCAGGCCAAAATACCCTTCCTAAGGTGTGATGCCCAGATCTTCTCACAGTACCCCAAGTGGGGTCTAAACAGGGTTTTACAAAGCATAATGTCTGCGTTCTTTTACTCCAGTCATCTAGATATCATGGCCAGCATTCCATTAGCCTTCTTGATTACTTTGTCACGCAAGGGAGATATTCGGAAATTGGGTCCAGAAATGAGACCCCAATGTAACGGGGGGGGGGGGGGGGGGGAAGAGAAGAGAGAGAGAAGGAGGAGACAGGATGGGACAACCTGCGAGCACCGAGTCAGAGGTATACACCGGGCCAAGTTACATTGCTCCAGTCAGACTTAAACTAATTAGTGAGAATACACAGGATGCCTCAGATCCATTGTTCTTCGGGACCATCCTGTCTGACCAGCTATTAGTCCATTACAGGGACTGATAGCCTCTTTGTCCGTCAATGGGAGGTTAGTTGCATATCAACAGTATGGCTCTATTCTTTTCTACAAATGGGAGTGGGCAATCAGCCAAGATAACACTAATAAGTTCACGTCTGGAAAACCCCAGAGAACCTTTGTTTGAGGGACTGGGCCTTGAGAGCGAGGGTGATGAAAATCAACTGAGGATGCCATGAAAGTGGTCACCGAGCCAGGCTTTGGAAAAAGGGTTCAGAACGAATGTCTCCACCAGAAGAAAAATTGCTTCATAAATGCAAGTGTTGCCTTTGTCTACCTAGGAAAGTGGCATGAGTGCTGTATGTTCTGTTCGAGTTGTTTAATGGAAACTAGTGTGGTACGGTTAAGAAGCTACATGTAATCTGCTATGTTAGAGTTGAAGTTTAAAAGTTTTATAAATTGTTTTTTTTTTTTAAATAAATGTTGTTGGTAAAATATCCATTTCTTTTTTTTTTTTAAACATTTGGTACCCAATTCATTTTTTCCAATTAAGGGGCAATTTAACGTGGCCAATTCACCTACCCTACACATCTTTGGGTTGTGGGGGCGAAACCCATGTAAACATGGGGAGAACGTGCAAACTCCACAAGGACAGTGACCCAGAGCCGGGATCGAACCTGGAACCTCAGCGTCGTGAGGCAGCAGCACTAACCACTGCGCCATCATGCTGCCCTCAATCCCCATTTCTTATATTATCACCACGGAACAAACCCTAGGCAGCTCGCCTCTCATACCTATGTAACTGGTTTTGTTAAAGTTGAAGCTTTTTGTTTGCGATTAGAAGATGTCACTTTCAATCTTTTGAAGCCACACCTGGAATAGTATGTGCAGTTTTTTTTCCCCTCATCTGAGGCAGTATGTTCTTGCTCTAGAGGGATTGCAACGAACGTTTACCAGACTGATTCCTGGGATGGCAGGACTGACCTACGAGGAGAGATTAAATCAGTTATGATGTATTTGTTGGAGTTCAGGAGAATGAGGGGGGGGGGATCTCATAGAAAACTATAAAATTCTAACAGGACTAGGCAGGGTAGATGAAATAAGGATGTTCCCGGAGGTGGGTGTGTCCAGAACCAGGGGCCACAGTCTGAAGACGCGGGGTAGACCATTTAGGACCGATATGAGGAGAAATCTCTTCACCTATAGAGTGGTCAGCCTGTAGAATTTGTTGCTACAGGAATTAGTTGAGGTCAAAACATTGCATGTTTTCAGAAGCAGGTAGATGTAGCACTTGAGGCGAAGGGGATAAAAGGATATGGGGGGAAAAGCAGGCTATTGAGTTGGATGATCAGCCATGGTCATAATGAATGGCGGAGCCGGCTCGAAAGGCCGAATGGCCTCCTCCTGCTCCTATTTTTTTTGTCTATGTTTCTATGAACCCTCTTATCGCTTGGATCACAGTAGTCCTGAACACACAGAGTCACCATAGACTTCCTTATTCAACCCTTTAAATAGTCTTGTGGGTTCTGGCAACAGTGGCATAGCAGCAATGGGTCTTGGCCAATCCACAACTCTTCACCCTATCTGTCTTCAGTGTTCTGTTGTTTCCAATTGTATAATACATACAGCAACAGTTTCTGCTCTACTCTCAGAGCCCCCTTCAACACTCCAGAATCTGTTTGAAAGCTGCCAAACAAAAAACTGGCACCAATCGAAGAGAACAGTGCTAATTTTCTCCCATCCGGATTCTGTGTGTTGCCAAACAGAAAACATTGGACTGAAATGCAACACCCACTGAAATTAGCTTTCTATTTACCTGTTGCTTCTCAGCAGTTCATCTCCATGGCAACACCTGGTTGCATGGACATTTTTTGGAACCTAATCATAGACCATAGAACAGTGTCAGATTCAGCAAACCAATTAACCCTCTTTCAAAAATTATCCAGCCAACTTTGCTCTTATAGAGACAAAACATAAAAAGTAAATACATGCTTCCAAAAGCACATGGGCCATCACACATCTAACCCCAAAAATAAATTGAAAGTTTGATTAATTGAGTGCCAAACTCAAGCCTAGAAATTGCTTGAATCCCAGCATTCACTGTGAAGTAGCTGAAATGAGTTGTGTGTGAGAGAAAACAGTCAACAAATACACAAGATTAAACATCCATTCGAAGCTGAATTGGTGGACATAATTCTAAGTACAGGCTAACTGCTCATCAGAAAGAAACAATGAATGGATTTCTTCTTCACTGATATACTCCACTTCACACAGAAAAAATTCCAAGTATTTCAACAGAAGCATATTGAGGCAGAAAATTGACCCAGAGCCAGGACCCTGTAGGAGAAGGGATTGACGTGGCAAGAGAAGGGGTTAACCAAAAGGTTCCTCGAAGAGGTGATTTTTACATAGACTATAAAAGATCATGTTGCAGGACTTTAGGGAAGGAATTTCAGTGTAAGGGGCCTACACGGTTGAATGCATGGCTGTCATTAGTGGGGTGACCAATGTGTGTCACCTAAGAGATTAATGTTGGAGGAAGTGAGAGCTCTGAAGAGGTTGTCAGGCAGATGGAGGTTGCAGAGCTGGAGTCCAGGAAGATCTTAATGTAAGAATGATCATTTTAAAATTGAGGCACTGGAGATTAGGAAACAACATAGGGAAGTGAGGCCAAGAGTGATAGTGAGTGGGACTTGGTATAGGAACATAGCATCAGCAAAATGTCACTGGCTTGGAAAGCACTGAAAGTCAAGTTCAGCAGTGGGAAAGATATGGATGGCTAAGTTTGTGGCAGAAGAAAGCAATGTTACTCCTGTGGAAGACGGTGATTCCAATTTCAGAACAGTACTGGGAGAAGCTCCAAGGAGACCCACCAAGGACACCCAGAATAAGTTATGATGCAAGAAAGCTACACCATCAGGATTATGTAATTGGGACAAATAAAGTTTAAATTGTATAAAAATTTGAATACTGCTACAGAAAGTTTGTAAGTGAAAAATACCATTTAAAGTTACACATAGTTGGCTAAAAAAGCAACACAGCAGATGAGATACACAATGGGTGGCTGGAGCTGGACAGATAGATTAACCATTTTTTAAAAAGCATTTTGTCTGGGTGACTTCAGTTCAAGGATACATGTTTCTTTCCCACTGTCACTAAAATCACTGTTGGCATAACTGCAAGAATGATCAATTTTATGAGATACAGTCAACCAGAAATAAACCCTAAATCTATTATCTTGTTATACTTATTTAGATATTGAAATCATATTTCAGAATCCAATTAGTTTGAATAACATTGCAACAAAAAATTCCAACAGTTCAAGTATAGCACCTACCTGGACCCTGCTTAGGCACCACAGCTGTCGCCAAAATAGCACCCAGCAATTTTGAAACGGACACACGTACATCATAATTAGAACCTTCGAAGGCTTTAAAGCAAAGTGTAGTAACATTCTCTAATTCTGTGGTCCACATAAACACAGCTTCATTTTGAAGTTCCAATAGACACTTAAAAAACAAAAATATTACAATTTCTCAGAATTCATATTTTAGCAACAATGGCACTACCAATGGCACTACCAAATCTATTCAGAGTCAGGGAGCACCACTGAAACATGATGCCCTCGGTCGACTGATCACATATTGTAATAAACCATTCAATGTCAATGTCTCAAAACATTGTAAACAGACAACAAAGCACTTGCACAAGATAAGTTAAGGCACAACATGCAGCTCAAGAACTCATCCTCGCAGTTACAAAAATGTATTTCTGAATGAAAAAGAAAGGTGGGGCTGCGAGTGAACATTAACTCCTGCTGCGAAGCTGGAAGGCATCAGTAATGGTTGTGCATGAGCACTCATTATCCCAAGTGGCAGTGTTAAAGCTCCCAGGAGAATTATAATTAAAGGGGGGGGAATGAGCGGGCAAAATAGGTTTCAGGCAGTGTAAACTGGGATGGAGCAGTAATTTTTTTTTGAGTTTAAGAGTAAAGTCAATCTGTGCCAAGTCTAATATGAGAAAGATAAAACATTCACTATGCATCTAAATTATATGACTGCTGCCTCCTTAAGAGGGATCACTGTGGAGCTGTTACTCAAGTTGGAAAGATTTCATGGAAGGAGTTCTTACACAGCACGGCTAGCTCAGTGAGTCATTTCAGGGTGATGGACTTGGATCCAACAATGGATCACAAATTTTATTTGTCTTTATTCATTTTATTAGTCAAAATGCTTTTTTTTTAAAAAATGCATTCGTTCATGGGACGTGGGTGTCGCAGGCTGTGCTAGCATTTATTGCCCATCCCTAACTGCCCTTGAGGGGGCAGTTAAGAGTCAACCACATTGAGTGGGTTTGGAATCACATATAGGCCAGACCAGGCAAGGACGGCAGATTTCCTTCCCTAAAAGACATTAGTGAACCAGATGGGTTTTTACGACAACCGACGGTGGTTTCATGGACATCATTAGACTTTTAACTCCAGATTTATATTCAATTCAAATTTCACTATCTGCAGTGGCAGGATTTGAACCTGGGTCCCCAGAGCATTCCTCTGGGTCTCTGGTTACTAGTCCAATACACCACCGCCTCCTCTATGCCGAAGAAGGATACATTACTAGAATGCATAGTTACTAAGAAAACATATTCAGTTTCTTCCACTAAAAGTTAACTCCACCAGAAATTTACTGGATAGATTTCCTCAATTTTGGCTCGGCATGGGAATTCACAATTGGTGGAATGATGGATTCAGTGATAGAAAGCAGAGCAGCATTTAAAATCATCCCTCACTTTCAACATTCACTGGCCGTTAATACAAACTGGCACTTCATCTGCACATATGCAGGAAGAGCTCCCTCCTGTGTTGTGGCACAAATAAACAGAGCCGGGGGCAGGGGGAGGGTAAAATGACAAGGTATCAGGAGGGTGAAAAGCACAGAGGAAGCAGGACCTGAAAATATTGTGGTCACATTTATTAGCATCCACCATTCATTACCATGGTTTCATGATTTTGAATTGCCATCATGCAAAAAACAAAATGATTTTGCATACCTCCTGTTGAAAGGCTACAAAAAAAGCATGGGCAGGGACACAGAAGCAACTTTTTGCCAGTCCAGGTGAAATTAGGTTTTGAGAAAAAAATACTTTGAGGTTTCAACACAAACAGCTACTCAGCCAAATCAATCTTTACCAATGGCCACCCTCCACAGGAGAACTATCTTAAAATTCATGGAATCCCTAAAGTGCTGAAGAAGGGCATTCGGCTCAGCGGGTCTTAAATGACCCTCTTAAAGAGCATCTTACCTAGGTCCACTCCCCCCACCCAATCACCACAACTGCACCTAACTTTTGGACTTTGGGAGGAAACTGGAACACCTGGGTGAAACCCACGCAAACTTGGGGGAACATGCAAGTTCTCCACACGGTCACCGGGTCCCTGGCGCTGGGAGGCAGCAGTGCTAACCACTGTGCCATCATGCCATTCCAATATCTCGGCAAGATGTGTTATCTCATCCACTATCTAAATATTGAATGTTGACAGTTTCTAGCTCAACCGCTAATCTCAGAAGTGAATTTCACAACTTTTTACATGAATTGGTTTCTCCTGTCCTCTCTCAAGAATCTCTTACTTAATCTTGTTCCTGCTATCACTTGTTCTTGACGTGCCTCAACTTTTAAGTCTTAACCATGTCTGATCCTTTCAGAATTATAAATAATATGTAATAATAATAATCTTTATTACTGTCACAAGTAGGCTTACATTAACACTGCAATTAAGTTACTGTGAAAATCCCCTAGTCACCACATTCCACTGCCTGTTCGGGTACACAGAGAGAATTGAGAATGTCCAATTCACCTAACAAGCACATCTTTCGGGACTTGTGGGAGGAAACTGGAGCACCCGAAGGAAACCCACGCAGACACACGGAGAACGTGCAGACTCTGCACAGACAATTACCCAAGCCGGGAATCAAACCCAGGTCGAACCTGGTGCTGTGAAGCAACAGTGCTAACCGCTGTGCTACCTTGCTGCCCATAATGTAAAGCCATCATAGTCCCAGATGACCATAGGCTGCTTTCTCCTTTGAGGAGGAGCGCTGGCTGGTGGTGATTTAACCTGAGGGTCAGCACACCTCAGGTGAGGGGCAAGGTGGAGGTTAACCTCAAATTATCCCATTATCTGTTATTCAAACAAAAGAGATGCATTTTGAACATCATCAGATTTGTATTTTCTCAAATTGGGTGGCATCCTAATGAACCTGCTTTATACCTTCAGCATGCTTCACATTGTGTGGAACCACACTGTACTCTAAGGTCTTGCATATGTTTTGTACATTACCTCTTATGATTAAACCTAGAATTCCATTAATTCAATATTTCTACTTAAAAAGCTGTGTGTTGCAAGGGCCTTCCCTATTGATTCCCTTAGTTCCTATTTCTTTTATTTTTTCTTTATGATTTTGGTCCACAGATCCTTTATTGAGACATGCTTTGGAACGCAAAATGTCAAAATAGTACACTGCGTTGTAAAGTTTTGTACTTTGAGCAGAAGAGCCCAGACTTTATGGCACTGAAGAGATTGGAGGGGTTCATTTTATTGGTTGGCTGGTGGCTAATGGATTTGCCAGGGACAGTAATCTTCCCGGCAACCGACAACGATTGGGTCCCATCAGGAAGGGTTTTTCAGAGAGAACCCAGGGAGAAACCACTGGACCCTCAAGGTGGAAGAAGCTGACTCTCTCTGCTCTTTTGCCTACTGTCTGGAGGCAGACAGCTTTGAGGCCCTGAAGGAAGAAGCTATCACTCTCGTTCTCTCTTCGAATGCTGGTTGCCTGCTATTTCTGAGAGTCTATAGTGAAAACCATTACAAGCTGAAAGAAAAGATAACATCCATCTGAAGCCTAGACCGAAGAAGAAACTAACTGGAAAATATCCATCTGAAACAAAGACTCTTATTCTTTTACTATCGTTATTTTACATCCCACTTTCCCCTATGTTTTTTTGTCCGTGTCTGTGTGTGTATATATTGTATATGAGGGTGGAGCAAGTTAAAGGATGGGGGGTTAGCGGTTAGATAGTAATTAATCTTAACCAGCTGTATTTGTAGCCTATTTAATTATATTTACTGTTAAAAATAATTGCGCTTAAATTTAGAAACCTGGTGACGTAGTTTTTTTAAAAATATATATTTATTAAAGTTTTTTAACACAATTTTTCTCCCTTGCAAACAATAACCCCCCCCCTCCCCTCGTAACAAAAAAAAACGAGAAATCGCGCAGAGCAAGATATATACACATGGCAAAATGATATATTTATACAGCTTTGTACACTGGCCCTCACCCGTACGTGCCAGTTTCCCCAACCCTTCATGTTATCTCTTGCTCATCCACCCTCGCAGGCAGTCCCCCCTTTCCCCCCCCTCCCAGGACGTGTGTCGCCCCCCCGCCCCCCCACAAGGTTGCTGCTGCTGCTGACCGACCTTCCTCTAACGCTCCGCGAGATAGTCTAGGAACGGTTGCCACCGCCTGTAGAACCCCTGCGCAGACCCTCTCAAGGCGAACTTAATCCTCTCCAACTTTATGAACCCAGCCATATCATTTATCCAGGCCTCCAGGCTGGGGGGCTTCGCCTCCTTCCACATTAGCAAGATCCTTCGCCGGGCTTCTAGGGACGCAAAGACCAGAATGCCGGCCTCTTTCGCCTCCTGCACTCCCGGTTCGTCCACTACTCCAAATATTGCTAGCCCCTAGCTTGGCTTGACCCGGACTTTCACCACCTGAGATATTGCTCCCGCCACTCCTCTCCAGAACCCCTCCAGTGCCGGGCATGACCAAAACATATGGACATGGTTCGCCGGGCTCCCTGAGCACCTTCCACATCTGTCCTCTACCCCAAAGAACCTACTCAACCTCGCCCCCGTCAAGTGTGCTCTGTGGACCACCTTAAATTGTATCAGACTGAGCCTGGCACATGAGGAGGAGGAATTAACCCTACCTAGGGCATTAGCCCACAGACCTTCCTCGATCTCCTCCCCCAGCTCCTCCTCCCATTTACCCTTCAACTCTTCTACCAGCGCTTCCCCCTCTTCTTTCAACTCCTGATGTATTTCCGACACCTTGCCCTCCCCGACCCATACACCCGAGATCACCCTATCTTGAACTTCTTGTGCCGGGAGCAACGGGAATTCCCTCACCTGTCGCCTCACAAAAGCCCTCACCTGCATATATCTAAAGGCATTTCCCGGGGGTAACTCGAACTTCTCCTCCAGTGCCCCTAGGCTCGCAAACGTCCCGTCGATGAACAGGTCCCCATTCTTCCAATCCCCGCCCGATGCCAGCTCTGGAACCCCCCCATCCATCTTCCCCGGGACAAACCGGTGGTTACCCCTGATCGGGGACCACACCGATGCTCCCATTGCACCCGTGCCGTCTCTACTGGCCCCAGATCCTTAGCGTTGCCGTAACCACCGGGCTCGTGGTATACTTTGTCGGCGAGAGCGGCAGCGGTGCCGTCACCAACGCCCCCAGGCTCGTTCCTTTACAGGACGCCATCTCCATCCTCTTCCATGCCGCCCCCTCTCCCTCCATAACCCACTTGCGGATCATCGCCACATTTGCTGCCCAGTAGTAGCTCCCCAGGTTTGGCAGCGCCAACCCTCCTCGGTCCCTACTGCGTTCCAGGAACCCTGTCTTACTCTTGGGGTCTTATTCGCCCACACAAACCCCATAATACTCCTGCCTACTCTCTTAAAAAAGGCCTTAGTGATCACGATGGGAAGGCACTGAAACACAAACAGAAACCTCGGAAGGACCACCATTTTGACCGACTGCACTCTACCCGCCAGCGAGAGCGGTAACATGTCCCATCTTTTGAAATCCTCCTCCATTTGCTCCACCAACCTCGTCAGATTCAGTTTTTGTAGGGTCCCCCAACTCCTGGCTCTCTGGATCCCCAGATACCGAAAGCTCCCCTCCGCCCTCCTCAGTGGTAGGTCCCCTATCCCTCTTTCTTGGTCCCCTGCCTGTAATACAAAGAGCTCACTCTTCCCTACATTGAGCTTATAGCCCGAAAACTCCCCAAACTCCCTTAGAGTCTGCATGACCTCCACCATCCCCTCCATTGGATCCGCCACGTACAGCAACAGGTCATCCGCATATAGCGACACCCAATGCTCTTCTCCCCCTCGGACCACCCCCCTCCATTTATTAGACTTCCTCAATGACATGGCCAATGGTTCGATCGCCAATGCGAACAACAGGGGGGACAGGGGGCACCCCTGCCTCGTCCCTCGGTACAGTCGAACATACTCCGACCTCCGCTGGTTCGTCACTACACTCGCCATCGGGGCTCTGTAAAGGAGCTTAACCCAATTGATAAACCCTACCCCGAACCCAAACCTACGCAGCACCTCCCAGAGGTAATCCCACTCTACTCGGTCAAAGGCCTTCTCCGCGTCCATAGCTGCCACTATCTCCGCCTCACCCTCCTCCGATGGCATCATTATCACGTTTAAGAGCCACCGCACATTGGTGTTTAGTTGCCTGCCCTTTACAAATCCCGTCTGGTCCTCGTGGATTACCCCCGGGACACAGTCCTCGATCCTCGTGGCCAGCACTTTTGCCAGCAACTTTGCTCCACATTGAGGAGCGAGATCGGCCTGTACGATCCACATTGCAGTGGGTCCTTGTCCCGCTTTAGGATCAAAGAAATTGTCGCTTCCGACATTTGTCAGGGGCAGGGTCCCCTCCTCTCTTGCCTCATTAAAGGTCCTCACCAGTAGCGGGGCCAATAGGTCTGCGTACCTCCTGTCGAACTCCACCGGGAATCCATCCGGTCCCGGGGCCTTCCCCGCCTGCATGCTCCCCAAACCCTTGTTCAGCTCCTCCAACCCAATTGGTGCCCCCAAACCAGCCACCTCTTGCTCCTCCACCCTCGGGAATCTCAGCTGATCTAGGAATCGTCTCATCCCCTCTTCCCCCGCTGGGGGCTGGGATCTGTACAGCTCTTCATAAAAGGCCTTGAATACCTTGTTTATTTTCGTCGCACTCTGAACCGTGGCTCCCCTTCCATCTTTGACTCCCCCTATTTCCCTCGCTGCCATCCTCTTACGGAGCTGGTGTGCCAGCATCTGACTAGCCTTTTCCCCATTCTCGTAGGTCGCCCCCTGCGCTTTCCTCCACTGTGCCTCCGCCTTCCCTGTGGTCAACAGGTCAAACTCAGTCTGGAAATGGGAGACTTTAACTTTCCAAATATTGACTGGAAAAGATATAGTTCGAGTACAATAGATGGGTCGTTTTTTGTACAGTGTGTGCAGGAGGGTTTCCTGAAACAATATGTTGACAGGCCAACAAGAGGCGAGGCCACGTTGGATTTGGTTTTGGGTAATGAACCAGGCCAGGTGTTGGATTTGGAGGTAGGAGAGCACTTTGGGGACAGTGACCACAATTCGGTGACGTTTACGTTAATGATGGAAAGGGATAAGTATACACCGCAGGGCAAGAGTTATAGCTGGGGGAAGGGCAATTATGATGCCATTAGACGTGACTTGGGGGGGATAAGGTGGAGAAGTAGGCTGCAAGTGTTGGGCACACTGGATAAGTGGGGCTTGTTCAAGGATCAGCTACTGCGTGTTCTTGATAAGTATGTACCGGTCAGATAGGGAGGAAGGCGTCGAGCGAGGGAACCGTGGTTTACCAAGGAAGTGGAATCTCTTGTTAAGAGGAAGAAGGAGGCCTATGTGAAGATGAAGTGTGAAGTTTCGGTTGGGGCGATGGATAGTTACAAGGTAGCGAGGAAGGATCTAAAGAGAGAGCTAAGACGAGCAAGGAGGGGACATGAGAAGTATTTGGCAGGAAGGATCAAGGAAAACCCAAAAGCTTTCTATAGGTATGTCAGGAATAAGCGAATGACTAGGGAAAGAGTAGGACCAGTCAAGGACAGGGATGGGAAATTGTGTGTGGAGTCTGAAGAGATAGGCGAGATACTAAATGAATATTTTTCGTCAGTATTCACTCAGGAAAAAGATAATGTTGTGGAGGAGAATGCTGAGCCCCAGGCTAATAGAATAGATGGCATTGAGGTACGTAGGGAAGAGGTGTTGGCAATTCTGGACAGGCTGAAAATAGATAAGTCCCCGGGACCTGATGGGATTTATCCTAGGATTCTCTGGGAGGCCAGGGAAGAGATTGCTGGACCTTTGGCTTTGATTTTTATGTCATCATTGGCTACAGGAATAGTGCCAGAGGACTGGAGGACAGCAAATGTGGTCCCTTTGTTCAAAAAGGGGAGCAGAGACAACCCCGGCAACTATAGACCGGTGAGCCTCACGTCTGTAGTGGGTAAAGTCTTGGAGGGGATTATAAGAGACAAGATTTATAATCATCTAGATAGGAATAATATGATCAGGGATAGTCAGCATGGCTTTGTGAAGGGTAGGTCATGCCTCACAAACCTTATTGAGTTCTTTGAGAAGGTGACTGAACAGGTAGACGAGGGTAGAGCAGTTGATGTGGTGTATATGGATTTCAGCAAAGCGTTTGATAAGGTTCCCCACGGTAGGCTATTGCAAAAAATACGGAGGCTGGGGATTGAGGGTGATTTAGAGATGTGGATCAGAAATTGGCTAGCTGAAAGAAGACAGAGGGTGGTGGTTGATGGGAAATGTTCAGAATGGAGTACAGTCACAAGTGGAGTACCACAAGGATCTGTTCTGGGGCCGTTGCTGTTTGTCATTTTTATCAATGACCTAGAGGAAGGCGCAGAAGGGTGGGTGAGTAAATTTGCAGACGATACTAAAGTCGGTGGTGTTGTCGATAGTGTGGAAGGATGTAGCAGGTTACAGAGGGATATAGATAAGCTGCAGAGCTGGGCTGAGAGGTGGCAAATGGAGTTTAATGTAGAGAAGTGTGAGGTGATTCACTTTGGAAGGAATAACAGGAATGCGGAATATTTGGCGAATGGAAAAGTTCTTGAAAGTGTGGATGAGCAGAGGGATCTAGGTGTCCATGTACATAGATCCCTGAAAGTTGCCACCCAGGTTGATAGGGTTGTGAAGAAGGCCTATGGAGTGTTGGCCTTTATTGGTAGAGGGATTGAGTTCCGGAGTCGGGAGGTCATGTTGCAGCTGTACAGAACTCTGGTACGGCCGCATTTGGAGTATTGCGTACAGTTCTGGTCACCGTATTATAGGAAGGACGTGGAGGCTTTGGAGCGGGTGCAGAGGAGATTTACCAGGATGTTGCCTGGTATGGAGGGAAAATCTTATGAGGAAAGGCTGATGGACTTGAGGTTGTTTTCGTTGGAGAGAAGAAGGTTAAGAGGAGACTTAATAGAGGCATACAAAATGATCAGGGGGTTGGATAGGGTGGACAGTGAGAGCCTTCTCCCGCGGATGGATATGGCTGGCACGAGGGGACATAACTTTAAACTGAGGGGTAATAGATATAGGACAGAGGTCAGAGGTAGGTTCTTTACGCAAAGAGTAGTGAGGCCGTGGAATGCCCTACCTGCTACAGTAGTGAACTCGCCAACATTGAGGGCATTTAAAAGTTTATTGGATAAACATATGGATGATAATGGCATAGTGTAGGTTAGATGGCTTTTGTTTCGGTGCAACATCGTGGGCCGAAGGGCCTGTACTGCGCTGTATTGTTCTATGTTCTATGTTCTATTCCTGGGGGACACCGTCAGGGGAATGCTGCAGTCTTCTTCCCACACCGGGAAATGTCAAACAAATGCCGTGGGGGCCCTGTAAAAGAGCCCAAAAGTCCGTTCCAAGCGGGAGCTGCCGAATATGCGACCTAGCTCTGCATAGCCGCACCCGGAAGTCCTGGTGACGTAGTTATTGGTCAGCCAAAGACCTCGGGTATTTTGAAATGAAAGTTAATTTCAACCTTGTTGCGACTCCAGATTAAGTGAGACTTGAATTGATCATGCACTGACCCAGGGTGTTGAAACACTGTCAAGATGCCTCAGAAGTGTTTCTATGTTATTGTATAGGCCAAAATAAAATTTTAAAAGGAAATGAAATGGGGCAGCACAGTGGTCAGCATGGCTGACTCACAGTGCCAGAAGCCCGGGTTCAATTCCAACTTTGGGTGACTGTCTGTATGGAGATTGCACATTCTTCCCGTGAATGCGTGGGTTTCCTCCAGGTGCTCCGGTTTCCCCCCACATCCAAAGATGTACAGGTTAGGTGGATTGGCCATGTTAAATTGCCCCTAGGATAGACTGTGGGGATAAGGCGGGGGAGTGGGTCTGAGTAGGGTGCTCTTTCAGAGGGTCGGTACAGATTCGATGCACAGAATGGCCTCCTTCTGCACTGTAAGGATTCTATGATTTTATGAAACAAGGTTAACAGGTTTGATCAAACCGCAATATGACATTTTTCATTTCAAATGCAGCTGAAAGTAAATAAAACTCGAAAAATTGAGAAATGTAATACCTTTGCTGCAGCACAACGAACAGCCATTGATCGATCGGTTAAGCACGAGCGAGCAGCTTTGTAGATATCTCTGTGGCATGGTGCAGCAGTAGCTCCTTGCCCAGAAAGAACCTTCTGCAAACTCAGCATAATCTCATAGCGTCCTTGGGACTAGATGACAAATTATTCCAGAGGCCAATGTTAAAAATGCATTCATATCAGTGTGATACTGTTGTATTATATTGTACTATTGTACAGCTGCAATAATTACAAAACAGTAAGCTTGTCAATTTAGAATTCCCCTGTACATTTGACACTATAGTCTGCTTGTATTCGTTCAGGGGATGTGGGCACCTCTGGCTGGGCCAGCATTTATTGCCTATCCCAACTGTCCTTGAACGGAGTGGCTTGTAAGGCCATTTCAGAAGGCATATAAGAGTCAACCACATTGCTGTGGGTCTTGAGTCATATGTAAGCCAGACCGGTAACGATGGCAGATTTCCTTCCCTAAAGGACATTAGTGAACCAAATGGATTTGCAGCACAGGTGACAAAGGTTTCATGGTCATCATTAGACATTTAATTCCAGATTTTTATTGAATTCAAATTTCACCATCTGCCATGGTGGGATTCAAACCCGGGTCCCCAGCTCATTACCCTGGGTCTCTGGATTACTAGTCCAATGATAATTGGCCAATGCCTCCCCATTTTTTAGGCTGACCATATATCAAAACAAGTGGAATTATTTTTATTAATCCAGCCACATTTACTTCAAAATAGATTCTCTAAACTGTTTGGAGTTACTGATGGGAAGCCTTTTCTTACCTCAGCACTTTTCATTGCTTTCAACAAGTTCCCAACAGTATCCAGGTATGTATTTCCTAGCATTCTTCCTAGCCGTTCATACAAAGCTCCCAAACAAGCAACTGCAGCCCTATAAAACAAGATCAATAAACTGAATAAATTGCACCAATTTAAACATAAATACTCTATTTAAAAGAAAATTGCATGACCTGTTCTGCAAAAAACACAAGCTTGAAGACATATGAAATGAAAATACCGCAGATGCTAGAAATCTGAAACAAAAACAGAAAATGCTGGAAATACTCAGCACATCAGGCAACATCTATGGAAGGAGAAACAGAAGGGTTCTTTTGAAAGGTCATCAACCTGAAACATGAACTCTCTTCCATGCTCCAAAGCTGCCATCTGATCTGCTAAGTACTTCTGGCATTTTCTGTTTTAAGCTCGAAAACATAATGGATAATATTTATCTGATGAAACTTATTATATTTCTCTAAAAAATTGACCCGGTTTCACAAGAAAGCCACAAATAAGATGCAAACTCAAAAGCTAAATTACCCGGACAATCTGAGTTAACAAAATACCTTCAGAGAAAGAAAGGTCAAATGTGTCAATTTTGGTAGTAAGAATAATATAAGTGAATCATTTTTGTAATTATTGTCCAGAAGCTATAAGGCGGCAAAAAAAAGCAAATGCTTCACTGGCAATTGGATTCTACTGAATTATTTAAAGAAATATATCAAAGTGCAACTGTGCATTAGAGCATCAGCATACAATATCCTGGACTGAATTTCCTGTTTCGCCCAGGTTTGTATGTTCAGTTGTACTGCTGCATGAAGTGCTAAGTGGACACTATGCATCTTCCAACGGAGCACGAAAACCAAAGACATTGAGTTCCCATAAGGCCACTCTTCTGTACCTTGCAGCAGTCAGTCATACTAGCAGTGGCCTGAGATGTATGTATCCTCACAAAAATGAAAGTCGGAGAATTAATGAAAAGGGAAACTAAGTGAACAAGGTGAAAGAATTGTGGAAAACAGATAATCTCAAGTAGAGAATCTTCTAAACAGAAACAATGATAAACCCCATTATCGATTTCCAGCCATTCCAGGTTTCCAATCACTCAGGTTAGATAACTCATGGGTTAAGTGCACCCCTGCATGTGCTGTTGCAATTTGGAGTTGCAGGGACCAGAGAGAGCAGTTAAAGCATATTTATGGTAGATGGGAGTAAAGTACAAATTTTAGTCACATTAGATGAAACTTCCAAAACAGAGTATTTGCTCCCAGGCAGATTGTTCAATATTTAAATATTACTGTACGAGCAGGGACAAAGGGTGGCTGGAGAATGGGAGAAATATACAGAGACCACATTCTAAGATTGAGAATTAAATGACTATAGAATACAGCGCATTTACCCTTTATGAAAAGCAACACAAGTTCATTTTTGGGTCATATAAACACAGAATGAGCCTTTTACCCACTCTAGCCTTCATTAATGCTTGCATGAGCTCAGCAATACAACGGTAATACTCACATTTGTGGTATTGCTATTATCATGATTTTTCTGGGGAAACAATTCACTTACAGTTTGGTCGGTAGGTAACTCGGTGAGTCATCCTTACTCCTGATGATTTCATTGCACTTGTCAATAGTTTGATACACCGAGAAAGTGTCACCAACATTATATAGTAAGGCCAGGTTCTGAGCAATTAGCTTGCGAACAGGAGGGCCTGGTGAGCTCTCCAATAAGGCGGTCAGCTGTTCCACAAGCTTCTTCTGCTTCTCGTTAATATCATCCTGCCAAGAAAAAGTTGTCAGTAACAGAGTGCTCTATAGTTATTCTGACAGAAATAAACAAACTTTGATTAAAACAGCACTTCAGTATGTCTGGTTAGACCAAGGAGAGCCAATGGATGTTATCTATCTTGACTTCCAAAAGGCCTTTGATAAGGTGCCTCACGGGAGACTGCTGAGTAAAATAAGGGCCCATGGTATTCGAGGCAAGGTACTAACATGGATTGACGATTGGCTGTCAGGCAGAAGGCAGAGAGTTGGGATAAAAGGTTCTTTTTCGGAATCGCAACCGGTGACGAGTGGTGTCCCGCAGGGTTCAGTGTTGGGGCCACAGCTGTTCTCTTTATATATTAACGATCTAGATGACGGGACTGGGGGCATTCTGGCTAAGTTTGCCGATGATACAAAGATAGGTGGAGGGGCAGGTAGTATGGAGGAGGTGGGGAGGCTGCAGAAAGATTTAGACAGTTTAGGAGAGTGGTCCAAGAAATGGCTGATGAAATTCAACGTGGGCAAATGCGGGGTCTTGCACTTTGGAAAAAAGAATAGAGGCATGGACTATTTTCTAAACGGTGACAAAATTCATAATGCTGAAGTGCAAAGGGACTTGGGAGTCCTAGTCCAGGATTCTCTAAAGGTAAACTTGCACGTTGAGTCCGTAATTAAGAAAGCAAATGCAATGTTGTCATTCATCTCAAGAGGCTTGGAATATAAAAGCAGGGATGTACTTCTGAAGCTTTATAAAGCATTAGTTAGGCCCCATTTAGAATACTGTGAGCAATTTTGGGCCCCACACCTCAGGAAGGACATACTGGCACTGGAGCGGGTCCAGCGGAGATTCACACGGATGATCCCAGGAATGGTAGGCCTAACATACGATGAACGTCTGAGGATCCTGGGATTATATTCATTGGAGTTTAGGAGGTTGAGGGGAGATCTAATAGAAACTTACAAGATAATGAATGGCTTAGATAGGGTGGATGTAGGGAAGTTGTTTCCATTAGCTGGGGAGACTAGGACCCGGGGGCACAGCCTTAGAATAAAAGGGAGTCACTTTAGAACAGAGCTGAGGAGAAATTTCTTCAGCGAGAGAGTGGTGGGTCTGTGGAATTCATTGCCACAGAGGGCGGTGGAGGCCAGGACGTTGAGTGTCTTTAAGACAGAAGTTGATAAATTCTTGATTTCTCGAGGAATTAAGGGCTATGGAGAGAGAGCGGGTAAATGGAGTTGAAATCAGCCATGATTGAATGGTGGAGTGGACTCAATGGGCCGAATGGCCTTACTTCCGCTCCTATGTCTTATGGTCTTATGGTCTCTCAGACTTTCAGTCAAAACGAGTGACATTGCAGGTTAGATCAGCAGGATTCTGCAGAGCCATGGGTTTTCTCAACCACATCTCCACCTCCATCTTTGATGCTCCCTCTCATCCTGGCTGCTCTCACCCTGGCTTTTCCCTTGATATGCCCCTCATCTCCACTTCCTTAAGTCTAAGGAATGCAGACATGAATGAACATGGTGACAACTGCTCTAACTATTCACCGGCAAACACCATTGTGCCCTGTTCCCATCTGCCAAAATTGTTCACTATTTTACAGTCATTCTGGATTGCAAATATCACCCCACTTTCCCGATTGCAAACTATCTTTTTAAACCCCTCTCCCCATCATGTGCATCCTCTCATCCAATAACAATGTGAGGTTATCCACTTTGTTAGCCAAAACATGGAAGGCAGGCTATATCTAAATGGCCATAAATTATGAGAGGGGAATGTGCAACTTGATCTGGGTGTCCTCGTACACCAGCACAGAAGGTAAGCATGCAGGTCCAGCAGGCAGTAAAAAAAGGCAAATGGTATGTTGGCCTTCATTGCAAGAGGATTGGAGTACAGGAGCAGGATGGCTTGCTGCAATTATACAGGGCCATGGTAAGGCCTCAATCTGAGGATACAGGGTAGACCATTTAGGACAGAGATGACGAGAAATTTCTTCACCCAGAGAGTGGTGAGCTTGTAGAATTAGTTACCACGGGATGTAGTTGAGGCCTAAACATTGTAGATTTACAAGCAGTTAGATATAGCACCTGGGTGAAGGGGATCAAAGGATGCGCTGGGGGGTCGGGAAGTAATGAATGGCGGAGCAGGTTCGAACAGCCGAATGCCTCCCCCTGAGTCTATCTTTTATGTAACAAGCGTAAGGATGGATCTGTGTGACTAAGATTGAGACAATCCGTTCAGTCACCCATGGTTCCCTCCTGCCCCAATCCTGAACTCACATCTTAGAGTTTCTTTCCTCATGTCCTCTCAAGTTCATCTGGTCCATTAGGCTCAGCTCCTTTCCTAATCCCTATTCCACTAAACAGCTAACTACCTACTTCCCTTCTAGGCTCCTATGTTAGCTGTCATGCAGAAATGGGGAGGAAGTACAAACTCCACACACAGTCACCCAAGTCCGGAATTTAACTTTGGTCCGTGAGGCAGCAGTGCTAACCACCTGTGCCATCATGCCCATGACTCCCTCCTCTTTCTCATCTATTTGCCCTCAGCAACATTGTCCCGCAACACAGCATCAGCTTCCACATATATACTAATGTCACCGAGCTCTACTTCATTACCACCTCGCTAGACCCATCCACTATCCTAAATTTTCAGACTGCTTATCTGACATTTAGTCGTGGATGAACAGAAATTTTATCTAACTAAATATTTAGTCAATATTACAAATTTCATTCCTTAGCTACCAACTCCATACAATCCCTGTGCCCGCAGCATGGTGGCACAGTGGTTAGCACTACTGCCTCATGGCACCAAGGACCCAGGTTCGTTCCCAGCCCTGGATCACGGTTTGTGTGGACTTTGCACATTCTCCCAGTGTCTGCATGGGTCTCACCCGCACAATCCAAAAGATGTGCAGGGTAGGTGGATTGGCCACACTAAATTGCCTCTTAAACAAAAAAATGTTTTTTAAATCCTTGTGCCCTTCCTGACAACTGTCTGAAAATTGAACTGGACTTTATAAGAGTAGTCACGGAGTCAAACGGTTTCTGATCACATATCCACATAAAACCACCCACTTCCACCTCCACAACATAGTCTAATCTGCCTGTCTCAGCGAACCTGCTGCTGTCTCATCCAGGTCTTGGTTACCTCTGGATTGGACTATTCCAATACCCTCCTGGTTAGCTCCCATGTTCTAACTTCGGTAAAGTCATATCTAGCAGAAAGGAAGATGGTTGTGGTGGTTGGAGCCCAATCATCCCAGCTCCAGGACATCACTGCAGGAGCTTCTCAGGGTAGTGTCCTAGGCCCAACCAGCTTCAGCTGCTTCATCAATGACCTTCCCTCGGTCATAAGCTCAGGAACAGGAATGTTCACTGACGATTGGACAATGTTCAGTACCATTCACACTTCTTCAGATGCATGTACAGCAAGACATGGACAACATTCAGGCTTAGGCTGATAAGAGGGAAATAACATTGAAAGTGCCAGACAATGACCATCTGCAACAAGAGAGAATATAATCATCGCTCTTGAAATTCGTGGCATTACCACTGACCAGAAACTTACCTGGACCAGCCAGATAAGTACTGTGGTTAGAACAGCAGGTCAGAGACTGGGAATTCTCCAGTGAATAACTCATTTCCTGACTCCCTCCCCAAAGCCTGTGCACAAAGGCACAGGTCAGGAGTGTGATCGAATACTGTACACTTGCCTGGATTAGTGCAGCTCCAACTAAACTCGACACCATCCAGGACGAAGCAGCCCGCTTGATGGCCACCACATCCACCACCTTAATCATTCACCCTCTCTGCCAGCAAAGCACAGTGGCAGCAATGCATACCATATACACAGGATGCACTGCAGCAACTCACCAAGGCGCTCTTCAACTGCACCTACCAAACCCAAAACCTCTACCACCTAGAAGGACAAGCATAACAGTTACATGGGAACAATGCCACCTGCAAGTTCCCCTCCAAGCCACAAACAATGCTGACTAGGACCTAGATGTCCACCCCTTCATCACCACTGGTCAAAATCCTGGAACTCCAGACAGCAGCTTGGTATACCTACGCCAGATGGACTGTAGCAGTTTAAGGCAGCACTCACCACTAGCTTCTCAAAGGCAATTAGGGATGAGAAACAAATGTTGGCGTTGCTAGCAACTCTCGTATCCCATGAAAGGGAAAACAAAACTTGGTCATCTTAAATCAGTGTCCGAACTCACGTCATCCTGCTCATTCCATCACACCAGCGCTCACTGACCAATTCTGGCTCTCCGCTAATAGATGCCTCAAATTTAAAATTATCTTTGTTTTCAAATGCCTCCATGCCCTCATCCCTCCCCGTCTCTGCAATCTTCCCCCTCTACACAACCCTCCCGGGATATCTGTTTTCTAATGCAGGCCTGTTTAACTCCAAAGCTGGTGGTTGTGCATGCAGTTGCCTGGCCCTGAGATCTGGTCCCTCCATAAACCCATCTCTCTTTCGGTGTTTCTAAGGGATCCTTAAAACCTACCTATTTGGACCAAACTTTTCATCACCTGCCCCATCATTTAATTGTGGTATGGTGTCAAACTTTGCTTGACAATGCTCCTGCGAAGCAACTTGGGATGTTTCACATTAAAAATGCAATATAAGTTGCTCTGCTGTTGTTGAAATAAATGATCAGCTAATGAGGAGAAATATTGCACACAATCCCAAAAGATAGTGAAATTCTTCAATATCACAAAGGGATGTCGACTTGAACCACAACAGGCAGAAAGCACCTCAGTTTAACTTTTCATCCAATACACAGCAACTCCTAACTGCTCAAGTCCTTACCACAGCTCTTCTCAGTGGCAAGTTCATTTCATTTTAAAAATACATTTCCGTAGCCTATCCCCAATGAAAAATTGGAAGTTCAGGAGGGCGGAAGACAGCTCTTCACAGCAAGTACCTATGAACTTCCTTTTGCATACTTCAAAAAAACTTCTTCAGGATAGGGAACAAATGCTGGCCTTGTCAGCGATATCCACATCCCATAAATAAATACACCTTAAAAATGAATGTGACCCCAGACAGCATCAAAAAAATACAGCAATAAGGTAACACAGGAAAATGCATATATAATTGTCACAGTTGACGTTTCACATATATGAAATGAAAATGAAATGAAATGAAAATTGCTTATTGTCACAAGTAGGCTTCAAATGAAGTTACTGTGAAAAGCCCCTAGTCGCCACATTCTGGCGCCTGTTCGGGGAGGCTGTTACGGGAATTGAACCGTGCTGCTGGCCTGCCTTGGTCTGCTTTCAAAGCCAGCGATTTAGCCCTGTGCTAAACAGCAAAAATATAATACATCACATAAAAATAAAAATCTGTTTTAAAGTACATTGTAAAAATATTATATATACTCACGTAGCTTTCAACCAAGTTCCCTGCATTCCTGGTGACAGAAGATTCAGTGAAGGCTTTCCCACCTCACACACACACTGCAATAAATCCCTCACCCACAACTCTTCCCAACAGTGAGTAACTTCTCCCCACTATTAAGGGCCAGGGTTTAGAAAACTCCAAAGTATATCATGGAGTTCACCTGACCTACAACTGTTTATTAATTTTGGTTACGTGGAGCACAAGGGCCTACGTTTCAGGTGTTATTCAACAGAGGCCTTAAGCACTTATAATCAAAAACAAAGTTTATTCTACGAATTTAGTTAACATTTTTCTAAACATACACAGTAAGCATTTTCATCAACTACAAACATAAATACCCCACACAGTTACAATACTCTATGTATAACCCTTAATATATTTTCCCCTTTAAGCTGTTCCAATTTAGTACAAGATTCCATAAATCAAAAAACACTTTTACCAAAACAGTAGGTTTGAATTCCTTCCAGAAAACAGTTAAGTTATCACATAATCTGGAAAAATGCAGAGAGAGAGAGAGAGAGAGAGAGGCAGTACAGGACTGCTCTGTCTGAATCCAGCAGCTAAACTGTGAAAATGAAAGCAAAAAAACTCAAAGCCACAGAACAGCCCAAACAAAAACGAAAGTAAATCTCAGACCACAGCCCATCTCAACCCACACAATATCACTGAAGCCATGTAATAAGACAAAACATTTCTTAAACGGACACTCCCATGACAGCACCCACTCATTCATTCAATAGCCCCTGGGTGGCATGGTAGCACAGTGGTTAGCACTATTGCTTCACAGCACCATGGACCCAGGTTCGATTCCTGACTTGGGTCACTGTCCGTGCGGAGTCTGCATGTTCTCCCCTTGTCTGCGTGGGTTTCCTCCGGGTGCTCCTATTTCCTCCCACAAGTCCCAAAAGAATTGGACATTCCAAATTCTCCCTCCGTCTACCCGAACAGGCGTCATTGTGTGGAGACTAGGGGATTTTCACAATAACTTCATTGTCGTGTTAATGTGTGAGCCTACTTGTGACACTAAAGATTATTATTGAGTTGGATGATCAGCCATGATCATAATGAATGGCGGCGCAGGCTCGAAGGGCCGAATGGCCTCCTCCTGGTCCTATTTTGTATGTTTCTATGTAAAATGTTAACTCTGCTTCTCTCTGCACAGATGCTGCTAGACCTTGAGCTTTTCCAGCATTTTCTGTTTTATTTCAGATTTTCAGCATCCGCAGTATTTTGCTTTTATTTACGCAAACTAAGGTTGTGTTCCCTATAAGTTAGATGTTGACAGATGATCTGATCAAATTTTTCAAGATATTAAGGCGATCAGATTGGGTAGATGAGAAAAATCGAGCTCTGCAGGTTGGGGGGTCTAGTCTGAAAATTAGAGACAGACCTTTTGGAAGTGAAATTAGTTAACACTTGTCAACAAAAAGGATGGTAAGGTGTTTGGAATTCACTTCTGGAAAAGGCAATGAATGAAAAATCAACTGTTCAATTTAAATCTGAGATTGCCAGATTTTTTTTAACCAAAGATATTGAGGGAAATGGGGCAAAGGCAGGTACATGGATCAGCCATGGTGTTATTAAATGGAATAGGAGGCTGAAGGAGCTAAATGGCCTACTCCTGTTCATATGCTGCCCTGTTGAGCAGCACTTGGAAGAAGCACGGAGAAGTGAATAGCAAGGGCACCAAATTTCCCTTGTGGGAACGAGTAGAGCTAGTGGGGGAGAATTTCTTTCTGTTGAGGGGGTTGTTAAGTCTCAGGAATTCTCTCCTCTGAAGAGCAGTGGAAGCAGGGTCTTTGAATATTTTTAAGGCCGAGTTTGGTTGCTATTTGTCAAGGGTGTCAAATGGAGTACAGCCCACAATCTGATCAGGCATGATCTTATCCAATGGTGCAGCAGGCTTGCGGGGCCAAATAACCTACTCCTGCTCCTAATTTGTATGTTTGAACATGCTGATGATGGCTTTCAATGTCAACCACCAATGTCCTTAGTAACACCACTACTGATCAAGCTAGCCGAGTTCTGAAGGACATAGTTAACATGCGGTTGAGGAACCTGTTTATTGATGGGAGCTTTCCTTGTTTGGAGGATTTGGAGGAGTTTGAATTGCTGGGAGGGAACGGGTTTCGTTATCTGCAGGTGAGGGATTTTGTGCGAAGGCAGGTTTCGCCCTTTCCGCTTCTACCATCACAGGGGATACAGGACAAGGTAGACTCTGGAACTGGAGTGGGGGAGGGGAAGGTATCGGAAATTATAAAGAACTGGAGTGGGAGGAAATCCAGTTAGGTGAGATAAAGTGTAAATGGGAGGATGAGTTGGGAAAGGAGGTAGAGGCGGGTCTGTGGAGGGATGCTCTGAGCAGAGTCAACACGTCCTCATCATGTGCCAGGCTCAGCCTAATATAATTCAAGGTGGTTCACCGGGCACACATGATGGTGGATCGGTTGAGCAGGTTTTTTGGGGTGGAGGATAGGTGTGTGAGGTGTGCAGGAAGGCCTGCAAATCATGTCTGCATGTTTTGGGCATGATTAAAGCGTGCCCAAAGCAAGGGATTTGTCAATGTCATGTCCACGGTACTAAAAATGAGGGTGGCGCCGAGTCCAGAGGTGCTGATTTTGGAGTGTCAGAAGACCCAGGAGTCCAGGAGGAGCGAGGCGCTGGCGTTTTGGCCTTTGCCTCCTTAGGGGTAGCCCGGAGACGGGTCTTATTAGCGTGAATCATAGAATTTACAGTGCAAAAGGAGGCCATTCAGCCCATCGAGTCTATACCGGCTCTTGGAAAGAGCACCCCACCCAAGGTCAACACCTCCACCCTATCCCCATAACCCAGTAACCCCACCTAACACCAAGGGCAATTTTGGATACTAAGGGCAATTTATCATGGCCAATCCACCTAACCTGCACATCTTTTGGACTGAAGGGACTCGGTGTCCCCAAAATCAGGGGTGTGGGTTAGCGACCGGGGGGGGGGGTTACGCACGGAATTATTGCATTATGTTTACATTTGTATTTGTATAAATATTTTTATTCTCCTCCTTTTTCACATTTTCTCCCGCATTTACGCCCATCAACAATAAACAATAATCAGCAATAGATATGTCAATCCCCATAACAATAACAACGATCCCATCGTCCCACCAACCCCCAAACATCAGCCCGCATGTTTACATAAACAAATGACAAAAAGGAATCAGGGATTACCCATAGTCCCCCTTAATATACACAGCTCCCCCCCCCCCCCCCAACCCTCCCACCCAGCACCCCCCCAACTAATGTTCGATGTTACCCAGTTCTTGAAAGTGCATAATAAATAGTGCCCATGACTTGTAGAACCCCTCCGAGCTTCCCCTCAGTTCAAACATAACCTTCTCAAGGGTCAAGTATTCCAACAGGTCCCCCCGCCACGCCAGGGCACTGGGTGGAGAGGCTGCTCTCCATCCCAGCAGGATCCGCCTTCGGGCCATCAACGAGGCGAAGGCTATATCATCTGCCTCCGCACCCGTTTCCAACCCTGGCTGGTCCGACACCCCGAATATGGCCTCCCGGGGACCCGGGTTCAGTTTCACACGCACCACCTTGGAAACTACCCTAAACACCTCCTTCCAGTACTCCCCCAGCTTTGGACATATGAACGTGATTAGCGCCCCCCCACCCCCCGCAACGCTCACACACATCCTCTACTCCTTCAAAAAAACAGCTCATCCTCGCCCTTGTGAGGTGCGCTCTATATACCACCTTCAGCTGTATCAGCCCCAACCTCGCACATGAGGTGGAGGCATTCACTCTCCGGAGCACCTCACACCAGATCCCCTCCTCTATAACCTCTCCCAGCTCTTCCTCCCACTTTGCTTTGATCCCTTCCAGTGGTGCCATATCCTCTTCCAAAATAGCTCCGTACACCGCTGACACTTGCCCCTTCTCCAGTCCCCTTGTCGTCAGCACCTCCTCCAGAAATGTGGAGGCCGGTTCCTCTGGGAAGCTCTGTATCTCCTTCCTGGCAAAATCCTGAACCTGCATGCCTTCCTGGCGAAATCCCGAACTTGCATGTCAATCCAGGTACTTTTTAAAAAAGAGTTTAGGGTTTCTGCCTCCACCACCAACTCAGGCAGCAAATTCCAGACACCCACTATCCTCTGCGTAAAAATATACTTTGGATAGTCAGAGGCTTTTCCCCAGGGTAGAGGTGTCAATCACTAGGGGGCATAGGTTTAAGGTGAGAGGGGCAAGGTTTAGAGTAGATGTACGAGGCAAGTTTTTTTTACACAGAGGGTAGTGGGTGCCTGGAACTCGCTACCGGAGGAGGTGGTGGAAGCAGGGACGATAGTGACATTTAAGGGGCATCTTGACAAATACATGAATAGGATGGGAATAGAGGGATACGGACCCAGGAAGTGTAGAAGATTGTAGTTTAGTCGGGCAGCATGGTCGGCACGGGCTTGGAGGGCCGAAGGGCCTGTTCCTGTGCTGTACATTTCTTTGTTCTTTGTTCTCATGTCCCCTCTACACCTTCTACCTTTTAACTTGAATCCATGTCCCCTGGTTCTAGAATTATTCACCAAGGGAAACTATTTTATCCACTCTATCACTTCCCCTCATAATTTTGTGAACCTCAATTAAGTCACCCCTCAGCCTTGTTTGTTCCAAAGAAAACAACCCCAACCTATCTGATCTCTCCTCGTAGTTAGACGTTTCTAGCCCTGGCAACATTCAACCTCCTCTGCTCTCTCTCCTGAGCAATTATGCCCTTCCTGTAATTTGGTGACCAGAGTTGCACACAATATTCCAGTTGTGGCCTCACCAGTGTTTTATACAATTCCAACATTATATCCTTACTTTTATATTCTATACGTCTGTCAATGAAGGAGAGCATTCCATATTCTTTCTTAACAACCTTGTCTACTTAAACCGACGTCTTTAGGTACCTCTGTACTTGTACGCCAAGATCTCTCACTTCATATACCTCTCTTAGTATATTCCCATTTATTGTGTACTCCCTATAACAGTTTGACCTCCCTAAATGCATACTTCTGTGTTAAATTCCATCTGCCACTTCATCGCCCACGCCGCCACCAATCCATCTATTTCATTCTGGAGATTGTAGCTATCTTCCACACTGTCCACCACTCGGTCAATCTTGGTGTTGTCTGCAAATTTCTCAATCATGCTCCCACGTCCACGTCCAAATCGTTAATATCACACAACACCGAGCCCTGTGAAACATCATTTGAAACAACTTTCCAATTGCAAGGGCAGCCATCGATCATTACCCTTTGTTTCCTGTTCCTAAGGCAACTTTTTATCCAGTTCGCCACATTGTCCTGTGTCCCATGGGCTTTCACTTTCTTGACCAATCTGCCACGTGGAACATCGTCAAAAGTCTTGCTAAAATCTATGTACATCACATCCACTACAAGGCCTTCATCAACCCTTCTTGTTACTTCCTCAAAGAATTCTATCAAATTTGTGAGGAAAGACCTTCCTTTAACAAATCCATGAATGAATCTTAAGAAATTATACAAAATTGGCATGCTTAATCAATCATGTGGCACAAAAGACCCAAGTCTTATCCTGTCCAACAAGGGTCATCGGGTAGCCGTCAAGTGTGGAATATGGGCTGATTTTCCGCTCTCAAAGAGTGTGAGATGAACAGGAGAGTTCTGACCGGCATCTCTTGACACAGCCAAAGGCAAAACACTGAATGCTGGAAATCTAAATTTAAAAACAACATGCTGGAAACACAGCGAGCAAACAGCATGTGTGGAAAGTGAAACATAATTTTCAGGTCATCCCGTCTCATCAGGATTTGCCAAAGTTGAAATATAACAGACTTTTAGAAGGTGCAGAAGAGGTTGGGAGTGATGTTGGTGGGACGAAAGAACAGATGTAAGATTTGTGATAGTATGGAAGGTAGGGATGTTTCCTATTGACGCTATTTTCCTACCATTTGTCCGTCTCTTCCCACTTACATACGCAATGCTTTCGACACATTGCCAATTTAATAATTTACGATTTCCTTGTCTTAACCATCTGCTCTTCATGAATACCCAGTCCCTCTACATCTTTAATGCCCAATTTGGCTTGCAAGCCCTCCTCAATACCATCCTTCACCACTCTTGAATTTACCCTTTGACTCTACTCACTTCCTTCAAGTAATAGCAGTTACTGTGGTTTCTAGCCGTGCCTGTTTTTTCCTGGGATAGCTTATGTCCATGTGAGAAAAGCAAAAGAATGTTTGACTTCAAAAATTCCATAATGTGACATCCAGCCACAAACTAAACACCTGAACCTTGGTGTTTGATTACTATTTTTACAAGTGTCTTCAACAAGTGCTTTCATAAAACCTAATATTTCAGGTACTACTCAAATGGGTTTTGCAGGTACAATGAGTTTTTTAAAAATTTAGTGCACCCAATTATTTTTTTTCCAATTAAGGGGCAATTTAGCGTGGCCAATCTACCTAACCTGCACATCATTGGATTGTGGGGGTGAAACCCACACAGACATGGGGAGAATGTGCAAACTCCACACAGTGACCCTGGGCCGGGATTCGAACCCGGGTCCTCAGTGCTGCAGCCCCAGTGCTAACCACTACGCTACATGCCGCTCCCCAGGCACAATGAGTTTTAGCAGAATTCTAGGAACGTGGGAGGAGTAGGCCACTCAACCCTGTTCTGCCATTCAAGCAGATAATGGCTGATCATCTGCTTCAACACCATCTTCCTGCACTATCATATCCCTTGATATCACTGGGATCAAACAAGCTATCAATTTCTGCTTTGAACATGCTCAAATGATTGAACCTCCACAGCCTTCTGTGGTTGACAATTGCAAAGAATCACTACCCGCAGACTGAAGAAATTGCTCCTAATCTCAGTCCAAAATGGCCAACTCCTATTAAGAGACTGTGTTCCCTGGTTCTAGACTCCCCAACAAGGGAAAACATCCTTCCTGCATCTACCTCATTTGAGCCCTGTAAGAATTTTGTATGATTCAATGAGATCACCTCCTTCCAAGCTCTAGAGAATGCAGGCCCAGTCTCCTCTCAGAATAATTTGACAATATCAGTGATTAGTCCGGTGAACTTTTGTTGCACTCCCTCTGTGGCAAGTATATTCTTCCTTTCAGTCCAAAGATGTGCAGGGTAGGTGGGTTGGCCATGATAAATTGCCCTTAAGTGTCCAAAATTGCTCTTGGTGTTGGGTGGAGGTGTTGAGTTTGGGTATGGTGCTCTTTCCAAGAGCCGGTGCAGACTCAGGGGGCCGAATGGCCTCCTTCTGCCCTGTAAATTCAATGATAATCTATGATTAATCTAGGACAAAGGTTCGGCACAACATCGTGGGCCGAAAGGCCTGTTCTGTGCTGTATTTTCTATGTTCTATGTTAAGTAAGGAGACCAAAGCTGTACACAATACCCTTTGTCCAGTCTCACCAAGGCTCTATACAATTACAAGACTTCATTATTGCTGTAGTCAGATCCTCTTATAATAAATGCCAACATACCATTTGCCTTTCTAACTGCTTGTTGCACTTGCTTGTTAGCTTTCAATGACATATGAACAAGTATTTCCAGGTCCATTTGGATACCAATACTTCCTGGGGTCGGCACAGTGGTTAGCACAGCTGCCTATGGCGCTGAGGATCCGAGTTCGATCCCGGCCCACCGTCTGTGTCAAGTTTGCACATTCACCTCGTGTCTGCGTGGGTTTCACCCCCACAACCCAAAGATGTGCAGGTTAGATGGATTGACCACGCTAAATTGCCCCTTAAATGGAAGAAAACTATTGGGTACTCTAAATTTTAAAAAAAAAATTAAATTTCAATGTAAAAAATGTTTTTAAAAAAGGATATCAACACTTCCCAATCTCCCCATTTACAAAAGACTCTACATTTTTGTTTCCCCCACCGAAGTGGATAATTTCACATTTTTCCACATTGTATTCCATCTGCAACATTCTTGCCCACTCACTTAGCCTATCTAAATCTCCTTAAAGCCACTGAATCTTCACAACTCACATTCCCATCAGATACTGCGTCATAAGCAAAGATTGGAAATATTACATTAGCCCCCATATCACAGCAGCACTCTGTGCGGAGTCTGCACGTTCTCCCGATATCTGTCTGGGTTTCCTCTGGTGCTCCGGTTTCCTCCCACAAGTCCCGATAGACGTGTTGTTAGGTGAATTGGACATTCTGAATTCTCCCTCAAGTGTACCCGAACAGGCGCTGGAGTGTGGCGACTAGGGGATTTTCACAGTAACTTCATTGCAGCGTTAATGTAAGCCTACTTGTGACACTACATTTGATAACCCATTCTAAACTACCACCTGGGCTTGGTGCATTGTGTCTTCAAAGGGCAAGCTATCACCACCATCATTTTGATGAGACATTGAACTGTGGACCCACCTGCCTGTTCAGTTGGAGGCAAGAAATGGCAGTATTTGAAGAGCAGGTTGTTCTCCCAGTGCTCTGGCCAGCATTCCTCCTTGACCAAACAACTTCAAAACCAGATAATTTTGTTAATTACATAATTATTATTTGCAGAATTGTGCTGCATGCAACAGGTTGTGGTTTTTCCTACATGATAACAGCTGTATTCAAATCTGTAATTGTACAGTAACAGAGGTTAGCACTGTTGCTTCACATCGCCAGGGTCACAGCTTCGATTCCCGGCTGGATCACTGATCGTGCAGAGTCTGCACGTTCTTCTCCCTGTTTCTCCGTAGGTTTCCTCCGGGTGTTCCGGTTTCCTCCCACACGTCCCGAAACACGTGTTTGTTAGGTGAATTGGACATTCTAAATTCTCCTTCAGTGTACTCGAACAGGTGCTGGAGTGCAGTGACTAGGGCTTTTCACAGTAACTTCATTGCGGTGTTAATGTAAGCCTACTTGTGACAATAGTAAAGATTATAGTATTGTGCATTTTCAGATATTCTGACATCCAAAGAGCTATATAAATACAAGCTCTTGCTCACTTCTATGACATCAAATTCACATATGCCTGATAGAAAATATTAAAGTACAAAGATATTTTCACAACTTTTAAAACTTGTTTAACATTTTACCTTATTGGCAGCCACCAAAAGTTTCTGTAAGAATCGAAGCCACTCAAAAACAAACTCTGGTTTCTTTGATTCACTCAGTTGACTATAAAGCTCCTCATTTAACAGCGGGCCATGTGCTTGCTCCATGCCTCTGCCAGATGTATTGATTAACAGTCACTGAAACTTTACGAATGACGACGAAGAATTGAAAAGTCCTGCCATCCTTTCTATTGCTGCAACACAAACACAAGAAAATTATTCATTTGCAGTCTGGCTCGAACACTTGGACTAACTCAACAATAAATGGCAAAATAGCTTTGCCACAAATGAAATTACTCAATTTCATGGTTAAAAATGTTAGGAAAAGAATCTCACCAATAATGTTCATTTATCATATGAAGAACATACCAAAGACCGCAACAGGAATTCTGCTTTTCGTTTCAGCTGTACAGCAGAATCAAATTCATTGCTAATTATTTTCTCCCAGTTATTTGTAAATAATGGGAACACTTTTGTGCTTATTTATAAATATACAAGCATATCACTCACACCAGTGTACGGAATATGTTGCTTTATAAAGGAAAAATGTTAGTCAATATAAAGTATTGTTTGTTATTTGGGTAAGAGGAAGTCATGTCTCTTTGAAGCCTCAAATTCTACAAATTCAACTCAGTTAATTATTTGTTGAGGGAACTTTGCAGGTTGAGGTCAATTGCTCTTTAGCCTGCAAGTCAGGATTCAGGATGAAATGATCAGTTTCTTGTTTCTACTTCCTGGCCAAAGTGAGATTGCTAAGGTTGCCACTGGTTAAAGATATTCTGACCAAGCTTTTAATTCTATTTTGTACTGGTGTGTCCATTCAAATGGTGACACCTTCTTAATTGTTGGAATAATATAATGACCCTGGTATTTTTAAATGTTGACTGAAATTTAGAACATAGAGATTTTATTGATTTGTCAGTATTGATACAAGGCTGTGCTCCTGAAAATCTTAATACTAATTATGATTGCCAAAATATTTAGATGGGGAGGATTGAAGAGTTTGTCAACAAGTTCATGGTCCTCCAGTTTATTGAGAAAATGTTGAATCAACTATATTTACTGAAACAATGATTCAAGAAAAACAAATTTTCAATGTTTTCAGTGCAATTAACAAAACTAAAACGAAGATTCATTTCCCACGAGGGCCAAATTTTAATTATTTCTGTTCAAAGGTATGCTGCATAAAGCTAAAACTTTGAGCCAGCAATTAAATAAATTCAGCTGAAATTCATTCACACACTTTGACAAAACAAAATAAATCATATTTATTTTATATATGCTCTTTGGGGGGGTTTAAATTAATGCAGCAGGGGCATGGGAACCTGGATTTAGTTTTAGGGTAAGGGAGAATGAGAGTATAGAGGTCAGGAGCACAGATTTGACGTCGCAGGAGGGGGCCAGTGTTCAGGTAGGTGGTTTGAAGTGTGTCTACTTCAATGCCAGGAGTATACGAAACAAGGTAGGGGAACTGGCAGCATGGGTTGGTACCTGGGACTTCGATGTT
Source organism: Scyliorhinus torazame (assembly GCF_047496885.1). NCBI lineage: Eukaryota > Metazoa > Chordata > Chondrichthyes > Carcharhiniformes > Scyliorhinidae > Scyliorhinus > Scyliorhinus torazame. The sequence goes on from NC_092708.1 coordinate 290,967,672, forward strand.
GTGGCCATTTCGGAGACATGGATAGAGCAGGGACAGGAATGGATGTTGCAGGTTCCGGGGTTTAGGTGTTTTAGTAAGCTCAGAGGAGGAGGAAAAAGAGGGGGAGTTGTGGCGCTGCTAGTCAAGAGCAGTATTACGGTGGCGGAGAGGATGCTAGATGGGGACTCTTCTTCCGAGGTAGTATGGGCTGAAGTTAGAAACAGGAAAGGAGAGGTCACCCTGTTGGGAGTTTTTTATAGGCTTCCTAATAGTTCTAGGGATGTAGAGGAAAGGATGGCGAAGATGATTCTGGATAAGAGCGAAAGTAACAGGGTAGTTATTATGGGAGACTTTAACTTTCCAAATGTTGACTGGAAAAGATATAGTTCGAGTACAATAGATGGGTCGTTTTTTTGTACAGTGTGTGCAGGAGGGTTTCCTGAAACAATATGTTGACAGGCCAACAAGAGGCGAGGCCACGTTGGATTTGGTTTTGGGTAATGAACCAGGCCAGGTGTTGGATTTGGAGGTAGGAGAGCACTTTGGGGACAGTGACCACAATTCGGTGATGTTTACGTTAATGATGGAAAGGGATAAGTATACACTGCAGGGCAAGAGTTATATCTGGGGGAAGGGCAATTATGATGCCATTAGACGTGACTTGGGGGGGATAAGGTGGAGAAGTAGGCTGCAAGTGTTGGGCACACTGGATAAGTGGGGCTTGTTCAAGGATCAGCTACTGCGTGTTCTTGATAAATATGTACCGGTCAGGCAGGGAGGAAGGCGTCGAGCGAGGGAACCGTGGTTTACCAAGGAAGTGGAATCTCTTGTTAAGAGGAAGAAGGAGGCCTATGTGAAGATGAGGTGTGAAGTTTCAGTTGGGGCGATGGATAGTTACAAGGTAGCGAGGAAGGATCTAAAGAGAGAGCTAAGACGAGCAAGGAGGGGACATGAGAAGTATTTGGCAGGAAGGATCAAGGAAAACCCAAAAGCTTTCTATAGGTATGTCAGGAATAAGCGAATGACTAGGGAAAGAGTAGGACCAGTAAAGGACAGGGATGGGAAATTGTGTGTGGAGTCTGAAGAGATAGGCGAGATACTAAATTAGTATTTTTCGTCAGTATTCACTCAGGAAAAAGATAATGTTGTGGAGGAGAATGCTGAGCCCCAGGCTAATAGAATAGATGGCATTGAGGTACGTAGGGAAGAGTTGTTGGCAATTCTGGACAGGCTTAAAATAGATAAGTCCCCGGGACCTGATGGGATTTCTCCTAGGATTCTCTGGGAGGCCAGGGAAGAGATTGCTGGACCTTTGGCTTTGATTTTTATGTCATCATTGGCTACAGGAATAGTGCCAGAGGACTGGAGGACAGCAAATGTGGTCCCTTTGTTCAAAAAGGGGAGCAGAGACAACCCCGGCAACTATAGACTGGTGAGCCTCACGTCTGTAGTGGGTAAAGTCTTGGAGGGGATTATAAGAGACAAGATTTATAATCACCTGGATAGGAATAATATGATCAGGGATAGTCAGCATGGCTTTGTGAAGGGTAGGTCATGCCTCACAAACCTTATTGAGTCCTTTGAGAAGGTGACTGAACAGGTAGATGAGGGTAGAGCAGTTGATGTGGTGGATATGCATTTCAGCAAAGCGTTTGATAAGGTTCCCCATGGTAGGCTATTGCAGAAAATACGGAGGCTGGGGATTGAGGGTGATTTAGAGATGTGGATCAGAAATTGGTTAGCTGAAAGAAGACAGAGGGTGGTGGTTGATGGGAAATGTTCAGAATGGAGTACAGTCACAAGTGGAGTACCACAAGGATCTGTTCTGGGGCCGTTGCGGTTTGTCATTTTTATCAACGACCTAGAGGAAGGCGCAGAAGGGTGGGTGAGTAAATTTGCAGACGATACTAAAGTCGGTGGTGTTGTCGATAGTGTGGAAGGATGTAGCAGGTTACAGAGGGATATAGATAAGCTGCAGAGCTGGGCTGAGAGGTGGCAAATGGAGTTTAATGTCGAGAAGTGTGAGGTGATTCACTTTGGATGGAATAACAGGAATGCAGAATACTTGGCTAATGGTAAAGTTCTTGAAAGTGTGGATGAGCAGAGGGATCTAGGTGTCCATGTTCATAGATCCCTGAAAGTTGCCACCCAGGTTGATAGGGTTGTGAAGAAGGCCTATGGAGTGTTGGCCTTTATTGGTGGAGGGATTGAATTCCGGAGTCGGGAGGTCATGTTGCAGCTGTACAGAACTCTGGTACGGCCGCATTTGGAGTATTGCGTACAGTTCTGGTCACCGCATTATAGGAAGGACGTGGAGGCTTTGGAGCGGGTGCAGAGGAGATTTACCAGGATGTTGCCTGGTATGGAGGGAAAATCTTATGAGGAAAGGCTGATGGACTGGAGGTTGTTTTCGTTGGAGAGAAGGTTAAGAGGAGACTTAATAGAGGCATACAAAATGATCAGGGGGTTGGATAGGGTGGACAGTGAGAGCCTTCTCCCGCGGATGGAAATGGCTGGCACGAGGGGACATAGCTTTAAACTGAGGGGTAATGGATATAGGACAGAGGTCAGAGGTAGGTTCTTTACGCAAAGAGTAGTGAGGCCGTGGAATGCCCTACCTGCTACAGTAGTGAACTCGCCAACATTGAGGGCATTTAAAAGTTTATTGGATCAACATATGGATGATAATGGCATAGTGTAGGTTAGATGGCTTTTGTTTCGGTGCAACATCGTGGGCCGAAGGGCCTGTACTGCGCTGTATTGTTCTATGTTCTATATTTATTTTTAGGGACAGCACGGTAGCACAAGTGGGTCGCACTGTGGCTTCACAGCACCATGGCCCCAGGTTCGGTGCAGACTCAATGGGATGAATGGCCTCCTTCTGCACTGTATGTTCTATGTGCATCTGAAATAAGCCACGCTAAATTGCCCCTTAATTGGAAAAAAATGAATTGGATACTCCAAATTTTTACAATTAACAGGCAATTTAGCGTGGCCAATCCACCTACCCTGCACATCTTTGGGTTGGGGGGGGGGGGGGGCGAAACCCATGCAAACACGGTGAGAATGTGCAAACTCCACATGGACAGTGTCCCAGAGGCGGGATCGAACCTGGGACCTTGGCGCCGAGAGACAGCGGTGCTAACCACTGCACCACCGTGCTGCCCGTTAATTAGATTTTGCACAACCCTCAAGTATTGTTCAGGATTTTACATTATCGAGTCACACATTTACAGCACAGGAAGCCATTCAGCCCATCAAGTCTGAGCCAGCTCTCCGCAGAACAATCCAATAAGTCCCACTGCACCCCTGCGTCGGTCCCCAGAGGCCTGCAGTTCATTACTAATTATAATGAATAATTAAATGTATTATAATGAATCATTACTATAACCACAAGTTTAAAATCAACTTGAAAAACACTTCTTGGCCAGTCTCATGTCACAAGTCTCATGTTAGAAGTTGCAAGATCACTTATGAACACTCCATTTATTAACAGAGATGACCAAGGAATATTCATTCTACCTACATAATTCAAATGCAGATTGCAAACACAGACTCCAAGTCCACTGTACCACAAGTAATCATTTATTCCTGGAGTGTACTTTTCCCCTCAATGTACCAAGACCTGAGAATAGCATAATTTCAAAAAGAGCCGAAGAAATTCTGAATGTACTTTGTACATAAGTAGTAACATCTGGAATCAGAGATTCCAAAACTCTGAAATCAGGATACAAAGATAGATTTGGTTTGATTATCATTGAATGTTATTCCTCAGTGCTAATCTAAACACCTGTACTTCCAAGAGTTACATATTTCAGAAGACAGTTGCACTGATAGAGAAGACAACACAGAGGTGCTTGATTTGCAGAAGGCCAAGAGGTGCGCAAAGTGCTTCTATGAATACTTACAACTCCATTTCACTCGCTCCAGTATGTCAATCTCCAGATGATTCAACTTTCCTGCCCTGCATCACCTTTGTATTAGGCACAACATGGTCTAGTTGATTAAACTATCTTTTAGATTTAACAATGAAATCACTTCCGATGGCGGCCATGAGCTGAGTGGTCGCACAAAAGGGGATTCTCTCTTGGAATCTTCGTACAAACCTGTCAAACGGAGATAAAAACGCAGGAAAACTTCCCCAACCTCACCTCCAACTAACCAAAATGGCATCGAACCAGCCTTGGAGCCGGAAAAATAGTAAAAGCGGAGAAAGGAAGACCCAAACCTCAGAGCAAGGGAACATGCGCGCAGATCAAGCAGGGTCGCCAACACAAACGGCAGCCCACCCACTGATGCAGCTTCTCTCGATAGAGCTCCAGAAACACTGGGACTCATCAGGACCTTATGTCAGCCATAGAAACTGGATATAGAAACTGCACTGGCTCCCCATAAAGGAGGTGATAGAGAAAGCCCAGTGGAGATTGGAGACCCAGGAAGCAACAGCGAGCGACCTGGGAAAGCAGTCACCGACCAAGACGAGCAGATCACCTTGCTCGAGGCACCAAGGTTGATAACATCCAGAAAGCATTCAAGGGGAAAGTCGACAATCAGGGGAATAGGTCCCACCGCGAACCTGAGAATTGTTAGGCCACCAGAGGGTGCAGAGGGCAGGAACCCGACAGAATACGTCGCTCGGGGAAATGGTCGGAGAGAAAGGCTTCGCGAGAGGTAGACCGGTCCCACAGGTCATTCCAGCAAAAGCTCAAGCCATGATATCCACCACAATAATCATAAATCTGCACAAGTTTCAAGACAAAGAGTGGGTGCTTAACTGGGTGAGGAACACATGGTTGTCTAAGTGGGAAGGACATACAATCTGCATCTACCAGGACATTGGAGCTGACCTGCCCAAGTGCCGGATGGAGTTTAACAGGGCCAAAATGGCTTTGTTTAAAAGTAAGGTGCAAGTTGGAATGTTGTACTCTGCAAGACTATGAATATATATGCCCTTGATGGAACAACGCCAACTTAATAAAAAAGGCAATGCTGGAGGTCCCTAACCTCGACCCCCACCAGCTTATCATTGTGTGTGCGTGTCTGTGTGTGTGTGTGGGGGGGGGGGGGGGGGGGGGGTACCACGAAAAAAGCAATGGAGGCCTGAACCAGATTGGGAGGTCTCACCCTCCACATTCTGAGAGGCACTGAAAGCAGTGATAAGTGGGGAAATAATAGATTACATAGCGCTCAAGGACAGGAAGGGCAGCCAAGCAACAACGGATTGTGGATCGGTGGCATTCCCTGGCCCAACCATGGAGCTACTGGTGGAGAGGAAAAACTACAAGTGGAATTGACCTGCTTTCCACTGGGTGAACCAACTCTGCCAGACACAGGGGAGACCTTTTATGAACATGGAGGAGACAAGTCCAGCCACCTACTGGCTCACCAGCTGAAAAAAACAGGCAGCCACAAGGGAGATAGTGCAGGTGACAGGAATGGCAGGCTGGGCACAGCGACAAATCAAATCAGCGAGGCCTTTTCAACTTTCTACCGGGGACTGTACACCTCTGAGCATCCGAGCCTCGGACAGGCTGGACGTACCAGTTGTGGGAGGGGAAAAGAAACAGGGACTGGAAGCACTGCAAGGACTGGGAAAGATCTTGGAGAGCATCAACTCCATGCAGTCGTGGTAGCCACCGGGTCCAGACAGATTCCCGGTGGACTTAAAAAATGTTTGCGGCAGTATTGGCCCTTTCGAAGTGTTGCAAGGCTGACACAGGAACTCTTTGATCAAGTTTTACTGACATGTGCACATGGAGGGCAAAGCAAGTGGGATGCACTGGTATTACTCTAAATTAATCTATTAAGCAGAAACATTTATAGTTTGATTAACCAATAGAATTTGTAATTGCATTCTCATCTTTCATTTGCAGGTCACATACACCAATAATATCACAATTAAGCTTTCAATTTAGACCAATGGAAGGACAGTAACTCTAGCCAATAGAAAGCGATAGAAAACAGTGTAAATGGACCAATAGAAACATTAGCACTTTCTATCGTTCTTTTATCTTCCCTTTGACCTGAAGGAAATGGTAGTTTACAGAAAAGGCACACCCTTGATACGGCTACTTCCATCATTCTGTCTCCACAGACTTACGTCATTCACTAAGAACCGGTTATTATGGATTCCATTCTAACTTATGTCCTTCGTTTCTCCAGGATATTATGGATTTCATCCTAACTCATGTCCCTGCTAGGAAACAATGTATCACGGATTCCACAGCCCCGCACCCATGGGAGATGTTCAATGATTTGCTGTGGAGAGGGATCCTACTGCCCACACTGGCACAGGCCTCGATATCGCTGATCCCGAAAAAAGACAAAAAGACCCAATGGAGTTTGGGTCATATAGACCCATCTCACTCCTGAACACTGAGGCTGAAGTCCTGGTGAAAGCCTGGCAAAACAACTGGAGAGTTGCATGCCAGGGTAGTCGCGGAAAATCAGACCGGGTTTGTCAAGGACGATAACTAACGGCAAACATCCAACGTCTGCTGAACATGATTATGACCCCACCCGGTGAAGTGATCATCTCCCTGGACGCAGAGAAGGCCTTCGACAGAGTCGAATGGAGGTTCTTGAATGGTTTAGGTCAGGGTTCACCTCGTGGGTGAAACTATTGTACAGTGCTCCCATTGTAAGCTTATGGACAAACGCCACCAGCTCGGAATACCTCCAGCTGCACTGAGGCACAAGGCAGGGATGCCCATTGTCCCCGCTATTTAGCTGAGGCTGTTTAGCACAGGGCTAAATCGCTGGCTTTGAAAGCAGACCAAGGCAGGCCAGCAGCACGGTTCAATTCCCGTAACAGCCTCCCTGAACAGACGCCGGAATGTGGCGACTAGGGGCTTTTCACTAACTTCATTTGAAGCCTACTTGTGACAATAAGCAATTTTCATTTTCATTCATTTCATTTCATATTTGCCCTGGCAATTGAGCCACTGGCTATTGCCGTCAGGTCGTCAAAGGTGTGGAAGGGCATACAAAGGGGAAATAGAGAGCACAGAGTCTCACTCTATGCAGATGACCTACTTCTCCATGTCTCAAACCGTCTAGCCAGCATGGAAGGAATAATGGAACTTCCAAGCGATTTTGGAGCCTTTTCAGGTTACTAACCTAACCGGACAAGCGCAGAATCTTCCCAGTGAACCCCCGAGGGCAGGAACAGAGCTAGGGAAATTGTCGTTCAAGCTGGCCCAAACCAAATTCCAATAATTGGGGATCCAGATAGCTCACGCCTGGACAAGGATCCATAAGTGGAACCTGTTGAGCCTAGTGGAAGAGGTAGGGAGAGCCCTGGGGAGATGTGACTCACTACCGTTCTACCTGGCGGGAAGAGTGCAGACAATTAAAATGAACGTATGTCAAGATTCCTCTTCCAATTTAGATCCCTCCCAATCTTCATCCGCAAAGCCTTCTTCACCAAGGTAGATAAACTAATTATGGTGTTTGTGTGGGCGGGAAAGAAAAACAGCATCTGTAAAAGTGACTTGCAAAGAAGGAGTAATATTTGGGGCCAAAGAGAAAATGCTGGAAAATCTCAGCAGATCTGGCAGCATCTGTAGGGAGAGAAAAGAGCCAACGTTTCGAGTCCAGATGACCCTTTGTCAAAGCTAAAAATATTTGAGGGGTTTGGCACTGCTGAACCTCTTATTCCGCCACTGCAGAACGGGTGCGAAGGTGGGTAAAAGAGCTGGAGGCGGAATGGGTACAAATTGAGGAAACCTCTTGTAGGGGACATCCCTCAGAATGCTGACTATAGCCCCAGTCCAGCTCCCCCAGCCAAGTACTTGAGGAGCCCGATGGCGGTGGCCACACTAAAGACCTGGAACCAGCTCAGGAGTCACTTTAATTTGGAGGCAATGTCCGCTATGACCCCCATCTGCGTCAACCATAAATTCATCCCAGCAACAGTAGGATAAACTGTTAAAATGTGGAGACAGGACAAAGGGCTACTGACAGTAAAGTACCTCTACCAAGATGGTAGAGTAACGACACCGGGGGAACTAACAGAAAAGCTCCAGCTCCCGAAAGGGAATGAACTTTGATACCTGCAAGTGAGGAACTTCTTCTGCAAGAAGACAACAATGCTCCCCGGACACACCTTACCGGACAGACTGCTAGCATCGGACGAATTATTGGACAGTAACCGCGTTGACATGACAGATGACTGCTAGAAATAGTAAGTGCCCCACTGGACGAGATGGGGAAAAATTGATAGGGGGAAACTCTGGATTGAAGCACTAGATTGGATGAACTCCACCTCCTCATGGGCAGGGCTGAGCCTAACGCAGCTAAAGGTGGTGTACAGGGCGTACCTGACCAGAAGAAACATGAGCGAGTTCTTCCTTTCCTGGAGGTGGACAAATGTGTATGGTGCCAGGGAGGCCCGACCAACCACACTCATGTTTGGGGCCTACCCCAAACTTGTCGAGTACTGGACAGCCTTTTTTGAAGCCACGTCCAGTGTTGTGGGAGTGAGGGTGGAGCCACGCCCAGTTGTGGAGGACTTTAGGATTCAGAACTGGCAGAGGTCTTTACGGGGAGAGGAGCAGACACCCTAGCCTTTGCTTCCCTGATCGCCCGCTGGAGACTCCTGCTTGGTTGGAGATCAGCAGCGCCACCCAAGGCCGCAGATTGGCTGTCCAACTTGCCGGAATTCCTCAGATTGGATTTCCCATCAGAGGATCGGAAGAAGGCTTCCACAAGACATGGAACCAATTCACCAGCTTCAAGGACCTGTTCGTGACCAACAACTAACGGGGTGTAAAGGAGACCAAACCAGAAACGGGAAAAGGACATTCAGACAGACGGACCAAATGGCACTGAGGGGGGAAAATAACCCATTGGTCCTGCGAAGGCAACTGACAGGCTACGCCTCTGTGGCCTCAAACTCACACCTGATATGTTTTAATACCATGGGGCAACATGTATATAGTTAATAATATGGCTGTTATAGCCGACCACTCGGGATTTCACTGTTAATATGCCTCATGTTTATGTATAAGTTTCCTATGTGTCACCTTTTCTGTTTTGTCATAAATACAAATGAAAATCAATTTTAAAATGTTTTTTAAAAAGATTTAACAATGAAACCTCAATTTCATTGAATAAATCCAAGTATTTACTCTGGTGTGTGATCGAGGGCTTGAAGAGGCAATGCATCTTTCTTTTGCAAAGGTTAAAAATACTTTTTCCCGCCCCCATCCATCAGAGATGAAAATCTGCTGAAACATGCATCAATACTACATACATGCTCCTTAGCACTGCTGTAATTTATTCACCTAAAATGCACACTTGAAGTATGCAGAACATACACAAGTAATGCAATCGAGAAAGTTGTTGTGTTGGGTGTTCCGATGCACAAATGATCCAACACGGCTGTAGATGGTACAACTCGGTTTTATTGTCTTAAACTACTAACTGCTGGCTTGGGTACGTGCTTCACCAGCTAACCTGTGGACCCAGCCCTATCACTATCTTAGTGAGGCACTCAGCACATGGTCTATGTCTGAGTGGCACGCTGTGAGCTGAGCTTTCTCCTGGTAGAATGAGCGGGAACTGTGGTGTTCCCTGTTTTATAGTGTGTGTGCTCTCATTGGTGATTGGCTGCGATGTTATGCGTGTGCTGGTTGGTCCAACTACCTGTCCATCAGTGTGTGTGTGTGTGTGTGTGATTGCACCATAATGTACTGATGTGGATATCATGACATCCCCCCCTTTCACACGATATGTGCCTACATGCTAATAAATAGAAATGTGTACTGAGTGCATCTGGAGTATGTGTGTGCAATATTTACAACATGTACACGAGGCTGAAGTATATACAGAGGAAGGTGTCAGGTGCAACAGAGCAACGAGGTTGTACCAATAACAGAACAAATGCAATCAGCAAACGACGGGAGAAAACGTCTGGAACAATGAACGACAAGAAAAGAAACTCGTTAACAGTACTGTCAAACAATTCAGTGAGTCCAATGTGCTAGCAGGCTCATAAATCAAGTCTCTCAGGTGGGCGACGAATTTGGGTTGACCGTTAGGGTGCCCGGATCAATGCTGTGCACTGGCAGTGGCTGGTGGTTCAGACTTGAGGACATCCGGTTCTTGTGGATTACCGCAACGCGGAAGGGCTCCCTGTCTTAGGTATCGCTGGTCTGCATATTATCAGGATATGACTCAGTGTAGGGGGGCTGAATCGCCCGCACGTCCCTGCGAGGCTGGCGGAATTGAGTTGGCAGGTTGAGCTGCTCGACAGCCAGCAGCGTAGTGGCCCATCCTGCCACAGCGGAAGCATTGTCGCGCTTTGGCCGGACGTTGCCACTTTAAGTGGGCGGAGCCACAGTTGCCACACGTTGTGACGTTCGTTGCGTTCCCGCGCATGCGCGGTGCGGTCCTGCATAGAGCGCGCCTGCGCATCACGTCCTTCTGTGTCAACGTCCCCTCTTTTAGCGCATACAAGCGCGGGAGGCCTCGGAAAGCGCGCAAAATGGCCGCCCTCGTCCGGGCCGCGTGGCTTCTAGGAAGAGCTGAAACGCTGTTTCAACAGCTTCCAGTTGAAGCCAAGATTTCCAGCGATTCGGAGTGGCTGCGGCGGGCTGATGTTTTCCATGGAGCAGGATGGCAGATTTCTGAAAGGGTGCAGGTAGGTCTCACAGTCGCTAGTTAGCTTCCACTACTGGTATCATGTCGTGTTGGGTGTTCCGTTGCACAAATGATCCAACACGGCTGTAGATGGTACAACTCTGTTTTATTGTCTTAAACAACGACAACTACTAACTGCTGGCTAGGGTACGTACTTCACCAGCTAACCTGTGGACCCAGCCCTATCACTATCTTAGAGAGGCACTCAGCACATGGTCTATGTCTGAGTGACACGCTGTGAGTTCTGTGCTCTGAGCTATCTCCTGGTTGAATGAGCGGGAACTGTGGTGTTCCCTGTTTTATAGTGCGTGTGCTCTCACTGGTGATTGGCTGCGATGTTATGTGTGTGCTGGTTGGTCCAACTACCTGTCAATCAGTGTGTGTGAGATTGCACCTTGATATGCTGATGTGGATATCATGACAAAAGGGTTGGTTGAACTAACTGAAGAGGCGGTAATTCAGCTAGTTTTGAAGCCGAGGTGTCAACTTGTTAAGTGTTCATTTCAAATGGATTTGGGAGGATAGAATTCAAGCAAAACAAGTAATTATTTTGCTCTTAACCCAATGTTTTTCAAACTTTTTTCCCAGGGACCCACAACCGGCTGACTCTCGCAACACCATTTTCGCTAACCTTTATTGCGACAGGTGAGCCTGCTTGGTCCTTACGATCTCACTCCAATCAGGTCCACAGGAGGAGAGGGCAATTTGTATATTAGGTGTAGAGGTCAGCCGATTCCTTTGTGCTGTCTTCATCTTTGCAAGGACAGAAATTGCAACCTCGCACAGAAATTCAGTCTCTTAATTTTGGGTCAGCTGCAAGTTAACAATTGACTCTGGGGTCTCCAACTCAAAGATTTTTCACCCACCTCTTCTCTTTCAAAATTTGAAACTTCGCTGGGAATTCGCAACAAAATCAGTTGATCAGCGCAGCCAGATGCAACTGCATAAGGCTTGCCATTCTACTGACAGCATCCTTACTAACATTGTTTTCTTCGACGTGTCGTAGCAGTGTGGAGAAGATGTAGTAGGTTCAACTTTATACTCGCACTTGCCAAACTTTCAATGACTTTTGGAAAGCATCTATTTCTTCGCAGTGGCAAAAGCAATAATCATCCTTCCCTAGCAATTTGAGGTTCAGTTTGTTTAGAATTGAAAATATGTCTGCAAGGTAAGATACAGTTAGCATCCAACTCTCATTTCCCAGTACTTCCCTGCATATAACACACTCAAAGATTTGCATCCTGATCTGCATTGGCACAATTAACAAAGCCATGCCTCCAGAAATCATCTTTATACTGCTTTGTTCCCAATTTCAGTTTCTTTTTGGGAAATTCACCAGAGGTCCTGGAGCTGTCTCCAGCTGACACCAGCACTGCTTTGCCCTGCTGTGGACTCTCCTGGTCAGCACTCCCTAGCAGATTCAGTTGTGAGACCTTGGCCTGTTGTCTCTGGTCTTTGCTTCCTTATTACAAAATGACCCATCTAGAGCTCTTCACAGTCCTGTTGCTTGCATTCTGGCAGCTACAAAATGGAGAAATCTCTCCTCCGTGATTTCACGCCCAAGACACGGACGTGTCGGGCACATGGCCTGCTCTCTGCTACCGCTTCTTGCATGAAGACTCCAGTGTTCGCATTTAAAGGCCGGTCACGGTTGGCATAAGCTGGTTGCGGTCAACACTCTTAAAAGCCCGTTGCAGGTGTTGGCCATTTCTCTTGCAATCAGGAATACTGCAACTGATCGCTCCATGACACTCCCATGGGCCACGACGCCCAGTTGAAAATACCCTGCAGTTTGAAAAAATCTGCCCTAGCCTGTCTGGAGAGTGATAACTCTTTCCAAACTCGTCCTCCTAATTAGGCAATCAAGAGCATTTCTTTATCTGTACACAATGCAGTAAATTGTGCCTCTTGGCAATCTAATGAAGTTCTCAAGGGAGACATCAGACATCAAAGGATGACTTCACAGATCCAGTGAAAGGTCAAATTACAGCTCGGAAGGGAAGCATGCAGAGGTGCAAATAAATGCTCAAGTTGCAATACATCCTTTGTTTTGATAATATAAAGCAAATTCCCCAAAGCATAGAAATTGTTTAAATGACACAATAAGCAATGAATCACAGACGAGTAATGGAATTTCACTGAATTATCAGGTTTCCCACTTGTACCCCCATGTCCTTTAAATTGCAGGTCTAACTTCCTTTGGAAATATTGGGTGATTTTTGCTTTGAATTCCTAGCATAGTAATGACAGCTGCAGCAGTGTGTAACAGGAATCATAGTACATACAGTGCAGAAAGGAGGCTATTCGGCCCATCGAGTCTGCACCGACCCACTTAAGCCCTCACTTCCACCCTATCCCCATAACCCAATAACCCTTCTTTTTTGGTCACTTTATCATGGCCAATCCACCTAACCTGCACGTCTTTGGACTGTGGGAAGAAACCGGAGCACCCGGAGGAAATCCACGCACACACGGGGAGAACGTGCAGACTCCGCACAGACAGTGACCCAGCGGGGAATCGAACCTGGGACCCTGGCGCTGTGAAGCCACAGTGCTATCCACTTGTGCTACCGTGCTGCCCAAATAATTGAATCATTAATTATTTACCTTGAGCCAAAGTGTACTGTCTGACATCACAGCACATATGTGCCCAGAATCAAATTCAGATCTCTTTAGCACAGTTTCTGCCACAAACAGCTCATGCAAGTGCACAAATGACATCTGGTGGCAACAACAGTACCATTCTTTAGATGGATCGGTAGATTTCAAAGGAATGTACACATTGGATCAGACCTCTGAACAATTAAGCCCTTCAGGAGAGTATACAGACAATACTAGAAGCATAGAACCAGTTGCCTCCCAATTAAGGGGAAAAATTAGTAGCTCACTAACAAAACAGCACAATCCACAATCTTCCTGTATGTTATAAATACTGGGAAAACTACTTGAAGGCGGTCTGGAAAAGGCCTGTACAGAAGTTACCAACATATTAAGTTCACCAGACAATGCAGCAAGCAGTATTTTTTAATTCATCACAGGATGGGAGAATCACTGGCTGCACCAACATAATTTGCCCAACCTGAATTGTTCTCAAGAAAGTGCTGCCTTCTTCAACTGCTGCAGAATGTGTGTTGTAGGAACACCCACAGTATGGAAGAGTGACCATGAAGTTATGATTTACAGAATATGTTTGTGGATTTCCCAATCAATTATTATCACGAACCTTGTCCAAAATCTCTTGGTCTAAATGGCCACAACTAATTTCAAGCCTTTTATAAATTTCTAGCTGTGTCCATTGTTTTACATTTCCCAAGATGAACTTTGACAAAGAAACAAAAACCAAATGTAATTTCTTAATCTTTCATGGGATGTGGGCATCGCTGGCAAGGGCAACATTTGTTGCCTACCCCCAACAGCCCTTGAAGGTGATAGTGAGCCACCTTCTCAAACCGCTGCAGTGCATCTGGTGAAGGTATCCATCCCCACACCGCTGTCAAGGAGTTGCAAGATTTTGATCCAACAACTGTGAAGGAACGATGATGTAGTTCCAAGTTAGGATGGTAGGTGATTTGGATGGGAACTTGCAGGTAGTGGTGCTCTCATTCGACCAAGGTCCTTGCCCTTTTTAGCTGACAGAGGCCACAGATTTCGAAGGTGCTGTCAAAGGAGCCTTGGTGAGTTGCTGCGGTGCATCTTGTATATAGCGCACACTGCTGTCAGTCACTGTGCTTTGGTGGTGGAAGGAACGAGTGTTTAAGTTGGAGGGTTGGAGTGTCAATCAAGTGGGCTGCATTATTCTGGATGGTATCAAGCTTCTATAGTGTTATTCGATAAGCAGGTAAGCAGAGTGTATTCCATTACATTCCTTGTGCCTTGAAGATGGTGGTCAGGCTTTGGAGAGCCAGGAGGCGAGTTTTGCGCCTCAGCATTCCAAGTCTCCCACTGCTTTTGTAGTCAGTATTTATATGGCTAGTCCAATTCAGTTCAATGGTAACCCACAAGATGTTGATTGTGAGGAATTCAGCGATGGTAATACTACTGAATATCTTTGGGGAGAGAAGGTTAGATTCCCTTGACACAGTTCGAATGGGTTTCAGAAATCTTGCTTGTGCATCAAGAGCGTACCATACCTTTCCTTGAAACCTTCAATACAAGCTGCCAATAATTCTTAATTAGCCAAAATCATGTGTATTGCATGTGCAGCACATTAAAAATCAATTTAATTTCAATTGATAGGGAAAATCCTCATTTTGATTATGGGCAAATATTTTAAACTAGATGCATCATTGCATAATGAACCACTCAACCCTCTTTCCGGAGTGTATTCAGTAATAACTTAATACACAAAATTGAAACATCAAGGTAAACTGTGAAAAATATGAAACCAAATGGAATTTTTAAAAAAACTTTTCTGAAATTTCTTATCTAATTTGACCACAATGTAGACAGTTCACTTCTTCCCATGAAAAAGCTTTTCCTCACATATCCTAAAAACCTCCTGCCGATTACCTTAAATCTATGCTCCCTGGTTATTGACTCCTCTGCTAAGGGGAAAAGTTTCTTCCTATCCACCCTATTTATGCCCTTCTATATCGTCCTGTAATCCAAGGCTTTCCTCCTTACTATTTACCATGTCACCAATTTTTGTGTCATCTGCAAACTTACTGATCATACCTCCTACATTCACATCCAGATCATTAATGTGCACAACAAGCAAAGGACCCAGCACCAATCCCTGCAGTACACCACTGGGCACAGGCTTCCAGTCACAAAAACAACCTTTGACCATCAACCTCTGCCTCCTGCTAAGCCAATTTTGGGTCCAATTTGCCAAATTGCCGTGGATCCCATGGGCTCTTACCTTCTTTACCAATCTCCCATGAAGGATCTTGTCAAAAGCCTTACTGAAGTCTATGTAGACAACATCAACGACACTGCCCTCAATGATGCAACTCGTCACCTCCTTGAAAAATTCAATCAAATTTGTAAGACATGATCTCCCTTTGACAAAGCCATGTTGACTATCCTTGATTAATCCTCACCTCTCCAAGTGTTTTTCCCAATTGTTTCCGTACCACTGAATTTTGTCTCGTTGGCCGGTAATTTGCTGTTTTTTCCCCCCAACTTCCGTTCTTGAATAATGGTACCATATTAGTTGTCCTTCAGTCCCCTGGCACCTCTCTTGTGGCGAAAGATATGAAAATTGTCATAGCATCTGCAATCTCCTCCCTTGCCTCACACAGCAGCCTGGGAATTTATCCACTTTTTAAAAATAAATTTAGTGTATCCAATTCGTTTTTTCCAATTAAGAGGCAATACTGCGTGGCCAATCCACCTGCCCTGCACATCTTTAGGTTGTGGGGGCAAAACCCATGCAAGCACGAGGAGAATGTGCAAACTCCACACGGACAGTGACCCAGAGCCGGGATTGAACCTGGGACCTCGGCGCCATGAGGCAGCAATGCGAACCACTGTGCCACCGTGCTGCCCAGAATGTATCCACTTTTAACCCTGCTAAAACCGTTAATACTTCCTCCCACTCAATGCTAATTTGTTCAAGTACATCACAGTCTCTCTCCCTGATTTTTATACTTGCATCGTCCTTCTCCATCGTGAACACAGATGCAAAGTACTCATTTAAAACTTCCCCTACGTCTTCCAGTTCCTATATGCTCCTCTAGGGCTTCCGCGTTTTTGAGCCCTCGGTATCTGCCATCAGCCTCCCTTTTTTTCCTTGTCCAACTCTGGATATTCCTTGACATCCGGGGCTCTCCGGACCTGTTGCTCTCACCCTTCACTTTTACAGGAACATGTTGGTCTTGTGATCCATTTCAGTTTTGAATGAATCCCACTGCTCGGATGTAGATTATCCTACAAGCAGTTGACTTTCGCCAGATCTGGTCTCGTCCTATTATAATTGCCTGCCCCCCCCCCCCCCCCCCCCCAAAAAAAAAACATTCAGAACCTTTATTTCTGTCCCACCTGAGCCCCTTTCCACAACTACCTTAAATCCTACTGAGTTATAGTCAATGTCACCAAGATGCTCACCCATTGAAACTTCTAACACTTGCCTGGCTTCATTCCACGGGCAGCACGATAGCATAGTCGTTAGCACAATTGCTTCACAGCTCCAGAGTCCCAGGTTCAATTCCCGGCTTGGGTCACTGTCTGTGCGGAGTCTGCACGTTCTCCTCGTGTGCGCGTGGGTTTCCTCCGGGTGCTCCGGTTTCCTCCCACAGTCCAAAGATGTGCAGGTTAGGTGGATTGGCCATGCAAAATTGCCCTTAGTGTCCAAAATTGCCCTTTGTGTTGGGTGGGGTTACTGGGTTATGGGGATAGGGTGGAGGTGTGGGCTTGGGTAGGGTGCTCTTTCCAAGAGCCGGTGCAGTCTCGATGGGATGAATAGCCTCCTTCTGCACTGTAAATTCTATGATTCCCTAAAACTAGCTCTCTTGTAGGACTCTCTATATACTGGCATAGGAAGGTTTCCTGGATGCATTTTATGAATTCCGCACCATCTAAGCCTTTCACAGTTAATACTAACTGACTATCGCAGTTAATATTAAAATCCCCACTACTTTACCCAATTATTCTTAACATTTCTCGGAGATCTAACTGCAGATCTGCCCTTCCACCTCTCCCTGACTTTTTGGGGGCCAAAATAGATTACCAACAATGTGATTGCTCCTTTTTTTTAACGTCCTACCCATATGGCCTCATTTGAGGAACCTAAGACAGCACGTATCGAGAGGTGGTCACACCGCAAGCTTAGAATCCGCAGGCAGGAAGGGAATGGGTGAACGCCAGCCAGAACAAGAGAACTAGGCAACAGTGCAGGAATCTCCTGTGGCCATTCCCCTACAAAACAGATATACCACTTTGGATACTGTTGAGGGGAATGACCCCTCAGCAGAAAGCAGCAACAGCAAAATTCATTGCACCACGGTTGGTTCTGCTGCAGAGGGGAGTAGTAAAAAGTGTGGGAACACAATAGTGATAGGGAATTAAATTGTAAGGGGAATAGATACATGTTTCTGTGGCCGCAAACGAGACCCCAGGGTGGTATGTTGCCTCCCTGGTGCTTGGGTCAAGGATGTCTCAGAGCAGATGCGACATTTTGAAGGGGGTGGGTGGTTGTGGTACACGTTGGTACCAACGACATAGGACCTCATCCATTTTTTTCTTCCTAAGAGCAGAATACAGGGAGTTAGGAAGAAAATAGAGAAGTCGGATCTCAAAGGTAGCAATCTCAGGATTACTACCAGTGCCATGTGCTAGTCAGAGTAGAAATAGCAGGATATATTGGCTATGAGATGCGGCAGGTCCGGGAGGCTTCCAGTGTCCCAGATGGCTTCATCTGCAGAAAGTGCACCCAACTGGAGCTCCTCACAGACCGCATGGTTCGGTTGGAGCAGCAGTTGGATGCACTTAGGAGCATGCAGGTGGAGGAAAGCGTCAGAGATAGCAGTTATATAAATGTGGTCACACCCAAGGTGCAGGCAGAGGAATGGGTGACCACCAGAAAGGGCAGGCAGTCAGTGCAGGAATCCCCTGTGGTTGTCCCCCTCTCGAACAGGTATACCCCTTTGGACACTGTTGGGGGGATAGCCTATCAGGGGAAAACAACAACAGCAGCCAGAGCAGTGGCACCACGGCTGGCTCTTATGTTCAGAAGGGAGGGTCAAAGCGCTGAAGAGCAATAGTCATAGGGGACTCTATAGTCAGGGGCACAGATAGGCGCTTCTGTGGACGTGAAAGAGACTCCAGGATGGTATGTTGCCTCCCTGGTGCCAGGGTCCAGGATGTCTCCGAACGGGTAGAGGGCATTGTGAAGGGGGAGGGCAAACAGCCAGAGGTCGTCGTACATATTGGTACTAACGACATAGGCAGGAAGGGGCATGAGGTCCTGCAGCAGGAGTTCAGGGAGCTCGGCAGAAAGTTAAAAGACAGGACCTCTAGGGTTGTAATCTCAGGATTACTCCCTGTGCCATGTGTCAGTGAGGCTAGAAATAGGAAGATAGAGCGGCTAAACACGTGGCTAATCAGCTGGTGTAGGAGGGAGGGTTTCTGTTATCTGGACCACTGGGAGCTCTTCCGGGTAGGTGTGACCTATATACGAAGGACGAGTTGCATCTAAACTGGAGAGGCATAAATATCCTGGCCGCGAGGTTTGCTAGTGTCACATGGGAGGGTTTAAACTAGTATGGCAGGGGGGTGGGCAAGGGAGCAATAGGTCAGAAGGTGAGAGCATTGGGGGAGGACGAGGGAATAGGGACAGTATGGCTGAGGCAGAGCAGACA